>NC_134970.1:6876863-7609863 GCF_965638725.1 Aptenodytes patagonicus
CTCTAGGATGCAGACAGTGAGTTTCCCGGCCGTGGGCACGTACCGGAGGGAGATGCAGATATCTCCTAGCTTCTCTGGCTGCCAAGCAGAGCAGGGAGCAGACATCAAAGCCTTGCCAGTGCATTGTATCACAGTGTTGGGACATGGTCCCACATGCAGGTCCCCCCAAACCCTGCTCAGCCTTCAAGGCAGGCATGAGCTGGCACCCCATGCACCGGCACAAGGGTTTGATCACTTGGGTCTGGGGCAGGCCAGTCCCAGCGCAGCACCCAAGACATTTATCCTCTTCATTTTTGTTACAGAAAGGTTTTTGCACAGGGGAACAACAGGGGCAGATCCTGCCCAGCACTCATAGCCATGGCATTCAGGTGGGACCCCACAGCAATCGCCATCCCGAGCATTGTGGGGTGGCCCAGAAAGCAGAGCACATCTCAACCCCCCTGGCCAAGGGTTTCAGCTGGCCGAGGGCCTTGTGCCGGCCCCGCTCTCACCTCCTCCTTCTCACCGCTCTGTAGGTCCCGCCACTCCTCGATGGGCTGGCCCAGGTCCACCGTGTTCATGGGCACCTTCACCTCACCGATGATGTCGTGCTTGGAGAAGCGATCGAAGTCGTAGATGGCCATTACCAACGTCTTCCCGCCGAGTTCCTGGTAGGGGACCTGCACAAAGATGGCCACTGGGCTGGCAACGGGCTCAGAGGAGCCCAAGCCAGGACCACCCGCTCCCAGCAGCGAGGGTCAAAGTACAGGACCGGGACACAGTCAAGGGGAAAGATGGGAGTGGGAGACAAGGTCCCGTGTTGTGGGTAGGAAGGGGCTCACCTTGAAGGTGAAGGTCTCATTGAAGGCAGGGTTGAGTGTCTTCTTCTGCACTTTGGTCTCGTACTTTTTCTTCTTGTCAGGGAGCAGGAACACCTTGACGTACGGGTCTGAGGTGCCACCCATGTCCAAAGCTGGCAGTTCGGCCGCTTGGAGGATCCCCACTGTCAGCTGGAGGGGGTAGAGGGGTGTCTTCAGCGAGACGGCCCGGCTACGCACTGCAGATGCCAAGGGCTTGTCTCCAGGAGAACGTGGGACAGGACTCCCCATGGCACAGCACCCAGCTCCCTCCTGTGCCACCCAGGTCCAACAGGGAGACTTCTCTCAAATACCCTCCCTGGGCAAACCCCACTCCCCCATCCCCTCAGCCGAGCGCCAGCCCCTCCATCACCTGGTTCGCCTGGAAATCGTAGTCCAACGAGAACTGCAGCTTGCCCAGGTTCTCCGGCTCCTTCTCCTCCTCCTCACCTTCCCCCTCCGTCAGACCCATCTCTGCGTCGTCGTCGTCCTGTTGGTCCTGCAACGACAGCCGAGGTGCCCAGCTCAGCAGCAGGGTCACAGCCCAGCGTCCCCATCCCCACACCGCCGGGGACCTCCAGCACCCCAACCCTACTGGCTTCTCAATCCCCTGGTTCTCCTCATGAGGAACAACAACACCCCCCCACACTGGGGTCATAAAGCATCGGTAGAGCAGCCCTGGGGTGGCACCAGCTCTGCCTACAACCACGCAGCTGCTGAGAAGCTGGGGAGCCCCTGGGCTGCTCAGTGCTGGTCCAGCCGAGACAGCGTGGGGGGCTGCCTCGGGGCGCTGGGACACGGGGTCAGCTCCGGTGGGGGGAGGTTTGGTGTTTGGTGTTTGGGGGGGGGGGGGGGGGGGGGGGGGGGGGGGGGGGCCTGCATGCAAGCAATCTCCTGCAAAGGGTGCAGGGATACTCAACACCCCCTCAGCCCGTGCTTGGGGGAGCGCTGCAGCTGGTGCCAAGGGCTCAGCAGGGCCATTTTATTAACTTCATAATAGAGATACAACCTAATTCTCCTATGGCTAAGGCAAAGCCACCCCTCTCCACGCCTCTCCAAGCCATGGTCCATGGGTTGGGAGCCCCAGCTCATTATCACCTCTCTGACGTGTCCCCAGGTCCCCTGTCCCACCCTGGAAGCAGCCGATGGAGAAGGAGGCTCGTGGTAGCACCTACCGTGGAGGGCGTTCCGGGATGGAGAGGGAACACGCAGACAGGGCAGCAGGGAGGGAGGACCGTGAGCGCAGTGGGAGGGAAGAGAGCCACGTTACAGAAAACATCAACAAAGGACCCACAGCGAGGTGGGGAATCGGGGTTTGTACGGCCCCGTCGAGCCCCAGGGGATGGCAGCCCTCGCCCTCCATCGGGGAATCCCACCCCACATCTCCCACCACCGTGGGGGCGTGCAGATGGGCAGGTATGATGGAGCATCTCCACTCAGCGCTCATCTCTCCAGCCCTGCCTGCATGCCCGTGGTGCCCACATGGCTCTGAAGAGCAGGAACAGATGCCCAAAATCTCCCACCCCCTCCAAATGGGTCAGGGCCATTGAAATGGCCAGGATCGCCCCAAGCCCGCTGGTACTAAAGCCTCCTTCCTGCTGGCCCCCCAGGATGGGGAGATGGCCCCAGCTCCACTCCATGCACCAGCACCTGCCTCTTGAGCATTGGCTTTTTGGGGACCCCAAACTGGTGGGCGTTTTGGCCTGGTGGTCCTCCCCTCTCAGCTAAAGGCACAGCTCAATGAAACGAGGACAACTCAGAGGAAGGCAGGGAGACGTAAGGGATTAAACAAACATTTCCTGGTTCAGGTGAAGCATTGGCAGGTCCAGGCCAGCTTGTCCCTGGCCCCATCCGGGCCACCAGGCACTGGAGGAGGACAGTGCTGCTGTCTCAGCTGCAGGCTCATGTCTGCACTGTCCCATCCCAGGATCCTAGTGGCTCCATCCCCCTCTGCTGCCTGAGCTACGAGTGCTGGAGGGATCATCCTACAACACCAAGCGCAGGACAAGGCCAAGCAGTCCATAAGGACGTCACCTGGTTGCCCGACTTCATGTCCTTCATGTTCATGGCATTCTTCATGCCTTTGCCCTTCTCCTTCTTGTTCTTCTTCTTCTTGCAGCAGCACTTCTTGCAGATGCAGAAGCAGCAGGTGAGGATGAGGAGTCCGGCTACCACCGCGATGGCAATGAGGGCCCAGGGCGGCACTGCAGGCAAAAGCCAGTATCATCGTCAGCCCTGCAGCTCCCTCCCAGCCCCAGCCACCCCACCACCTTGTCCCACATGCTGCACTGGAACCCAAGCGGTGGTGGGGTCATGAGGAGGGTGATACCTGGAAAAGGAAGCAGCTACTCACGGGGGATCTTGTTGAGCTCATTCATGAACTTGTCCTTCAGCTTGGTGAACATGTCCTCCTTGCCCTCGCCCGGCCCAGCGGCCTCGGTGGAGTTCTCCATCGTGGCCATGGGCATCGTGGTGGCCGTGGCCTCTGGGGCCATCATGGATGCTTGCTTGAACGTCATGGTGGGTCAGGGGCTCCCTGAAACACAACATCACCCCGGTGGTCACCCAGGTCCCTGCTGCCCCCACCCCTCCCCGTGCCCAGGCTGCGTCCCTGAGCAGCCGTCTGCACCGAGTACATCTGCATTGACAGCAGGGCCACAACAAGGCGCTTGATCTTCTGCTAGAGGAGTGTAGAGCCCAATGGTTATGAAGGACATGAGGGTCCAGACACCTGGATTCCCTCACAAGCAATGGGAAGCCCAGTTGACCCCCATGTTTCCTGACCCTTGACATCTCCATAGCCACCAGGAGCATCACCCAGCATCACGTCAATGCTGGTGCCAGCTCCGAGCCTCCTGGGGACATTGAGGACACTCCTAGGGGGATGTTCACCCGGTGAGGCCCCATGGGATGAGAGAAGGGGTGTTTGCATCCCCAGAAGAAATGAGCAAGGTTAGTTTGGACAAAGCCAGCCCCACTGCCTCCCCCTTTTCTCCGGCAGGGACCCATCAGGCACCTGCAGACCCAACACATGGCAGCAGCCAGACCTCTCTTTATGCAGGGACCCAGCGCTGGTGTGGGACCCTCAGGACTTGCTCCCAGCCCTGGGAGAGCTTCCAAGGATGGGAACAGGAGAGGAGCAGCACATTGCTCTTCCTCCAGCCCCAGGGAGCTTTTGCAGGGCACATTTTGAGGATGGATGCAAGTAGGGAAGAGCCGGCTCTACACAGCCGTGGTGGGCTCAGCGTGCACGTCAAAGGGTCAGCCCTTTCACCATGTCACAGGTACCATGTCCTGGGTGGCTCAAGGCTCCTGTCCGCCTCCCAGTCCCGCAGAGCCCAGCTCCTCCGGCCAGCCCCGCTCCCTGACAGGGCACGGGGAAGGTGCTTGGCTCACTGCCAGGGCTGCAGCACCCCCCACCCCAGCCCAGCAGGGCCTGAAGCACCCCCCCAAGGACAGAGACACCCACTCCATGGTCTTGCAGATGTGGCATTTGGTCCTGCAAGCAGAGCTGGTACAAAGTGCCTCCACAACCCAGCTCTGAACCCAAAGTGCCTCCATGACCCAGCTCCAACCCCAAAGTGCCTCCTTGACCCTGCTCCAGCCCCAAAGTGCCTCCACGACCCAGCTCTGGACCCAAAGTGCCTCTCTAACCCAGCAGAAGGCAAGCTTGCAAAGGGAAGATCACAAGGCAAGAAGCCAAGGGAATTAACAGTGTCAGTGGGATTAAGAAAGATAAAAGGCTATTCAGTGGGGAAGCAAACAGCTGAGCGGGAGTGCAGATAACCAAGGAAGGAGTTTCTGGGGGCACATGAGCTCTGGCTCTGGAGCTCTGGAGAACAAGTCTTATGAGGAGCAGCTGAGGGAACTGGGGTTGTTTAGCCTGCAGAAAAGGAGGCTGAGGGGAGACCTCATCGCTCTCTACAACTCCCTGAAAGGAGGTTGTAGCGAGGTGGGGTCGGTCTCTTCTCCCAAGTAACAAGCGATAGGACGAGAGGAAATGGCCTCAAGTTGCGCCAGGGGAGGTTTAGATTGGATGTGAGGAAAAATTTCTTTACTGAAAGAGTGGTGAAACATTGGAACAGGCTGCCCAGAGAAGTGGTTGAGTCCCCATCCCTGGAGGTATTTAAAAGACGAGTAGATGAGGCGCTTAGGGACATGGTTTAGTGGGTGGTGGTGTTGGGTTGACGGTTGGACTCGATGATCTTAGAGGTCTTTTCCAACCTCAATGATTCTATGATTCTATGATTCTATGGCATGGGAGGAACCCCCTTTCCTGTATCCCTTCTCCCCTCTCGGTGAAGCCTCCTCGCCCAGAGCATCACCCCCCAGCGCCTGCTGCTCCTCCATCCTTCCTGCAGCAGTGGAAAAAAAAGAGCATTCTCACCTCAAAAAGTCGGCCAGAGAGACCTGGGGGTTTCCTGCCCCGAAACGGCTCTGCCGTACCGTCTCCAGCTGCCTCTCGGGTGAATTGTGCACTGAGTTGCCCAGCGCTCAGCTCCGCACCCGCACACCTTCCTCCTGTGCCACTGCTCTTGGCGGGGGGGGGGGGAGTGCTAGCAGAGGGACAGCGGTGGGAGGCCAGGGAGACCCCACGCGAGGCAGAGGCAGCCCTTCACACATTAAACAGGCTAATTACGTCACTCCCACCCCACCAAGGTCCACGCCGCAAGCGCAGGCTTCGCCACCCCAACATCTCTCCTTAGAAAAAGCTACAGACGCCAACAGCAGGGCTGAGGTTTCCTGGGCTGCTGGCGGCATCTGGTTGACTTAAAAACCAGGCTGGTGGCAGGTCTTGCTCCCTGGGGGAAGGTCCCCAGCCCCCCACCAGACCCCCTGTCACCCCGGCCCCAGGAACTGATCTGGGCTGCGGCACGACCCCTCCCCGCAGCATCCCAGGTCCCCGGGCTAGCCGGGAGCGTCACCTCTCGTTTCATCCTTCATCCCTTCCAACAGCAGCATTTGCAGTGGGAACGCAAAAAGTTATGGCAAACAGAAAAGCGTCCGTCACCGGCACTGCTGGGAGCAGCAGGACCCCCCGGCAGCCGCGCAGGGGACGGGGTGGCTGGAGGAACCCCTTTGCCGGCTCACCGGTGGGTTCATCCTCTCCCCCCACGCACATCCCCGTCCGCAGCAAGCTGGGAGACATCCCAAACCGGGAGTAAAACCTTTAGGATCAACCTCTTGGAGGCAGAGCTGCTGGGATCCGTCCTGGCCAGGCAAAGAGCTGCAGTAAATAACGCTTCTGCAGGTGCGGAGCTTGGGGGCTATTTTTTATCTGGTTTGGGGCTTTTTTGGGGGTCCTTCCTGGATTTTGAAACCCTGCATGTGTTTTCCACAGCCACACGTATCAGAAACTCACTTTAAAAGTGCAAGGAGTGACTCTCGGTGGTGCAGTTTGTCTGTAATGGGCACAAAACACTATTTATTGTAAATGCACCAATTACTGTAAATCGGAGGCCAAATTGCAACAGCAAAGGCAACACTCAGCTGGAAAACGTTCCCGGTGCCTGTCAATGGAGGTTTTGCAGACACTTTCTTGCGAGCCCACGCCACCCCTGAGCATCCCCAAGAGCTTCTCCAATAGCCAGACTCTGCAGTCAAACGGCTACAGGATGCACCGATTACTCTCATTCCCTGTGTTTTTAATGAGCTCGGCATCTTCCTGATGCCACAAAAGTTTCATGAAAGGCAGGAGGCAAAACAAGCAAACCCCAAAGACACAGTTTTGGTTGAGCTCGTGCTGTAAGGGGACCTGGGCCAGGAATTTTGGTTGCTCGAGGTTATCAACCTGCAACTTGGCCGGGACACAGAAGTGACAGTGGTTCAGAAAATGCCATCCCTGGGCGAGTCCCACAGCCCCCGTCCTCCCGCGTCGAGGCAGGAGGGCAGCAGGCCAGGGCTCACGCTCACACAGCGCAGCAGCTGGGGATGGGAGCTGGGGATGGAGACACGTCCTTGTCACACGGGGCATGAAGATGGCTGGATGAGACCAGCCAAGACACCAACATCTCTGTATCTTCCCAGAGGCTCTTTCAAGCCTCCCAAGTTTTTCTTGCAGTCACCCCCATGTCCCAGCCCCAAAGGTTTCGGGCGGATGGTGGGGTCTCATCCTGCTCTGTGCCCACGGCGGATGAAGGACTTTGATGGCATCAGAGGGGGCTCATCCAGGGGTGACTCATCTTGGCTTGGTACATCCTGCAGCACAGCCAAGGAGGATGCTCAGGGCTGTGTCTGCAGTGTGGGACGGGTCCCCAGAGGCCACTGCAGGGTCCCTCCACCCAAGGCAACGCCAGATCCTTGCCTGACCTCAGGCTTCATGTGCAGGACATGGTAATTCAGAGGATGCAACCACTGAGGTCCTGGACCTCAGGAGCATCCCTCCTCCCCAGCCTGCAGCTCTGAGACCAGCACGGACCAGGATCACCAGCTCCTCCTGTGGATTTACCCATCTTGGACGTCAACCTGCTTGGACCTGCTCCGCATGGAGCTCCCCAAGCATGCTGAGCATCTAAGAGGCTCTCCACGCTCCACCAACATCTTCTCCTGCCCTTGGACCTCAGGCACGGCCACCTTCATGCTCCATGGAGCGGCTGCAACCGCCACAAACACCAGAATCAGCATCACATGGCCACGACACGGCAGCCAACTCCCTGTAACTTGGCAGCGGATGGCTCTGGGGGGCTGGAGCAAGATGCTGGAGGTGCCCCACAGCCACCACATCCTGCCCTTGAGTGAATCAGGAGCTGCTGTATTTAACCCCCCCACACCCCGCTGAGGGTTATTTAATGCAGAGGACTACGAGGGCTCCCCAGAGCTTTCCAGTGGCCGAGGACACCCGGCCTTCTTTCATTTTTTCACGTCTGCTGGAGTCACTGTCGGTGCTGGCAGCTCAACGTCCCACGGGCCGGGCAGCACCTGGCGGCACCGGGAGCTGCGGGCATCCTTGCAAACCGGTCCGCTGGGAAGAAGAGGTTGCCTCGGTGCCCCTTTTTATGGGGTGACAGGGATGGGGACGGGATGCTCTCCCCTGCTTGCCGCGTGGCCAGCAGCTCCCTGCAGCCCTGCTACTATCTTCACAGCTGCTTTTCATCCCGTAAAACCACCCCTTGGACGGGGTTTTTACCCTTGTGGGGCAGCCAGAGCATTTCCAAGCAGGGCTCTTGCTACAAGACGAGCAACACGAGGGGGTTTTTCCCCATCACGGCGCTGGGGTTTGCTAGGAAGAAAGCAAAGCTGCCAGAGGAGCCGCAGGCAGGTGAGCAGATGCTGCCTGGGGCAGTCTGGACGCTTTCCAGCTCGCTGCAGGCGAGACAGCGTTTTTGCAATGCTGGCTCCCCGACCTGACCTGTATTTCTGTGCAAACAGCAATCTCTGCCAAAGCAGAACGGGGGCGAGCTCTGCAGGCAGCTGGGTTTGGGAAGAAGAAAAAGGCCGGGAAGGGCTGAGTGGAGGATGCTGCTGCCGCCTGCCCCTCGCCCCTCGGCCCAAGCAGCGGCACCGAAGAGCTGCAAGGCAGCGGCTTTGCAGGGGCCCCGGGCACAGGGCAATGCCCCTCTCCTGCCCCCCAGGTGCCGGATCCTGCACCCCAGGTCTGGGGCAGGTTGAGTCCTGACTCTGCCCTGAACGCACAGACATAGGGCTGGGGGGTCCAGGCCCCCGACGCCCTGCAAGCTCCCATGGGTGCACAGCAAGGACAGGGGGTGTGAAGCAAGGGTGCGAGCAGAGTGTGCAGTGCCGCGGGGTGGGGGGACCCCAGGGGAGCACCCTGCCACGATGCAGCCCATGGCACCCGCTCTGCACCCAAACGTGCGGTACAGGGTGGGCTGCACCCAGTGTGGGGCACCTGGCCAAGCCACCCCCCTCCCCCCCCCCCCCCCCGCACCCATATCCTCGGGCACTCAGTGCAGTGCTGCCCTCCGGGGTGTGGGGGCTCCCCATGCCCGCAGGCTTGGGGCTGCGGCAGCCCCGCTGCAGCGCTCTGCAGCACGACAAGGCGCAGGCTGCAATTGCGATGCTGCTCACATCGCGCTGCACATGCCGCCCCAGCCTAGCAGAGCTGCGATCCCCAGGGACGGGGCAGCATGTCAGGGGCACACCAAGGGGCGCGGGGTGCTGAGCACTTGCAGCATGGCGTGTGCTTCGGCCTGTGTGTGTGTGTGTGTGTGCGCGCACACGTGTGCAAGTGCTTGTGCATGGGGAGGGATGCAAATGCTTGGGCAGTGTGCATGTGTCTGTGCACATGTGCGAGTGTGTAGGTGTGGGGCGGGCGTGTGTGCAAATGCTTGTGCATGGAGCGTGCATGCATGTTTGTGCACACGTGCAAGTGCTTATGCATGGGATATGCAAGCATGTATGAGGGTACGCACACTTATGCAAGTGCTTGTGCAATGTGCAAGCACATGTGTGCGAGTGCTTGTGCACAGGGTATGCATGCATATGGGTGGGGGTGGAAGTGCTTGTGCACAGGCGGCGCGTGCATGTGTGTGCAAGTGCTGACAGGTGTGTGCACGTGGCCACGTACGTGTATGAGCACATCTGCGCACGGATGTGTCGGGGTGCAAGTGCTTGTGCACGCGTGCAGCACTCGTGTGGCTCTGCAAGCACTCATGCACATGGGTGCGCATGTACCCACATGGGTGTGTGCATGCCAGTGCCTGCAGTCTGTGTAAGAGCTTTCACACGGATACGTTTGCGCACACGTCCTCTGCGTGCCAGCGTGCGTGTGTGTGCACAGCTGCTCGTGGGTCATGTTTGCACATGTGTGCATGAGAGTGTGCATGTGTGCACGCTGCTGGAAGGGGACAGTGCACGATGCAAGGAGCACCCGCGCATTTGTGTGCCTGCATGTGCACATTTACCATGCAAACCCCTGCCCGTTGGTGGGGGGGGGGCACCGAGACAGCGTGTCCCCCTTCTCAGTGCCGCCACGAGCAGCTGCTGATTGATTTCTGGAAATAATTTATAATGCAATAAGGAAAAACCCTCCCAGCGGGTGTGGGAGCCCCGGGCAGCAGCGGGGGCCATGGGGGGGACGAGCCACGGAGGGGATGAGCTGCAGTGCAGGCACTCGGCTGGGAGAAACGCTGCTTTGGGGGATATTTGGGGGACTTTGGGGTACTATCCAGGGTTGGGGGATTGCAGGCAGCGTCAGGCCTCACTGCGGTGGCTATTTTTGAACAGAACAAGCTAATTAGCAACATTAATTGCTCCGTCACCTGCCCCAGCAGCCTGCATGCTCACCAGGTGCTGGTAGAGCTGAGGACTGGGGGGAAACTGAGGCACGGGAGGGGCTGGGGGGGGGGCACAGGCTCATGGGGACCCTGTTGCTGTCCCCCTGCCTGGCTCCCCTTGAGCCCCACGGGATGCTGCAGCCCCTGCCACGGGGGATAGAGGGGCTGATCCTGCCATCCACATGAGGTGCCAGGGCTGGGCAGTGTGGGGCAGGGTGTGGGGTGCTTTGGGGCAGGGCCCTGGGGGGGCAGCCTGGGCGGGTTGGGGGCAGCCAGTGTGCAGCACGTGGGGCAGGAGGGCAGGCTGTGGGGCAGTGTATGGGGCAGGAAGAGCAGGCAGTGGGGCAGTGTGTCCTTGGGCACGGCCCCTCTCTGCCACCGCCTCACCGTGTGTCCTTGATCACATCCCCTGTCCCCCACCACACACGGTGCAGATACAAGCAGGGCAGCCCAACCCCTTGGCTGCGGGTGCGAAGCCGCTCCCAGCCCCATGGAGCAGATTCCCGGGCAGAAGGGCCCTTCCCAGCACCCTGACCCTGTCCCAGCACCCTGACCCTGTCCCAGCACCCTGACCCTGCCCGACACCAGGCCAGGCCACCCCAGTGCTGCCGAGAGGGTGTCGGGGCGGCCGAGTGGCGCGGGGGCCTCAGCCAGCAGCACTGCAATGCAGTCCTGCTCGGGCTCTGCTTGCCTTTTTTTTTTTTTTTTTTTTTTTCCTTCTTTTGCAATTTTTCTTTTTTTTTTTCCCCCCCTCCTTGCTGCAAGCTGCGGCAGCCACTGGCGGGGCTGGGCCGGCCGTCGGAGCCATCCCGGCTGGAGGTGGGAAGAGAGCTCAGCCCCCCCCTGCTATCACTGCTGTCCCCCGAAACACCGCTCAGCCGACCCCACCGAGGACGTTCGCTGAGATTCCTCCAGCGCTTGAAGTTTTCTCTTTAGTCCTCCTGCAAAACTGCACTGGTTTGGAGCTGCCCCCGCCGCTCCCCGCCATCCCTCCACCAAGACCACAGTGTCTTAAGGACATAAATAAATAAAGATGGTTATAAATAACCATTTCTATCAGTCCTTGGCCCAAGAACAAACCTGCGTTAAGGTATCATTAATAAATACCGGCTGGGAAGGGGAGCGGGCTGGCTGGGAAGGGCTCTCACCTCCCCCCCAACCCTGCTAACCCACGGGGACCCCCCCAGCTCCCCCCCGGGGAGCAGCACCCCTCAGTGGATGCTGATGGGTATGGTAGGACCCACCCCACACCCTCCAAAACAGACGGGAGCTCCCCACGGAGCAGGACAGGGTGGGACCTTGTGGCTCCTTCTAGCCAGATGTTTGCAGCTGGGGGGGCACCAGCTGGGGGGCAATGCATTGGAGGATACAGGGTAACGCCCCGTGGGGTGCAGGGGGGGATGTATTAGGGCGTCTGGGGGGGGGGAGCAGCGTGCAGGGTTATGCACTGGGGGAGTCAGGGGTGATGTGTTAGGGGGTCTGGGAAGCTGCGGGATGGGGCACGGGATAATGCACCCCAATCCTGTGGGATGCAGGGGTGCTGCAGTGGTGGATTTGGGGTACTGCACCGCAGGATGCAGGATAAAGCACCGGGGGTGCAGGGGGGGGATGCATTAGGGGCACAAGCGATGGGGGGGGGGTCTTCGCCCACTGGCAAATCATCCCTGCTGGGTTATGCAAACCGGCTGGGTAAAACGGGGGAAACGGCAAGGTTTGCACTACTTTAAAAAGAAATATAGGAGCATTTGACCACCCGGATTGCCCCCCCGGGGTCCTCGGGATCCCTCTCCTCCAGCCCTGCTGGTCTGCTCCTGCCCTCATCAGCCGAGATGTTGCGCGAAGGACCAGACCCAGGAAGGGAATTTGGGGACGTACGGAAGGACCGGGATGTCCCTGGCCACAGCAGCACCCAGGCAAGCTCAGCGCTCCCCGGCGGGGTCGGGGATTTCGGGGGATCCGGCTGCTGGAAGCCCCCCCGTTCCTCTGCAGGGAGCACCTCTGGCAGCCGAAAGCTCTCCCCTCCAGGGAGGTGAAGGCCGCTGTGCTGACAGAGGGCAGAAAGCGGCAACAAATCAAGATTAATGAGGCTTAGGCAGCAATTAGCGCCGGCAGCCGTTGGCGGAGCGCCGGGCTGGGCTGTGGGCAGGCGGGTAAGGGGGGGGGCCGACCCCCAGCTCTCCCAGCTCAGGGTGCTGGATGCTGGCTTGTCCCAGGGAGATGCCAATCTAGGGGGGGAGCTCGTTAGGTAACGAAGAGCTGCTACCATCGTGGGCCCGGAGCAATGACTTACTGCTCCTTTACAGGATGGCAAAGCCGGGGCTGCAGCGCCCGTTAAGCCGACGGGCCGTAAGTCGTCCTGCTGGGATGGAGACATGGGGACCCCCCCAGCCCTCCACAAACGTCAGCTTTGGGAGCTGATGCCAAAACCCGCACCGCCCCCTGCCAGCGCGGTAATGGATGACCAGTAATGAAAATCCCAAACTGGTCCCAAAGGGGAGCCCCCTCCTACCCCAATGTCGGCAGGAAGCCTGGGCACTACGGAGCCAGCACATTCCTGAGACGCATCCCGGGGGCAAGCAGGGATTTCGGGGTAGACCTGAGATATTTGGCAGTGCCCCAGCCAGATTTTGATGCCAGCAGCTCTTTTGCTTCTGGGAATAGTGGCCCAAGGGCTGGGGGGGGGGAGATCCCATCTCTGCCGGACCTGCCAGCGCGATGCCTGTGCATCCCTCCGGCCTTTCGCACAAGTAAAAACCCTCCCAACGCTCCCATGGTTTTGGGACCGGCACGTCCAGCGTCAGACATGGAGGGGACATGCCAGGCCAGAGTTTCAACTCGCAGCAATGAGATAGGAGAGTCTAATTGAGGCAAAAACATGACGTGGCTTCTAATGGTCATTTAATTAACAGAGAATTTCTGGCAATGGATGTGCAGAGGCACTGGGAGACCGAGGGATCAGGGAGGAGGGGGAGCTGGGGAGGGGGACGCTGCAAGACCCCGGTGCGAAGGGGCTCTGCAACAACCCAGCCCAGCAAACCCCGGCCCCATTCCCCTTCCTCAGCCCCGGCACAAACCTGCAATAGCTGCACTAGCGGTGCTGGATCAGACCCTCCGTCAGCACCAGCCTGGGCTGGCACGGCAGCTCCTGGGGCTTGGGGAGCGCTTTCCCGACGGGACCCCACCGCCACCCGCACCTCCCTCCTGATTTACGCTGCTGAGAGTGAGGGGAGTTTCCGCTCCTCCAGCCCCGCGCTTTTCATGGAAGGATATTTATACCGGGCTGGGAAACAGGAGCCGGCAGCAGGACAGGCAAGGGGGGCGTGATGGAGCGAGGATGCTCCGGTAGCAGCAAGTGGCACCACGGGACGTGAGCTGCCAAGACATCGCCCACACACAGAGATGTTTCCCTGTCCCCCCACCCGAGTACGAGCAGACACCATTGGCCAGACACCCCCCCCCCCGCCCCCCAAGCCCTCCAGCCCTCGCAGCCCCGAATGGCGCATCACCGCCTGCCTGCCGAGGGAAACCGAGGCACGGCGCAGGGCACCAGCGCCTTCAACGCGAAACCCCACGAGCGGGGATGAGCCGTCCCAGCACAGGGGTGAACCACATCGTTCCTCCCAGCTCAGAGCTGTGCCGGGGCCCTGCCGCTCTGCCGCTGCCTGGGCTAGTGACGCAGCCGCCAGCGCCCACTGGGACCTGCAGTGCTGCGCACCATCCTGCTGGCTGGGCTCCGACGGCTTCTCCGGATGGGAACCGGAGCCGGCTTGCACCCTCCTTCCCTGCTGAGGCACGCTCCACTCACTGCCTCTCATCACCAGCCGGCACCCAGCTCGTCTAATTAAAAATAATGATGTGCTGGGGCTCGGCAGCCCCAACTGCAGGCCCTTCCTGGGAGATGAGAAATTTGGGGGGGGCACCATGCCGGAGAATTACACTGCTCCTTTAAAAATTTGATGAGCTGCTCAGCTGGCGGCGAGCACATCTCCTGCACATCCCCGCAGCCCCGCTCTGCCGCAGGGTCACATCCAGGGTCCCCACCCTCACCCCGAGATGGAGGAGCAGGGGACGGACACCGCAAATACAGGCAGGGCCAGGGACCCTGTGGTGAGCTCCTGCCTCGCTGCCCCACGTGCCAGGATCCAGGCTCCTCACCGCAGAGCTCCCGGCCTTGAGGAAGGGAACCCAACCCCAGGCTCACAGGGGAGATGTTGTAAAACAAAAAAATTAAAAACTAACTGCAAGGACTGCCGGTTTTAGAGGCTGGTGCCTGCCTTTGATAGAGGACCTGCTCTCGTGTCACAGCAGCTGCATTATTTACAGCAAAACCAAGAGACATCTAACAGTTAAATGCAGTCTTAAAGGTAGCCTTCATCCACCATTCCAGTACCAGATTAATGGCTTCTGATGCTCACAAGTCAAAACCACCAGCTCCCGCTGCCGGAAGGCTGTGCTGAGCACTGCCGCGGCTCCCACCGTCCCGGCTGCACCGGCTGGACACCTAAAGGTCAACACACCCACGGGGCTGGGCGTGCAACGAGCTGGGGAGGGGGCCATCCCATCCTGCCTCCCCCCCTGTTCGGCTCCCGAGCATCTCCCCCTGCAGCAGCATCATCCCAGCCCGGCACCTGCCTGGCTGCCAGGCACCCTGCCAGCTATCGGGGTCCCCCTCGGTGCTGGTGGGTGCCCCCCCCAAAAGCATTGCACCCACCTGGGGCTGCTCGTGGAGCCGCCGGGTTTGTCCCTACCTGGGGACACCTCCCTGCATGGGGACTGCTGCTGGCACCCGGCAGCGTCAGGGTGCCGGGCCAGACAGCTTGGGGGTTTTCTGTGCCTTTGCCTCTAAAATCAGGACAGCACCGAGGTGAAACGCGGGAAGAGGCGAGTCACAGCATGCGATGCCTGCACCTGCTTCGGCGGGGAGAGGGGGCCCGTGGCTGGGTGCTCAGAGCCTTGCCTGGCACCCATGGGTGCTGCTCCCCAAGCCCACCTTTCCCAGGGGGGTCAGGCCCCGACTATCCCTCGCCGCCGGCGTCACTGCCACCCCAGTAGTGAAGGAAGGACACAAGGAAGCTGAAACTGGGGCTGGTGCCAGGGCTCCTGCGGGAGCTGGGACAGGCACTGCGGCAGCCGCTCTCCACCGAGCCAACCGGTGTTTTGGTGCCAGCAGCAAAGGGGCTGCTGAGCCCCTTTCCCCCCCTCCCTGCTACAGCTCTCGGCTTTCCACTTTCATCTGGCGCTGATGCAATGCTTCAGAGACCCCACAGAAGGCAGCCGCCTTGCTAATTAGCTGGGAAGCAAACGAGAGATTGCGCTGAGGTACCTGCTTATACGGCCATGGAGCTTGGCACCGGCATAGGTCAAGGTCCCGCTCGCCCCGGGCACATCAGGAGCAGCCCCCAGCCTCTCCAGCCCCTGGTGTGGTGGCATGAGTGCAGTCCTGTGCCGAGGAGGGGACGGGCCACCCATGGGTAGGCTGCAGGGGATGCAGGCACCGCTCGCCATCAGCACTTCATCCAGAGGGTTTTGGCACGTGCCACGTGCCGCCATGGCACCCATGGAAAAGGCGATGCTGGAGAGCACGGTCCCCTGAGCTGTGGGGACGCAGCTGTCCCAGAGGACACCAGAGCATCCCATATGGCACTGGCTGCCACAGCCGAGCTCCGGCGAACCGCCGGGCTCACCCCAACCACAGCCACTGCAGGCAGCCCGCCCTTGGCGTGCAGAGCTGTGAATGGCCAAAAAAGCCTCCTAAAAAAAAGGGAACTGCTGCTGCCGGCGCCCAGCCCACTCCCTGGCACCAGTGATGCTGTGGCAGCCATGCCTTGCTCCGCCGGTGAGACCAGCGCAGCTAAATAGGGCAACAGAAGGCAATGGGCTGAGTTATTCTGGCACTTCGAAGGCACCACATGGCCGAGAGCACCCAAATCCTGCCCGCCTGGGTCGGCACTGCTCTGCCTGCAATGCTGCCCTGCTGCCAGCACTCGCTGCTGATGGCCCCGTGCAACAGCGATGGCTCCTGATCAATATGGGGGGAGGAAAATAAGCCAGACAAGCTCCTGGGGAAGAGCCAGAAGCTGCTCCAGGAGAGAGCTGAGACAAGGCAGATCAATTTGAGACCGGAGGCAGGGGAGCGCACACCCTGCGCTGCTCCCGAGCTAAACAAGCAGACGCAAGCCACGAGGTGCCATTTCCAGGGGTGAGGCTCCATGGTCCCCATCAGGCTGCAGCCCCCAGTGAGATCTACAAAGCACCCAGCCAAGCATGAGGTGGTGATGGGCTGGTGTTAGAAATCCAGAAAACCAGCTCCCAGCCCCAGGGACCCGCCAGCAATGCTCAACCTTCAGCATCTCCCTCCTCCCTGCCAGCCGGGGCTCAGTCCCTGGGGACTGGCTGCCTCCAGGAGCGATGCTGGCAGCTGCTTGCCCAGCTCCAAGGCATAGAGAGCCCCAGAGGCAGAGTATGGCCCTGCATCTCTGGGGCCACTCGCCCTGGCGGCATTTGGGGTGAGAAAGGGGACAGCGGAGGCACGACGATGACGGCATCGGTGGGGATGCAGCACCGCGCCAGCCCAGGGGGATTTAATTGTGGCATGAAGCACCACCAAGGCCAGGACACCAGGAACTGACTCCCATGCATAAACCTTGTGCAGATGGAGAAAAGCCACCGTGAGAGCCGAGAGTCCAGCCTGGGCGATGGGCACGGCCCCCCATACACCACAGGGGGGGTCCTCTGCTGCTCCCCGGCCCTTCCGGGCTGCGTCCTTACGTTGCTCCAGGTGTTTTGGGGGCACAAGCACAACGGCACATGCTTTCGGGGCTGCATAGAGGAGCTGCTCCACCGGTGCATCCCGGTGAAGGCTATCCATCCCCCGGAATAACCCGGAGAGCCCAGTTGCCTGGGGAGCTGCAAAGCACCTCGGCTCCTGGTGCACCAGCAGCCACTGTCCCTTCCAAGGGTTCCCTGCGGCCAGGGCCACCAGACTGGGAGGGTCTCTGCCAGGCTCTCACACAGCACAAACCAGCGGCTGAGCCTGGCACGGCCACACCGCAGTTCATTGCGGCACAAGGCAGCGGCTGTGCCAGGCTGCTGGCAGCAATGCAGGGCTCGTGCATGGGCAGCAGCGGGCACACGCTGGCGCCTTCACCCCAGGCACTAACCCAGCTCTCCCCGGGCTTCGGTCCCAGGAGAAAACCCTGTAACTCCCTGGGAGCAGAGCGAGACAGCGTCAGAGCCCCACAGGGCATCATCCACGTGCTTGTAAATCCATGCACGGCACTGAAATTTGGGGTTGTTTTCCTCCTTGAATCCTCCGCTCAAGGCCGATGGGAGCAGCGGTGCTGCCTCAGGGATCCCTGATCCCAGCAGCGGGTCCCTGGGGACATCCCATGTCCTGCAGAAGGCAGGAGGTGTCTTCCCAGCACGCTGCGACGTTGCTGAGCAGTTCGGAGGCTGGTCCCAGCACCGGGGGGTTTTGGCAGAATCGCTTCGGTGTGAGGTACCGCAGCAGGTTCACGGGTGATGAGGGATGCCTCGGCCCACGCCAGCGCTGCCGTAGCATTGGCTGCTGGATCAGCTCTGCCGACCCCGAACCAGCTCAGCGTATCTCAGGCATCCCTGCTGCCCGCAGACACTCACCCATCCCCGTGGCTTCAGCCCAACCCCAGAGCAGCTCTCCAAGCCTCCCGGCAGTGGGATGATCCCCCAGGCCACCTCCAGCTCAGCACGGGCTCAGAGGTTGGACATGCCCAAACACAGCACCACATCTGCCCCCAGCACCCACCTGCCCCTCGTGCCACAAGCACCCACTTTGCTCCCGGCTTCCCCGTATCCCCTGGGGATGCATCAGCCCAGAGCCCACATCTGCTGCACCCTTGCAGGGTTGGGAAGAGCCGGGGAGCAAGAAACACCCCGGATTAATTAAAACACACCAGCTTTCCTTAAGATGCATGACGTGAAGGATGCCCCAACAGTGCCAGGAGCTCCTTCCAGGCAGATGCCCAACCACTGGCGGTCAGCGGTGATGGATCTGGTGTAGTCAGACAATTGCCCGTGCCAGGAGAGCGGGGTGTGAGGCCAGACGGCAGCAATTCAGCGTAGCCCTGCACCGCCATGCTCACCCCTCAGCACCGCTCTGCTTCCCCCAGAGCCAGCTGCGGTTCCTCCCCTCCCAAAGCCAGGGCACAGAGGCTGCAGCACCGTCAGAGCCACCCCGGGGTGACAGGGAGCTCTGCCAGCCTCCGACCCAGCTGTCAGACTGGCATCGGTATCCGGGGCACCGAGATTCCTCCTCCAGGAGGAATCTGCTCCACCGGAGCAGATTAAACATCGCTCGACTTCCAGCATGTGGACAGGGATGCGGCAGCCCCTGAGCTGAGGGAGGCTGGGATCCCGCTCCCCGGGGCTGGCAGGGACGGGCCAGCACCGGCACGGGGCCAGCACCGTCCCCAGCTGTAGGATTACACCGGTACGGGGCATCTCGGATTCCAGCCACATTCTGCCTAATTTACGGTTTAATTAATAAATGGGGAATTATGCTGAGTTTATCCAATACTTTTGGACGCGTGATGTTATCAAAATCCCATTACTGACGAAGGAAGGCATGAAGAGCAAAATTAGCTTTGGCATCTGAAACACTTCAGTCGATGCGATAACACAATTATTAGGGCTAATAATCAAAAGAGCACTTTGGAGAATGCAGGCTCCGGTGGGAGCAGAGCCGAGGGCAGCCGCAGCCTGGTGCAGGGGCAAGCCGGGGAACAGCCGGGTTTTCCCCCGGGAGGGAAAGGCCGACTGCAGCCAAGGGCAAAAGCATTTTGCCAGACTGCACTTACCGGCGGCTCCAGATATTGGCACAGGCAAAGCACCAGTGGCCGCCAGGCTGAGGAGGAGCACGGCCCGGCACAGCGCCGAGCTCCGCTGCCACGGGGTAGGGAAGAGGGAAAGGAGAAAAAGAAAATAGAAGATTTGAAAACCAGCGGGCACTGGGTCCCGTCTGTTTACTTCGAGCATCGGTGCTGCTGGAGGACATCACGGCTGCCGGCTCACAGCTCTCCTGCGCAGCCCGGAGAAGGAGAAACTCAAGTCATAATTAGGAGCTGCAGTCATCCGGTTCCCAGAGCTGGGGCTTTGCCAAAACCACCACGAGCTGGAGGAAGGGCCTGCTCCCACCCCTCGGGGGGTGAGCAGGAATCCCGGCTCGCTTCGGTGGCCTTTAGCTCAAGCCCAGTGACCGTCCCAGGGGCTCACGGAACAGGAGGCAGCTCCCCAGGGAGCGGCCAGCAGCAAAAGCTACTGCTGCGCCATCCCACCGCGCCCGGCAAGCACGGCTTCGTGCGGGCAACTCGCCGGCAGAAAGGCAGCTGATTTGCAACCCCCCTCCCCAGCCATACATATAAAGATATATACGTATATATATAAGGATATATATGTATATATTCATATGCCCTCCCTCCTCCCATGACTCCAGGCAGCGCCGGGCGCTGCGTGGCAGAGGGGTGCAGAACCAGGGCTGCCGGCAGCGATGCAGTGCAGCCGATGCTGGCTCACTGCTGCTGCTATCGCCAGGCTAACGGGCGGCAAGGGACGTGTCCTTGCCCTGCAGAATCGGGGGCACTGGGGCTTCAGGCCGGCTCCCGGCTAACGGGGCACTAGCGCTTGCCATGAGGGGTTGGGAGAGCCAGGCTCGGTGCCAGGTGATGGGGCAAGGTCAGACCCGTTTCTGCGCTTCACCCAGGTGCAAGAAGTGGACAGGGCATCACTCCGAGAGGGGTTCGGGGTTTGGGGGGGCAGTGGGGTGTTTTGCTGGATTGTGCTCTTCCCGAGCAGCACAGGTGACATCCCGCTGCCACTG
This sequence comes from Aptenodytes patagonicus, assembly GCF_965638725.1. Lineage (NCBI taxonomy): Eukaryota > Metazoa > Chordata > Aves > Sphenisciformes > Spheniscidae > Aptenodytes > Aptenodytes patagonicus. The sequence goes on from NC_134970.1 coordinate 6,896,786, forward strand.
CTGGCCTCAATGACCTTGGGTGCATTACCTCCCCGGTGCCCCACGCTCCCCCGGCACACAGACCACCACAAGCCACGCTTCTTCCCACCAAGACCCCGCAGCCAAAAGCACCCAAGCGCAACAAAGGCGCAGAGAACCGGCCGCCCTGAGGGTGCCCCAGGGCTCCAGCAGCCCCCGGCAGCACGCGGCCAAGGCGCTGCGCTAGCGAGGAATAATGCAGCAGGCAGGAGACGACTCCTGCCGGTGGCTGCGCTTCCGTACAGCGTGCACAGGAGTGACATAGCTGCAGCAGCACCTCAGCACACAATAAATGAGAGCCTTCGCTCCAGGACTGAAGTTTTCGCCGCTGCAGAGGAGCAGGCGGGGAGTCCTTCAGCGCCCTGCAGCTGCCACAGCGCAGGGGGACTTCACTGACAGACACCCTGCAGCGGGTGACTTCCCACAGCAGGTGACACCCCACAGTGGGTGACACCCCTGCCCACCCGCTGCCCTGGCCGCTCTCACCTGGAGGACAGGAGAGCGCTGTGTCGAGGAGCACTCGGTGCAGAGGGACACACAGAGGCACTGGCACGGTCAGGGACCACGAAGTGATGCGTGACACAAGCGCGTGTCCCCCCCTCCCCATGCCACAGTCACCTTGCAATATTGCCTGTCCCCTGCGCAATTTGCAGAGCTCTTTCAGGATCACTCCCGCCCATCTTTGAAAGTAGGCTGCAGGGGAGCAGCGAGGTGCTGGGCATGGCTCCGACGCAGCTGTGGGTGCAAAGGCTGCGGCACCCCAATGCTGACGACCCCGGCTCTGGGGTGAGCCCCTCCTCACCACTACACCCCGATGGCACGCAGCGAGCGCGACGAGTGAAGGAGGATCCCGGAGCTTGCTGCAACCGCGGTGGGGAAATTCAGTCCGGAGAAGGGACTGGCTGGAGCTGGCTCCCAGCCAGGCGGCTACAGAGAAGCCACCGGTGCAGCGGGGCCTGCGGCCGCCCACAGCCAGAGCCACGCTGCTTCCACTGGTTTCCAGCACTGGGGCGCGTTCCCTGCACTGCACCGGGGACAACCCTGCGCCCCCGGCCACCCCCAAGGGCCAGAACCCCAAGGGCACCCACGGTCGGGCGCACGCACAGATGCGGAGCTGGAGCATCCCTCAGCACCCAGAGGGCACCTTTGACCCGGCGACTCGGCTCTGCACCCCCGGGGTGGCCCCGCATCCCCGGGGGGAGGTCCCACGCCTTCGGGGGGGGGGGGGGTCCCACACCGCTGGGCGCCCCCCGCCAGCTCCGCAGCCCCCTGCACCAGCGGCTGCACCCACCTCCATCCCACCAGGCTCTGCCCCCGGCTGCCTTCGGGGCGCAGCACCCCACGGGCAGCCCCGGGGCGCCGGGCACCGCGGGGAGCTGGGAACCGTGCCCCGGGAGGGGACCCCGAGGAAAGCGCCCGCTCCCGGCACCGGGACACGGCGGGGAGGTCGCCACCGGCCGGGCCAGCCCGGGCACCGCCGCGCCCACCCCACCCGGGGACGGTCGCACCTCGGGCAAGCGGCCCGGCGAGCGGCTCCGGGACGGGCTCGGCGGGAGCGCGGGCGGCCCCGTCCCGCAGAGCCCGCACCGCTGCGGCACCGGGGAGAAACTTCGGCGGGAGTGCGGGCGGACACTTACCGTCCGGAGCGGCGGCGGGGAGCGGGGCGGGCGGGGCGGGCGGCGCAGCGCGGGGCGGCGGGACCGGCGCGGGCGCTGCGGCAGCCCCGGCCCCTCCGGGCTCGCGTGCGGCGGCTCCGCGCAGCTCCGCCCACCGCCGGGAGGCCCCGCCCACGGACCCGCCCATAGGCCCGGCCACCGCCCCGCCCTCCGCGGGGTCGGGGGGGGGGGGTCTGCCCGCGGCTCGGGCGGGCGCGGCCCCACCCACTGGGGTCTCCTCACACCCTCACCTCACACCGGGCACCGTCATGGGGGTGACCTCGTACCATCAGCTCGGGCCGGTCACCCCTTACCGGTCACCTCGCACAGGTCACCTCAGAATGGTCGCCTCACAACCGTCACCTCACACCTGTCACCCCTCATCGGGGTGACCTCACACCAGTCACCCCTTTTCGGTCACCTCACAGCCCATCACCTCGCACCGGTCACCCCTCATCGGTCACCTCAAACTGGTCACCTTCCATCAGTCACCTTGCACAGTCACCTCACACCTGTCATCTCACACCGTTCACCCCCCATATCGGTTACCTCACACCGGTCACCCCTTTTCGGTCACCTCACACCTGTCACCCCTCATCGGGGTTACCTCACAGCGGTCACCTCACACAGATCACCTCACACTGGTGACTCCTTATCAGCCACCTCGCACCGGTCACCTCACGCTGGTCATCCCTCATCAGGGTGACTCACACCGGTCACCTCACACCTGTCACCCCCCATCAGTCACCTCACACTCATCACGTCACACTGGTCACCTCACACTGGTCGCCCCTCATCGATCATCTCACATCCATCACCTCCCATTGGTGACCTCACACCAGTCACCTCACACTGGTCACCCCTCATCAGTCACCTTGAACCGGTCACCTCCCAGCAGTCACCTCACACCGGTCCCCTCACACCCATCACCTTGCACTGGTTACCCCTCACTGGTCACCTCACACCTGTCACCTTGCACTGGTCACCTCAACGCCGGTCACCCCCCGTCAGTAATGTCACACCTGCCAGCTCACACTGGTCGCCTCACATCCATCACCTCTCATCAGTCACCTCACCCTGTGCTGGTCTATTCACACCAGTCTCCTCTCACTAGTGACCTTGCACAGGTCACCTCGCACCGGTCACCCCACACCCACCATGGCCGCACCCACCACGGAGACCCAGAGCCACGACTGGGTCCCTGCTGTGGCCACAGGAGAGGGGTGAGGTGGTGGGTGAACGGTGCCACCCCCAGATCCAGAGGGCTCCTGGGAACCCGGCTTTGAATTTGGGACCAAAACAGCAAGAAAAAGCTGATGGGAGTCAAGTGAGGAGCCCGGGCAGGGAGCAGAGGGCGGCCGGTGGCGGCTGGTTTGCCCTTGCTGTGGGTTCCCTGTCCCCGTCAGCTGGGGCCCTGAGTGGGGAAGGGGACCCTGGGGCACCCCTTGCTCCCTGCAGCTGAGCCGGGGACAGGGACCCTGTGGGATCACCCCAAACCCACCCCACCCAGGGGTCTCCCACCTCCACCCCAGCGGCGCCCAGGCCCCAGCGCCACAGCCGGGACACTCGAGCCACACCGGGACGTGACAGGCTGCTCCAGCCAGAGCCGCTCACAACGGGACTGATGTCCCCGCGCCCCCACAGTGGCCCAGAGCCACAGCAGACCGACTTTAATGAGCAGGCGCTGCCCATTAGTTAAATTAAAACAGAGGCTCGTCAGTATTCGTGCTTGGCGACACAAGCAGAGGCTGTTCCAGCTCAAGGTGGCGGTGGGCAGGGGCCAGCCCCCTCGCGACGGGGGGAAGGGAAGGTTGGGCTGGGGGGGGCGGTCCACATGTGCCACTGCCAGGAGAGATGGTGCCTGGAACAGGGAGGGGGACCCTGCTGGGAGCTGCATCACCTGAAGCCCCTGCGCACCCCAGGTCCCCATGCGCCCTCTGGGCACTGGGTGCACCCCTGGGTGCGATGTGGCTGTGACAGCTCACCCCACACCCCCAGAAATGGGCTTGCCTCTAAATTGGAGGTAAGGGTTTGATGGGTGGACCATTCAATGGATAAGGAACTGGCTGGATGGCCCCATCCAAAGAGTTACAGGCAACATCTCAATGTCCAAATGGAAACCAGTAACGAGTGGTGTCCCTCAAGGGTCCATACTGAGACCAATACTATTTAATATCTTCATCGACAACATAGACAGTGGGATCGAGTGCACCCTCAGCAAATTTGCAGATGACACCAAGCTGAGCAGTGCAGTTGACACACTTGAGGGAAGGGATGGCATCCAGAGGGACCTTGACAGGCTGGAGGAGTGGGCCCATGCGAAGCTCATGAGGTTCAACAAGGCCAAGTGCAAGGTCCTGCACCTGGGTCAGGGCAATCCCCACTATCAGAACAGACTCGGGGATGGATGGATGGATGGATGGATGGATGGATGGATGGATGGAGAGCAGCTCTGCAGAGGAGGACTTGGGGATACTGGTGGGTGACAAATTGGACGTGAGCCGGCAATATGCGCTTGCAGCCCAGAAAACCAAGCGAATCCTGGGCCACATCACAAAAACTGTGGCTTCTCCCCCTCTAGTCTGCTCTCTTGAGACCCCACCTGGAGTACTGCGTCCAGCTCTGGGGTCCCCAGTGCAAGAAAGGCATGGGCCTGCTCAAGCGGATCCAGAGGAGGCCATGGAAATGATCCGAGGGCTGGAACACCTCTCCTGTGAAGAAAGGCTGAGAGGGTTGGGGTGGATCAGTCTGGAGAAGAGAAGGCTCCAGGGAGACTTCACTGTGGTTTTTCCATATCTAAAGGGGGCTTCTAAGACATAAGGAAGAAGTTTTACAATGAGGGTGGTGGGACACTGGAGCAGGTTGCCCAGAGAAGTTGTGGATGCCCCATCCTTGGAAGTGTTCAAGGTCAGGCTGGACAGGGATTTGAGCAACCTGACCTAGTGAGAGATGTCCCTTCTCAGGGCAGGGGGGGTGGAACTAGACCAACCCAAACCATTCTGTGGTTCTATGAGAAAGGGCTGCATTTCCCTGGGGAGGGAGATGCTGTTGGCACAAAGGCTGTGGGTCACCTTGGCAGGAGCTGCTGGGCGCTGCTGTATCTACACTGGGTGCTGCTGTACCTAGACTGGGTGCTGCAGCCCAGGGGTGCTGCTGCACATGCCAGGCGCGGTGCCCGAGGGATGCTGTGCCTGATGGCTGAGGTTGCACACCCGGCGCCGTCGTACACATGGTGCGGTACCCGGCAGGTGCTGCTGTACATCCTGGGTGCCGTACATACACGGTGGCTGTACCCAACATGTCCAGGTGCTGCTGGGGTCCCTGTGCCCTGCATGAGGGCGGGGTGCCCTGCAGCTCCCTTTCTCAGCCCTCCCAGCCCTGCACCACCACGGAGGCACCCATGAGCTCCCACCAGCTACTGAAGGCAGAGGGAGGGACCCTGCGTGGGGGCCACATCCCCGCTACAGCGCCGAGCCCATGGGTGCTGTTTTCTGAACCGACGGGACCCTCCCCTGCCTGTCACCCTTGAAACAGGCAGCTGAGTTTTCCCAAACGCAGGTGTCTGGCTGAAATCGAAGCGTTAGCGTCATCCCCGCGTGGTCCTTCTGCATCCCCCCATGCCTGCGGACCGATTCCTCTGGCTCGCTGGCTCTGTGCCATAGCTGTCAGGCTGGAAATCCCCAAGGTGCCACCACACATAGGGCCCAGCACCCAGCACAGGATCCTTCTGCTGCCCGCTCTCCTGCTCTGCTGCCTGCTCTTCCTGCCTGCACAGAGCCACAGACCGAGCACAGGCTGGGGAGCATGCACGTGGCACATCTCTGTGGATGAGGAGCCGTGGCTCCCCAAAACCAGTCCCGCTCTCCAGATCCAGGATTGCACCCGCTGGTAGTGAACTTACTGAACCCACCCGCTGGACAGGAGCACGGAGCCGATGGGAAGTGCCCTCTCCCGGCCTTGCATTCACCGCTGCAGCCTGTTACAACTCATCACCATCCTGCGATTAATTAACGGCTCCTGGAGCATCTGTCCCCGCTCCAGCATTGCTCTCCGCAGAGCGGAATATAGCTTTCGAGCCACCCCGGGGAGGACCGGGATCTCCCTTCCCCTCAGCTGGTATCTGCAGCCTCACCCTCACCCCCACGCCCTGCCGCAGGGCAGAGCACCCCATCGCTGCTCGAGGGACGCTGTCCCACGACTGTCCCCCTGTGCTGGAGATGTGGGGTGGCATCCGTCACCACCGTGTCCCTTTCAAAGGGGAGATGGGGACCAGCCCTGGCGAGGCGAAAGGGGCCCAGCGGGGATGCCCACCCGACCCGAGCCCCCCGCTCCTCCCTGCACGCTCCAGATACGATCTGCCCCTCCTGCCCCAGGAGGGGGATCCCCCGCTTTCAGCATCTTGCAGAACTGTCAGGATTTCAAACCAGGAGCATTTCTGCACACTCCAGACTTAACAGGAGCGTGATCTTGGAAGAGGGGTCCCCGACCGATAAAACCGCTCCCAGCATCTTGCCAAATGGTCAAGATTTCAAGCCTGGAGTTTCTGTAAAGCCCACACACCCCCCCCCCCCGCCCAGATTTTGCAGGAGGGCAACCACCGAGGACAGGGGTAGACACGTGGTGGTACAAGCACGACTGTCCTACCCGCCTCCCGCGCAGGGACAGGCCCGCAGTCTCCCAGACACAGGACCAGCAGCCAGGCGGTACAGGAGATAACTTTATTGAATCCAATGGTGTTAGACAGACGACCGAGAAGAGACATGCCGGTTGGTGCGGGCAGCGTGGGCAGCAGGAGCTGACTTGGTGCAGGGCTGGATTTGTTTCTGTCTTTCATAATATCCTCAAGCCTTTTCCTGGCTTCCTTTTATACTTCTTTTAAAATTTCTTTTAAGTAAAAACAACTAATCGTGGAAAGAGTCCAGATGATGTTTGTTCCCTATGATTGTTCCCGCAGCTATGTACAACGTGGGGTTGGGTCTCAACATCAGGTATAAAATGGAGCGAGTTTACAAACTTGGAGGAGGCAAGGAAAAAGCAAAGACAGACAGGCGAGAGCAGTAGAAATCTGGACCAAAATCTTGAAGAGAAATTTAAAAAGTGCTATAAAACCCCTCGGCAGGAATACCATGCAGTTAAGAAACACAAAACCCAGTCAATTACACAGATCATCTAAAACAGGAATTTTGTCTTTTATTTAATTAAAAAAAGGTTGTTTGTTTTTAATAGAAAAAAGCTAAAATTGTAAGGTTCAGGCCACCGGGCGGCAGCAGCTCGAGGAGGCAGGAGGGTGAGGCGCTGGCATCTCCCAGCTCCAGCCCCTCGAATGGGCTCCTGGTGCTCCCAGGGGCCACGGGCACCTCTGGGGGCAACCGGCACCTTTGGAGGTGGCAGGCACCCCTGGGGGTGACGGGCTCCTATGGGGTGGCAGGCACCCCTGGGGGTGACGGGTACCCTTAGGGGCAGCAGGCACCTTTGGGTGTGACAGGCACCCTCGGGGGCGGCAGAGGGATGAGTTAGTGCAATCCTTGGACCCGTCCCCCGGGGGACAGAGGGGCTCAGCCCACAGACGCTGGCAGCCCTGGGGGACGCTCGGTCCCCAGGCCCCCCGAGACAGCTGCCACGCTTGGGGACACGGGGTGCTTGGTGTAACCCAGGAGGAACCCATCAGGGCCCGTCCCCTCCAGCCAGGTAAGACCAGCGAAAGCCCCCCACCATGCACCACCCCGGGGTACGCCAGCTGGCATGGCCCTTGCCCTTCCCATCCCCCTCGGGGATTCCTCCTGATTTACACCACAGCGTGCCACTTGCCTCCAGCATGCCCCGGCTGAGGTTACAGGGAAAGGGGCAGCCCCACACCGGGAAAGGATGGGGCAAACCCAAGGGAAACAGGCTTGGGGACGCCTGGCAGCACAGCCCTGGGCGAGCCGGTGACAGGGACAGTTTGGTCAACATTTTGACGGCTCCGTGGGGGTGTCAGAAAAGAAAGTAAGGCCCAGCCAAGGCTGCCTGCAGGCCGTGCAAAGCGAGAGGGGTGCGTGAGCCCTCTCCACCCATGGGACTCCTCAGGGCACCCGGGCACAGCATTGCCTGGGCATGGGGCAGCCCCCAAAGGTGCATCGTGCCCTTTCCTGCCCCGGCACCGGAGCCCTGAGGAGGGCGAGAGGGGCTGGAGAGGAGAGCCGGGTCCCCACCGCTGGCCTCGAGCGGCTGCTGAGCCAGTGTCTCGTACAATCAGAAAAGAAGTCAGCACAGCACAGTTATCACAGAGTACCAAAAAAAAAAAAAAAAAAAAAAAAAAAAGGGAAAGAGGCGCAGGGCCAGACCCCACCAACTCACACAGGGCGTTCGACTACAGATCTATTTACAGCGAGTCCTTAGCCGACGGTGGCAACACAAGAGAAGGCGAACAGAAAGCCCTAGTGTCCAAGCCAGCGTGGGGAGGGACACCCCTGTGCAAAGGGGCCAGGCTGGCCGGCCCCAGGTGGCAGCGGGGAGACGGCGGGGAGGCTGTCAAACAGACGGAGAAATGAGCACCATGGGTCGCACGCGCCGCGGCCGGGATGCGCCGGCCGGCCGGCCCCGGGCAGCAAGGCAAGACACACCAGCTGAGAGAGCACCAAGGGCAGAGGTGGCGGCTGCCTCCCAGTGGCACCGGCGGCAAGGCCAGGCCTTGGAGGAGATGCCTGTTTTGGAGGGTTGTGAGGTGTCCCTGAAGGCCACACCAACCGCGGCACAGGGGTGCTGAGGCTGCCCGGTCCCCAGCCTGGTAGGGCTCAGGGACAGGACGGGCTCAGCAGACCTGGCCCTGGGGTCACATCTCCCCAGAAGGCTCTCCAGGGCCCCAGCTGAGTGCAGGAGCTGAGCTGGGTGGCAGCAGAGGGGAGCAGGGGAGCCCCAGAGCCCAGCTGGGCTCAGGGAGGGAGGTGCTGGGCCAGCAGAGCACCCTGCAGCCATGCTTGAGGACAGGCAAGCGCGGGGTGCTGAAGGCAGCAGCCCCAGCTTGGCCCTGCTCAGGCCAGTGCCAGCACCCTGGTTCCATCCCAGCCAAGCTGGCTTTGGGAACAGTCATAGGCCACTGCAGCCGCAGCAGGCTGTGACAGCGCCAGCCCAAGCCCCACGTGCCCCCTTCCCGCACGGCCAGGGATTAAGGCACCGCGGCAGCACCGGGGCTGATCCCCTCCATGCCAGGAGCCTCGCCTGTGACATTGCACAGTAGGGCCAAGAGGACACGTGGCAGCCTTAGGTGGTCCCAGAGCACCGACACGGGGCACAGCGAGACCCTGCCAGGCCATAGGGCTCAGGAAGGCACAAGGGCCTTAGGGAGGCAGTGGCATGGGGACTACCCCCAGGCACAGCTCACCAACCCACACCCCCAGGCCTGGCAGCACCAAGGGGACGTGGAGCAGGTTGTACCCCCCTGCCACTGAGGGGACAGGGCAGGGGTCCAGCTGCCCGAGAATGGGGCAGCAGCATATTCCCCATGCCCAGGCCTTGGCCAGTGGGAGGGGATACCCTGTGTCATCCTGGCCTGGTGGGAGACCCTGGCCCCAGGGCCAGACTCGGCCTTGTGCTTTTGGGGAGAGGGGAGCCGCCAGGCAAGGGGCTGCTCTGGGAGCATCCCACTGCCACCAGCTGCCACGTCCCATCTCAGCCAAGCTGTGAAGCCCCGGGAGGTGGGTTCAGGGACTGGAGATCGTCCAGTGAGCACCAGTTTCATGACAGAGGTGGTTTGAGTGGTGGAACCAACAGCTGCAAAAGAAACCAAAGGGAAAGGGAGCTGCTTACAAGGAAGCGGTGGGCACCGGGCCACGGGCTCCAGGCCAGGAGAGCAAAGAACCAGAACAAAAAAGGGACCAAAGCAAAGTCTGGACTCGGCCAAAGGAAAATGGGAGGGGGGAAACAAAATAAAATAATTGAAGCAGGGTTTATTGGGCTGTCCTGGTCGCAGCAGCTGCCATGCAGGTGAAATGGGGAATGTACAAAGACAGCAGTGAGAGCCGTGCTCCTCCTCGGCCAGCACGAGGCGAGCGCTTCCTACAGCAGCGGCTCCCTCGTCGCCTGCCCTAGGCTACGCCTAGACTGGGTGGAGAGGGAGCTGGAGACCCTCTAGCCCACACTCTCGTCCTGCGGCCACACACTCCTCCTGTGTCCCCCAGCTTTGGCCCAGGTGGCTCCCGCGGGGTCCCTGCCCCACGCAGGGGCCTTCCTGCGGCTCCCAGGAACAGGGGCTCAGCCACGTCGGTCGCCCTGGCCCCAAAGCCCAAGAGTTTGCAATTAGAGACAGAAAAAAAAAAAAAAAAAAAAAAAAAAATCAAGACGACAAACCAGGATTCTCCTACCCCCAGGGTTGGGAGGGGAGATGGCACCTCGTGCTCTCCCACGGATGAGCCGAGCTTCCCCACGCTCCGCTGGGACGCGCCAGAGCCCCGGTCCTCTCCGCTCACTCGCCAGCCCCGCGCTCCGGGATACCAAAGGAAAAGGAGAGCAGCCCGGTAGGAGCAGTGGCTGGCAGCGGCTCCCCTCCGCCTGGGCCGGCATGTCCAGGCCTCACAGAGTCGACTGCAGGTCGGGATCCACCATGGTCTCGCGGTCCGGAGACTCGATGTAGTTGGCGGCTTCCTGGAGCTTCAGCAGCATGGCCATCTGCAGGGAGAGGAGCGTGGCACCAAGCTTGAGGGGGACGAGAGGTCCGTGGATACCCTGGGGAAGCCAAGGCCACCAGGCCCTCCTTCCCCTCCCATACAAACCAACCACCCCAAGAAGCTCCTTAGAGGGTAACGCAAAGCCCAGAGATGCTGCAAAATCCCTCCCTGTCACCAGGATCTGGCCTTGGGCACAGCTGGGATGCTCAAGGCTGAGCATGGCAAAGCAGTGTGGGGGGACAGTGTGGGGACATGGCAGTGTGGGGGGACATCATCTGTGGCAGCCTGTCTGCTAGCAGCCTCTCCAGGTGACACACCCGGACACATATGTGCAAGCCCCAGTCTGTGTGTGGCTCTGCGTGTGGACATGATGCCTCGTGCAGCGCCACGCTGTGCCCACTCACTGGCGTATCACAATGTGCCGACTCGGTGTGCAGCCTGCCTGCCGGTGCTACTATCCCGCACCCACCGCTCCTCCCAGGAGTGCAAAATGTTTCTGCATCCCCAAATCGGGCTTTTTACACTGAAAAATAACTGGGAAAGTGAAGATCCACCTTGCTCTCCCCTCTCCACCTGGCCCACCTCCCCAGCAGGGCCGTACCAGAGGGTCCGAGTCCAGGGAGCTGGGTGTCGTGTCTTTGACGGTGCGCTCCTCAGGAGGTGAAACAGTGCTGTGGGGCCCGATGGTGGGTGGGGGCAGGTGGTACAGCTTGGACTGGTCCTGCTGCGCTGACGGCCAGGGTAGGGTGTCCCGCACCCACTCCACGGGGTCCTCCCAGGCTGCCTTCTGCCCGTGAACCTGCAGGTAGGGAGCAAGCAGCAACCACCTCTTCAGCATGTGCCAGAGCCAGTGACGTGGTACCCCAAGCCCCCCCAGGACAGTGCTAAGTCCCGCTGCAGCCACAGGGCAGGGCAGGGACTGACAAGAGATGCCACCTGTGCCCAAAATCCCAGCGCCTCCCCTCGCCCCACCCCATTAGACTGCTGCATCAGCATGTCCCCAAGCACCGCTGGTTTGCGTTCCCACGTGCCAGGCAGCTCTGGGTACCTTGAGCCCATCTTTTGCCCCCTCCTGCAGGTAAGGGATGATGGAGTTGTTCCACAGGTCGATAAACCAGGTCCGGAAATCCTCAATTCCAATGGGGCAGGACAGGAAGAAGCAGGGACCTGGGGGGGGGAAGGCAGAGAGCGAAAATGGGAGCTGGGTCCCCCTGCTCCAGTCACTGGCCCCGTGGCAGCACAGCACCAAGGCGAGCAAGCCTGGCTGCGCAGGGTGCCCTGGACTCGACCACCTCCTGGGAGCAGTGTCTGGGCAGCATCTGCCTGACACGCATGGGCAGAAAGCAAGCTCCCGGGCAAGGAATGGGGCTGCTAAGTTCAATCTACCCCCCAAAAGCATGGTGAGGCAAAGGGAGACCTGCCTGGGAAAACGGCTCCCCCGTGCCCAAGGAAGGGTGCCAGTAAGACCGGCAGCCTTGGCTGACACCATGGTGACAGCTCCCATGGAGCACGGGAACGAATGCCACCCAGGGAAGAGCAACACTTGTGTGTGTCGCCCACCGGCTTTTGGTTGTGTTGGACTGGGGGACACAGGGCAGCACATCAGCTCCCCAAGCTCCTTTGGGAGGGTCTTGCCCCAGTCCCTGGGGGGCTCCCAGCAGTGCGAGGTAGAGGAGGGAGGTGTGCGGCAAGGCCATACCGATGAGGAAGTCTGAAGTGCTGTGTTTCTCCAGGAAGGTGTGCAAGTGGTACCAGAGCTTGGGCACCCAGTCCAGCACACGCAGCAGCTCCTCCTTGTTGGCATTAACATCTGTGTCTGACTCCAGCAGCTTTCGCCGCAGGTAGCGCACCAGGAAGCCGTTGGCTGGCTCCACGTTGTTTGAGAAGGTCAGCATCCTGGGGGAAAGACTCAGGTGTTCAGGGCTGGGTCCCCACACAAGCCGCCCTGCTCCCCAGCACCCTCGGGGGACCTCCTAGCACCCCCACACTGCATGTCCCCAAGGTTGGGGCATCAGATCCTTCTGGGATGGTGGGGACAAGCCTGGGGCTCGGTCCTCATCAGGGTCCCCAATCACAGGATGTGTCCCCAGGACTGCCCAGGGGCAGGAGTGATGGCCTCTGCTCCCCCCAACCCCACAGGGATGGTCCCCAGGGATGTACAATTCCCACCTGAAGCTGAGATGGAGGCCATGGTTTGGGGTCATCTTCACAGGCTGGTTGGTGGTCCCAATGATGTAGGGGCTGAGTGAGAGAGAGAGAGAGAGAGGATCCATGAGAAAAAGCACCCTGCATCATCCCCGCCCGTGGCAGAGCTGATCTGAGCACAGCAGACATGCGCAGCCGTGCAGTCTCATCTCCACAAGCCCAGGGATCTTGCTGAGAGCAGCGGGGAGCATGCGTGTGCCCGGGAGACTGTGCCGGAGGAGGGTACAGTGGGACTCTCACCATTTGTGGTACTTGCAGGTGAGTGCACCGTTGACGAGCTCGCTGATGGAGCCCGCCTCGCTGAGGTCATCTAGGAGGATCACCAGCGGCACGTCCGCTGTGCCCGTCTCCCGGTCGATCTGATTGGCCAGGTTGGAGAGGTACAGCTGCAGGTCCTGCAACGAACGGGCCAGGTGTCACACATGGGGCTGTGGCATGGCTGCCAATGGGGACCACAGCACCAGTACCAACAGGAACACTTCTGGCTGCTGCGCGCCGTCACCTTGCAGGACTGCTGGTGCATGTTGAAGGTGCTGACGATGCCCTCGGTGACATCCCGACCCGAGCGCTCCACCAGGTATTCAGCCAGGCGGTTGGTCAGGTAGGTCTTGCCAGTGCCGCTGGGTCCCGAGAGGATGAGCCGCCGGTGCTTCAGCAGGAGGCTGATGTAATGCTGCATCATGGGCTTGGGGATGAGCGTCTCGAACACCAGGCTGTCCACACACTTCTCCTTCAAGCCTGCAGGCAGGGGAGGGCTGAGGGTCCTGCTCACACCCCACGATACCGTGAGACAGAGGGAAGATGGGACAGGGATGGAGCCTCTCCGCCACACTGACCTTTGAGTGTCACGACGATGCTGGTCAGGCCCCGGTGGCACAGCGGCAGCTCTGGCGGCTCTGTGTCCAGGACCCGCTTGATGTGGCTGATGCTGTAGCCATAGACAGACTCAGTGCTGAGCCCCAGCGTGGAAGCAGGATCCATCTTAGTGATGTAATCCTATGTGGACAAGGACAGGGCTGTCAGTGCCCCTGAGGGCTGGCAGGGAGCAAGCAGTGCTCAGCAGCTCCAGGAGACCCTGGTAAGGACCTGGGCCAGGGAGCATCAGGCACGGTGGAGCAATGTAAAAGGATGGCTCTCAAAAGAGGGGTCCTCATGCTCCTACCTTGAAGACCTGGCAGACAGCCTCATCCAGCATCTTCCAGTCCACCTTCCCGCTCACCTTGGTCCAGCCCAGGAAAAACTCCTGCTGCTTGAGGTCCTAGGAGCCAAGGCAGAGGTGTGCAGAGTTGGAGCACTGCATCCAGCCCCAGAGAGGCATTCTCTGCCCCTTGTCCAGGGCTGTGGCACTGGGACAGGTCAGGCTCCCCATACAGCCCACACTTACCCCCTTGATGATGTGCTGGGGTGGCATGCGCACCACAATCCGCAGTGTCAGCTCATCCTTCTGGGCACCAGCACTGACAGCATCCATGGGGGACACATCTAGGGATGGAGCAATGAGGCTGTGCCGGCAGGGAGAGCCGAGCCACCAGGCCTGACCGTGCCCAGCCTGAGCCAAATCCTGCTGTGGCTGATCATGGCACTGATCCCCGTGCACAGCTGCCTCCAGGTGAGCAGCAGCACGTTCCCACCACACACACGCCTCTGTCCCAGCCCTTCCCTGTTTGCCAGCAGCTCCGTCACCCCTACCTGTGTCCCCCAGGCTGGGGCTGAAGGCACGGCCGAGGGCGAGACCCAGGGAGCGCCGTGGTGAAGAGGAGGCCGACGTGCTCGTGACATGGCCGGGAACGGAGCCTGGCACTGCCGAGGGCCCCGGAGCCACTTTGAGCCGGTCATTCTCAGCCTTCAGGAGATCCACCTCCAGCTGGGGGAGAACCGGTTACGGCACAAGGTGAGGAGCTGCATGCCGGCAGCATCCCGGGGCTGCAGCATGGCTGTGGGGGCGCAGGGACTGTGGCCACCCAGGTGCTCAGAGCCAGCCGGGCTTCTGGCAGTGGTCCTCACCTGCATGTTGTGCATGGTCTCCCGCAGCTGCTCCAGCTGGTGAGCAGAGTTGAGGGCCTCCAGGCGGATGTCCGTCAGCTTCATCTCCTTCTCCCACAGCTCTGACCGCAGCTCCGACACCTCCTTCTTCTCTGGTTCGCCCTCGCTGTGGGCCTGGAAGAGCCTAGGCCAAGGGAGAGAAAGTCTTGCACGCATCCAGGGCAGGAGCCTGCAGCCCCCACGAGCGGCCCTCCCCATCCTGTGCCGCCTGCCCTGGCCCCACGTACTCAGCCGTGTCGATGCCCACAGAGGAGGACGTAGAGGATTTGATGGAAGGCGAGGCAGTCTCTGTAGAGCCATGCTGCAGCTTGGGGGAGGAGGGGGCCGACGAGTCTGGCGTGGCAATCTCCTCGATGTCCGAGTAGGACGAGGCTGATTTAGGTCCCTTCTTGATGCTGAAGGCCTTGTTGAAGGAGCTGCGTAGCTACGGGAGATGGAAATGCTCGTTAGGGACAGCCTGACAGTGCAGCCTTGCAAGCAGAGACCTGGCCCAGTCCTGCCCCGGGGCCCCCGTCTGCCCAGGACCCACAGACAGTCTGAGCTGGGCCAAGTAACACCATATCCATCAGCGAGGCAGCACTGTGCCCTACCGCTGCCCCGGGGAAGGCACCAGCCTGACCCCGCTCTGCTGGCACAGCTGACAGACGGGGGTGCACGGCCCTTTGTGCAACACTCCAGCCCCAGCCTGGACGGCACCAAACAGCCCTGCAGAGTGGGACCCATGTCCTGGTCAGGCTTCCCGCAGCCCTGCTCCCCACCAGCACCCACATCAGGGTGTTCAGGCACTGCACCAGCACCCTGGTCCACCGGGAAGGGCCGACTCCATCCTCACATTCATCCCACCACAGCCATCCCAGCAAGTGGCGTGTAGGGGGACATCCCCCTCCAGCCACTGCAGGGCCGGGGTCCTGGTGCAAGGGGACAGTTTCAGCCCCACACCTCCCTCTGCCCTCTGGGGTCCTCCTGGAAGTGCAGAGGGCCAGCCAGCCCCCCGCCAGATGTCACCGGGGGTCCCGCCCGGGCATGCAGCATGCACACAGCACACACAGAGCAGTGGGCGGGTGAGCGGTGTGCTGAGGCCAGGGAGGGCGGATGGACATGGCACAGGGGGCCAAACCGGGCCTGGGTCTCGCTTATGCGCCACCAGCCTGCGGGAGAGCAGCAGGACGGGCACCCCGGGCTCACACAGTGTCCCCTGGAGGGCCACAGCCTGCTCCGAGGGAAGGTGGGAGGAAGAGAGGATGGAGAACAGGCAAGATCCGGCCCAACTCCCACAGCCACCAGGCAGGCTGGTTTGGTGTGTCTCCAAAAGCAAAAAGCATTGCATTTCAGCGTAAAAACCCAGGTGGGTGTCAGGCTCTGCTGATGGCAGGAGAGCAGGGGAACACTGGGACCCATGTGGGTCCCGACAGGGAGGGAGCCACTTGGGGCCACATCAGGCCAGCCCTGGCAATGCAGAGGCAGGCAGCAACACATCCCGGTGCCACAGGCACAGCTGCAGTGAGGTCCCCATCCCAAAAGATCTGGCTACGGGGAGTCAGGAGAGTGCCTGCCTTCCCCGGGCAAGAAGGGGACTGTCCCCATCCATGGGACAGGTCCCCATCCGAGCCTTTCCTGCTGCCTCAGGGCCACCCAGGGCAGTTCAGCCCCTCCGCGTGGGTGCATATTTTGGCCTTAGCATCAAAGGAAGCAGCCAAGGTGCGCACAGCCTGGCTGGGGGCCCCGGGATGGCCCGTGCTGGGGGTTAGTGCCAGTGGGATGGATGGGATGGATAGTGTTATGAGCACTGTCCCACAAAATGGAGCGAGGGCCCTGGCCGGGCACAGCATGGGGTGGAGGGGACGGCGTAAGTCTTACCTCATACACCTGGAAAAAAAGGGTTGAGGTCAGCATAGGGGGAGAGAAACAAAACAAAGCAAGACTTAATCGCGTGTCCAGCTCAGAGCTGCTTGTTGCAGGGAAGGGGCTGCCTGGCCAAGGTGTCCGGCTCCCCACATGGGCAGAAGGGAGACACGTGGGGAAGCCACAAGGGAGCAGGGGTGCAGGACCAGGGCTGGAAAACTCCCAAAGGGGCTGGAGAAGTTCCCAGCCGGCACGTCAAGACACAAATCCATGGTGGCTACACGCTCCTCGCCAGTGCTGTCCCCAGGGGACACACGGGACCAACACCACAATGCCAAGGTAGACCGAGAGCAGCTGGCTCGTGGGGCTGACCTTGGCCAGACACTGCCAGCGGCTCCCCAAGCCCCGCTCCTCCTCCCAGTGCCCCATCCAACCCACCCAGCTCTTCTTCTTCTTCTTCTTGGCGTCGGCATCCTTGCTGCTGCCAATGCTGGAGTGGCTGGTGATGCTGTTGAGGCTGGAGATACTGTCAGAGGAGTTCTGCCGCTTGATGCGCAGCTCTGGGGCCAACAAGAGAAGCAGGAGAGACCAGGAAAGGAGGTATGAGCAAACCGCGTCTGCTCCAACGCCAGAGCCACCTGCACTCTCCTCCCTGCACCCCTTGCCTTCTCCCACCCAAACACCTTCTTGAGCTCTCAGAGCCACCTTGTAAGATGACATGGGGCTCAGACACCACACGGGTGCTGCCATTCAGGACAGCATCTCCCAAACCCCAGGGAGATGCCCAGAACACACACTGTTCTGCTCCTGTCCCAAGCCACCTCCCTGCCAGCGCCTTGCACTTACATTGGGGTTTTGGGGATAGAAACAGCACTCATGGGAACAAAGCCAAGACCAGCAGCCAAAACTGGGCTGTTGGCAAAGGGCCTGGTGAAGAGGTGTCCCGGGGAGGACGAGCAACCCATCACCCCCAGGCACCAGCACCAAGACCTCCTACAGTGACAGCTCTGGCTGTCTGACCCTGGCTTCAGATGCTCAGGGGTCCCAGGTGGGGAAGAGCTGCTGCCCGGGGGACCCTGCCTCCCATTTGAACATCTCACTGGCGTGAGGGGTGCCCTGGGGCCCTGTGCCAGCCCCAGGCAGGAGCAGCCCAGCTGGGCTTGGGCGAGGGGCTCAGGAAGGGCTGCAAACCCCCACAGCAGGGGGCTGCCGAGCCATGCCTTACCTTTGGGGGTGACGTCAGTGCCATTCAGGGCGCCCTGGATCACAGCTTGGGCCTCTGAGTTCTTCTTCTTCAGGAAGTCGATGGTCTCTCGCAGGTCCAGCAGCTCCGTGTCCTGGGGGAGCAGAGCCAGGAACCGTAGAGTGCATTCCAGTGGCGCAGGGCCCACTCCAAGAGCACCCTTGGGGTGGGCAGTGCTGCAGCAGGTTCACAGAGTCCAGCATCCCCCAGCCTCATGAGCACCCTCCCGCACCGCCAGTGCCCCCCAGCACCTACTTGGCACCCCGACAGCACCCACCTTCTCCTCAGCGGTCTCAGCCAAGTGCCGCAGGCGGGATGTCATGCTCACCAGGCTCTGCTCAAAAGCCGCCACCAGGTTGGCCTGTGAGAGGTGAAGAAAGAGGTGAGCACCTGGGCAAGCACGCATGGCTGGGCGAGCACCCGCTGCCGGGTGTGGGATGCAAGAGGCTGGAGAGGGGAAAATCAAGGCTCTCGTGGGCGCAGGCCAGCACCAGCCCCACGCACTGCAGGGACACAGAGCGGCGTGTCCTGCAGCGAGCAGCAACTCCCACAGGGACTCACATTAGCAGACAGCTGGGACGTCAGGGTGGCCACCTTCTCCTGAGAGGACTCCAGCTCGCGGCGCAGCTTACGGATTTGCTGTGGGGAGAGAGTGAAGGAAGTGAGACGGGCCAGGCACTCACCCTCGCCGCAGTGGCAGGGGCGGGCAATGAGCAGAGCGTGCGGGCTCACCTCGGACTGCATCTTCTCCTCAGCCTGGCAGCGCGAGAACAGAGAGAGACAGACAGAGGCAGGCAGTCAGGAGGGCAGCGAGGCACAGACAGGCTCGGCGCGAGGCAGAGGCATGCACAGAGCCCCCCCCGTTCCCACCCGGGCCCCCCCAGCCATGCACAAAGCGGTGCAGCACGGAGGTGGCTCTTACGGAGGAGTAGGTGGAGGACGCGCTCGAGGCCAGGGACAGCACCGATCCATGAACTGCAACAGAATAAAACCCGGCACGTCAGGGTGCCCCTGGCCAGCGGCATCCCCAGGGGCTGCAGGTGCAGGGCATAGCAGGGTGCAGGGGACAGAGCTCCCAGTGGAGGGGGGCTCTGCGGGGGGCCGGGGGAGGCAGAGGGTGGGATGGCAGCTGCTCAGCACTGCCCATTTCTTGGCACGTGGCTGGTGACCTCCCCGGGCATGAGGCGTGCAGCAGGGCGTGGGGAGTACCCTCCACCTGCACCCTCCACTCTGGCTGAGCCCAGGGGCTCTGCCACCCTCCCTGGCTGCTTGGGTCCCCCCCTCCCCGGTGCCACAACATCCTGGGGCCAACCCAGGGATGCTGGGCACCCACAGCAGTCAGGGCAGGCTGTGGCCCAGAGCAGATGCCAGAGCAGAGGGGTCCACCAGGCCCCTCGGGGCTGCCGTCCCCGGCTCTGATGCCGAGGACGGGATGCACCAACCCATCTGACAGTGCCACAGCAGCGCCAAGAGGAAGAGACAAGTGTGCGGGGAACCCCGCCGCACCCCCCCGGGAGCCCCCTTTGCCTGGGCAGGAGCGCAGCACACTCTCACCGTCGTCCACAGGGTCCCGGAATGAGCCCGAGCGGATCATGCCCTTGGGCTTGTCGGCCAGGGAGAGGGTGCTGCCCATCTGGGACGTGCTGTACAGCTCGAAGGTGGAGTCGTGGGTGGGGATGCTGTTGGAGCGGGTGATCCGCGGGGTTGCAGCGGCAGTGGGGCTCACTGCAAGAAGGCAGGGGAGAAGCAGGGTCAGAGTCACACCGGGGACCTGGGATCGGGATGGGGAAGGCAGGGCTTGGGAGCAATCCACAAGGGCTGGGATGCGGAGAGGAAGCAGGGATTGTGGTCCCAAAGCAGGGGGGGCTGGGGGAATGCTAAAAATGCAGATTTATGCTGGGAAGACCTGGACACCAGCACCAAGGTAACCAGAGGGCTGAGAAACAAATCCATTGCCCCAGGGCAAAGTGGGCACCACCATGCCAGAGCCCGTCACCTCCGGGTGCAGGAGGGGAGCACCTCATCACTCGCTGTCCCCCACCAGCAGCCCCAACCCATCTGCCTGGACCCCCCAAACCCTCCAGGGACACATAGGTCCTGGCAAGGGCAGGGCAGGGCTCACACCCCTTGCCCTGCCGGGCACACCAAGAGGAACAGGGAGCCGTGGGCAGAGCCCCAAGCGTGGATGAGACGCCCCGAAGCAGAGGTGATGGACATCCCTGGCTCCTGGGCACAACCCAGCACCTCAGTGGGCCAAAAGCACCAGGCGCTGGGCGTTAGGGCTGCTGGGGGTGTCGAGGAGAAAAGCAGCATCCAGGGCAGCATCAGCAAGTCACACAGGGAGCACGGGGTGATGGGGAGCAGGGGGAACAGGGCTTGCCACAAGCGGAATGGGGCTGGCAGTGGAGGGCACTGACCGATGCTGGTGAGCGGACCCTTCCCGACCAGCGCCATGGGGAGGGCGGGAGGTGAGGGCAGCTCCTGCTGGTCGTCCGACTCGGGGAGCCCGCTGCTGACGGCATGCGAATGGCGCCGCTCCTTGGCCTCCTCCTGGGAGTGGAGCTGGTACCTGGGGAGCAGAGCAGAGACAGGCATGGTGAGGTGGACCAGCACCATCCTGGCTCCTGCCCGCTGCACTGCGGCCCAGCCTCCCCAGCATGGAGGGCACCGCCAGTACCCCCCCTGCAGAAAACTCCACATGCCTGCCCACCCTCCCTCCCCAGCACCATCCAAAAGTGATTCAGGCTCTTTTACCTCAAACCCTTCTTGGGCAGCGTGTTCCTGTCACGGTTGGCACTGGAAGGGAAGGAAAGATCAGTGACATCCCTGCACAGATGGGGGAAGGTGCCATGGGGGTTGAGCTGCGGGGACAGGGAGCTTTTCCCCAGAAATGTAGCGGGAAGAGCCTCCAAAGTAGGCAAAGGTCATAGCAGGACAGCAGGGAGCGATCTGAGCCCACAGAGGTGCCCTGGCAGCCACGTGCTCTCCCTCCAGCCATACCTGTCCAGATGTGCGAGCCGGGGGCTCCCGCTCCAGCCCAGCTCCCCTGCCTCTTCCTCCTCCTCTGTGCTGGCAGGGGGTGCAGCAGCAGGGGTGGGGGTGGTGGTGCTGCCCCCCGAAAAGGCACTGGGCAGGCTCATGGGCATCTGCAAGGACTCCATGCTGCGGTGCAGGCCTGAGAGCTTGGGGTACATCCTGCCCTCCTTGGGGACGCTGAAGCCGCCCATGAGCTCCAGGCCCTGGGAGAAGCTGGCCGAGTTGATGTTGAGGATGGGGGCAGGACTGGGGCTGAAGCAGGGCGCAAGGTGCCCACCAGCCGGGTGCAGGTCCTGGAGCTTGGCAGTGTGTGGGGGGTGCAGCTCACTGGAGGAGGGCAAGTCCAGGCTGTTGGAGTTGACCTTGTCCAAGTTGGCCAGCGAGGGAGGCTTCACGTAGGTCTTGGCAGCCGCTCTGGAGGGGGGAAAAATGGGTAAGGAAGCCGGAGAGACTCAGGTGCTGAGCACGGCTGGGTGTTGGGCACAGCCGTGCCGAGCACCTGCTGCCCTCAAAGGTGGAAGGATCGTACCTGAGAGGCGTGGGGGGCAGCTCAGCCACCTTGGCCGCCGGCGGGAGGTTGGCCTGGGCTTTTGGGGTGCTCTCAGGCGAGCTGACGCTCTTCAGCGTCCCGCACTCAGAGTCGAGTGCCACTGCCTTGGCTTTGGCCTTCTCCTTCTCACGGTCCGTCTGGTTCACAGGGGCTGGCGTGCCGCGGCCAGCGCCAATCTTGGACGGCTCCTTGAGCCGTGACACCGAAATGGTGCCCTGCTTGGTGCTCAGCAGGCTGGGATCGATGCTGCTGCTGACTGGCCGGTTTGCGCCGCGGCCACCAGTCACACTCATGGAGCTGGACTTGGCCGGCCGGGGCAGGCTGCGGTACTGGATGTTGGAACGAGCCCCTGGGGCCAGGAAGCCAGGCTCAGCTGCGTTGGAGACGTCCAGGCTTGTTTTCCTCCCACTGACTGGCTTGACGGGAATGCCAGAGCTCTTCTGGATCTTGCCGAGGGTGGCCGAACCCCCAGCCTGCATGACAGTGGCCGTGCCAGTGGCAGGAGCTGGTTTCTTATAGCCAAAGGAGCTGGAGGCCGAGGGGCGCGTGAGACCCGAGGGTGGCTTCTTGGCATCAGCAATGCGGTCACGACCGGCATCGGAGGAGGAGCGCTGCAGGCCTGTGCTCTTCACAGACAGCTTGCTCTTGTCGGTGGCTTTGGTCTCGGGCTTGCCTGGTGGGCAAGGAAGGATGGGTTAGTGTCCCGGGAGGCTTTGGGAACATTTGGGTGTAAACTAGCCCAGACAGGACAGTGGCATTGGAGGTGCAGGGATGTGATGGAGAAAGGACGACGTGCCACCATCCTGGGAGTTGGGGCAAAACCACGGCCAGGCCCCCTGTGCTCCCAGCTAGCCGCCAGCCTGGCATGTGGCCACGAGGCCATGGGGCAGGCACAGCCTTGGGCAAGCAGGGTTTAGCGTGGGGGCCAGACCCACAACCTGCCTCCAGGGATGCACAGCCCCGCCACCCCCTCCAGCCCACGTCCAGCTGCCAGGTCTGAGCACAGCCACAGGGCGTCCCGTGGCCGACATGCTCGGGGAAGGCCCATGAAGATGCCACCCAACCCTCTCCCCATCAGAGGAGATGGACCCTGCTCAAATTGGATCTCACCTGCCACTTTGAGGGTGCTCTGGGCTGTGTGGGTGATGGGGGAGGTCACGGCCACCGGAGGGGTCTTGCCCTTCTTGAGGGAGCCCGGGGTGCCCAGGCTGACGGGCTTCTTCAGCTCCCCGCCCTTGGGCCCCTCCTCACCACCCTCCGAAGGCTCCCGCCGCCACTTGGAGGAGCCGTGCTCCATCTTGAGGCTGCTGCTGTCGTAGTCCAGCTTCTTGGGTGCCTTGTCCTCACCCTCACAGTACCAGCTCAGTCCGCTCTCCGCCAGCGAGCGCTTCTCTGAGTCCGTGCGCAGCTGTGGGCAGAGTGGAGTCAGGGGCGCTCCAGGCACCCACCCCAAACCCATTCCCAGGGAGCACCAGCCAGCTGGGAGAGGGATGCACCAGACACCCTGTGCCATGCCTCAGTTTCCCTACGCCGGCACCCTCCATCCCCTCTTTCCTGTAGAGGCGGCGGCACCAAGCCAGGACTGATGTCAGGAAGGGTCCAGGTGCCGCAGGCACCTACCGCTATGGCTGAGTTCCTGCGTGAGGCGGTGGGGGTGGAGGGCAGGGAGTTGAGCGAGGAGCTGGCATTGAACTCCTCCGAGCTGAGGTTGTCGGAGGCATCGCTGAGGCCGCTGCTGATGGAGCTGCTCTCATCCCAGCTGCAAGGGCAGAGACAGCGTCAGACCCCCCTGCCCAGCCCCAGCTCTGCCTGGTGGGTCCTGCCACCCATGGGATTTCCCCGCTCTGGGGGCTGCCAGGGTGCAAACCTCAGCTCCCAGTAGCGCCCGCTGCAGGGCCGCGGCAGGGAGCTGGCACTCAGCGTCTGCGGCTGGCTCCAGCCCAGCCTGGCACAGGCTCCATGCCCCAACAGCACACAAGCCCCAGTGACCCCATGTCTCCCTGTTAAGGCCCCCGTGGGGGTTTTTGGGGACAGAAGGTACCTGCGCAGCACGGGGAGGTCAGCACCCATGCCGGCAGGGCTGACAGCACCACAGTTGGCACCAAGCCCCCTGTGACCTGCCTCACTGAGAGGGTCAGGATTGCTGGAAAGGGCACGGACTGGCTGGCATAAACAAACCAACCGCCCCACAACATCCACCCTTCCTCGGGTGGCCCCCACCCACCACCTTGCCACACCCTGATCCCCCCTCTTCAGCACCCAGCATCCACAGTGGGCACAGACAGCAGGTACGGGCACCGCCGCTACGCCAGAGCGGCTGCTCCATGCCAGGGGCTCAGCGGACCATGCACAAGCCCATCTCCAGGGCCGTCAGTCAGTGCTGTGCCGGGGCAGCAGCTGCCTGCGCACCCCACGGGCCCGTCCGGCTCTGCAGCACGAGGCTGTGCCCGCGGCGATCCGGCACAGACGGGCACAGAGCATTTTCCAGCAGGATGAGCACAGCCCCTTTCAGGTCAGCAGCTGAGTAGGTCAGTGAGGCCCCGCAGACTCCGAGGGGGCTGTGAGAGGCTGGGGGCAGCAAGCAGTGGCATAGGAGAGGGGAGCAGAACTGGGGGGCTGCAGCTAGCCCTGCTCCCTGCTAGAGATGCCCATTCCCCAACACCAGGGCCACAGAGGTGCAGGAAGAGCCCAGCAAGCATCAGAGCCCCAGCAGCTGGTGAAGCTGCTCAGTGTCACGCAAGTTACACTGTGACCCTGGCTGAGCTGGGGACAGAACAGTGTGGCCTGGCAGAGGAGAGGACACCTGCTGGGCACCTCCACCAACCAGGGTGCCAGGGCACAAGCAACAGCCATCACCACCCCTTCTGGGATGCCCAAACCCCAGGATGGAGCAACACAGGCAGCTCCAGCACCCTCCAACCAGCCCCGTGTACCCTGCTCTTCCCAGACATCAAGGACTGGCCAGAGCCAGGATGGATACAGCATCCCCATGGCAGCTTTTGGGACAGAGCCCTGCAGGCACGGCTGCCCAGGAAGGGATTTAATTACGACCACGTGCCCGGGATATGCTGCTGGGCTGCCCAGCTCCAAGCATCTCCCACCACTAGCCCCTGTGCTGGGGGTGACTTCTCACCGAAACAGAAATCCTCACCCCAGAGCACAAAGCAAAGCTCCTCTCCCAGGCTGGCATCACCCTTGTAGCAGGCAGCGCTAGGAGCAAGGCAGGGCTTCGGTGAGCTGCATGCTGCAGGCACATGGCTGTGACCAAACGTGGTGCTGGGTCTCTTCAACTTGGCTTTTGTGGCCCGGCAGAGCAAACCCCAAATGCTCTCCCAGCCTCGCATGGGAAACCCCTGCTGCCCTGGCCCCAGGCATCTGGAGAGCCCCGGTGAAACAGGCACAGGGTAAGGGGCTGAACCGGGGCAGGAGGTGACCCCAGATACTCCTTAGCAACCCCATGCCAAGGAAGGGCAAAACGGAAGGTCACAGATGACATCCTAAAAGCACTCAAGCCGTGGGGTGAGGCCTGGGAGCCAGCTGCCCACTGTGCAGCGTCTCTGGCTCTCTCATGAGGCACACGGCTGGCACACTGAGGGGTCCCCAAAACTGGCATGCGTATGCTGTAGCTGTCACAGCAAGAAAAGCCTCAACTCGGGCTGCACCGCAGCACCGACGGCCCCTCGGCAAACACAAACTCTCAGAGCATGACCGAGCCCTGGCACCCTGGTCCCTGCTGGCTGAGGCCATCCGAGTGCCCCCTGCAGACCCCAAACAGGGGGCAGCCATGCCGCAGCGTCATGCTGGGGGCAAAACTCAATTCCTGCTTTGTGCTCCAGCCCCTCCATCTTACACAGAGCAATTCCCCACCTGCCTTCAGTTGGCACCGCAGCAAACCCACCCTGAAGGCAGCGTTGCGCCGGGACACCCGCAAGCCCTGCACCCCTCTGCCCACGACAGCTCACAGGGGATGCTCAAGGACGGCGACGGCAGCGAGGCGGGGGCTGCGGCAGCGTGACGGTCCTGCCGCGCTCCCCGGCACCGGCCGGGCGTGCGGGAACCCGCCACCGGCCAGAAAGGTGATGCACACCCCGACCCCGACCTGAGGAGGTGGCTGCACCCCGCAGGGAGCAGGGGACGGACCTGACCCACGGCCGCGGCGCCAGGGGCTGCGTGGGGATGCTCCGCTCCCCTCCCGGCCCAGCCGCGCCCCGCTTCGGAGGCCCCCGGTCGGGCACGAAGCCCGGCATCCCGGTGCCCGCCCCGCCCCGGCGGGGTCAGCTCCGCCGGCCGGGGGTACCGGAACCCCGGGAGCCCCTCGGGGGCTCGGCCCGGCCGCGCTGCAGGTGCGAGGCGGGGGCCGGGGCGGGTGCGGGGGGGGGGGGGGGGGGGAAGTCGTCCCGCTCCCGGGCCCGGGGGAGCCGCCCCGATGCTGCGGTACCGGGCGGGGCCGCGCTGCCCAGGTTCCCCCTTCCCCCCCGCGGCGCGGCCGAGACAAAGCACCGCCCGCGGTGCGGCCCCGGGGCGCGGGGCTTTGTCTGCCGGGGCCGTGCTCCGGCCGTCCGCCCGCCCGCCCGCAGCGAGCGCGCCCGCCCCGCCCCGCTCGGTGCCAGTACCGGTACCGGTGCGGTGCCCGTCTCCATCCCCATCCCCGTGCGGTACCTGCTGGCCAGGCGCGGGGCGCGGCGCGGCCTCCCTGCCCGCAGCATGGTGCTGCCCGCGGCAGCGCGGCCCCGCCGGGGGCGGGCGGGAGGGGCGGCGGCGGGACCGCCCCGCGCTGCCCGCGCCTTAAAGCGGCAGCGGCCCCGGCACGGCACGGCACGGCTTCCCCCCCCCGCCGCTGCCCCCGAGCCGCGCCCCGACCGCCCCCTCGGCCCCGCCGGGATGAGCCCGGGGTCCGGGGTCCCGGCTCCCAGCCCCGCCGGTCCCAGTGCGCCCCCCGCCCCCAGCCCCACGGCCATGTCCCCACATCCAGCTCCAGTGCCCTCCGGTCCAGCCCATGACCCCCCATCCCCGTCCCTGGTGCCCCCCAGCCTCAGCCCAGCATCCCCCCAGACTCAGCCCGGGGCCCCCCAGCTGCCCCCAGAGCCTCCAAGCCCACACTCACGTCCCCACAGGCAGCACCAGTGCCCCCCAGTCCAGCCCACAATGTGGCACCAGTGCCCCCCAGGCCATCCCTCAGCCTGGCTCCCAACGCCCCCCAAACCTCCTCAACCCCCCTCCCCGAAGGCATCACCTCCCGCTGTGGGTCCCACGGGGGGGCTCTGCCCCTGCCCAGCCCCACGGGGTGCCGGGGCAGCTGCTCCCAGCAGCCCCAGCTCCTGCGAGGGCACCCGCACTGCTCTGTGCTTCATCAACCAAAAAGCCTATTTCTGTCCTTTTTTTTCTCTCACATCAGAGCAGGAGCTGCCCCCCAGGGCAGGGTCTTCACCAGGATGGTGACACTGGGGACACCTTCGCCAGCTTGGCTGCGGCAGGCAGAGAGGGTTAACTGCAGCCTTGGCAAAACAGACCCGGTCCCTGCGGGCTGGGAAATAAGTAATTCCTTCCTCGCGCCTTCCTTGGCGAAGCAACGGCAACGCCTCTTGGCTCCCTCCTCGCCGCGCAGCCCCAACGCTCGGCTGCGCGGTGCTTGCCCCGGCGAGGCGAGGTGCTGTGGCACAGCACAGCAGGGAGGGCCAGGGATGCACGACTTCGGCGCCCGACCATCCCCGTCCCCAACTGATCAGACCCTGCCCGCACCCACCATCCCCACAGCGGCTCTCAGCCCTTGGCTGGAGCTCACGGCCAGGAGGCTGGCGGTGACACCTCGGCACGCTGTGGTACCTCCCCGCAGGCAGCCAGCCGTGCTGTGGGGTGATGGCCCCACGTCGGTGTGCGCCAATGGGTGCGGTGGCACGGCCCGTCCAGCATCGCATCCCCGCGGTCCCTCCGGCCTGGCACGATGCCGGACACCGTCCCCTCCCGCCCCTCCTCCTGGCTGGCTTCCCTGGCCCCACCACAGCTGGCTCGGGCAGTGCTCAGAGGAGCAGCTCTGGCTTTCACTGGGCCCAAATCCGGACTTGGGGCGCCCAGGGTGGCAGGGGGAGCCAGCCTGGCACAGCCCAGCATGACAGCCACCCAGAGAAAGGCAGCTTCGCCACCCAGAGAAAGGCAGCTTCGACCCCACCGGAGCCATGGGTCTGGTGCAAGACGATGGTGGAGAATCGCCATTGGCCACAGCAGCCCCGCTGCGGTGGCACACACGCACATGTGCAATGCCCCACCGGCACCAGACCCCTTCGCAGAGGAACACCCCCAGCCCATTTCTCAGCAGCAGCTGCTTCTGGAGCCGGAGGGTTCGAAGTCTTCCTGCTTCACCCGTCTCACACCAGCACAGACACCCGCCCGCATGCCAGACAGACCCGCTGGCACCAGCCGGGGCTCCCGGCACTCGTGTCCCTGCCAGGCTGGTGCTGCCGAATCCTCACTGCCCGTCCCAAGTCCACCCCAGATTAAAGCAAGCCCCTCTTGGTCAGCCCTGGCCCTTTCCTCCTGCTCTGCTGTGGTCACTGCAGGGGAGGAAATACAGGGCTTGCACTGGGGGGTCTCCACACCCCACATCTGTGGGTCGCTGGCAGCGAGGGGGCTCTGTGGACATGCCACCGGCATCCCCCATCACAGCCTCATCCTGCTCTGGCAGGACCGGTGAGGAAAGCGTGGGCACAGCCGGGGCTCTTCCCTCCCTCCCCTTCTCCTCCACTTAATGGGGCAGAAAAACCAATTAGCTTCATAAATCATGATCGGGGGGGTTGGGGACTCCCCGCAGGCACGAGAGCGGGCAGGGGTGGCTCCACTTCCCCCTCACATCTGCCTCAGGATCCGCTTCAGGGCATCATGACACCCATAACCCCCTCCCAGACTTCCTTAGGATCACCACAGCCCCCTGCGGACCCCCCATGCCCCTTTAACAGCCCCAAGCCCCCCCAATACTCCTCGAGAACCCCACAGATTCACTTAGGACACCCCGGGTTTCTCTAAGTTCTCTCCAGACCCCCCTAAACCCCTGTATACCCTCCAAGACCCCCCCAAGCACCCCCCCCAGATAGCACCAGCCCCCGCCTGCCAGCCCTGGGCACTTCCTGCTTGCATTTCGGGTACCAGGATCTGGCACCTTTCACTGAAGCCATGCTCAGAGGAACAGGGGGCTGCAGAGACCTTGCAGATGCAGAAACTGAGGCAGGGAAGGGGGTCTGACTCGTCCGAGCTCACCCAGCAGGAGAAGAGGATCAGCATCACATCCCAGCAGTTGGTCTAGTCCCCTGTCCTCCAGGCAGCACTGCCCCTGGTCCCTGGCTCCCAGGTCCCCGAGGGATGCAGGGGACCCTCACCGTGGGTCCCTGGGGCATGCGTGGCCCCCACGAGGGGGGATCGCGGCCAGGCTGCGTCTCCAGCTTTGCACTGCCGACCACAGTAATAGCAGGGTCCGATTTCCCCGAGGCAGCGAGGCCGATGCCGTGGGGGTGTCAGCCAGCGCTCGCCCGCCTGCGGCAATGAGAACAGCTGTGGACCCCAACCACACGCCTGGCCGCCATGCCAGCGGGGCTGCTGAGCTCAGCTGGCCCTGCTGCAGGGGGGGACAATGCAGGGTCACCCCTCTGACCCCCCCCCAAGCGGCGGAAACCCCAGAGGAAGTGTGTCCCCGTGAGGGGATCTCCAGCTGTTTCAGGAAGGGTGACACACGAAGCCTCGCTCAGGGCCACCGCGGCAGCACGGTGGGCTGCAGCAGCTGTGTGCAGCAGTCGGAGAGTCCCAGGGCAGCACCGGGGTGGGGGAGCGGCGTGACTCAGCCCGCTTGCAAAATTCCTATTTTTCCCATTGTCTGGATGAGCCAGTGGCCACGGACACCTCCGCCTGCAGCAGCCAGGCCCCTTCACAGGCGGCAGGGTGGCACGTGGCAAGCGGCAAAGTCAGGTCTTGAGCTCCCCAGGCGGCAAGCAGACAGGCAGCCAGGTTTGGGGGGTAGATCCCCCCAAGCAGCTCTCCCTGGGGCACGTGGGCGTGCAAGGTCCAGCCCTGGACTCGGCTCTGCTCCATGTCCGCGCCCAGCCCCACCAACAAGCCGTGGAGGCCAGCAGCTTCCCAAACCCTGGGTGTGCACTGACCCCGGGTCCCCTGCACCCCCCAAGCCCTGCAACCCCAGGATCCCCTTCCCAAAACACGCTCTGGGCAGCCGCTGCCACAGCAGCCCGGCCCAGGCAGCCCCAGGGGTCGGGGGTCAGAGCTGGGCACCTCGAGCCAAACCCCAAAATAAGGAGCCAGCTGGAACGCAGTGCAGAGGAAGGGCGCTTTGATGGTGGCAGTGCCCACTGGGCTTTTGGGGCCCCTTTCTGGGACTGTCCCCCATCCCCAGCTGGAGGGAGGAACCCCTCCGAGCCCCGGCACGCGGCGCAGTACAGCAAATATTTATCCAACGCCACTTCCCCGGCCGCTCCCCCGCCGCCCCCCCTGGCCGGCCGGGCTGGGGCCCCGCACACACGCCGGGCCACGTGCGGGGCCACGGCCATGCCCCGTGGGACGTCCCCGCCGAGAAATGACTTCATGGGCTCGCCGGGATGGCGTCGAGGGGTCAGGCCGGACCGGCCAAAGCCGAGCGAGGGGCGTTTGAGGGAAGGGAGCAGAGCGCCAGCGCCAATCCTGCTCGGAGCAGGAGAGGAGGGCGGCCGCTCCCCCGCCGCTCTCGGGGAGCTGAGCCAAACATCTGCTCCCGCCTCCGGGCTGCTCCGAGCTCAAGTAGCTGCGAGGAAGCCAGAGCCAGGCCAGCCAGAGCGCGGCGGGTGCCAGCTCAAGAGCATCCCTCCCGGGGGGATGCTGCTGGCAGCCCCCAGCCCCACCAGAGGGGACCACAGGCTCTGCAGCACGGACACACGTGCCGATCCCCAAGCCACATGGCACCCCGCAGTCCTGATGCCAAATGCTGCTGCCATGGCTCCATTTCATGCCCATGAACAGAGTCAGGGCAGTACCTGGCTCACGGGCATGCAGATGCTGCCACCACTGCAGTGGGATACAATGCTACCTCCCTTTCCACCCCCAACAAAAAACAAGGCCCAAAAGGACACCCCCTAATCACAGCGATCCCGGGGTCGCACGAGGACTTCCCCAGGACATTGAAAGCCCCAGGGGATGTGCACAGCCTCAGGGATCAGCTCCAGAGTGATGCCTGCACGCCCAAGGCCCTGCAGCACACACGGATCATCAGTGCTCCTGCAGCCACCGCAGCGAGAAGGTGCTGACTCAGCAGCCAGCCCCACTCACTCCCTCTCTGCCCTCCTGGCCCTGTGCTTGGGGATGGCAGGATCGGGCCCGGCAGCACCCGTGCTCTGCCAGAGGGCCAGGATAAGTCCAGCCTGGGCGTCCCCATGGGATTCTGCTACCGCGGGGTATTTGAGCAGCTCCAAGGGTGGAGTCAGCTTGTCCCAATGTGTCCCTGGGGACCTCACCTGGGGAGCTGCCTGTCCCACAAGCACCATCTCGGGGCACACAGCTGAGCTGAGGTTTCATGTCCCCATAGGTCACCTTGCGTACCAGAGCCGGGGAGAGGTGCTCCTCCTCCTCTGCACCCCACGAACCCCACCTAGAGCGGCTCTGCCCTGCCACAACCCGGGTACAGCCTGCCCTGACCCGCTGGCAGCCAGCAGGGTGGACTGAGGGAAACTGAGGCCACGCAGCAGGTCCCTTCAACCCCCACCCGCTGCCCTGCGCTGCCTCGCAGCATGATACGCACCACAGGGAGGTGCTCGGACCCTGCTGAGCCCTTGGCACTGGGCACAGTGGCCTGACGGACCCCTCCGAGGACACCCAGAGCACCCCAGTGCCCTCGCGGCAGCATCACTGTTTGTGGGGAAACGGCTGGGGAACGGGCCAGCTGATGAAGGGTCTGACAAAAGGAGGGTGGTGGAAAGGATGACATCACGCAGGGAGCTCTCCGAGCCCAGGAGACATGGTGGAGCAGGGCAAAACAGGGACTAGCTGACACTCTTGTCATGCCCTCAGGCCAGGATCCTGTCCTGTGTGGGAGGGGGGAAGATGGCCCCAGGCAGACAGGGCTGGGGGGTGGGAGCCAGCGCACCCACCAGCTCCCGACCACAGCAAAGCCACACAGCACCCTGCTCGCTCCTCACTGCAATCCCGGATGGCCCCAGGGAACACCCAGGGGTGATGCACACTCACATGCTCCTGCGCCAGCACCCAGGACCCACCAGAGCTGCTCACATCAGGTCCCCAAGCACACACAGCACAGGGGGAGACGCACCAACATGCAGCCGCACTACACTGCCGGGGGAACAGCAGCTCCACGTGGAGGAGGTGGCACCGCTTGGACATGCAGGACCTGGCCAGGACGAAACCAGGCAAAACCTGGCTTGAACATCCCTGCTCGGGTGCTCTCCGCCTCCTCCGCCGCTGCTTGATTCATGCACAGGTCTGCACACGAAGGCGCCCATGCTGCTGCATCGTGGCCCCAGCACCGCGCTGTGGCCGTACAGCTGCAGAGGTCCCTCGGCAGTGGGTGGCTGCACATTGGCGGACCTCCCAGTGGGGTGACCTCCAGGGTCTGGGAAACATCCCCAGCCTGACTGGGGTAGGAAAACGTCACCGGCGGCACCGCACCCCTCCAGGGACTGGCATCAGGGGCATGGAACAGCTAGAGGCATGCTGAGTGGTGGCAGGTAGAAACCTGAGTTGACAGCGGCCAAGGGAGCAAAGATTTTTCAGTGCCAGGGAAACAGCCCAGGGGTTGGTGCTGTCCCTGTCTGCGCCCTGCCCAGGCCCCAAGGACAGGCAGGAAAGGGCAGGAGAGCAGCACCATCCCAGCGAATGTTGCTGTGTTAAGCAGAGCTCGCTGCCTGTGCCAGGCCCTTCAGACACCACGGTGCTGGCAGTGGCGTGGGCGCATCCCGGCAGGGCTGCTCCCAGCCTGGGCTGTGCCGGGTCTCCACCGGCCGAGGGCTGCCCTTCTGCAGAGCACAAGGAGGATATGGTGACACCGGGAACAAAAGAAGGGCTTTGCTGCCAAACAGGGAGGGCAAAGCCAGAGCTTTCCACCCCCCAAAACTGCCAGCAGGTTGCTGGTGGAGGGGAGCCGCAAGTGCCGGCCTGACGGATGCAGGCAGGCGGGCACGGCCAGGCAAGGAGCCAGGATGCCAGCACACTCGGCTGATACAGAAACACTTCTGGGGGCTGCGGTGTTCCCAGCCGATCCCTGCTCTCACTACCAGACCTGATCATCCCACCCCCTCTCTGAGCTGGTCCCCGGGACCCCCACTGCCTTCTTGGCCGAAGGGCACCACCACCCTGCCGAATTCACCCTGATACTCCCACGGACAGTCCCCAAGCCCCGGCTGTGCCTCACCTACCTCAGCCCTCTCTCCTTCCAGGCTGCTTCCCCAGCGAGCCATGGGGATGCCGGGTTCCATCCCACGGCCCTGCATGTCTCCGAGGGGGACGTGCCGCTGCGTCCTCTGAGCTGCCTCTGACCTACTGCCCTACAAGCCTAGGTGTGCGCCGGCGCGGTGCAGGGAGGCGCTGGCCCGGTGGCCCAGGCTCGCGGGCTGATGGCCCCATCTGCAGCATTCGGCTCCTGCCCGGTGCATTAGCAGCACTGGGAGATGGGGCCTGGGGCAGTATTTGCTTTCTAGGTCAGAGCCAGCCGAGGAGGCTGGATGAGGGGCTGTGCTGGATGAGGGCTCCCAGCCGGCAAGGCAGCTCCTCACCCTAGCCAGCTCTGGGGAGGAAGGGATGCCCCTGCTCCCCTGCCCTGGCCCTGCGCCCAGCGCCCAGGTTCCTGGACAGGGCACCCTGGCGTACCCCAGCACCCAGCCAGGGATGTCCCCTGGGGACAGAGGCCCTGCCGTACTGCCTGCTCTGGGGGACACCCCCCCACCCTGAGTCCTGCTGTGGGGCCATGGGGGATGGAGCTGTGACTAGGTCACCACACGGCCCTGTGTGCCAGCAACATCCTGGTGACATGGCTGATCCCCAGGACATGTCCCTGCAGATAAGAGGGTCCTGTGCTGCCCCAGCTGCCCTCCTGAACCCATCCCTGGGGACGCGTACCCAGCACAGAACACCCAGCACAGAGGACCCAGTCTGTCTCTGCACCCACCGGCAGGACACCGGGGATTTCCCTCGAGGCACATCCAGGGCATCATGCTGGGGACCCTGCATAGAAGCAGGGACTGCGGCACCCGGCCGTGGCGGTGCCGGCCCAGTTCACTGTTGCACTGAAAGCCTCACCCGCACCGGGGGACTGTGGTGCTGCCAGGGCCTCGCGGGAGGCTCAGCCGCACAGGGCTCCATCCCCAAAGCTTGGCCCTTCCCGGGAGAAGAAGTGGACCCTGCCCAGGGCAGTGCACAGGGCTGAGCCCCGGGAGGGTCCTGCCAGGGCTGACTCTGCCCGCACTCTGCCTGCTCAGTGGCTGATGGAGACAAAGTGATGCTCCGGCTCACCCCTCCCAGCACTGCCTCCGCAGCCAAGGGCACCCCAAGGTTATCCGCCTGCACAAGCACCCCTGTTCACAAAGCACAGGGCAGCCCCCCAAGGTCACCCCACGTGCCTGTGGGAAGGATGGGTCTGATACCCATGGTGCCGCAGACACGCTCGCCCCCGAGCTGGAGCATTGCAGGGGCAGAGGCCAGCACAGGCACCCCTCAGTGTGGGTCCCCTCCAACTGTAACATGCGCCTCCGGGCCACATCTGGGAAGCGCTGGCCCCCAGGATGGGTGTGAAGCCATGGGCTGTGCTCTATCCTGCAACGAGCTGACGTGACTACAGCCACCCCAGGAGGGCCAGAGCAGCACTGTCAGGAGGCCAAATACCTCCTCCTGCTCTGGGACAACTCAAATGCCGGAGTTATTTATTTTCTCCTGTGCTGAAACAGGAAACCTCCAACGTGCTGAAACCCTGGATCCTTGCCAGAGCCAGGGGCACCTCAACAGCGCAGCTGGAGCTGGACGCGTCTGGAAAGAAAATGTGAACCCTGGGTGTGCTGGGTTGTGCCCACCTGGCAGAAGATACCCCTGGCCCCGCGGGTGGAGGGATGGAGGCCGACGGGGGTCCCAGAAGAAGGGGACCCTGCTCAGCAGTGCACCCTGCTCCACCATGGTGCCACCCATTGGCAATGACACCTCGGTGCCTGGTTCTTGCTGGGGTGCCGAGACCTGACCCAGCCTGTCCCACCATGGGCCACCAGCACTCCCGGCTGGACACAGGACGTCCCCGCAGTGCCAGGGTCAGAGGCAGCAGCTCAGACCCACTGGTGTAAGCTGGGAGAGTGCTTCTGAAAGCAGCAGTATTCACTCCAGCAGGGCTCTGGCTTGGGGCTCCCACAGCCACACACCACGTGCTTATCTCAGCCCCCTGCTCTGGGAACACCCAGATCAAGCTGGACACTTCCCGCACGCCGGTAGAGCAGCACGCCCCAGCTCAGGGGCTCACTGGCCCCGAGAAGCCCCGGCTGGCCTAGCACCACCAGCACCGCAAGGGCTACACTGCCTCACCGGTGGGAAAGCATCTCCTGGGACACAGGGACACGATCCACCCAGCCAGATTGGCCGTGATCTATGTGCTCCTCCATCTGCCCTTGCTGCACCTGGTGCCCCTCCACCGCTGGTCGAACAGGAGGTGATGAAACCTCCAGGAGAGCCCCGGTCCAGGCACGAGCCCCGGCACGGGCACTTACCCTGTGGTGATGTCGTCATCCTCTGTCAGCGTCTTCCCCATCAGATCACTGTCGCTCATGTAGCCCGACTTCAGCTCCACATCATCGGTGTCCAATGCCTCGACCAGCTCCAGGCGGGAGATGTGGCTCAGCTTGCTGGGGCTGCGCATGGGCATGGTGTGCGAGTAGTGCGCCCGCTCGCCGTGCATGTACCAGCTGGGGGTGCCCTCAGAGCGGCAGGTCCCCCCGACCGACGGTGCATCCCCTGCCTGCAGGCGCGGGCTTGACTGCCCATAGCGCCAGGACAGCGGGGAGGAGCGGTTGGACAGGCTGGAGACGCTCCGGGCGTTGGCTTCATCACTGTCATAGCAGGTCATCTCCAGGGAGCTGCGAGGACAGGGTGCAGGGGGGGGTTAGGGCAGGGCACGGCAGGCGGTGGAGGTCTGTGCCCTGCCTCACCCCCCAAACTGGGGCTGCAAGTGCTCAGAAAACAGAACTGCTCATTTTGAGGCAGCCAGGCAAGGCCAGAGGCTCCCAGGAGTGTGGGCGCAGGGACACTGTCTGTCCTGACCCTCTCCATCTCAGCTGGCAGGGGATGGTCCCCTCCTGCACTGCCTGGTGCCAGCACAGCGTCCCATGCTCCAGGACCCACTAGAACATCCACACCACCAGCACCCACCAGTGTCTGGTGATGCCCGTTTCTCCCCAGGGGCTGTGGAGCGGGATGTGGGGTGGGATGGGGAGGTCTGTGCCTCCCGACAGCCCCAACCACCCCACAGAGGCGATGCCCCCTGCACGGCCCAATCCAGCCACCTCGGTGCAGGGGCTGGGGGTGCCGATCCAGCCACCTCGGTGCAGGGGCTAGGGGTGCCACCAGGGCTGGCTGCAAACATGCTGTGGGAGAGGGGTCCGTACCTCTCTGGAGACCGGCCCCGGCCCCAACCCGAGTTGTGCTGAACCCCACCAATAGGGAGCCTTTAGTGGAAAGCCCAGACATGCTCCCCTGAGCCTGGACTGCTCTTCCTCAACCATTTCCCCCCCAGCATTTCAACATCTGCACCCCAATATGACCCCAGACCCAAGACAGGATGAATTGGGGTGGTGGCACACTGATCCCAGGGGACGTGGCAGTGGGCCATGCTGGGGAGCGGTGGCTGTGAGCGAAAGGATGCCGAGGGGCAAACCAGGAACCAGGTCCCTGCATCAGCATCCCATGCCGAACCCCTGCAGAGTGAACCTCCACATATGGGCAGGAGGGGATGCCCCGAGAGAGGGCTGTCCAGCCCCACGGGGCTGCCCACAAGCGTGCTGCTCTCCAGCCAGCCCAGAGCCCACGAGCGCATCAGGAACGGGGAGTTCAGTTTCTCCCCGCACCCCTCGGGGTGTATTTTGGGCAAATGGCATGTCAGGGAGTGATGCTGAGACTAAATTTAGACATCAAAAATGATTACTTCTTGGAGCAGCTACTTGGGAACCCACAACCCTCGATTTGGCTCCAAACGTTACTACCAGTGAGCTATTCCCTAGCTTGGATTAAACGTTCCTGCAGGAGCACCAAAAGCCAAACCCCAGCTGCAGTATTGAATTTAAAACAGGGAACTACATAAAAAACTAGGAAGTTTGTTAAAGCGGAACTAAAAGGGGCAGCTAAAAGGGTTTAGTTTTTGTCGGCAGCACAAAGGCTATTTAAGGATGTTCTGCCGGCAGCTTGGAGCAGATGCAAACCACGTCTCCGTGCAGGACTAAAGCAAGACCCCGAGGAAGCTAGTGCAGCCCTGCAGCCGGGTGCAAAGGCTGCCAGAAGTATGATGATGTCTTTCAGGAACAAAGTTGTGCCCTAGCGAGGAAACAGCAAAGGCTGAGCCCCCAGCCACTGGATGGAAGAATACAGCGAGGAGAACAAGAGAAATTTGAGCAATAGTTTGTGGAAGGAATAAAGAGAGCCCAAAGCAGCTACAGAGACACCAGCGATGCAGGGCACGTCCAGAGGACCACGGATGACATCCATATTGGACACACTTGTAGAAAGTGTTCCCGAGAGCAGAATTAGTGGGTATGTGCGTAATTACAACATACAGGGGAAGAGCTGACACAGCTTTGGTAAAGGAAAATCCGGCTCACAACCGCGGTGGAGCTCCTGGAGGGATGCAGGGAGCACACTGCCAAGGCTGCTGCAGGCTACCAGGAGGTGGTGGATGAGTGCCCTCGACAAAGGCAGATTAAGCTTCCAAATAAACTCGGCTGCCATGGGATAAGAGGGAAGATCCTCATGTATTTAAGAACCGCTTACGGGACAGAACGCAGAGGTAGGCATCCCTAGGCTATTGATAGTCACTTTCTTCTGTGGCAGTGATCTGGCTGAGGCCTCCGCCACATGATGTACTCATAACTCATCAAGAAAAGGAAGTGATAGCGAAGAGTCAAAACGCACTAGCAACACCAATTTAATCACCCTTAATATCCTTGCCCTATTTCCCTAAGACCGGGGCTGACGGAGGATTTGCAAAGGAGCTGAGCGCTGGGGTGAGAAGACGGCGGGTGAAGTTTGACACAGATGAATGCAAAGCGAACGCAGAGCAAACGTGAAGCAAACGCGAGTGAACACAAAGCAGCCCTGACTCGGCGTGAGCAGCACCAGGCTGTGAACCAG
Source organism: Aptenodytes patagonicus (assembly GCF_965638725.1). NCBI lineage: Eukaryota > Metazoa > Chordata > Aves > Sphenisciformes > Spheniscidae > Aptenodytes > Aptenodytes patagonicus. Next base: position 6,934,367 of record NC_134970.1, read on the forward strand.
CTCCTACGCAGAGCAAAGGGATGGCAGAGCTGTAATGGATAATTCCAGGAAATGGCCAGCTTGGGGAATATCTCTGCAGCCCCGTGCAAATCCCACTGCCCCAGTGCTCTGCTGCCTCCGGCTCAGAAAAGATCCGGGAAGTGCAGCAAGAACGAGCAAGGTCTAGACGAGCTTCTGGGTTAAGAAGAGCTAAATCAAGCAGGCTGCTTCATCCTGGATGAAGCTGATCAAGGGGCGACGCAGGGAAGGTCTGTAATGATGAGTGGTGGGTGAAGGGGGGGGGAGAAAGCTGCTGCTTTTTGCCCTTTCCAACACAAAAATGAGGATCGAGGGAGACCGCGAGGTGGCAACAAACACCAGGAGAAGGATGTTCGCCGCATCCTTGGCTTTCCCGACTCGCTGACACGCAACACGGCCTCTCTGCAAAGCCCAGGCTTCATAACACGGCTGCACCAGCGGGGTGGGGGCCAGGAGGATGCCCTGGGGACACGTCCCCTCCCCACCCACTGCCCCCGGCCCACCACTGGCAGGGTCCGGCCCCTTCAGTCCCGACAGGGAGCCAGGCAGGAGGCTGGAGCTGCCATGCAGACCCTGAGCTCGTCCAGAGCAGAGCAGTAACCCTGCAGCGGTCTCAAGTGAGAGACCTGGTGAGGACACAGGTAGTCCCAGGCATGTGTCAGAGAGACCTCTGAACACAGGTAGGCACTCTGCTCTGGTTCACCACCCAGTGGTCACCCTGTCCCCAGCCCTGCCATCCCCCCAGCCCCAGCTGCCACGCTGGGGTGCTGCCAGCCCTTCTGGGCAGGGTACCCCACCTCTGCCTGTGGGCTGCTGGGCATTTGGTCAGCTCTGTCCAAGGGTTTCTCCATCATCACCTCTACACAGAGTAGAGAAACTGAGTCATGGATGGGGATGGAACCTGTGGTCCAAACCTGGGCAGGTGCAGGGGATACCTTCACCTCTGGTTGTCCATACGGGGACACCCGACCACCAGGAACAGACCTCAGTCCCTGCCTGGGGTCTGAGGGCAGCTGGCTCCCCTCAATGCCACCCCCACCCATCCCCACTGCCCCAGAGCATGTGAGGCAGTGTCGGGCCCAGAGCACTGCCAGGGACAGGGCTCTGCTGCAGCCCCGCGCACAACACCCCACGCATTTGGGGGGATCTCTCCAAGCCCCCATGCACAGGGTCCCCAGGCCACGGGGCACAGCCGGCTCCTTCCCACCCACATGGCCCTCACCTGGAGCAGAGCTGCTTCCCAGCCGCCCTGGCCTCCCTCGCTGCCCAGGAAGGACGCTGGCTGTGGGGAAGGGGTAGGGGGGGTCTGGTGTCGAGGCCTCACCTGTGAGACACCTGAGAGCCCCTCAGGCTGGACATGGTCTCCTCCAGGTTCTGCCGAAGGTCCAGCACATTCTGCACTGTCCTCTTCCTCTGGGACTCGGGGTCTGCAGAGAGACAAGGTGGCGGCTTTAAAGGGATGAATGGCTCCTGCACCTCTCTGCCTGCGGCTGTGCCCATCAGCTCTTGCTCTGCCCGCTGGGAGGGGACAGGGCAGGGCTCGCACCGGGCTGGAGCTGCACCACCACGAAATGCCACCCCCGAGGGTGCTGCAGCTGGGGTGGGGATGTCTGGTCCAGAAAGGATGAGCTGGGGCGGACCAAGTGGGGCCACAGGACCCACGCAGGTGACAGCAGGTCAGCTACACTCAGGCAACCCTGAAGCACTGTGACCCTGCTCCATGGGGCCATGCAGGAGCAGCCGTCCTGGGAGAACGTCCCTAAACCTGCCCCTGCATCCCCCAGGCCCCGGGGGTGCTCCGGCCTGGGGACACAGGCGCTGCAGCAGCACCACTCAGCACGCAGCCAGCAGGAGCCGAGGAGATGTCGGGGAGTGGTGCAAGCCAAGCCCCTCTCCTGCCTCGTGCCCGGGGAGAGGCGGCTGCTTCTGCTGGGGGCTGGAGCAGCTGGTGAGACGGAGCCCCCCACGGGCATAGCCCAGGGCTGGAAACCCCTGAGCTCTGGCTGCCCTGGGGCTTCTCCGGGTGTGCACACCCACAGCACGGGCATGCACACACACAGGCAGGTATGCACCCCCCAACTTGCACGTGTGCACATGCATGTACCTGCACCACAACCACTTGTGCACACACGTGTGTATACACACATGCACATCCACACACGCATGCATACACACCTGCAAACACACATGCACACCTGCACACACAAGCGTGTGCACACACACCCCCAAGACACACACACACACGTGTGCGCACACACACACAGAGGAGGGGGGTCATTCCTGGCACAGCCCATGCAGCACTGCTGGGCTCGGGGCCACAGCTCCAGCCCCCGCACCCCTGACCTGCTCATGTGCATCCCCAGCGGCTAACAGCTGTGCCACCGCAGCTTTGATCCCCGATTTCAAGCCTTTCAGCCGCAGCTTGCCATTGAACCGCAGTGACAGCGGGCGCCAGGGACGCTGGATGTGGCTCCTCCTAATGTAACGTGGCAACCAGTGCTTCGGGATTTGCAACAGCATCGTGTAAGCTGCAGCGACACAGGGACTGGGGGGACACCGCCGGCACACACCCTGCCAGGCTCCCCGCAACGGCATGGCCACACGCCCAGTGCACAAGCAGGGCTCGTGTCCCATTGTCCCCATCACATACCAACTGCGCCATCAGACACGCCGCAGGCAGCACCCATGGGTGATGCTGCCCCATCCCTGGGCTCTGCTCGCCCACCAGCCCAGGCAGGAGCACCTCAAACCAGTGAAGCAGCTCCGATTTACGCGTGACCCTGGAAGGTGGTGATGAGCGGTAACAGCCCCGATGAGACAGGTTAAATCAAGCAGGTTAAAGCCAGTTGTAGACAAGGGTAAGAGGGCTGGTGAGCCCACGGGGCACCCAATGCGGCCAGCACACGCTGCTGCATAAGGATACCTGGCCCTGCATGTGTCCAGTCACCCAGAACAAGCTTAGCAGGAAGGCAAGTCATGAACTTGTTATTAAATCTTCATTATGGCCCGTGCACATTGGAGGAGTTAATCAAAGGCACAGAGCCTCCGACCGGTGCCCCAGAGCCACAGGATGGGGATGTGCAGGCAGCAAGGGCAGAGAGATGGAGGGCTGGAGCAGAGGGGGTTGAGCACACAGAGCCAGGGTGCAGAGGAGGCTCGAGAGGCCCTTGGTGCCGGAGGCTGGTGCCCACCCTGCTCTGCGGCTGGGGACAAGGGGACTCTGTTGGGGCAGGCAGAAAGGGCCATGTTGGCAGAGCAGGGGCACCTCAAAGCTGCCGGGTCCTGCCCTTGGGCTGCCTGGAAAGACAGATTTTCAGGCTTGAAATGGCAGGGCAGAAACCTGAGGCCAAGTCCACTGCTACCACACGTGCGGTCTGTAGGGCAATGATCAATTTTGGAGGGGAGGCACATCCGAACCTTAGGGAAGAGCAATAAAACACCCACCAGTGTCCCCAGGTGGGTCCATGCAGGGAAGGACTCAGCACCCTCAGCTCCTCCACCGTGGCTGCATTCGATGGGTGCTGTCCACCCTGAGCCCGGCTCCCGCAGCCGGAGAAGGTGGCACGCACACCCCGGCAGCACCGTGTCCCTGTGGGCTGGGGCGGGACAGAGCAGCATGGGATGGAAGAGCCACCGTTGTCCCCTGGCACTGCCAGCAGCTCCCACCCCCCTGCCAGCTCGGCAGCGTGCTCCTCCTGGGCACAGCTCCCTCACAAAAACACCCCGGCTGCCTCCCCCGTGGCCACCCGCAGCCATCCCCCGGGCACGAAGCCAGCGCTTGGGCCTGGCGCTGCCTCCTCCCCAGGCACCGCTGCCAGCGGGGCTGCTACAGCCAACCCCATCCCAAGGAGCGGTGGGTCCAGGGTGAGCACTCACTGAATCCCCCGTGCAAGGCCAGGGTGGGTGCTACCTCCCCCTGCACTGTCAGCGCTGCTGGGGGACCCCCCGCAGCGAGGACCCCCAGGACACCCAAGGTAAGAAGCAGCATCCAAAGGCTTGGGTGTCTGGCAGAGGGCTGGAGGGTGCTTCAGCCCCGGTGTTTTAGGGCAATGGCACTGATCTCCATCCCCAGCTTCACCCGCAGCACCATCAGCCATCCATGCCTGGCACAGTTTGCTCTCCTGGCCCCCAGTATTCAGGTGACAGTCCAGGTCGCTCTAGCCTCTGGATTTGCCCCAGGAAAAGCAGCAGCTCTCATCTGGGAAAGGGCCAAACTGGGACTTGAGGAGCTGCTCGCCCACCTCTGGCACACATCCCGCTAGCTGCATCGCTGCCAGTGCTGAAGTGCCACCGCCTAGCCCCACTGTGCTGGGCACGGGCGGTGACACTGGCCCCCCGCAGTCCACTTTCCAGGTGCAGTGAGGGGCCGGGGGCTGTCTCAGAGCTGGCTGAGCCGCAGCATGCCAGAGCTGAGCCGAAACCGGAGCCGCTGGGAGAGGCTGGAGTGTGGGAACAGAGGGAGAACGCTGGATTCCTCCCCGCATCGATTTAGCAAGCTTCCCGCAGCCAGATGTTTCCAGCTGCCGGAGCGGGAAGCAGCAGGGACAGCTCAGCCCATGCCGCAGGGGGGTCAGTTGGACACCCTGCCTCGGCCGGGCTCATTTTCCCAGCAGCAATGGCCAGGACGTATCCCCCAGTGTTCCCCACTCTGCTGGGGCTGCAGGCTCAGGGACCGGCCGTCCCCTCCGCCCCGGCTCCAGGCTGGCTTGCAGCCCCATTCGCAGCTCCCCGCCGCTCTTGCAGGCTCTGTCCTGCTGTCACGGAGGGAACGATGTGCTGGCTCCGGCCCTGTGCTCCCCTAGCCCGGCCACGCAGAGGAGGGCAGCCCCGAGACGCAGCCACTGTCCCCAAGCCCTGTGCAGGGAGGCCACCAGGCCCCACTGCCTGAGTTGCTCTCCCCTGAGCCAAGCTGGGTCTAACCTGCCCTTGCTGGCTCTCTGTCCTGCCCTTGCCTGCAGCCGTGCTTGGGCAGCTCTCCCGGCTCCCCCCCCGGCCCCCGCCGCTGCTCCTTTCTTAACTGAGCGCTCTCAGCGCTCTCTCCAACGTTGGCAAACACAATACGGCTCCGCTTCGCACACGTGGAAACTGAGGCAGGAAGTCCTAGCCCACCCCTGACCACCCCACCATCTGCAAGCACTCTCCCGCGCGGCCTCCGTCGCCTGCCTCTGTGTTCCACACTGGCAGCACTGCCTGCTACACGACAGCGGATGCCAGCACAGCTACCTGGCACTGTGGGTGCCCGGCCCCCACCCATCACCCCCGTCTCCTGCCCTGCACAACCGGGGAAGCAGCAGGTACCATCATCAAGAGAAGGAGCATCGGTGAGGCAGGATGTGGGGCTGGAGGCAGCCAAGGAGGAGGAAGAGGAGGAGGGGGAAGGAGAGAGCTGTGCTGCAAAGGGCTGGCTCAGGGCAAGGCACTGTGTGCTGCGGGTCTGACTGTGCCGGGCACTGCAGAGCCAGGGCCGGAGGAGACCGGGGCGTTCCAAGTTGTGCTCACGTCCAGCCCTTCCCATCACCTCCAAGAGCGAGCGGTGGCAGCTCCTCTACCTGCACGACGGGGCGCAGCCACCTCCCCACAGCCGGGCGCTGCCGACGTGGCCAAGTACGTCAAGGAATGAGGAAATCATCAACTCCAAATGGCTCGTGACAGCTCATTTCAAAGGAGCATGTGGCCAACAGCTCCCGCTGGGGCCAGGCAGAGCCGCGTCCATGGGACACGTGTGCCCCATGTGCCTTGGCACAGAAACCCGCATGTGTGTGTGTGCCGCCCGAGCGCTTGTTTGCATCATGCATATGTTCATGTGCGGGCCACATGGTAGCAAAACCCCTCTGCCTGCAGAAAGGTGCATGTGCACGCCTATGCCTGCAACCTTGCACGCGTGCCCACGTGTATGTATGCAGGCACGAGGATGGCAGCAGCCGACACCAACGTTGGCACGAGCACGTTAGGCTTGCATGGATGCACTGTCTGCATCTGTGTTCATACACTCATCATGAGCGTGGCACTCGCACGCATGTTTTCTTGCCCCCCATGACCCAACCGGTCTTGTTTCAGAAGATCAGACTCAGAAAGGGCGCCTGGCGATCCAGTAAAGATTTTAATGGCAGGCGGGAATTTGCTGTAAAAGGCCTCGTGGTGTTTCTGAGCCATTACGGTGGGCCCCTGTTACACAGTAGCTGCAACGAATTTCCCCAGGCCGTGAAACATTTTTAACTGGTTGCTCAATTCCTTCCAGTGCATTGAAAAATACACTAATAAACTCTGCAATAAAAAACATTCTCCCGGGGCTGTGAGATTCCTCCAGCCCAGCCGAGCTCCCCGGCTCTATAAACCCTTGCGCAGATACATGCTTCTCCCACCGCGCTGCCTCAGCCTGTGCTCCCAGCTGCATTTATGAATGAATCAGCCCAGGCGTCATTTTGCTGCTATTTTCCTTGCAAACCCTCTGCTCCGGCACCCAGAGCCCACCACAGCTGGGCTGCTGGCCCGAGGGGAGACCCAAGAACCCGAGCCCAGTGCAAACCTTGCCGAGCCATGCGGGTTCCCTGCTTACACCCTGCAGCGCGCGATTCGGTTACTGGCGTCTTGGCGTGCCGACAGCAGAGTCTTTCCATATGGAGTAAAATGGCTTTATCTTGCATTTCTTACATCCAGCTCTGATTCACGCTCCCGGATGGCTGGGCAGGGGGATGGTCACAACCTGCAATCCTTCTCCCTGTGGCTTAATTCTCTTCTTCCCCCCCAACAGCTACCAAACAGGCTAAATGAGCAGCAGAGATGGCTAACAGGGCTCTGTGGGGTCACTGCCAGGTCCACAGTGTTTGCTTCCACCATCAACCTCGTTTTCCAGCCCAGCCCCAGCCCTGCAATCCCTGCATGCTCCCCCCAGGGACGTACCAGGACCCCCCAAAACCACCCATCTCTCTCAGGAGATGCCCCAGGGCACCTTGGCTGGGCAGAGCACATCCCCCTGGCCCAGTGCCCCAGGAAGGCACCTCACCCTTTCCTGCAAACCTGTTGCCCCACCCCATCGGAAGGCAGCAGGTTTGTTAGCACTCACCGTGGTTTAATTGCTTTAATTGCCAGGGTCTTCTTGGCGCGAGCCAAGGGCTGGCTGCCAACCCCATATCTCCTGCAGCGGTGTTGGGAGTGGGTCATGCTTCCCGAGGGGCAGGGATGGGGCTGGGAGCCCTGTGCCATCCAGCACCCTGGTAACACGGTGCCTGGGTACCCAGACGGGTGACCGGCGCCTCTGAAACACCCTGAGCAGACTGACAGGGAAGAAAGCACAGCCACCATCCCCTGGATGAAGGCAGCAGCCCCTGGGCTGACGGAGCTGGAGGTGCTCTTCCCTGGGGACGCAGAGGCACAGTCTCCTGCCGACAGGGACAGGGGACATTCAGGGGATGCCGCAGATACTTTAGGATGGGTCCCTGTCCCTGACTTCAGCCAAGGTAGGCTCAGCTCCCTGCTTGCTGCCACCCCGCATGTAGCCCTGAGACCCCGGTGGGATGCAGGCTGCAGGGAGGAGGCTGGATGCAGCCCAGCGTGTCCAGCACTCGCCCTTGGTAGAGGGAGGAAAGGCCAAGCAGCAAAAGGCAGGGCAGGCAATGGGGTTACAGTGGGCAGCGCTGGCAGGGACACCGTGCCCCACGCACAGTCTGAGCCTCCCAGGGAGCACCAGCTCCTGCAGGGACACAACGAGAGGAGAAGCGGTGGCAGGACCCTGCTTTGGCATGGCCACCCCATGTCTCACACCTTGCTGGACCCTTCTGCAAAACAACATGGCTCTGCAGGAGGCTCCAAACGTGGCTGCAGCGGGGAAGGAAGCCCCTTCCCCTGCCTGCACCTGCCATCCCCATCACCACAGCCGTCCCCATCACTGCAGCTGGTGCAGGCTGAGTCAGCCCCACACCGTGCATGGGGGCCATCAGCTCCCCGCTGGCAGGCGAGAGCAGAAAATTAGCGGCGGCACAGTGGTGACAGGCCGGGACTTCAGCCGAATCAGCACTTTTAGGGTGATCGCTGCTGCTAAGCCTTGCGAATCGCTGCTTGTAACGAGGGCAGGGCTGAGAGACCTGGAGCCTGGACCCCGTCTGGCTCCAGCAAGCCAAGCTTTTAAAAGGGATTCAGACTTTCTCAGGCTAGAGCAGCCATAAATCTAGTTAATTGGGTCTCTCCCATACACAAGTTTCCAAGTGAACACGCTGGAGAGATCCAGACTGGGCCTCCAGCCCATTTGCGGGTTATTCTTTCAATGGATGCTGCGCTTTGACCCAAACCACCCCACCTGCGCATCCAAATTACAGCTCCTTTTTTAGCAGTGAGAGCCTCTAGCTGCTCAACACTCCGTGCATCCCACCTCCTCGCCGCCCTCCGTTCCCCTGCACTGATGAGCTGGGAGCGCCCAGAATCCCCCGTGTCGGGGCAGACCCTGCTCCTGCATGCGGCACTGCACACCCCTGCAACACAGCTGTCTCCAAAGCTGCTCATGCAAGGCGTTGGAGGAGCTGGGAGCATCCCAACACCCCGTCCCCAGAACTGCGGGTCTCCAAAATAACCCACAGGAAACACCTGCACAGTTTAGGAAGGAGGGGGGTTGCAGACGACGGGTGGACGGGCCGGATCCATGCACCAAGGGGTGCCCTGAGGCCCACGAGAGCCTCCAGAGACCGGCACACACAGCGGCAGAAATGCATGGTGACACTAACTCCCCAGTTAACAGCCCTGTGGCCTCAGGCACATGAAGACGGTGTCACTAGCGGTCACTGCACCTGGGGTCTGTCCTAGGCTGGGGCCCTTGCAGAGTGGGGTCAGGCCGGACATGCAGCGCTTTGTGCCTCAGTTCCCCCCCTCCCCGGAGTTTGCTGTCCCCCCAGGGGTTAGCGTTATCAGGGTGTGCCAGCACCGTGCTGGCCAGCAATGTGGCACAGCTGCGCTCAGCCCAGGGATTTCAGGCGCCCCAAATGCTCTGCACACAACACCTTTAACACAGCCACCAGCAGACGTTCCAAGGCGATGCTGCAGACCCTGCGCAAAAAAAAAAAAGCCAGAAAGGGGGAGGGGGGGGGAAACCCACAGCGAGGCAGAAGGTGCAGACTGGCCCCGTCTCAGAGGCCCCGGAGCAGCCGGCAGCAGCGTGTTCACTGCTCCCCACGCGTCACCAGACGTGGGTCGGACATTGTGGAAATTCAAAATTCCAGATGGCTCTTTTTGGGTGGGTTTTTTTTTTTTTCCTTGCCTCATTTCCAAGGCAACAAGACTCGCTGTCATCTGCTAGTTGCCATAGAGATTTCACCTGATTCTGCTTCAGCGGAAGAGAAAGCCGGGCGAGCTCACTGCTGCTGAGGAGCCACGAGCCGCGACCGCCTTCAAACTTACTGGGAAGAGCGGAGATAAATGGGGCTTTATACGACGGAGGCAATGGGCTGATTCAGAGGATCAAAGGAAGGAACTGCGGGTTTCTATAGCACAAATCAGCCCTTCACTTAACTGCTTCGGTGCCCTCCAGATGTGCCCTACATCTGGGGACGTCGCCAGACCCCACTCCAGGCTTTGCCTGGTGGAGGAGGAGGGGCGTGGGCACAGGGGGAGTCCTGCACCCACTTCTGGCTCCATCTTGAGGACCAGGCAGGGATCCCATAGTGTGACGGAGGGCACAGGGCCAATGGCCAGTCACGGCCACGTCCTTCCTCCCATAACCACCCTCCCTCGCTGTGCGCAACCCTCCTCCAAAGCCCCTGTGGCCCAGAGAGCGAGCGAGCTGAGGGGAGCACGGGATGAACGCAGAAGCAGCCAGGGAGGAGGGAGACCCTTGGGCAAGGGTGGAGATGCCCATGGGCTGTGCTCAGCACGGCTCGGCTGCCACAAACATGGGGGTTAAGTGCCACGTGCCCCCAGGGGAGCCACACGCAGCCAGCCACACACAGCGCTTGTTCCACGTTGGGCACTGGCACCATCTCAATGGCCCCATTATTGCTGAGGATCCTCCACATAGATGCTGTGGACGTGTCCATGTCCGGAGCCTGGCTTTAGCACGTGGTTCGCAGTCGTTGCCCCCAGACCCGCGCTCACCCCCAGGTCCTGCAGCAGTTTCACAACTGCCTGTCCCCCTCCTAGGCACAACTGGGCTGCCCAGGACTGGGCACATCGCTGGTACAATGCCCTGTGCCATTGCACCTCCAACCACGTGCACCCATCCCCTTTCTTCTCCAGTTGGTCTGGGAATAAAAACACAGATGAAAACCCAGCGCCGTGGGGATTCACAGGCCTTCCCTCAAGCAGGGCAGCCACCCAAACTCAGGTAAGGAGCGACACAACTCAGGAGCTCCCCAATCTGCAACAGCAGCCCTTGGACTCTCAGTCAGATGCCCCAAATCAGCAGATCTGACAACTCAAGGGAGCCAGCCCACCCTGCCCAGGGCTCCCTTTTGCTGGGGACATCAAATGCCTTGGGCACGGGAGAAGATCCCAGGCTCTGACAGGATGCTCATGGGTGGCAGTCACCCCCGGGACCGCAGCGGGCAGAGGTCCCCATACTCATCCCTCCCCACTGCTCTCCGCCAGGCACCCAAGCCTGGCTGAAAGGACGTTTATCAGATCCAGGAGCCTGTCCCCTCCCCAGCCCACGTCCCCGTACCAGGGCCAGCGGGGAAGGGCCCGGACGGGCAGCTCTTGGCTCGAGTTGGCTCCGTTTTGCAGGGAGAACAGAGTCATTAGCAGAGCCAAACTCCGCATTCCCAGCCAGAATACGGCCATGCTTGGGGAAGCTTTATATTCACACAGACAAACAACTCACATTTGCTTTTTAACTGTTGGAATTGCACCCACTGGGACGGAGCAAACAGGGAGCCTTTTGTCCCCCTCGCCTCGTGACTGCGAGCTTTGTGCAGAGCAATGCGTTGCAAACACAATTCTCCCCAGCCTCAGCTGGGCTCTGGTAGACACTTGGTCTGTCTGTCCATCACCAGATCAGCCAAAGAGCCTTCGTGCGTCTCCAGCAACAATGTAAAATGTCCTCCATGGCTCCCCCACCAGCCGCAGCATGCAGAGCTGCTCTGCGCTGAGCTGCTTATCAGAGCCACCAAGACGGACCTAAAACGCAGCCTGTGCTGGAGGAAGGCAGCAGCTCTTCACCTTGCCAAGGAACGGGGGTGGGAAACCGAAGTTGCAGGGGGCTACAGGCGGCAGAGCTGCTCACTCAGGTTACAGCTTGCCTGGGAGCGAGGGAGAGCAGCTCTGAGCATGGAAAATCCCAGCATGGCATGGGCACGAAGACCAGGTCACCGTGAACCTCCAGGGAAGGTGCCCAAGTCACCTCCCAGACAGGGGGTCTCTGGAGACCTCCAGTCCATTGCCAAGCTCCTGAATATCAGAGCTGGCAAGGTACTTGCCAAGCTGCCACGGGCACCGGCACTGCTCAGAGCTGCCACCCTGGAGAGGGGCAAGGGCCCGCCCAGAGCAGGACCTGTCCTTGAGGCACTGGATGAACCCTTGTCGTTGCCCACCTGAGCTGCCTGGGGATGAGCTCCAGAAGAACGAGACCCCTGCAGTGCTGCTCTCCTCCAAACCCTCAGCCTCGGGAAGGGGCTCAGCACTTACGAGCTCACCCTGGGCTCTCTGCAAAGACCAGGGGACGCCAGCCCATGAGGGTCTGGCTGCGGGCAGGACCAGACCCCAAGGAAGGTCATCAGCCATTGCACGAGGTGGTCCCCCAAGGGCACCTCAAGAGATGAGCCAGGGCAGGAGGCAGTGCACCTCGGGCTCCCCCAGCCCCAGGGGGCGAACCCAGCTTAAACGAGTTCCAGGCTCGTTAGTGGATCTATTGTTGCCACCTCCCGTGGGATGAGGGAGATAACCGAGGCTATTTTTGCTTCCATCTGGGGAATCGTTTCCCTTCAACGTGTACTGCCACGATGCTAATTTTTAAGGCTGATGATTAATTGATGTCAGGCTTATTACGGGGCCAACGGATCCCTCTTCCCCAGGAGCCCCAAGGACGGGGGGGGACATGTTTTGACAGATGTCATTTGAGCCGCGTGTGAGTGACGTCCTAACAACGGAGGAAAATAGGAGCCATTACCATGGAAAGCCCTGGAAATGGGAAGGGAAGTGTCTGCACGCGACCCCGGCACCCTTCCCCGCACACCCTCTAATCAGCCCTTCACGCTCTGCCCTGATGGTTACCAGGGTTTTGCTCCCGGAGATAAATGGCCATTGTGCGAGCGCAGGGGTAATTGAATCTCCTGCCTGCGGCGCGGGCAGCACGGAGGGCTCAGCCTTTCTTCTCCCCCCGCCCCAGCCTTGCAGGAGGGCCAGGTGCCAAATTCACTCTGGCACCGGGTGCAGCAGCCCACAGAGAGCCGGAAACAAGTCCACTGCACATACGATCACCGGGATCCCGCAAGGCTTAGGGTCTCCCTCCACCTGCGGTCCCCCAGCAGTGGGGTGGGTGAGCACTGCCGGCTGGCAGGGTGCCCGGGGGTGCTCGTCCTACCAGGCACCAGGGCCAGATTCACCCCCTGAAAATCGTAGCAACATCTGCAATAGCAACCCAGGCGGGGCTGAGGACTGACGTGCACATCACACGTTTCAGGGTCCCTTCGGCCCGCCCCATCAGCGGCATGCTGCCCAGGTGACGTTCATCCCAAAGCAAACCCGCTACTCTCTCCCAAAGACAAACTGGCACACAGCGAGCAGCAGGAGGTTTGCTGGAAGAGGACACCATGGCTCTGACAGCAACGCACCAAAATCCTGTGTTTGTCCCCCGGACCCTCCATGCAGCTAACAGGAACCAGCAGCTCTGGGGTCCCTGCCCAGAGGTGGGATAAGGCATCGCGGTGACACAGAGCCTGGGCTGACACAAATTACTGCAGGTGAATCCTGCTCTCCTGCCCACTGTGCCTGCTCCCCTAGGGCCACCCCCTGCTGCAGTAAGGGAGGGCAGAGCATCGCAACCCTGCCCCACTCAGCAGCATGCTGCCAACCCCATGAACACTGCCATTATCTCCTCCTCCAGACCTGCTCCGGGAAGATGCCTTCCCCTAACCAGAGCCTGCAGCAGTGCCGGCCCCATGCACCTCTCCCCATCCTGTGGCCCCCTCCACCCTGCTCCTCCTGCAGCCCCACACCCAGCACAGCAGCTGCAATGACACCCAGGGTTTCATCCTGCTGCCTCGCAGCGCTGCCCCGCATCCCCTTGCTGGGGAGATGCTGGGTGTCCACCGGGGAGATGCTGGGTCTCCGCCGGGGAGGTCAGCAGCACCAGTCTCCCCCCATCCACCCTCAGCACTGCCAAATCCTCCACCAGCTCCGGAGTCCACACTGCTGATCTGCTGGCGTTATTACTACGAACTTGTTTTAATTGCTGCACAGTGCCTCGAGCACCCTTCACAGGGAGAGGGATGCATATGAATAAATTATCTATTCTTAGCCCTGACGGTTCCCTGTTAGGAGCGCAGGGGCGAGGGCTCGGTGCGCTCGGCAGCAGGACCTGCGCATTCCTCCGGCTGCTTCCCAACCTGCTCCACCTCTCGCGGTGCCCTTGGTGGGTCCCCACCACTGGGAAAAGGTTTTCTTGAGCAGCAGTTGTGTTTTTCCCACCAAAGGTGATTTGCAGAGAAGGAAGATCCTGTCTCCTGCAGGAAATCTGGGTGTGCCGCAGGAGGGAAGGGGATGCTTGGGACCAGAAAGCTCTGTGCCACCGCCATGAGAGCTGCCACTCAGTCCCTGCTCTCCTCCCCAGGACTCCAAAGCCCAAAGCACCCCTGCCCAGGCGCCCCAGTGGGGCTGGGGGACGGCATGGATGAATTGTGCTCTTCACCTCAAATCCATCACCTGTGTTACGGCAAGGGGAGGGACTCTGACACGCTTTAGGACTCAATGCAAAGAACTGCTATTTCACCCCACGAGCCCAAGTTTTACTGCAGGGTTGGCAGGGCCAGGGACGGGCAGGGCGGAAAACGCTCTGAAAAAAGCATCGGCACTGACAGGAGGGATTTCAGTGGAGCATCCTGGCTCTCCACCGTGTGCCAGCTCCTGTCACTGCCCTCGCCATGCACCTGCCAACACCAAGGGCTGAGTGACGTGCGGTGACAGTGGCCGCGAGCCCCCGGGCACATCGTCTCACTCGGATGTTGAACAGGACAAGCCCGCGTCTCCTGCATGCTGCAGGAACCGTTTAAGCATGCCGAGTTACACGCCCCGGCTTGGATGGTTTGGGATCCCCCCTGCCGAGCTGGAGACAATGCCGTTCCCCGTGCCACCAAAGCTCCAAGCACACGGCTGTCCCACAGGCAGCGCCCTCCCAGGGACGTGACCCTCTGAGGATGGCGTGGTGGGGTCTCCAGCAGCACCACAGCTGTGATTTATCCCAAGACATCCCACCGACGTGCAATGGCTGCCTGCGCTGGACAAGCCCTCTCCACCGTGGGAAGCAGCGCTGCAATGTGCTTTGAGCTCTTTTCCCCAAATTTGCTCCGGGGGCCTGTCCAAGCACTGATGATGCACAGCCCAGAGCCACAACCGCTGCAGGAAAAGCCGAGCCAGTACTACAGCTTGGGGGAAAGCATCAGCCAAAAGTCACTCAAACAAGGAAGCGATTTGTCGTCTTCTGGCTGCGCTTCCCCCTGACAAAGGAGCGTGGAGCAGGGAAGTCAGTTGTGATCACGTGCGGCATACCGACCAAGCGACCACCAAATCGGCAACTGGGAGCGCTCACACCAGGAGCCTGACAGATAAAACAGAACAGGGGAAAAAGGATGAAAAAAGAAATGCCATGTGACCCCTTGCTCGGTCCAAGCCAGGCATTGCATCCAACAGTTCTGAATATGAAATACGCACAATGAGCTCCAGCAAGTAATTAATCCCTTCAGGAACACTGTAAGTGATTGCAGACAGTTTACCAAGAAAAAAAAATTGGAAAGTCATTGAAAAAATTACCATAAAATGTTTCTTTTTCTGCTCCAGTATGAAATACAATGAGATCTGCTAGAAGATCTCTCTGCTCTGCAAAATTTAAAGGCGATGGATTTAAGCTGTTTTTCTAACAACACTCAATCTACCTGCCAAGCTGACGGCCGTGAGAAACCAGCCCAACCCAAGTGAGAGCAGCAAGAGCAGCCCACCTCCAACGCAGGCACTCAGCTCTTGCCACGGTATCAGTGGGACACGGCGGGGGAAGATTTCTGCAGGGGCCAAAGCACGGCACAGAAAGGTGTCTACGGTATCTCACGCTACATCACCGATTCAAACTCTCTGGATGACTTTTGCAGGCCAGAAGTACAGCAGCGCCAGGCATAAACCCGGCTTATGGAGCAGGATGAGCCCTCCCAGTGATGAGATTTTGGGCTCCCCGGTGATGCTCAGCTGTGCATGCCAGCCCCCTCACCTGCCTCCACCTCCCCTCTCCATCCCCATGCTCCCTCTTGCCTCCTTCACCTTCTTCAGTGTTAAGCAGCTGGAGGGCAAAGAGCCGGAGGGCTCCAATTTGGGCCGAGTTCTGGCCCGTTGCACCCAAAGCCCTGCCTCTGCTCGGTGCCCTGTATGAACAGGCAAGGAACCACATCTGTCCACATCTGCCCTCGTGCAAAGCCACCACGTACAGGTGACCAACCCTGCCATTCCCCGCGGACAGACGGACAAGCACCTGGAGGCATCTGCAGGGGGGGTCTGTCCCCCCACCCAGCCTCAGCCCCCCTGCCTCCAGGGAGCACCGACCCCCGTCATGGCAAGAGAGGAATTAAAGGGCACAGCAGTTGCCTTTTACTTCCGTATTTCCATGGAATTTTTCAACCAACAGCTTCTATTTGTTTATTAAAAAGAGCATTAGGAAAGGTATTTTCTCCTGTCAATAAAGTGACTTAAAATTAGTTGGAATTTTTAAATTAAAAACACACCCTAAACTTTCATTTCCACTTGAAATCACTCTGGTTTGAAAAGACTTTTTTCCCCACGTCCTCTCCTGGGTTTTCCCCCTCTCTCCTGTTCTCTCCTCACCATGTTTTTGTTTAAAAATTCATCAGGCCAGGGAAAAATTCCGGGGCAGGAAAAGAGGGAAGGAAAAAAAAAAAAAGCAGAAGAAACTGTGGCTTTTGCAAACCCATCTCCGCGCAGGGGAGAAGCAGAGCTCCAGACTTGCCTTCCTCCCCTTGGAAAGCGAGAGGCGCTCAGAAGGATGAGGGAATATCATATATTAACCAGCCTCCTGCACACCCCCGGCGGCGGACGCAGCCTTGCTGACCCTCCACAGAGCCCTGCAATCCTCCCTGGGCTAACGCAGCTCCCCCAGCACGGCAGCCAGACTCAACCAGGGAAAAAGGGACGGTTGAGCCAGGAAAACCACCCTGCGTGTCGATGTGGGACACAGCCTGCTCCGGCACTGACCGTAAACCCTGGCTGCTGCTCCCAGCTGAGCTCGCAGAGACCTGATCAGCTCGTAACAGGGCTCTCGCCCCGACAAGCCAAGTGCCAGCGCGTGTCCAGCCACAGTGCGGCTCTGAGCTGGATGCTGGTTGATGTGAGGCACGTCCCACATGCGACACTGATTTGGGGAAGGATTGAGACATACCCAGACGCCGTTACTCAGCGGCAAGGTCACTCCCTACACCGGTGCGCCGTGCCCAGCAGCTGCAGATGCCGAACGGGCAGGGACGTGCTGCATCCCCGAGCGTTCCCGCAGTTTCAGGGGTTGCTCCCACCCCAGGCTGATCCCGCTCCGCAGCACCAGAGCTTCCCTACTACAACGTGCATTTTAAGGACAACTGCTGCACTCTCCGGACAGGACGCATGTAACGTCTGCTTATGAGCGAGAACACTCCGCAAGGGGATGAAAAGCTGTATGGAAATGGAAGATCATTACCATGATCTCCTTGGAAACATCCCATCAGAGCAAGTTTTTCTTCCTCCTTCTTCTCTCTCCCCATGTGCACAAATTCTGGCACCCCGTGCATCGCTTGGCGTTGCCTCAGCACTGTGGGTCCAAAATGCAGGCGTCTGATTTCTAAAGCCATTGTCTAGGATGTGCTATTGAGCTGCAAAACATGGATGGTTTGGGATGGAAAACAGGCATCTCTTGCAATACAAAAAGAAGCTGGCAACCCAGATTTGATTTGTCTTTGAAGCTATAGAGAATCTCAACCAAACAAAATTTGCTTTATTCCCACAAAGGGAACGAGAATCTTAGCAACAAAACAAATCAGCACCTCTGCCCCCTGAACGCAACGATGAGCAAACCAAGAGCAGAGCAAAGGGAACGCAGCTTCGCCCCGCTGGTCACTGCTGTGGCGCAGAGCGGCTGGTTTTGGAAAGCAGCACGGCAGCATTGTACGCATTAACATGCTCCACTTGGGAATGCGAGGCTGGAAAAGCTGCTTTGCAAATTTACTTTTGATTCGGAGCTCTGGGTTTCTCTCCTCCTTGTGTGCTGTTACATTTTGCAAGTGCTCATGCAGCCTGTTCAAGGCAGGGAGGTTTCCAGGAACCCCAAGAGTTTCACGAGTTTTAGCACAATGACTATTTGCCGAGGAAATCACCCCGGAAAATTTATTACTTGCTATTCACTTTAAAAAGTAAGCAGGGCTGGGAAGCGTACAGCAGTGCAAACAGCAGCTGAGCTGAGATTTAATCCTGCTCCCAGGTTTTACCGTACTTTCCCCACGACTAATAAGCTATCTGACGGGAGGCAACCTCCCACCGCAAGCAATGCTGCCACGCAAATTCTGCTTGCAGGGGAGTTTTGGAGCAGCTTTAAAATCCCAACCTCGAGGCCCCGCTCTGCACAGCCCCGAAAGCATCTCGCAGGCTCCAGGAAGATTCCCTCGCTCATCCCCCATGCTGCTTTATGAGCTGGGCTGTTCCCCTCCCCTTGCAGGAACCGGCCACATGTTCTCCATCTGGGAGCAGATGCCCATGAGCCAATAAGCTCAACTTGGAAAACTAACTGAAAATAGCACAAAATTTCTGAGCGCTGTACAGACCACGGACGGATGATGGATATTAGTGCTCCAGCAGCACCGGGACGCTGTTTGGCACAGCACAGCAAAAGCACAGCTAAAAGGGTTCAGGGAAATGAAAATGAGATGGCTGAAGGTGCTGCTGCCCAAGTGTCTGCCCTCTTCCAGATGTTTTTGCCTGTAACGAAGGAGGGTCTCGGTCTCCTCAGTCTCAAACTGCTGCCATGCTCAGCCTGGAGTATTGAAGGACACCAGCTCTGTCCCTCCCGCATTCCTGAAACCGCTGGGGGACATTCTGGTCTCCAAGGTAAAACCAGACAGCCGCAGGGCTGCTGTAGCTCTGTCAGGCTGTAACGGCTCCCTTGCGTCTGTGCTGGCTGGGGACGGTGGCACAATGGGCTGTGCCTCTTGTGCTCCAACACATGGCAAAGTCCTAGGGAGAAAGGCTGAGACACCACGTAGGGCAGGAACCCTCGCTGCCCCATCAGAGCTGTGCCTGTGGCACCACTGGTGCAGGACCGAGAAGCAGGAGGTCTGGGGTTTGTTGTGGGTGCTGCTGTTCCCCGCAGGGTCAGGATGCAGCCAGCTTTTGGGTGCATTTAACCACTCAACAGTGGGAGACAGGAGGTCCAGACAGTGATATATCCAGCCTCAAATCAACCTGGGGTGAGCCATCAAAATGGAATTTGCCAAAAGACAACGCACTGATGATCTGTGAGCCCCCAGCTATGTACAGCCCGAAGCACAAAAGACTCAGGTCTGCGGCTGAGTCAGGCAAATGTCGGTGCTTCCCCTTGGCCAGGGATCACACAACATGTTCTCCAGGCTGAGCAGCATTTTAACCCCACGCCAAGTCTATGTGCATGTTATCTGGGAGAGAAACCACCACTACCAGGAGCCAATGGGTCCCTTGCGCACTGACAGCTCTGCTCCCAGGACCCCTCGTTGTTGCCCATCCCAAGGTGCAATGCATGGCCAGGTGGAGTCCAGGGTGACTCCAATTCCCTGGAAGGGTTTTTGTTACAGTTTTAAATGAACCTGCGGTCTGCGGCACAGGAGTGGAGGGCAGCCATATTCCATGGTGCCTGGCAGTGGCTGGAGCAGCACCAGAGAAAAGCCCACGGGCCGTCCCCATTGACTCCCCACCACTGCTTGCCTTCGGCAGCCTCATCTTCCCCAGCCCAGCGGGACAGAAAAGCAACACACTGAGCGCCAACGGAGCAAGACTCAATTCACTCCCACCTTTCGGTCTGCAGCCGCATCAAGCCCAGTGAAGCCCGGCTGCGGCACGAGGCCGACTCCTTGGGAATCAGCACACGCCTCTCCAGGCTCACAGCAGAGACGTTTCCAGGATGCTGTCTGTCCGTCTTCCCTGCTGGGATGGGGAGGAAGCTGAACTTCATTATTTCCCCTGCTTTTGCTCTGCGCATTGGGAGTTTGGAGCTGTCTCCTTGTCACTCCCTTGGTGCAGTGAGTCAGGAGGCTAAAGGCAAGGTGGCTGCAAAAGGCCACAGCTGGGTGGCCATGGGTCCTGCACTCGTGGTGGCCACAGCGCCCATGGCCCCACGTCAGTCCTGCCCTGGCAGAGCTGGACAGTCCTGGGTCCCAGCCACAATCTGTCAAACGCCTTTCCTCCTGGTTTTAACATGGGGAGGACTCAGCTGTCCCCATTCCTGCAAAGCAGCGCTCCCACCTCGGAGCCTGCCAAAACGCCCCTGCCTTGCCTGGCTGCACTGCCGCCGGGTTTGTTCGTGACGCTGTACTTGCCCTGGCAAAGCCTTCTCCAGCTTCTGAGCCACCAAGGCTGGGAGAAGGCTCTGGATGTAGGAGTGGGCACCTGCGAGGCTGACAGCGTGTCCCCCGCGGCACCACACCGGGAACCGGCTGGGGAGGGACGTGCTCACCCCATCGAATGGCCCGCAGCATGTTTTCTGCCAGCCCCGGCTCACCTCAGGGAGCTCCCGCGCCACAGCAATCAATGCGAATTAGCCACTATCTATTCTTCCACTTGTTTGCATCAGCTTGGAAATATAATGCCAAGTCAGAGATAAAGTGAACTGGAAACACCCCAACAGCATCTAACGCTTCCAGCCAGAGGGGTTCGTTAAAGAGATTAGTTTCAACGTCACAGGTCCTAGCCCGAATAGCAGGTTCCTTCGCCTTGCTCCCCAAGCACATCCCTCCCTGCCAGCGCCCACATCTCCCCACACACCAGGCTACAAAAGGGAAGGGCTGCTCTCCATGGGGTGGGTTTTACGGAGCCCAAACTGTGCCCACACGTGAAGGGGTCCCCACCATGCTCCCTGCAAAAGGCTGATAGTGTCCTGCCGAGGATGGGGCCGCAGAGCTGTGCCACAAAAAACCAGCTGACCCCCCAGGCTAGAAAAAACACCGGGGTAAGCTCCCTTTCGTGTCAATCCAGACTGGCACAGGACCAAGACATACCCTATGCCGACATGCGGGAAGCTTGAGACGATGATGCTGCGCATGGGCAACGGACGCGTGATTTTGAGAAGTGTCTCATCAGTGAGTTATTCTCAGCCCGCAGCTATGCTGAAAGCTCACACGGCTATAAATAGCCGGCAACAGAGCCGTACCTGAGTCGCAGCTTTGAACGTGCTTCACGGCTGCTCGCCGAATCGGGAGAGCCAGGCTGCTCAGTGCAGGGGCTGGGTCAGTGCCGGCACTGGGGACATTTCAGTCCCACTGAAAAAGCACAGAGGTGTAAGCTTCACAAAAGCTCAGCTTTAGCCAGTCTGGGCTCCCAGTAGAGCCAGTAAGGACTGGGTTTGGCCAAGACTGTGCACTTCGTAAGGGCGCTATTGAAGAAGTTTGGTTGCAGGGTCTCATTGCCAGCTTTGTCACACTTGGTGACACAACCTTGCACAAGATGTGCAGAGGTGGGACGTGCAGCAACCCCAGATCCCAACCACACAGGCTGGCGTCCAGTGGGGCTGGCACTAGAAATAAAAGCGGTTCAGCCTTTCCCTGGTGCTAAAGGTGTGGTGCTGCCCCCTCTGCCATGCTGTAGTTGTGACATTTCCCCCTCCAGCTCACACACCACAGACTTCAGCACCCACAGCATGGCTCTTCCCATTTTCCTGGGTCGCACGAGAATGACCACAACCTCCAAGCAGCTTCAACGAGCTGCAGAGGACCTCAGCCGCGAGCCATCCTTCCAGCTCACCGAGCAGGAGAGGTTCCCATCCCACAGCTGAACCCAGCCGACCGGCTGGTGAGCCAACAGAGCTGGCGTGGAGCCCAGCCCTCCCGCCACGTCACCTGTGGCTGCGAGTCAGGCTTGCAACCTGCCGAGGGAACCGCAGCTTCATCAGCGCGGCACAAACCCCTCAATTCCAGTTCCTGACTGAAAGTCACCTCCTGGGTCCCCTTTAGAAGGTCCCTCCTTGCCAGCTCACCATCCCCTCCTTACCCGCACTGCCTCTGGGCAAGATCCAGCCTGGGGGAAACGCGAGGACAGAGCAGCCCTGCCTTTACATCTTCAGAAACTAATTCCTGGATTTGGCATAAATTCCTTCTATAATTTCAGGGGGATGCTTCAGGCCAGACCCTTGCAGGTACATTGGCCAGGGGAGGGCTGCAAAGTGCTCACCCTCTTGATGAGCAGGAGGGCTCTAGGACAGAGATAACAAGGCTGACACGAAACCGAGGAGGGCTGTGGAGTGAGTAAGCATCACCAATGCCTACACCAGGTAATTGTGGAAAACCCTGTGCTCCCTACAGCGCTGGCGTGCTCACATGTTCATGAAGGTGGAGGCACATGTCCCTGCTGCAGGATGCGCCTGCATTTTGCTGGGCAGTGCAGGGGCACGTGCCTGCCCATGGTCTGCCCATGCAGCACCTCCAGGGAGCTCACACGCCGTGCTGGCCCCTGCACCAGGGCCACGAGGCTCTTGAGCCACCTCCCTGCTGCAAGGCTGCTCCCAGGAGCAAGGAGAACGTCCTGCCCAGCCATGCTGCGCTTGTGCTAAGCTCCCCTACGTGGATTCCAGCAGCTCCTTCCAGCGAGAGATGAATCTCAGCCCTTCTCCTGAATTAATAAAAAATACATTACTGCCTCAATTGGACAAGACAAATAACAGCGTAAGGAATGAAAGAAATGCTTGAGTGAAACAAAACGTGGAAGAAATGGATTAGAGGAAAGACAAGCAGATCAGCAGGTGCACTGGGCACTGCTCTTCAGTGTCACACCCCCCTTGACACAGGCACATCTCCATTTGCACAGCTTCTAATCTCAGCCCTGCAATGCAGCATCCCCTGCCTTCCCAGCTCCCCTCCGCGCTCAACTCCCCGGCTCTGAGCTGCAATGCAGCAGCGTGGGAAAGCCCCGCTCCCCCTTCACCCCGCACCCCTCCACCAGGCAGCGTTGAGCCTCCCCAGCCGGGCTCCTCGCCTCATACGTACTCTGCCTTCCTGAGCTCACTGCTTCCCAGCCGGAGAACGTGCAACCCCTCCCCTGGCTCCCCTGAGAGAGCTGCTTCATGCGCCCAGAGGAGGACATGACTTTGCAGGGTAGGGGATACAGCAGAATTGCACCGTATCTGATCTCCCACACCCTGCATCCCCACAACTCCGTACGAGACACCCTCAAGGTGCGAAGCCTGGAGAAGACAAGGACTAAGCTACCCCCAAAGGACGGAGCCATCCTCGCTCCACGCAGCAAGTGGACCCAGACTCAGCAGCTTCACTGCTGGGCTCTAACTGCAGCTGCCACTGGTACCAGAAACACTGCACACATGGACAGCCCCGGGACATTGCTGCCACCGCGCACACAGGGCACCAAATGCCACACGCATGGTGGCACAAAGGATGATCTGGACTGGATAAGTGACCAATTTGGAGGACATGTCAGTGGCCTGACACCACAGAGCCAGAGTGGCGTGGGCTGACCCCAAGACCACAGCCCTACAGAAAACCACCTGGTCACCCCCAGGCAGGACCGCAGCTCAGCCAAGCAAGCCAGGAGGCACACGCTGGCCATGGCAGACGGGCTGGCACTAGAGGTTGGCATCACTCACAGGTAACACACCTCAGAGGGTGCACGCTCTGGCTCCGCGCCGAGCTAGAACAAATCCTCCCCCCCGCAGCAGGCACAAGCATCAGCCAAGTGCTGACCTCGGATGCTCGAGTGAGAGCGGGCAGGGAGGACCAGGGAAATTGTTGTCTGGCACCATGAGAAGCTACATAGGAAGGCAATGAGCTGGTAACCTAAATGGACGTAACAGGGTGATGGCAGACAGGACTCATGCTGGGGAAGGGCTGTGGGCACAGAGACACATGCTGCAGCATGAGAAGCCAAAGACACAAAGCTGGGGACAGGGAGCATCAGGATGGGACTCTCCAGAAGGACTCAAAGTCCCCAAGTTCCCTGAGTGCCACCCAAGCCGGAAGCACATTGCTCACGAGGTGCCTGGACCAGGCAGGACCCATGGGTGTGCTTCTGCAAGAGCAAACCATCCCGGGAGCCCTCAGCAGTTGCTCTCAGGGAACGGCAAGGCCTTGAGGGGACATCGCCCAGGCCCCACTATGGTCACATCCCACCAGCAGATCCCAAATAGCATTTCCAGAATTGCATACAATTTTGCATTCATTTACATATTTTCTCAGTGGACAAATGTTGGATTTGGGGCCAAGATACAGGCAGTCACTGGGAAAGCCCCATTTGAACAGCGATTTTCAGGGTCTTTAGGGGAAGAGTTTGTTTCAGCAGTGCATCCCCAAATATTTTTGCCTTCAAGTGTTTGCTCTGCTACTTTTCCATGGGAAATTTTGAAAGACAAAGCTGGATTATTTTTTATTTAGCACTTTTTTTGCACTGCCATTATCACTGGGAACATGGCACATCCCAAACAGCTTCAGCAGAAAGCTCTGGGGCCCTCAGGTCACATTTCCAGACCTTCTCCCCAGTCACTGTAGCCATCTCAGCTGGAGAGAAGAGACATCTACTACTCGCTGTCAGTTCCCGGGAGCAGGCTGGAAGCAGCAACACGACCGCGTACCTCTTCCCTTTCTCCTCACCCCTACCCCAAACGCAGGAGTCCAGCTCTGCAGCCACAAGGAAATAAATCCCCACCCCAACAACCTCATCACACGGGCGCCGTCACACAGGGGCCTTAAGAGAGGAATAACATTAGTGTGATAGTGGTATCAGGACAGCCGCACCACTTTACGAGGCAATAACCCGCTCCCATCACTGTGAAGAGCTACTTGGTCTCTGACCTCCTTATGGTCTCCTGACAGGGAGCCTGGCTATTGCTGTGCAGCGCTGCAATGGGCCCGTTAGCGCTTAATTAAACAGTCAGGAAGGCAGTGGGGTAGAGGTAGGAATGCCGTGGGGCAGAGGTGCTCCTTTTAACCCCATACCATGTGCCTGGCCAGCAAGGACAGTCATCAGGAGGGGATCTCCTTGGGAAGGGATACCTTGGTGAGACCATCTCCACCAGAGCTGGGAACGTGCTTGCACGGGACGTGTCAGACACCAGCCAAGTGACTTTCCTGCACTGTGGTTTCTTTTTTAAACTGACCACAGTCAGATGCGAGGTGAAGCTCCTGCCCTTCAAGGAGCCCATCTGCCCATACCAGCCCCTTGGCTCTCCTCCCCACCACCAACGGGCTGCTGGCACCCACTGCCCAGCCAGCCACTAGCCCCAGCATAGCTGGGGTCTGCCCTGCCTGCGTGTCAGCAACATGGAGGTACCGGGTCTCCGTGGGCACACGCTGCCCAGCGAGGACATCCCCATTGGGTGACTCAGGGAAGGGTGGCATTGCCCACCCGCTGCCAGCTGAGGGTTGCAGGACTGAGATGGGTTATAGCTGCACCTGTGGAGTTTGGCAGGGCTGCAAAGACTCCTGCAGCAAGCATTTCAGGGAACACCGTCTCCCCTGGGATCACACGTGTGTCCGCCTGGGCTCTGGCCCATGCAACACCCGCCGCTTATTCGCTTATGCGAATTAGCAGCCACTTAAGAGGCACCACATACAGCAAGAGATGGCCAAGGAAATCGCTGCAGAAAGTAACTGCAGGATCTTGGAGGTGCTCTGGGGACCTCTAGGTAAGTGCAGCAATCACACTGGGCACCACACCCCGGTGCTAATGAACTTGCACACAACCCGTATGCGCCTCTGCACCTGCACGCTCTTGTCCACCGCACACGGAGACGGGCCCAGCGAGCTTTGTACAGTGAGCTCTTCCACCATGCTGGCCACACGCCCTCCATACCCTTCATCCTGTGGCCGGGCGCTAGTGTAATTAGCAACCCCAGCTGCCAGCCAGCTTTGATGAGAAGCCTCAGTCTTTGGTTGATGTGAAATGTATAATTTGGATGATGGAAATAGCCTCTACAAAGCACATGTGGTTGCTGTGTCCCAGTGACCTCTCCCATCTTGCGCAGGCTGCTCTGCTTTAAACGTGGTTACATCTCCAGCAGCTCTACAAAGGCTTCGGTGCCATCAAACAGGTGACACAGTGGCAGCAACCAAATGAGAGGTAACATTTCACCACTACTAAATAAACTGTATTTTTGGCCAGCAGAGGCTTGGGAGTGCTTCTGGCAGGAGGAGCATGAGGTGGAGATGAGAACTCAGGTGTGGAGACCAAAGACACACAAGATCTCTGCAAGCCATCGTGCCTGGCGGAGCAGGGAGCTCGTGTTAGGCAGAGGCAGCACAGGCTTCTCAACACAGGTCAACAGTTCAAGGTCAACAAGATCTGCAGAGGCTGAAGGTCCCTGCAACTCCTGCCTCTTTCTTCCCAGCACAAACCAAGCTTGCGGGTCTTCTCATGCCACTCTGGATGGGGTGTCCTCCAGCAGACATGGCCAAACAGCTCAGGCTGATGTTTCTCTTGCCAAAGAGATCCGTGAAAACAACAGAGAAACCTTCCCTCCCTCCCAAGCACCTCCTGTAGCAACCAGGTGAAAGCCCCTCTCCTGGCCCTACTCACCAGCCCTAGCAGAGCGTGAAGCCCACTCTCCTGAGCAAGTGGGATCCTGTCCCTTTTGGGTCCATCCCCACAGCAGGAACAACGTCTCCCTTGAGGAGCCACGTTGTGGAAGGTACTGTCACCCTGGAGACGGTTTCATCTGCCTGGATCGCACCAGACCACAAGCAAAAGGGTCAGGACCAGAAGTTCAGCGTGTGTCCAGGCTCGCACACCCCCCACCTGTGGTTCTGCTGCATATGAAGTGACGGAGCAGCCACCGCCACTGTCACACTGCTCTCTCCTCTGCACATCCCCAAGCTCCTGTCGGCATCCCCACGACACAGGCTGTCAAGGACGTGCCAGGTCATGGTTGGCTTGGTTAAGTAGGTATGACTCAATAGCGTAACTCCCATGACCATGAGAAGTACAGCCCCATGAAAGCAAAGTGATGTTTCAGCAGAGTTAAGCTCCTGCCCTGTCCACCCCAGGCATTGTCCCCACCCGACACTGGACAGCCAGCCCTCAGTCCCCACCGCAGGAAGCCCAGCAGCCCGTACGTCTTGGAAAATTATCTATTTCCGCAAATACACAGAGCAGGGGGGTTCAGAGGACAGATTCAGCAGAGTTTGGCCCTCAAGGGCCAGCTGACCAAGCCTTCAGATGGTAAGTGCAGTCCAAAGGGATGCTCAACACCTCCCAAGGTCAAGGTCAGCCCTGTGGCCCTGAAGCAGGCCCTGACGCAGGCAGGGGCTAGGCAACCACCCCCGAAACCAAAGCAGATGTTGGGGGCACTTCCGCAACCCATGGTCTTCCTCAGCGCGTGCACAAGTCCCTGTCCTGCAGGCAGGATCTCCGGTACTCCAGCAACTGCCACAAACCAGGAGTCACCCCCACGTGGGCCAGTCCTGCACCCTCAGGGAAGCTGCAAGAATTTCTCTTGGGGGTGCTGAGGAAACAGCAGAGCGTCACAGGGGGACACTGCGATCCCCCCAGGCATGCCAACACCAGCGGGTGGAGATCTGTTAGTCCCATAAGTGACAAATCCTCCTGCAACCCTGCCCTGCTCCCATGGCATCTGGTGTTAGCCTGGCATTAGGGCTGAGGACGGATGTCCATGAGCCCAGCTGCAGGACTACCAGAGCAGCCTGAGCCCCCGCAGCCCCTTTGCGAGGCCGACCTCACATGTCCAGCCTGCTCATCCTCACGGTCTGCCTCCCCACACCTTGAGCTCACTCTGTGGCTTTCCACAAGCTGCTTGCACAGCCCCAGCGAGCCCCAGGATGCTCCAGCAGCTGGGGCAGACCCCTGCCAGGGAGAGGATTGGGCAGGGTGCACACCACCGCTGCTGTTCCCGTGGCTGTGCACGGCCAGGGGGCCGAGGGTGATTGTCTGGGAGGCTCCATGCCTGTGTGCCGGCACGCGTCAGTGCACGTTGTGCCAGAGCCCTGCACTGGAGCAGGGGCTGTGACACCCTGAAGGCTCCTGGAGTCAGGGTGTGCAGCAGGGAACTGGACTGAGCAAGCACAGCTTTACAGGCGCCTGACTTTGGCACGTACTCCAGCTCACTCCACCTCTCCAAACCTCCCCCACAGCCCCCAGCTGGGTTGAATCTCTCCCCTTTCTCCCCACAGCAGAGCTCTGCTCACAATGCAACTAGGAGAAGGCACCTCAAGCCAGCTCGCCAAGCACCGGAAAAACTCCTGCCTCCCTAAAAGGGGGTCCCAGGAGGGGAACTTGAAGGGACTGGACACACCAGGGCTCCCAGCCCTGCCTGTACCGCTGCTACCCCCCACCACCAGCCACCAGGGCTTTAAACCCAGCTAGCTTGGGCACCGGGAGCACTGTGACTGCTATGCAGAGCTCGTGTGCCACCTTCTCATTCCAGTTTGCCAGACCAAGCAGAGCTCTTTGGAGCTGCAAGCCCCCTGCAGTCCTTGCCCAGCCGAGCCCACGGGCGCAGCCAGTTGGGACGCAGGCTTCAGCGGGAAGCGGAGGGCTCCTGAGGCTGCCGCGGTTTCCTAAAGATCAGCACACGGCCATGAGGGAAACGTGAGGGCTGGGCACGCCTGTACTGAGACCCAGCGCCGCGGCCCACGAGGGGGGTAGTGGGTCCCCGAGATCAGAGGCACAGCTGACGCCAGGGGCCCCACGCCAGTTGCTCTGATGAAAACCCACCACGCACACAACAAGCTCTCGACCGCACAGGCTCAGGGATCAAACCCGCCGGGATAGTAAGACGCAGGCGGCCACGCGCTGAAACCGGCTCACATGAACCCTGTGGCAGCATCCTTGGAGGGCCCTCCTCGGCCAGAGCCCAAGACCTTGGACAAGCTCTGGATTTGAAGCCTCCTGCCCAAAGCGCAGGCAGCGGCGCTGACCCTACGCATGGCACCTCCACCGGCAGCCTCCCAGCGAGAGCGGCCAAGGTCAACCCCTGGGGTGAGCCACCCCGACGGTAGGGAGCGGCTGCGGCACCTGGCCGGGTAACCTCCATCGTCTTTGGCAGGGTGTAGAGACAAGGGGTGACCAAAAAGACACGTGGGGGAGGACGAGCTCGACCGCCACCTGCCATTGCTCCTCGTGAGGAGACTGGAGCCAAGGCGAGAGGAGGCTGTGTGCCGGCCCTTGGGCTGGCCGATGGCGCCTTCTCCCTCAGCATCTCTCCTCCTCCTCCCCAGCACCGGGGACACCAACACGGCCTCCAGCAGGTCCCTCCCAGGGGCGGCAGGAGCCCCCGACGCCTCAGGCAGCCGGAGTCCTGCCATTTCCCCATCCCCTGACAGCGAGGCCGGCGGAGCACAATGGCCGCACTCACCCAGCATCTGGCTGAAGAGGAGCTGCTCCAGGTCACCCAGCACCGTCACCACCAGCTCGGGGTCCACCTTCAGGTAGGGCTTCTCCTCAGCGCCCGCCGCCACCGCCGGCCCCTTCCCGCCCAGCAGCTCGTCGTCGCACTTGCCGCCTCCGCCGCCCCCGCCCGCCTCGGGGGCCTTGCTGAGGGGCTTCACCTCCGCGTAGGGCCCGCGGGGGATGCGGCTGGGCTTGCCGGCGGGCGGCGGTTTGGCGGGGCCGGCGGGGCGCGGCGGCAGCAGCGAGTGCTCGGAGCGGGACAGGCTCCGCGACATGGCGGGCGCCTCCCGGCCGCGGGGGCCGCCGCCGCCCCGGCCGCCCCCCCCCGCCGCCGCCCCCGTTGCCGCCGCCTTGGCCATGTCGTCGCTCCAGCGGGGCTCGTAGAGCTGCCGCTTCTTCTCGGCGTCGGTGAGGAAGGCCAGGTTGGTGAGCGACTTCTGCTTGCGCAGGTTGGAGCCGGCCGGCAGCCGCCCCTCCGCGCTGCTCGCCTTGAAGACGCGCAGCTCCGCGCCCCGCGGCCCCGCCGCCGCCGCCGCCGACTTCGCCCGCTTCGGCATCACCGCGCCGCCGTCGGGGCCCCGCCGGTAGCCGCGCTCCTCCTCCCCCAGCTCCACGTCGGGAAGGCTCTTGAGGTTGCTCCCCAGCATCCCCGCGCTGCAACCATTTAACCCGCCGGGCGCTGCTGCTGCTGTTGCTGCGGCACCGAGGACACACCGGGCGAGACAGAGAGAGAAGCGCCGTCAGCGCCCGCCCCACCGGCGCGGAGCGGGGAGGAGATGGGGAGGGGGGGGGAATGAGCGGCGCGGCCCCACCTCGCTGCTCCGCCGCCGGCGGGACACTGCGAACCAGCGGAATGTCAGGGGCAAACAAAAAGGGCCCGCCCTCCTCCGCGCCCGGCTGGCGCGGGCAGGGGGCGGGGCGCGGCGCGCGCGCCCGCGGCGGGGAGGGGAGGGGGCGCGCGCCGCGGGGCGGGGCGAGGCGGGGGCGCGCATCGCCCCCGGGGACGTGCAGCGCCGAGCACGGCGGAGCGGGGCAGCGGGGGCGTGCGGGACCCCGGGGGCAGAGGGACCGTGCAAGACCCCGGGCCGTGCAGGACCCGCAGGACCATATGGGACCCCGGGGGCAGAGGGGCCGTGCGGGACCCCGGGGTGATGCAGGACCCCCGGGGCGAGGGATGAAGCTGGCGGGCGCGGTGTTGCGTGCACCCCCATGGGTGCCGCGGGGGGTGCCCCCACATCGAGCCGGCGATGGCCTCCGTGACCAGAGCCTGCCCGCTCCGTCCCGCAGCCCTTTGCAGGCAGGGACGTGCCGGGTGCTGGCTGGGAGGTGGGTGAAGCCAGCGGGGGGGCCCACGCCCCAGCACCCTGCGTGTGAAGCACCCCCGGTCCCGCCTGCCGCGGTCCCCACACCCAGCCCCGATACCGCACACCCATCCCCAGGGGGGCCAAAACTTCCCCATTTCACCCCAAACGGTGCAGGAAGGGCCCGGGGTGGCCGCGGGAGCCCCCCAAGGGACACTGTGGCCCCCCAAACCCAGCGGGGCCTCTCCAGTGATCCAGGGGAATTAAGGGGGGGGGGGAAGAGGGGGAGTGGGATCTGGTTATCATCATTTTTCATTAATTACCCGTCCCTCGGGAGGGGTGAATTAAGTCTATTTGGTGACCTCACATGGGCTGCCATGGCAACCGCCGGAAAATATTGCATTAGAGCCCATCACTATGCTGCCGAGATAAGGAGCGGGGAGTGCCGGGGGCGGCGCGAGCCCCCCAGCCCGGCCCCCCGTACAGCAGCACAGCCGCCCCGGGTGATTTGGGGTTCAGCCCATGGTGATGCTGAGGAGCCCCGAAATAACCCGGCCTGGACGGGACAGCAAAGGGTTCCAAAAAAAAAAAGAGTGTTTTGCACCAAAAGGTGCTGCTGGGGCGGGATGGGTGCACGAGCTGCCCTGCTGCACCCTGAAGACACTCTGGGTTTGGGGGGGCTGTTACACCCCTCGCTGAGCTACGAGGCTATTGCCTGGGTGTAGGTCCTGCTGCGGGGGGCAAATTCGGGGGTGTCATGTCATTTTGGGGCTGGCGGGGTGACCTGGGGGGGACCCAATGTCCCCTGTCCCCTCCAACTGGGCCTGACAGAGCCCCAGAAGGTGCCATGGGCCGGGGCGGCCAGGGGAGGCGTGGAGCAAGGGAAAGGATCCGGCCCTTTCCCCAGCACTGAACCCGCTCGGCCTCATCCCAAATCCTCCCCCAAGGCGAGCAGGGCAGCTGCGCTGGGAGCACGCCAGCCCGGCTCGCTCCCCTCCTGCTTTCTCCCAGAAAATCCTCCCGCTCGCCGCCGGTTTTGGTGCTTCCCAAATCGGGGCTCAGCATTGAACCCCATTACCCTCTGGCTGCGCGGCGGTGGTGACGGGACCCTGCTGCAAAGCCAGGCTGTGCCGGGAGCCACCGCGGCTCTGACCGAATTCTGTCCCTTCGAATCACCCGGCGAAGCTCCCGGCTCTTTTTTTTCCCCTTCCCTGCACATCCCTGGAGCATCCCGCCATCCTCCGCTGCTGCTGCCCTGGCAACCACCGCCCCAGCATCCCCTCCAGCAGCCACCCCCCCCCCCCCAAAATCTCCCCCCAAAAGCAAGCACCGGAGGGGACTGGGGTGTCCCCAACATTGCAGCGAGGAGCTTGCACTTGGGCTCATTCACCCCCCGAGAAAGGGGGTGTCCCCACAGTGGGTGTGGGGAGCCAGCGGTGCCGCGGCACCCGCCTCCGCTCCAGCTCTCTGCCGGCTTCTTGGAAATGGGTCATTCCTGGAGCTCGCCGGGAAACTGGGAAGAGGAGGGAAAGGAGCCAAGCAGGGCGATGTCCCAGCAGCGTCACTGGAGGGGATGGTCCCCCCGTGCCGGAGCCGCTGCAGGGGATGCCGACGTGGCTCCTGTGCCCAGGTGAGGCCACGCCGCTGGGTGTAGTTTTTTGGCCACGGGGGTCACCGGACATGGCAGCTGCAGCCGTGCCATTCCCAGGGGAGCTGGGGCACCTCCTATGTGGGGGTTCCCCCCTGCCACCCCACCGACCTCCAGCCCCAGCCTCCGGCCGTGTTCCGGCACAGGGCTGTGGGGGTCTGAGGTCCGGCATGAGCCTCTGCCCCCTGGCACCGTCGCGGCAGCCCCCTGGCAGGACCCCCCCCATCCCCGGCAAACCCCTCTGGACTCACTCAGGCCTCTGGGTTTGGGGTCGGGGTCAAGTCCCTCCGCAGGACTGGGGCACTCGTCACCCAGGGACGTGGCCCTTTCCTCCTCCCGGTCCTCCTGCAGCCTGGGGGCAGAGGGGGGGTGAGGTGGGGGAGCAGAGGCACATCATGGGGTGCAGCCAGCTGGGGACCCCCAGGAGATGGGAATGCAGTGCCTTGGGTTTGGGGACACTGGTCTCATGGCAGGGGGAGTCCCAGGGCACCCCATTCCCCACTGAGCCCATCCCCTGCCCCACACCAGCTCCCATGGGTGCCCCAGGAACCCCCAGCACCCCAAACCCCGTGGGAACCCTCCTTTTGGGGCAGAGCCCCCAGACCCAACCCCACCATTCCTCATGGCCACCCCTGCCGTGCCCGCCTGCCTCCCCCCGTCCCCCTGTCCCCATGTCCCCCCGCCCCAGCCCCATGCCCCCCTGTCCCCAGAGACTCACCGGTACTGGAAGGGTGCCACAGTGGCGGTGACAGGGTGGCTGTGCAGGGGGGCTGAGGAGAAGGTGATGGCCCCCGACCCAAATACGGGGCCCCTGCCCTGTGAGCCGCCATGGGGTTCATCCCCCATCCCTGCCATGGCTGCCCCGCTGACCTTCCCAGGGGACCCCCCCGGCCGCCCTGCACCCCTGCCCTGTGCTGGGGGAGCTTTGGGCAGCTCGGTGGGCTCCCCCACCCTGCCTGCCCCTCTCCTCCCGCTGCCCGCTGCCTCTGGACACTTCCCGGGGGACACCAGGGGTCTTGCCGGGGCTTTCTGCCCCCTGCGGGTGGGGATGCAGGGGATGCCCTCCCTGCCATCAGATGGCTCGTGGCCGGTGGCTCTGCCAGCGCCTTTGGGCTTGAGGGTCTTGGGGCCGGGGGCTGGCGCCTTCCCTGGCCGGGGGGACGGAGCTCCGTGGGGGACGGGGGGCCCTGGGGTGCTCATGGGGGCCGCAGCGTGCAGCTTGCCATGGGCCACAGCACGGGGCACTGGGATGGCCGAGGCGTAGTGGCTGCGGCTGGCAGGGTTGACGTTGGCCATCCCGTTCATCCTGGCGAGGTGGCTGCTGGCGAGGCTGTGGGGGGAGAGGAGGTTTGAGCAGGGCCCGGCACGGCAAGTGGTTGGGCATGGGGGGGCACCCACATCCCCTCAGCCACACCAGACCCTGGTCTTGGCCCCCACTGACCGTGGGTGCTCAATGTCCCCATCCCGGGAAGAGGCCGCTGCATCCCACACCTCAGGGTGAGGACATACGTGATGTCCCCCTACAGGGATCCACAGGGCCAGGGCACATGTGACGTCCTCCCCCAGGGACCCTGTGCAGCCCCATCCCTGTGTCCCCAGGTCCCTATGGCAGGTCACTGCAGCAAGGCCATATGGGCACGGACCCTCACCAGGTAGGGCTGCACCACAGGCAGGATGGGCCCCTCTTGGCCACCCAAAACCTTCTCCTGTTTCCCAAAACTACCTCCTGGTCAACCGAGACCATCTCCTAGTCATCCAAGACCATCTCCTGGCCACCCAAGATGATCTCCCATACACCTGAGGCCATCTCCTGGCCACCTAAGGCCATCTCCTGGCCACCTAAGACCATCTCCTGGTCACCCAAGACCATCTCCTGGCCATCCAAGACCATCTCCTGGCCATCCAAGACCAATTCCTGGTCACCTAAGACCATCTCCCAGCCACCTGAGACCATCTCCTGATTACCCAAGACCACCTTCCAGTGGCACGAGGACCAGCTCTGTCACCCCATTCCTCAGGCCATTACTGGTCTCTGGCCATCTCTGCCCTCCCCATCCCCAACATCCCCCCCCACGTGGTGCCAACCGCCCCATCTCTGCATGCTCCTGCTCTCATTGTGCCCCACAGTGACTCTCCCTGGCACCACCACCCAGACGGTGCCCTGTGTCCCCTTCCCTTGGCGTTTCACTCCATGCGGATGAGGACGGGGGCTCGGCACACCACCCCATCCCACCCAAAGCACCCATGGGCAGGCAGGGCCATCTTTGCCACCACCAGTGACAGAGACGTCGGCACGGTCGCAGCAAGTGGAGAAGCTCATCCCTCCCGCAGGCTTTGCCCAGGCAGGCAGAGCAGAGCTTAGCAAGAAAATCAGCCATGGAGCAAAGCTTCATCTCCAACCACCTCCTGCCTGCAGCTCTCCGGGAAAAAAACCTCAAAACTCAAAAAAAAAAAAGGTTTTTCTCCAGAGGATAGAGTGGTTTCTAGAAAGACGGGGAGATGTGGCTCCACAGGCGTCTGTGCCAACCTCTGACCCCTCGCCCCAGTACAGCCGCAGCGAACTGAAAGGCAAATGGGTGCTGGGTGCCACAAATCTCCTGGGACACACATTTCACGGGTCGCTCCAGCACGGTTTCGCTCAGCCTCCTTGAAGGAAAACCTCCGGGGAGGGGAGCAAAAGCTTTTTAGGGTCCCCGAGCATCCTAGGGGGGACCATCAGCTCAGGTCAGCCACTCGCAGTCCCCATCACCCACGGGGGGGTTCCTCTCCCCCGGCGCTGGCTTAGGGCCGGGTGGGTGCAGCGAGCACAAGCGGGTCTTTGTGCGGCCGCTCCAGCAAGCGCGTTCGGGGCTGTGCTGGAGCCGAACGAAGCCATTCCTGGCGGGCTGGGGGGACGCTGCCGCCCAGGTACGGGGCTGCACACAAGCTGCTCTGTTTGCAGCCCGGAGCCGGCAGCCTGGCCGCCTTTCAAACCACCTGGCCGAGACGGAGCTTCTCAGGAGCTGGAGAAGGTTTCTTGCCAAGCCATGGGGTGCAGGGGGATGGCTCCCATCACCCCGATGGGAACAGCACCCAGCCTCAGCCCTGCACCCGTTGCATCTCCCAGCAGAGGGTGTTGCATGAGCAAGGTCCAAAACTGCCCCAAACCGCCCCGTTTTGCCTCTTCCCCAACCTACAGCTGTCCCGAGCCCTGCTCCCCCCAGGCTTTTGGGAGTCTGCAAGGACCAAGCCTTCCCCCACATCCCCCACAGCGAGCCCCCCTCCGGGGTGGCCATGTCCCTGCCACAGACAGTGCTCGGGTGAACACACCCAAAT
Organism: Aptenodytes patagonicus; assembly: GCF_965638725.1. Taxonomy (NCBI): domain Eukaryota; kingdom Metazoa; phylum Chordata; class Aves; order Sphenisciformes; family Spheniscidae; genus Aptenodytes; species Aptenodytes patagonicus. The sequence goes on from NC_134970.1 coordinate 6,969,395, forward strand.
TCCCTTTTGCCAGACCCACATGAGCTGGATCACTTGATCAGCAGAGCCATGGGTCACGGGGAGAAGGGCTGATGCAGCGGACCAGATCTAGGCATCGCAGCGCTGACTCCAGCGCCAGCCAGGAGCTACAAAGGTCTTTTCAAGGCAGTTTTAATTAAAGGGAAGAGGGAACTGACACACACAGCTCTGGGCTTGCTCTCGCTGAAGCCTTTGAAGCAGCCGGGGACATTTTCTCGCTCCCCGCTTCCCGGCTGAGACATCTCTGCCTCAGCTCACCATGGTCACGGCCCCAAGTCACGGCACCGGTGGACGGAGGAAGCCCTGGGGCAAGGCTCTTGGGGGGGTCTCTGGGAGAGATCCGTCCCCGAGCCGCTGCGTGGGGTGAGATGGAGACAGGCACTGGGGCTCTGCCACCCCCACGCTGGCAAATAGGTCTGGATCCAGCCCTGGTGGGCAACCACAGCCCCCAGTGAGGGGCCCCGTGCTGGCACCAGCCCGCACCCAAGGGTGCTGCGGGGCAGGCGGCAGGAGCCAGGCGGGGGCCGTGTGGGGCTTTCCCTGCACCCACGAGATTTCCTTGCACCCACAAAGGTCACTCCTGGCAGCAAGGAGGACAGGGCTCAGCACCCAGCACCCGGCACCCAGCACCAGCCAGGAGCTGGAGACCAGCACATCCCCAGGGGCACGACGCTCCCAATCGCCCCTTTGCAGCCCACCCAGCAGAGAATATCAGCAGCAACCGGCTCCCCTCAGCCCTTCAGCCCTTTCCCAGGTTGTGCCCCACAACCCACACTTACAAACCCCAATTTTGCACTTTTTTTCACTCCCTTTAACCCAGCCCCTTGCCCCAGGAGCGCTGTGCCTGGGGGCAGAGCAGTTTGCAGCCTTGAGCTGCAAAATACCTTGTGCAAACGCAAATGGGGTCAACCTTCCTCCCCGTAAGCGCGAAGATGCCCGGGATGGGGCCAAGAGCCAGCGAAGCTCCAGCCTCACGGACATGAGTGGTTAGACCATTGGCGCCAACTCACCTATTTCACCCTCAAAGTCCCTTGCACAAACACCTCCAGCCCCAGGGGCTGCTGCTGGTGGGTTTTCTCCTAACACGGAGGGAGATCATCTGCCCCTGCCTCCATAAAGCCAGTCCTGAGCTCCTCGTCAACAAACTCAGAGGCAAAAAAATATCTGTCTAGTTTTATGCTACGACCTTACCTTCACCAGCACCATCTGAGCATCACCAGCATGCAGCACCCTCCAGCCCTGCCTGCTCACCAGGCACGTGGCATCGGGGCTGTAACCAGGTTTTATAGATTTTTTTTTCCAGTCTATTCACTTTGGATTTCTCTCTTGTGGACACAACTTCCATTTCTCCCCTCTGAGCCCACCAGTGGCCACTTCGCTGCGATGCCGCAGCTGCAGCAGAAGCCAAAGCTGCCACGTTGGCCACAAATAATTCAATCCTCCTCTTGTGCTTGCAGGGTTGAGGTTTCCCAGGAGATGCCAATGCCTGCTGGGAGCCGGGCTTCGGAGCCGTCCCCTCCCTGCAGCACACACCTCAGAGGTCTCCGAGGACACCCATCGCTTCGCTGCGCCCAGCTAAGCATGGGTGGCCCATCCTCGGGCTTCACCCCGCTTTAGAGATGCCGGGGGTGGGCAAGGGGAGATGTGCATGCAGCCCCGCTCCCTCAGGCTGTAACACCAGCCGGACCCTCGGGCTGGAGTCCCGCACCCAGGGATGCCACCAAAGGGATAAACCAAAGCAGCTCCCACCAAGTCCCTATTTCCCCCCATCAGCCCCAAGAGGGGCCGCTCCTGTGCCAAGCAGCCCTCCTACTCATCCCGTCATTTTATTAACGAGCACAGACTAAAACCATTCCCGGGAGAGATTCGGCCCATTCTTCTTCCAAACAAATTCTTCATTTGCCTCCAGATTGATTTCTACCCCATCCAAACTCTGCCCCCAGGGACCGGCTCCCCCCCCAGCATGTGCCCCACATGCCGTGGCAGCAGGGGAGCAGGCGAGTGCCACGTCACGCTGCGTCACGCTGCGTCACGCTGGCGTCCTGCCGCCGCTTTGCCCAGCTAAAGCAGGTTATGGCTTGACCTAGATAGACACAGGCGGCTCCTTTGAAATTAGCTCAAAAGGGAAATGACTTTCTCCTTTAATGCAACCCAGCCGCAGGGCCTCCGTGTCCCTGGAGCAGCTCTCGGGAACCAGCTGCTGCTCGCCCTCCAGGTAACATGAGCACCAGAAGTTTGCACCCGATGACTTAACTTTAGGACAGTCGCTGGGTGGGTTTTTGGCCCTGTCCCCTCCCCAGCTACCAGCTTGGGATCGCTGGGTCCCGTGGTGGTGGAAAGCAGCAAATACACACAAGGTATTTTAGCACCAGGGGTTATTTTGGAGAAGCCGTAGCAGTGCTGCGGGCAGCAGAACCCTGCCTGAGCACCAGGGCTGAGCCTCCCTAGGCAGCCGGAGATGCTCGTCTCCCAGCCGGGGGGAGGATGCTCATCCCAGCTACCTCCAGAGCTCAGGTCTGGAGTGCTGGGCCAGTATCCGCTGGCTCCAGCGCTGAACCCAAGTTTTCCCTGAATTAAAGATCTTTAAGCCCAGAGACGAGGTGGTTTCTGATCCCTTCAGATGATGCCGTCTGCAGAAACACGGGTGTTCACATTGAAGGAAAAGGAAACAGCTTTGGCCGAGCCGTGTCCTTCATCCCAGGACAAACACAACCCAGCACATCCCTGAAGGCATCTCCTTCAAAGAGGCATCTGTTGTGCTCAGAGCTTGAGCTACTTCCTCGGCCCGGTGTCCAAATGCGTCTCACATGTGCAATTTTAGCAGCCAGAAATGAATACAGGGACCTGGAGCCCAAGTCTCATTTCACGTCCCCATTTCGCATGTGAGGGGTCACTGGAGCATCCCCAGCATCGAAGCAGATCCGCTTTGGAGCCATCCATCACCTGAGCAGAGCTGGACACAGCCGCTCCCACTGGCTGCTGGCCCTCCCAGCCCCGTGGGGGCTGCGCTGCTCCTGACCCTGCGCTGGGGCTATGCTGAGCGGCCAAAGCCCCCAGCTCCTTCATGATGCCTCAGAGGGATCCAACCTCCGGGTCTCCCATGGCCTCAAGAGAACAGCTAACGGCTCTGCAAGCATTTCGCTCTGTTCCCGAAGTGTTTTGGGGTGACTTTTATAAACCAGATTAAATTCGCTTCTCTCTTATCTCTCGCAGCTGAGAGATCCCTGCTGGGGATGAAACCCTGCCCCGTGCCCCTGGGATAATTATGGCAGGAGTCTGAGCATGAATACTTAGTGATGCAAAAAGGTATTAAACCCTTCAGCCTCTGCTGGCATCTTGTTGCTGCTCCGTGCCTCAGTTTCCCCACCCTGACACAGCCTCTGCTAGGGGTGAGGGAGCTGAAACCAGGCTGATAAATAGGAATAAAGGAGGATGGATCCTTCCCTGGGTGTGCTGGGCTGCAGAGCAGCTCTGTAAATTGGGAGCCATCCTTGAGACGCTCACGGGACCGGCAGCACAGGAGTGCCGGGGGCTGCGGCAGAGCCGGCCATGCCGAATGTCCCTGGGGAGATGCTCAGGGGCGGCAAAGCATCCTCCATTTTTAAGGGTGAGGATGGAGGGGGGCAGCCCAGGGGTGAACCCTAGGGTGTGAACGGCCCGAGGAGCTGAGCCCATGCCAAGGGACAGATCCTGGTGCCGTGACACGGCTGCCCCTCAAAGCTGCGGTGTGCACCTCACAGCCCTACACAGGATCCGGCCCCGAGCTGCCTTCAGAGTTGGCTGTGCTCCAGTGCAGCCTCCTCCCCGGCACGCTCGGGAAGGATGACAAAGAAAAGTCTCCTTGTGACACAAGGGACATAAAACTTTCCCAAGAGAATCAGAGGAAGAAGGGGCAGAAAGGAGCCTTCAGAGGAAAACAAGCTGCCGATTCAGCCACCAGCCCCGTCCCTCCGGCCCCCGCGCCCTGGCCGGGACCTGGCCTGCCCACCAGCCAGTGTCACCGCCTGGGACATTGCCACCGCCCGCATCGCCGGGGCTCCGGGCTGCCTCCTTCCCCAGGGAGGTCTCGCTGCTCCCTTCTCCCTGCCCCTCCAGAGGGGCAATGCCAGGGGTGGCTGGTTCGATGGCCCAGGCTGGTTGCAGGCAGGTGGTTCTCCGGGGCAGAGGCAGCAGACGGGCAAGCGGGTGGGAGGGGAGGCCTGGGCAGCCCCAGCTCTGCCTGCCCTGGCTGGCTGTTTCCCTACAGCACGATGCTGGGGGCTCTGGGAGCTGCTGGGAGATGAGCTGTGGGCTGGGGTGGGAGGAAAAGGACAGAAACTGCCTGTTGTCAGAGCAGAGATGCCCAGCCCTGTAGCCATAGCACTAATCTCTGCTTTAGCCACTCCACGGCAATCCCATTAGGTGTTTAACCCACTCTGATAAAACCTTGCTCTGAGCAAAGTTTAGCTCTCAGCTGGACCGACCACAGCAGCCTCTGCCACCAAACGCCCCGTATGCAGCAGTGAAATCGAGCTCTGCCCAGGCTGGGCTTCGCCTGGCACAAATCCTGCTGCGGGGACGAGGATGGATGCACCGGGGCTGCCACAGACCCCGGGATCTGTGCAAGGGTCCGTGCAAGGGTCTGTGCAAGGAGCCCCGACGCCGAAGGCCTCTCCCTGGCCACGGCACCCGGGGACGTCCCGGCTCCCTGCGGCACAGGCCACATGTCTGGTTTCCCCACGGCCCTTCCATGTCCCACCATCCCGTCCCCACCTCGCGGGTCTTTCACTGAGGCTGCTGCTGCCTGAGCGCGGCGGGTGTGACATCCCCTGAGCCGGGGCAACCGGGGACCCCGCGGGGGGTGGGGGGGGTGGGGGCTCGGGCCAGAGGTGTCCCCTCCGCCGGGCTGGAGCCCCGGTGGGGGGACATCGGGGCTGCCCGGTGCCGGCTCGGGGCGAAGGAGCCATCCCCGACCCCCGGCCCCAACCCGCTGGGGCAGCCGGCAGGGCCGGGGTGCCGGGGGGCAGCGGGGGCAGCCCCGGCGCCGCGGCGCTGGGGACGGACGTTCAGGAGGCGCCGGTGCTGGACAGCTCCGCCCCGCCGCCCGCGGCACCGCCCCCCCGCCCGGTACCGCCCCCCCCCCGGCCCTTGTCACCCCCCCGCCCGGTGTCACACCCCGCCCGGTACCGCCCCCCCCCGGCCCGTGTCACCCCCCCCCAGCCGGTATAGCCCCCCCGGCCGGTACCGACCCCCCGGCCCGTGTCACCCCCCCGGCCGGTACCTCCACCCCCCGCCGGTGCCCCCCACCCCGGGCCGGCAGTGCCAGCACCCTGCCCCTGACCTGTGGTGCCTCTCCCCGTTGGGCCACCACCGCCGGCCCGGGGCCAGCAGAGCAAGTCCCCAGGGACCAGCCCAGCTCGTCCGGGGTCACACGGCCCCTCCGTCCTGCGGCTGCCTGTCTGGGGCCGGTACCATCTGTCCAGAGCCTGCGCCATCTGTCCCCCAAGCAGCGCTGCCTGTCATCCCCCAGTGTCCCCAGCACCCTTGGGGACCAAGGTGGGGCTGCCCCGCCGTGGGGTGACGCACCACTGAACCTCCTCCAGATGCCCCTGCGGCAAAGGTCTGCCCGGAAGGAGGGTTTGGGTTGTGCTTGGGGGTCTCCCGCTCTCCTCGGCCTCCCCGCTCCCCCTGTGCCGCCCAGCGAGTAGAGCCATGAAGCCAGCGGCCGGCTCCTCCCGGCATATGAGCCGCTGGGCGCTGCAGAGCCCAGGGTTGCTTTGGCATCCAGCACCGTGGCCAAAAAGCAACATCTTCTATTGTACCTCCTGAGGGCTTCAAAACCTCCCCAAAACCTCGGTGCTGCTGTGGGGCCGAGGATCCCCCAGCGCCATGTCCTGGCCGGATCAAGCCCTTGGCCAGGAGCCACCCCGCAGCCCAGGTGCAGGCGCTCGGACGGGTGACATTCGGATAAACTTCTGTCTGGGCCAAAACCCTCCAAAGCGGATTGCATCATTTATTTAGCCCCATGTTCCTGCAGCATCACGGACCTGGCCCTTTGTTCCCGGGATTTTTGAGCAAGAGCAGATGTTGCAGCGTCTGCGTTCGCCTCTGCCACCGCCATGCGGAAACGGCCCCCCCAGTCCTCAACCCTTGAAACCTGGAAGCCCCCGACGCGTTTTGGCTTTGCTGAGCGGGGCGGCGGGGAGAGGCAGCTGCACAGCAGGGCTGCGAAATGCATTAACTCAGCAGATGCTGTTGCGTTCGCACGCGTACGTGTGCGGTGTGATGGTCGGGGGGGAGCTGGGCTTGTCTTTCCCCGTCCCGGCACGGGTGGTGCATCCCCGGCATTCCCAGTGCTCATTGATGGAGACCCTCACTGCCTGTCCACTCCTTCCAACACCCACAGCAGGCAGAGCGGGGTCTTCGGGCTACCCAAAAAAGTCATTTTTTACCCTGCAAAGCAGGTTAAGGATTTAAAAAACTCTGCAGGGAGCGTGGGGTGGGTAACGCTGGGGACACAGCAAAGGGTTGGGCATAACATGGCCCAAAGCAGGAGCTTTAACCCCGAGAGCAGAGACACAGAGCCTGGGGTGATGTGCCATCGCTGCCTCCCTCCCTGCAAAGCAGCCGAGCTCCAAGCTGGGGCATTTTTAGATGCCAAAACTGCTTCGGGTGATGACCCAGGTGAGGGAAGGCCAATTCATGGCTCTGATTCCCAGCTGAACCCCATGATCCCCCCCGGTATGGACCATTCCCGCCACAAGCAAAACTTCTTCATCTGGTCTTACCTGGGCAAGTGGGATGAGATCTCCCCTCAGCCTGATAATCCCTCGTATAATAAATAAATCTGCTGCTCTTGCAGCCAGGACTCTTCCCGGCAGCGTTCGCCCCAGGAACCCCGGTGGCACCCCAAGGGTGTTTTCCGTGGGACAACCGGGTATTTGCAATGGAAAGCAAAAGCCGTGGGGAGCCCTTAATGGGATGACTGGATTTTCCAGTCAGCTGTAAATCCGCAGTGGCTGCTGGCAAATACCTCCCTGCTCGGGTCCTGGGGGGTTGCAGCAGTCCCCACTCCGAGCATGAGCAGGCAGGCTGCCCGCCCACCACCACTGCCAGCCTCAAGTGACACACGGCCTGGAGGGAGCCACGTCCCTGGGGTTTATCATCACAACCCTAAGTGTGTCCCTGATGCCGATGCTCCCAAATAACCAAGGACTGCCACTTACACGTGTGGCTGGAAGAGGCAGGCAGGGGCTGGCAATGCCCCCCCCCCCGACCCCGGCGCTCCCCCTGGCAGCCCCAGAGCAGGTGGCAGCTCTGGTCCCACCACCCTCTTACACATGAAATTAAACCTCCCGCCTCAAAGGGATGCAGCTAATGGAGCCACCGTGGGTCCATCACAGCCAGAGGATGCCCGGCTTTCCCAGAGGAGAGCCCGAGCATCCCTCGAGCGTCCCTCAAGCGTCCCTCGAGTGTCCCTCGAGCATCCCGCCTGCTCAGAGCGAGCAGCCTGTGTGAGGCTGGCAGCGCTCCTGCCTTCCCCATCGCCCACCCCACGGTGCATATCCCCTGGGATGGACACCCTGACGGGGAGCCAAGTCCCCAGGGGCCAGCAGCGAGGGAGGGCGCAGAGGGGCAAGGGGCAGGGGAGAAGAGGGGGAAGGGGTGGAGGAGAAGCTGTGACTTCTCGCCCGGCCCTGAGCAGGGGGAGTTTCCGCTGCCGGAGGTGACGCTGCCCGGCTGCATCCGCACGGGCCCCACGGCCATGTCCAGTGGGAGCTGAGGATGAGGATGGGGGGATGAGCACAAACCCAGCTCCTCCAGCTCCCACCTCCACTCCTCCGTGGGAGTGAGGAACCCAGGGAATCCAGGCAAATACTGGGAGGCGTTAACTCAAGCGCTGGCTCCCACCCCAAACCCACTCCCCACAGCACGGCCGAGACCTTCGGAGCCCAATTCCCACATCCCGGTGGTGAGAGTATGCCAGGACACCAGTCCCACTGCCCCAGCTGGCCCTGGGTATGGGTGGCTTGTCCCCATCTGCCCCCTCCCCATGCAATGCCTTGGGGCACCCCAACCCCTGGTGCCTGCAGGGCAGCACCCGGGCTCCCAGCTTCGTCCCCTCCGTGGCCAAATCCTGCCCCGGCGCACAGCCGGAGTGAAAGGCAGCTTCCACAGCAGGTGCATGGCTGAGTCTGGCCCCAACCGTGGGAGCCGCGGCATAAATCACAGCAGGTCAAAGCACCGGTAGGTGCCAGAGGATGGTGTCACCGTGCTTACATGGGGACACACAGTGACTGCAGGTGGCAGCAGGGCAGGAGCCAGGGTGGCACCAGGACGTACTGCCAAGCCTTTTGGGGAAGGGGATTTGCAGGATGCGACCCCGCAATGAAGCAACATGCAGCCATTGCGGGTGCTCATGGGAACCCAGCACTGAGATGAGGTGACCCGGAGACCCCTCATAAAGGTCCTGGGGGACAGCGATGATGCTGCAGGTGGTTTGGGGGACACGCTAGGATGGGGCATTGACCAGGCAAGCTCGGAGCAGTGCGGGGGGACCACGTCCTGCAGGCAGAGGCAGCTTCACCCCAGCTCCTGCCCCCCACATCCCCACCGACACCCTGGGACAGAGCAAAGCTCCAAACCCCCCCTGTGCCGCTCAGCCGGGACTTCTCACCCCAGTTGACGAAAATCCTGCTTTCTCCAGTTATTGTCACTTCCCGTGACGGTGGCGGTGGGTGCCGAGTGCTGGGGGGTCCTCCAGCCCCCTCTCCCCCCAAACAACCCCTAATCCGGGCAGTTAATCCGGCAGCAGTGCCCGATGTCCATAACGCTGCCCAGACCCCGCAGCATGGCCAGGCAAAGCTCGTTAGAAGTCGCTTGCTAACGAGCAGGGCTCAGGCCGTGCCAGCAAATGCACCGGGGAAGCCGTCGGAGCCTGCTGGGACGGGTTGGTGGCCAACCTTGTCACCTGGGAGCATTTGAGGAGGATCCACAAGTGTTGGCAATTTGCCACCTAACTGCAGCCTGTGCCTCAGTTTCCCCACACACTGTCATCGGCCCTGTCACCACCTGCGGCCGCCGACTGCTCCAGTGGGTCCCGGCTCCCCAGGGTGTGTTTTTGGGGGCTGGCACTCCTCTGGGCTTGGTTAGGGCTTGGGGACAGACCCTGCCCACTGGGGACAGGTTGGTGACATGAGCTGGGGTTTCCCTGAGGACACACGGGGCAGCAGGCAGAGCCAGCGTGGTCCCAGCTGCCCCGTCTCTGGGGACCCATCCTTGCCACTGCCTGGTTCTCCCCCCGCCCAGGGGGGGCAAAGGGCTGTGGGCATCCCTGGCTGGGCAGGGCATTCTGCCCTGACAGAGGCATCCTGCCCTGACAGAGCAGGGCATCCCTGGCTGCCACCCAACAGGTGACAGGGGGGCTGTCACCCATTTGCCAGCAGAGCCGGGGGGGGGGGTCACCACAGCGCTGGGAATGGGTGCTGAGGAGCCCCAGCCCATTCTGGTGTCCCCATCCCAGACTGATGTCCCCATCCCGTGCTGGTGTCCCCATCTCGGGCCGATGTCCCCATCCCAGGTTGACATCCCCCTGTCACTTTGCTGGCACTGGAGCTTGTCAGACCCCCCGGGAGCAAGCACAGGCAAGGGGACGACCCGCCGGATCGGTGAGCGAAAGCGACTCCACGAGGGTGACGGGCACGGCCAGGCACCCTCCTCCCCACAGCACCGGCTCTGGCTCTCCCAGCTCCGCACGGGTACTGGTCCGGTCACAGGAAGGAGGAACGTGGCCCCAGGTTACACGCCTTTCGGGTGCCTGAGCCCGGTGGCACTGGGGACAGGACAGGGTGCCCGAGCCCGGTGGCACCACGTCCCGTCTCCACGACGGCTCCAGCCAGGCCCAGCAGCGGGTTGGTGGCTCAGCCTGGGGCTCCCACAGCCAGCGCAGCCGGGGGGCTGGGGGCTGCAGTGGCCCCGCTGGGGTCAGGGGTCCGGCCAACCCCAGGCTCAGCGGCTGCACCCCAAGCACCAGCCCGGGGGGGTCACCTGCCCTCCCCCCACCCCCCCCAACCATCTGCCCATGGCCCAGGCCCCGCGTCCCCCACCGGGGCCAGGGCCCCGCTCCCGTCCGCAGCCGGAAACACCTTTTTCCTGTCCATGGGGCTGCAGCGTGGGGGGACCGCAGGAAAAAACCTTGTGTCTCGGCAGGTTATTTATAACCTGCTGCCAGCGAGGCTGGCCAGATTGTCCCGCAGCGTCCCCATTTGCACCCCCAGCCCTGCTCCAGCCCCTGCCAGCCCCATCCCTTATCCCATCCCCGTCCCCGTCCCCATCCCATCCCCATCCCTATCCTATCCTATCCTATCCTATCCTATCCTATCCTATCCTATCCTATCCTATCCTACCCCCATCCCCATTCCCATCCTCATTCTCCTCCCATCCCAGTCCTCGTCCCCATCCCCCTCCCTGACCCCGTCCCCCTCCCCACACACCAAGACTCAGCCTGGAGACCCCCTTAGCAGAAGGAGGAGGCCCAAATCTTGCCTCAGGGACATCATTCCCCTCCCAACCAACACCAGAGCTCACCCAGCCCCATGCTCCCCATCCCACCCCGTCTCCCCCCATTCAGACCCACCCTAGCCCCTCGGGAGCCAGTTCCCTGTGCCAGGGACGTGCTGCAGGGTCGGATCCAGCCCATGCCCGCGTCCCAGGAGCTTTTTGCTCCATCCAGTCCCTGGCAGGAGGAAAACCCACAGGAAAATGTGTGGGGAAACTGAGGCATGGGGCTGGCAGGGCGAGGAGGGCACTGAGGTGGGCGCAGGCTGTGAGCTGGATGAGGCCAGCGCCATGGGGAGCTGACGGGGGCATGTGCGGGCAGAGCAGGCAAAGCAGGCACCTCTTGCCCACCCATAGAGGCTGCGGGCAGCCCTGCACCCCACGGCACGGCATGGGCAGTTACTCAGCGCCTGCAAAATGACTCAGCCAGGATCCGGCCGCGCCAGCCGGGATTTCCTGACTCAGCTTCCCCAGCTGCAAAACTGGGGGGGGTCCAATCCCACCTTGCCACAACACGGACATCACCACACCCTGCCGGGGGGTGCAGGGGGCTCCCCCTGTCCCTGTGACCCCCCCGGGAGCACCCGGACACCCTCCGGCACCGGGGATGACAGTGTGAGCAGCTACGGCAAAGCCCTGGGGAGCGTGAGCAGCACCCCGGCAACCGTGGGCAAACCCTGCCTGTGTGGGGCACGCGCTTGCCTGCTTCGGGCCGGCCGGGGGCATCCGGCAGGGACGGCTGCGGGACCGGCAGCCCGGCACACCCAGGCTCCCTGGCTCTCCTCCCAGTTGTTTTTTTCCTAGGTGAGATCCAGGAAAACAGGAGCCCCAGCGCACGCACACTGTGGGTCTTCACCGCTTCTGTCCCGTGGGGTGATGACGTTAATGTCCCATGGGGGACACGGCCCGTGCCGAAGTCACCTCTAAGTTTCCCCCCTGTGCCGTGCCATCCCAGTTTTGGCTGCAGTGCCAAGAGAAGCTGGGCTGCGACACCGCCACAGGAGCCATCCCACACGGGGCCTGGGGATGCTCCACCACCCCAGAGATGCTCGGCCACCCCGGCCACCCCGACTCGGGGTGGCCGAGCATCCCTGGGGTGGTGGAGCATCGGGGTGGCCGGGGTGGCCGAGCATCCCTGGGGTGGTGGAGCATCTCCGGGGTGGCCGAGCACCCAGCAGGGAGAAGCCATCAGGCCCCCGACCCCTTCGCTCTCAGTGAAAACGGTGTTTTAAAAAAAGCCGAAGTCCCCACTGCCCTCCCCTGCTGTCCCCACGCCAGCATGGGGACACGGAGCATCTGGAGCCACACGGTCCTGGGCACCCATCCAGGGACCACCCATGGGTGCCTGTGGCCCCGCAGCACCTTCCCGTGCTGGAAATGAGGGCAGATACCACAAGTTGCCGGCACTGACCTGCTCTGCCTGCAGAGAGGAGATGTGGGGCAGCATGACACGCGTTTTCCCACCCCAGGCCAGCTCTCTGGAGAACCGTCACCCATTTTGGCAGCCACCGTGCCTCAGTTTCCCCCCCGGTCACCCTATGTTGGCACTGCTGTCCTCCCCGGGGCTGGTTTGGGGAGGCAAGGCAGGGGCAGGCAGCACCGGCACCTGCCTCCAGCACCGCGGCGGCTTCTCGCAGCCCCCCTCTGCTGTGGCCGGGGACAGGGGGTGTCTGGGGCGCACCGGGGAGCACTGCGACACGGGAACTTGCCAGCCCGGCCACGCTGCTCCCAGGGCTGCCCACGCTGTGGCTCCCACTGCCGAAACAGGGTCCCCGTGGAGAGGTGGGGACATTGGGGGGCACAGGGGAGGGGACATGGGGGGGCTGCCCCGAGTGTCAGGCGGCGCCAACCCCCACAGCTGCTGCCTGTCACCCCCAGTCCCCACCAGGATGTCCCCCGGGTCACCGCTGGTCCCCGCAGCATGACCCCATCACCTCGGTCCCCACCGGGGTGCCCCCCACCATCTGCCGTCCCCAGCAGGGTGCCCCCCGTGTCTCCTCGGTCCCCGACTGGGTGTCCCCCATCACCACCGATCCCCACCGGGGTGTCCCCCATGTCACCGCCTGCCCCCGCAGGATGTCCCACATCACTGCCGGTCTTCGCCGGGGTGTCCCCTGCGCCTTCCAGGTCCCCGCGGGATGTCCCCCATCACCCCCGGTCCCCGGCGGGGTGTCCCCCGTCCCTCCCCGTTCCCCACCGGGATGACCCCCCCCATCACCCCCGGTCCCACCGGGATGTCCCCCCCCACCGCCCCGGTCCCCGGTGCCCCCGCGGGGCAGAGCCAGGCGGCCGGCGCGGCACTCACCGCTCGCTGCGCCCCGTCCCGCCGCGGGCAGCGCCCGGTGCCGCCGCCGGTCGCGGACTGGCGGAGCGGCCGAGGGACCCCGCGCCGGGCCGGGCCGGGGGAGGAGTCGCGCAGGCCCGTGCCCGGCCCCGCCGCTCCGGCCGCCCGGGGGTGCCCGCCCCCGGCCCCCCGGTCCCCCGGCCCCGGCCCGGAGAGGCGGGTGCGGGACCGCCCCTGCCCCGCTCGGTCCCTGCGGGGCGGCCCCGCCCGGCCCCCGCCGCCCCCGGTGCCGCTGGCTACGGAGCCGCGGCGCCTGGAGCCGGCGGCGAAGCCTGAGCCAGGGATCTCCCGTGGACCCCCCCCAGGGATCCCCCGTGGACCTCCCCCACGGATCCCCCAGGGATCCCCCGTGGACCCCCCTGGCCCATGGATTCCCCCGCTGGGTCCCCCATGGATCCCTCCCTATAGCCCTCCCCGACCCCCCGCCACGGGTCTCCCCATGGACACCCCCCCCGGATCCCCTCTCCATGGATCCCGGCGTGGACCCTCCCACGGGCCCCCCTCTCGGATTCCCCACGGACCCCCCTGCCCCATGGATGCCCCCCCATGGATTCCCTTGACCCATGGACTCCCCCCCCGTCCCCGTCCCCGTCCCCCCGGATCCCACCTCCCCGATCCCCCCCGGATCCCCCCCCCGGATCCCTCCCCGCCCTGGATCCCCCCGGATCCCCCCCTCCGCGCCGGATCCCCCGCCCCGCTCCCCGCCCCCCCCCCCCCCCCCCGCCGCTGCCCCGGCCCCGCTCCCTCCCCGCCCCGGGCGGGCTCCCGAGGCCCCGCCCCGCCCGCCTCGCCCCGCCCCTTCCGCCGAGGCCCCGCCCCCCCCCCCCCCCCCGGCAGCGGCGATGGCGGCGGCGGGCCGGGACGCGGCCTCCGCCTGCAGCGCGGGCGCGTGGTCGCTGCGGCACCTGCACCTCTCGCTGCGCGTGGCCTTCGCGGCGGCGGGCGCGGGGCGGCTGCACGGGACGGCGCGGCTCGAGCTCCGCTGCGCGCGCGAGGGGGCGGGGCCGCTGCGGCTGGACGCGCACCCCAGCCTGGCCGTGCGCCGCGCCGCGCTCCTGCCGCCCCCCGGCGCCCCCGGCGCCCCGGCCGGGCAGCCGCTGCCGGTCGAGAGCCGCCCCTTCGCCAGCTACGGCAGCGCCCTGCACGTCGCCCTGCCCCAGCCCCCGCGCGCCGGGCAGCTCCTCACCCTCGAGATCGACTACGAGGCGGGCGAGGGGCCCGGGGTGAGCGGGGACGGGGGGAGCTGAGGGGAGACCGGGCACGCGGCGGGCCGAGCCCCCGCCTCCCCCCCTCCCCACCCCCGGGGGAGAGGCCCCGGCTCCGTCAGCAGGGAGCTCCCCTCACCCCGGGGTCGCCCCTCCTGCCCCCAGGTGTGCTGGCTCGCTCCCGAGCAGACGGCGGGGAAGCAGAAGCCCTACATGTACACGCAGGGCCAGGCCGTCCTCAACAGGTCCTTCTTCCCCGGCTTCGACACCCCGTCGGTCAAATGCACGTATTCGGCCACGGTGAAGGTAAGCGGTGGCCCCGGGAGCAGGCGGGGGCGCGGACCCAGCCGTCCCCCTCGCGCCTAGCAGGAGCAAAGCCCTCCGCGAGCCTGCAAAGTTCGCTTGCGGGGAAGCTGCCAGCTCCCTCGCAGGACGCGCCGAAACCGTTGGGGCATCGCATCAGCAGCACCGCCTGGGCCCCTGTGCAGCGCCAGCGCGTTGGAGGCGATGCTCGTCGCACTCGCTTCAAAGCCGCCGCCGCAGGCCCCCAGCAGAGAAGGCACTGAGAAATAATTCGTTTATACTCCTGTTTTTCTCTCATATTCATCTTTCGATGAATACAAACAGACCCCAGCGGCCTTCTTGCTTCTCCCCAGCCGCGCATGCTGGGCGCCGCTTTGTGCAATCACTCGCGAGCGGGTGCACGTGCCGGCCGCCCTGCTGAAAGCTCTTCTCTCCCAGCGGGAGGTGGCCGAAATACTCGGTGCTTGATGCCAAAATACCGGCTAACTGTTGGTTAGCTCTCCTCGTGCTGCTGCATTTGTCTAAGTAATTCCTCTAATTATCACAGAAAACCCTGTTTTTGCCCCGTAGCAGTCCGAGGGCAGCGGGATGCCTGCTCTTGGCCTGTGTAGCAGCGGGAGGGTGATGGGGACGAGCCGAGTTTGGGGGGACACGCTGGAGGAGGGGGATGATGCCGGGCGGCACCGGGTCCCGGTGGGGGTGCTGGGGCTGCCGAGCTTCCAGGATGGAAAGAGCAGCCGCTGGTCCCCAGGTTTAGTACAAAAACGGGACTAAATAATCCACATTCCCTCTTTGCCTGCAGGCGGTCACGCGGTGGCACCGGCACTGGGCCGTGCCGGCCTGCTGCAGGCGAGGGAAGCCGCTTATCGGTGTGACACCAAGCCAAGGCTGATGGCATGCGGTGGCATCAGCTGGTGATGCCGGAATTTATTTATTTTGCCTCTTGCTCCAATTTCCGTCCTTAAAGCTTTGGCAGCGTACCCCCCCCCCCGATGGGCGAGTGCGGGGCTCGGCTGTCGTAGAGCCCCGGTGTGATGCTCTGTACCAAGAAAACCGTATTCCCCGCAGCACCGCGGGGGCTCGCCCCGTGTTTGGAAGAAGAGAGACCAGATCAGTCTCCCAGGGCTCAGCCCAGGCCGGTGGATCGGCCGCGGGTTCTACTTTGGCTTGAGAACGGGAAGAACGAGTTGTTGTGTAAGAAATGGGAGGCGAGCCAGCGTCTGAAGGATCTGCATCCTTTGCCCTTTCAGCACCTGCAGCTCCAGCATTTCTTTATCTTGCTGGCACCTCGCATTGGACACACCAACACTGGGTGTCCCGGTGTTGCACCCAGCCAGTGTTTGAGCCCAAGTGCCGAGTGATGCTGTCACAGGGATGCAGCTGTGATCCTGAGTGGGAGCTCGGTGCATTACTGCTCTGCTCTGCGCCCCAAAACCTGCAGTGCCCACGGACCTGGCCACCTTCAATGTGCCGGGACGTCTTCGCCATCGGACACTGCGGCGTCCCTGGCTGGGTTAGCCGACATCCCACTCTGTACGTTACAGATCTAACAGATGTTTTCATCTACGTGTCCAGGTCCCCGAGGGTTTCACGGCTGTGATGAGTGCCACGAGCTGGGAGAAGCAGAAGGATAACACCTTCGTCTTCAAGATGTCCCAGCCGATTCCCTCCTACCTGATCGCTCTGGCTGTTGGGGACATTGTGTCTGCTGACGTTGGCCCAAGGTAAGTGGCTCTGGAGGAGACCCCAGCATTAAGCCCTGGCTGTGGGAGCCACACGGCGAAGCTGCCGTGCCGTGCTGTCCCGTGGCAGCTGCCTGCTGCCTCTCCCTGCACCACTGGGCATGATCCGGTCAGTCCGCCGTCTGCTGTGGACATGGTGCTGCGTCATCAGACCGCGGGCTCTGCTGGGTGAGGGTGCTTCTTGGTCTCGAGAGTGAGGAGGAGCCTCGGTGCCGGGTCCCCTCGCCTTCGAGGGTGTCCTTGGCTCTGCTCGTTTCACCCCCGTGCACGTGAATGAGGGCAGCGGGTCCCTGCTCACGGAGGGTCCCACGTCTCTTCCCAAGGCCCGTGGTTTGTTCGGGTTCCCGGCTGTCACAGTAGCCATATAAAAGCCCTTTGACATTGAGACAAGGAAAGAAATTACAGCAGTTTGCAATACCAGTCTCATTAGCTTCCTTTATCAGCAGGCTTTTATTTTGCTGTGGAATAAACAAGTGCAGTTTTTGTCTGATGAAGCAATAGGGTAAAAGTCCGCTAATGGTTAAAGCTTCCTCTTTTACACGCTTGGCCAGGAGCCGTGTCTGGGCCGAGCCCTGCCTGATTGAGGCGGCAAAGAAGGAGTACGATGGGGTGATTGAGGAGTTCCTGGCGGTTGGAGAGAAGCTCTTTGGACCTTATGTTTGGGGCAGGTATGGCCTCCTGTTCCTGAAGGGCCGGGGAGGGATCATCCCTCCGTCCCCAGCTGTGTCCGCAGGAAGAAGTGGGTCTGAGCCCAGCCGTCTGCTCTTCCCCGGCAGGTACGACATCCTGTTCATGCCGCCCTCCTTCCCCTTCGGCGGGATGGAGAATCCCTGCCTCACCTTTGCGACGCCCTGCCTGCTGGCCGGGGACCGCTCCCTGGTGGACGTCATCATCCACGAGATCTCCCACAGCTGGTTTGGCAACCTGGTCACCAACGCCACGTGGGGCGAGTTTTGGCTGAACGAGGGCTTCACCATGTACGCCCAGAGGCGCATCTCCACCGAGGTCTACGGTGCGTGGCCTTGCCCGGCCGTGGGGTGCCGAGTCCCCGCGTGCGGCCGTGCCATCGCAGGCAGGACCTGCGTGGGTCCAGCGTCCGTGTGCCGCGGCTCAGCGCATCCCTCCAAGCGCTGCATGCGGGGCCGGAGCCTGTGCTGCGTCTTGGAAGAGGTGAAGAGCAGCAGCCTGCGGCGCCCCGGGCATTTCGTGTTAGCAACAGAACCGCCTTCGCTCTGAGAGATGGATGGAGCCCCCGCAGCCCCGTGCCAGGGACATGGGCACTGCGATCTTGCCCAGCCTCACCTTCCTCTTGCTCTTGCAGCTCCCTTGGGGAGCTGATACCAGCCGTCCTGAGCCCCCCCACCCCGGACACACGGTCACATCCAGCAGCTCAGGTGCTCCCGGCGCTGTTTGCTGCATCCAGATAAATTTAAATGGCTCTAAAAACCTCTTGCTAACCGAGGGCTGGGTTGCCATGCCTCTCTGCAACTCTACCATCCCAATGCCTTGTTTATCGGTTTCTTCCTTTCCCAGCCCATAAGCTAACACTGTTTCCCTTCCGTAGCAGCACCCCTTGTGCTCGAAGCACACAGGGGTCTGGTCGGGGTCTCTGAACGCCTCCTGCTTGTCTCTGCCCAGGTTCGGCGTACACCTGCCTGGAGGCTGCGACGGGAAGGGCTCTCCTGCGCCAGCACATGGACAACACAGGGGAGGACCATCCGCTCAACAAGCTGCGGGTGGTCATCGAGCCAGGTCTGTGGGGTGTCCCCGTCCTCCTGCAGCCGGCCGGGGGGAGCGGGGGCAAGCGAGGTGCGGTGTTGCGGGGGGAAGTCCTGCTGCTGGGGTGTTTCATGGCTTGCAATAAAACCAGCGCTGGCGGTGGGACCCGAGCGAGGCGATGGCTCCAGGAGGGATGTGACAGGCTTGCACCCAGCACAGAAAGCAGAAATCTCGGTGCACGCGAGGGCTGTTTTGTTTTGCAGATGGGCAGATGATTCCTGAGGGTTTTCCCTCTTTCTAGGTGTCAATCCGGACGACACATACAACGAAACGCCCTATGAGAAGGGGTACTGCTTCGTGAGCTACTTGGCCCATCTCGTGGGGGACCAGAGCAAGTTCGATGCCTTCCTCCAGGTCAGTACGGGGAGGTACCAGGTGGAGGTGCCAAGTCATACAAAACCCTGTGGCGCGAGGTCAGAGCGCAGCGGGACCCCGGGAAGGACGGGCTGAACAGGGTGACTGGGGAGAGGAAGAGGAGGTGGGAAACAGAGATGTTCACGGGGGAATGAGATGAGGGCAGAGCTTGGCCCCGCGCTGGGAGCAGGTGGTGGCAATGCTCAGAGGTGTCCTGGGGGATGCAGGGGGCTGGGGAGCCCCTGGGGGGGAACAGGGGCTGGCATGGGCTCAGCAACGCTAAGCCCCCATGAGATGGAGCACGGGGAGGGCCAGGCAGCACTGCTGGGAGGGAGCACATGCGGCATCACGCCCTGGCTGTCCCCGCAGGCCTACGTGAACCGGTTCAAGTTCCAGAGCATCACAGCGGATGACACCCTAGGTTTCTTCCTGGAGTACTTCCCGGAGCTGAAGGAGAAAGGCGTGGACTCCATCCCAGGTCAGCACAGAGCCTTCCTGGCCAGGGGACTGGAGCGCCGCTTTGCAAACCAGCACCCTGTGGGCGTCGGAGTCGTTCCGTGTCCCGTGCAGACCCTGTGCACATCCGTTTGTGGGTTTTACTGGAGATGCTGCTGCTGCTACTGGCCTCGGCTCCGATGGAGGCAGTGCAGCGCTGGCTGGCCCGGGATCAGGGATTAACCTGGGCTCGAGCGCACACCTGCTCAGCCTGAATTTTTCCATCCAGTCTGTGCTCTGCGCTCAGGTGCTGTTCTGTGGGGTTTCCCCATGGACAGCTGAGCCCAGCAAGTCCCTAGCACCAGGATATGAGCATTTGCTGGTGGAGCTGCTGGCGAGCACTGGGATCAGGCTCAGCTGGTGCCCCAGGCTCAGCTCAGGCTTGCTGCGGAGAGCCAGGCTTGGCAGGAGCTTTCTGTGCCGGAGCTGGCTCATCTCACTGGCGGCAGTGGGGCACAAGCACACACTGAGCCCAGGGTGGCTTAACAGCCTCACCCTGTTAGTCTCTGCTTGTCGCCATCCCTGGGCAGGTTTGGTGGTGCTGGGGATGCCCTCGGAGAAGGCAGTGAGATGCCTGGGCAGCAGCACCTGGCGTGGAGTTCAGAAAACCTGTCCCAGCTCTCCCTCCCTTCCTTGCTGCAGGCTTTGAGTTTGACCGCTGGCTGAACACGCCAGGCTGGCCCCCCTACCTGCCCGACCTCTCGCCAGGGGAGCAGCTGATGAAGCCAGCAGACAAGCTGGCAGAGCTCTGGGCAGCTGACGACTTGAACATGGAGGCGATCGAAGCTGTGGACATCACAGCCTGGAGGACGTACCAACTGGTCTACTTCCTGGATCAGGTCCTGCAGAAATCCCCCCTGCCAGAAGGTGAGGGCCAGGTCACCTCCCGGGGCTCCGATGCCCAGGGGAGACATGGGGTGATGTGCCCCAGTCCAGCCAAATGGCTGGGGATGTGAGGAGATGTCAGCAGGATGCGTGGGTGCATGGCCATCAGCCCATCCCCGCTGCGGTCCAGCAGTGCGGTTCCTGGTGTCTGAGAAGCCTCGATCGGTGCAGTGGGGAGTGGAGAGCCAGGGGAAGGGTGTCCCTAGACGTGTGGGGACGCATGCAGTGGCAAGGAGGAGCCCTGCTGTCCCCAGGATGGCTCAGCTGGGCTGTCACCTCCCTGAGTTCACCTCTCCTTGCAGTCTTTGCTGAGGGACCTCCCTACTCTTCGTGCTGGCAACCCAAGCCACTGGGCACGTGGCTCTGCAGACCTGCCTGGCCCCAGGAGGCCCAACACAGGCACCCTCCTGCCCAGAGCCAGCAAGTGCCTGGGATGCTCCTGGAGCTGGGGGTGCTGGGAGGCTCGGGGGGTCCTGGGCTGGCCCGTGGCTGGGAGGATCCCAGAGGATTTGCCGGGGTGGGCTCGCAGGGTCCCCTCGGAGCAGGGGCTGGGAGTTGGAGGCAGAGCCCCCACAGGGGCGGTGACGATCCCCCTCTCGCAGGCAACGTGGAGAGGCTGAGCAAGATGTACCCCAAGATCTCCAAGGCCCAGAATGCTGAGCTGCGACTCCGCTGGTGCCAGATTGTCCTCAAGAACAACCTCGAGGCAGAGTACCACAAGGTCAAGGACTTCCTCCACAGCCAGGTTTGTCCCTGGGCGGCGGCGCTGCACCCGGCAGCGTGCCATCAGGGGAGAGACGGGCACAGGACCTTCTGCGCCAGGGGTTGGCTCTTGCTCTTGACAGACCCACAGAATAGTTTGGGTTGGAAGAGACCTCTAAAGGTCATCTAGTCCAACCCCCCTGCAATGAGCAGGGACATCTTCCACTAGCTCAGGTTGCTCAGAGCCCCGTCCAACCTGACCTTGAATGTTTCCAGGGATGGGGCATCCACCACCTCTCTGGGCAACCTGTTCAGCATCTTGCCACCCTCAGCGTACAACATTTCTTCCTTATGTCCAATTTAACCCTACTCGCGTTCAGTTTAAAACTGCTGCCCCTTGTCCTATCGCTACAGGCCCTACTAAAAAGTCTGTCAACATCTTTTTTATAAGCCCCTTTAAGCACTGATAGGCTGCAATAAGGTCTCCCCAAAGTCTTCTCTTCTCCAGGCTGAACAACCCCAACTCTCTCAGTCTGTCCTCACAGCAGAGGTGTTCCATCCCCCTGATCATTTTTGTGGCCTCCTCTGGACCCGCTCCAACAGCTCCGTGTCTTTCTTATGCTGAGGGCTCCAGCGCTGGACGCAGTGCTCCAGGGGGGGTCTCACCAGAGCAGAGCAGAGGGGCAGACTCCCCTCCCTCGACCTGCTGGCCACGCTGCTTGTAACGCAGCCCAGGATTCGCTTGGCTTTGTAGGCTGCCAGCGCACATTGCCGGCTCATGTCCAATTTGTCACCCACCAGGATCCCTGAGTCCTTCTCTGCAGGGCTGCTCTCCATCCATCCCCCAGTCTGTACCAATAGTGGAGATTGCCCTGACTCGGGTGCAGGACCTTGCACTTGACCTTGTTGAACTTGAGCTTCTCATGGGCCTGCTCCTTCTCCAAGATCAAGGTCTTTTCCTCTCCAGGCGCCACAGTGCCAAGGGCTGACAAGGGTGGCATTTTTCTGCCCTGTCCCATTCCTCTGTGCTCTCCTGGCCAAGAGCAGGGCCATGCTGGAGGTGGTGTGCCCTGGGCGGGGATGTGGGGCTCCTGGGGCTTCACCCTGCTGGAGCCAGGGAGGACGCTGGGGGGGGGTAACGCCCTGCTCTGTCTCTGCAGGGGAAGCAGAAGTACACCCTGCCCCTCTACCGCGCCATGTGGGGTGGGTCGGAGTCAGCCCGGGCCCTGGCCATGGAGACCTTCTCAGCTACAGCCCCCCAGCTCCACGTGAATGTCCAGAACTACATCAAGAAGATCCTGGGCTTGGAGGTGGCGGAGGACTAGAGCAGCCTGGGCTCTGCTCCCTCTGCAGGCTTTCCCCCTGGCAGGACCTCAGCACGCTCTCCCTCACTGCACGTTTCCTTATTAAAATTTGTAATTTTTCTCTTTTTTGTGCTTTTCCTGTTCCCAGCAACCCAGGGGCAGCCTTAGCGTAACTCCCTGCTCCTCGTGCCCAGGAACCGGACTGGTGCCCTGGGAGGGGACTCTGCCAGCCCTGGTCTGGGATGTGCAGGTCACTCCAGGAGGCTGGTGGCTTCTCCTAGTGTTGGCACAGGAGGGACGGGCCTGGAGCAGCTGAAGGAGATCCTGATCTGCACCGGGGTCTGGTCCTTGCTGGGCTCCTGCCATGCTGTGACAGGTCCCACATGGCAGCAGGGCCGGGGGGGGAGCTGGATCTCTGCCTGGGGGGGGGCTGGTGCTGTCAGCACCGTGGGGAGCTGACCCTGCGGGGGCCCTGCAGGCTCTGTGGTGGGTGCAGAGTGGCAAAATGGGGACCACTTGGCTTCAGCCCCCCCCGGGTGCTGCAGAAGGCAGAGGATGAGTTGGGGATTGCTTCTCCTCCTCCCTCTTCACACACTGTCCCCCCCCATCACACTGGGGCTCGCTTTGGGGTTGCGAATAGAGTTGCATTCCTGCTCTCTCACCAGTGGTCCTCCTCCCAGGGGAACAGTGCTCTGCGGAGGGGCAGGCAGCGTGCCAAGCCCCACGGGACAGCTGCCAGCAAACCAGCAGCATTGCGTGTGCTCCCACGCCTGCCCCCAGCTCCGCGCAGGCAGGAGGAGGTGAAGGCGCCCAGCCTCGCTGCACAGCCCCAGGGGAGCCTGTGGCCGGTGGGAGCAGCCGTTGGGGGCCAAGACCATCTCGTAAACCTGGACCTGACACACAGGGAGTGACTACAGCAGATTTCTGAACAGCAGCGTAATGGATGGGGAGTCTCTGCCCCCTGTGCAGCCTGACGGGCTTTTAGCCAGGCGTGTTCAATCAGGAAAAGGAGTCCCTGCTCCGGTGAGCAGCCACACGCTGACTGCAAATGCCGCAAGCCCAAACGGGCACAGAGGTGGTGCCATGTGCTTAGCTGGGACCTGCTCTTTGCAGTTTGCTGGGATAAATCCCAGAGCGTGGACAACGATGCCAGTAAAGCAGGACTTGAGGACTTTAAAGAGCCAGTGTGGCCTACCTATGGTGGAGGCTGTAGGACCAAGACAAAGCTAGACAGCCACGCTGTTACTTATTCCTTATCAAATGCAGGAATATGAGCACACTCCCCAAAATTCCAGTACAAAACTGCCCCAAGGCTGCACTAACAAACACCAGTAAGCCCGGGAACGCTGAGGTGGCGATAACGAGAACACCCAATTGCCTCGGAAAGCACAAATAAACCCCATTGCGCGTGCTGGCCCTGCCGCTAGGCCTGCGGCAGCCGCTCCTCCAACACCAGCTGCTCCTGCCAGACCTCACGTCCCGAGATCCCTTAGGAAACCCAGGGGTGCCCTGTGGGGCTGGCGGGGCCGTCCCTTTTGGGCCGTGCACCCGCCTGATCCTACGGGAAGGTTGGCCTGTCCCCCCCCCACCTCCCCCCTGACAGCCCTGGCACTTCCCCTGCCGCCTCCTCCTGAGACCCAGCACAGCCCCGCAGGGCCAAACCGCGGGGGGACCCGCCGCAGCCCCCGCTGCACTCCCAGGGGCAGGGGGGACAGCTCAGGCTGAAGGAAGGGGGTCAGCCTTGCCCGTGGGGCAGGACCTCTCTTGGAGGGGTGCACAGTCCCGGCACCCTGCACAGCAGCAGCCCAGAGGCAAATCATGACAACGACCTAACGGCATCGTTGACCGCAATTTTTCAGACAATAAATCCCACTGATGTAATGCAACTCTGACCGAGCACTACGGTCACTAGAGCCGGGACTAAGCCAAAACCACCTCCAAAGCACAGATGCCCGCAGTGCCCCGGCTCAGAGGGTGCAGAGACTGTGCATTTCCTTGCTGATGGCCTCAGGAATAATAGTTCCCAAATAGTTTGAGAAAATGGAGTCAAAGGGGCTGGTTATGGCATGGTTGAAACCAGCCCATTCTTCCTTACCGAGGGAACCAGGCTGCGCTTGTTTGGGAAATGGGTGTCCTCTAGTGGATTCAGCATTGCTGAAAATAACTTGTAGTATTCTTACAAGCTGTAGTCTATAACCTTTCTCCATTTGCAGATTTCTGGTTTCTCAGGGAACATGCAGATTGTCGGTGCAATTAACATGACCTCTGACAAGAGACTTCATTACCTATGAGGCATCTGGAAATAATCCCTCCCGTTGAAAATGAGCCCTTGGCTCTCAGATGCATCTGCCACCTCTGGTCTGACTCACCTGAGCAAGCCATCAGCTGGGAGACAGATCGAGTGGTCCCTAAAGCATTTCCCTTGGATTAAATGGAATGACGCATTCTCCACTGCACAGGCTGCAACGCCCTCAGCACACCGAAGCATGCATGTGCATGTCAGGACGCTGAACAGGAGGTCACATCTCGTACTGCTCCGGGAACGCTTTACTGGCCTGAATTAAAAATTATGGCCGCAAGGGTGGAAGCACAGGGGCTGGGCAGCTGTGCTTCCCAGGAGGGATCTTCCACCACTCCAGCTCAAGCCAACTCTTGCCATTCCAGAAAGCCAAGCAGAGAGCAGCACCACGTCAGCGCTGCCTTCTGCTTCACCTCTGCAAACTAGTGCAGCTTAAGGCAGGACAAGATTTTGATTCTCAGCTTCTGTGTCACTCCCTCCTCTGGGCTGCCTCGGTGGCTCTCGGGCTGGGGAGCAGCTCTGTCTGCACGTTTCACCAACACCAGCTGATCTGCGACGCTCCCCAACCAAGCTGCCTAATTCAGCAGCCAGGGAGAGGTAAAGCTCCTCTCCCCTCTGCAGTGTGGGAAGCATCCAGCACGGCGGGGAGCTGGGGAGCTGCAACTGGGAGGGAACAGCAGCTGCTTCTGAACTGGCTGGGAAGGCCGCTCTGCCTTCATTCACCTTCCTGCAAAGGCAACAACTAATGAAGACACTTCAGCATAAAATTAGTAACAAGATGTAGCACGCTTATTTTTAACAAAGTGACCTTCATCAAGCTCGGAGCTCTTTTTGCTTAATTTTTTCCAAAATAAAAGCCAAGTCAATCATGAAATGCCAGGAGAAGATGTTAACTCTTTATTAATAAATTGATTTAGAAAGGCTTAGCGAGACAGGATTAATGGATTTGATGGTCAAAAAGGACCGCTGTAATCTTCTAGTCTGACCTGCTGCAGAGCACAGGTCTGGACTTCCTGCAGCCCACCAATCAAGGCAGCTGCAAAAGGGCTTATCTTTTAATCCACGCCATGGAGAGTCTCTGAAAAGTCACTACATTCTGGTCCAATGGTCAGCCTCACTGTGAACACCATGCTCTCTGTTTCCAGTTTTGTTATATCTGACTTCCACTTACAGCCTCTGGCTGTGTCAGCTGAAGTTCTTTAAATAGTATTCTTTATATATTGTGTTTCAAAGTATTAATGACTCTTTTACTCATGACTGCTTTATTTTACAGTATAAAAGTAATAATGGGCTTGATTCTGGACTTAGTTATTCCCAAAACCACGTGGAATAAATTCATTCCTGAAATGGTTTCAATTTTACATTTCCATAACAGAGACCAAACCCTTCTCCACAAAGGTACAAAACAAGCAAATCCACGGGAGAGCAAGTCAGCTGTCCATGCTCCTCGGGGCCGCCTGCTATGTTGTGTAGACACTCTGAGCAGCTCAGTATGGAATGGTAAAAAAAAAAGAGTCAGCCGTAAAGTGCTAGGTTTTTTGAGGAACAAATGAAAAGTTTGATTACCAAAGCATGTCATATGTCTGAGCCCAGCTCTGCGCACTGCTTGTCTGATATGTGGTTAGCTAACGACTCTATGATGTCAAGAAGGAGTAGCTGACTTAGGGAGCGGAGATTTGGCAACTTGGAGACCTTCAAGGAAAAGAAAAACAGAACAGAAAAAACAGAAATAAATTAAAACCCTCCCCAAACCATAGCTGATGTATCACCGTTTTACCCCTGCCACCCCACGTGAAACAGGCAGGTCAGGCAAGTCAAAGGCTGGTCACGAACGGCGTGAAATCGCAGTCGCGGAGCTGGGCTGCAGAGGACGGCCCACGGGGGCTCCAGTCGCAACTTCCTGTGCTTACAACCCAATTTGAGACTGCTGCATGGAGGGGATGGGAACGGAGAACAGCAGAAATGCTGACCCCAGCACTGCCTCTCTCAGAAAGGAGCCTAATTACTGGTTATATTGACAACTCTACTGCTAATGGATGCCAACTAAGCACTCTCCTAAAAAGCAAAGTCAGGCACCAGCACAGACCTGAACTTTGAAGTCTGTGTTTCTACGGAGAATGTGACTTGGGACCTGATCTCTTCGCTCCCGTGTGCTCCTAAGGAGAGGTTGTGCTTAGTGTCCATGCTGGTTTTGCTGGCACGCCTCCCGCAGTCAAAGCAGGTCACTGGAGCACTAGCCAACAAAAACCTTCGCCACGTCAGATATATGGGAATCTACAACAAACTTCATGCTCTTAGGCTGTTCAGAAGCTCAACTGTTATCAAAAAGGAGCTCTACACATTCCTTCCTTCTCCACAACCTCATAGTAATGAGCCAGTAATCCCTCTTTCAAGAGTTATTAACATACATGCCCAGCCTTGAAGGCAGACTCTGCCTAAAAGCCTGTCCACTTATCCAACCTGTATTAACTGATCTAATAAAAGATATCTCCTCACTCTAAGAAGCTCGACTGTGATAAAGAATAAAGATGTCCTGAGCATCTTTTGAAACCCAGGAAGGAAACGGCTGAGTACGCTTTCAGAAAGAGCTCAGGACATGTGCTTGAAGTAATACCCCCAAAATAAGGGTCCGCGAGGACTGGGAGGGAAAGAGACCCCCTTAACACTGGTGGGAACCCTGCCCCTGCACCAAGGCACGCACTGCGGAGGAACAGATCAGGGTGTCAGCACAAACACTTCAGAACAGCAGTTTTATTAGGGCTTTTGCACAATACTGACACACAAAGAGCCTAAAACCACGTTGCCCAAACTAGCAAACCTCTGGGAACACATCTTCAGTTAGTGTTCTTACTGTGGGGAAAACTCCTTAACAGTCCAAATCGAGAACAGCGTTAATCAAGCTGGAAGAACAGGATATCCCAACGGCCATACACCCGGCCTGCCTAAGCCTTGATGACCCACTGGGCTTGCGCAGCTAGAACAAATCACCCTTCAGAGCCTGTGGCTTGCCAGGGAGCAGAACGGCAAGCATTCGTGCCCAGCCACACATAGAGTCACCCAGCGCCAGGCCAAAAATCACACACTGAAGCCTCTCAGGCCAAAGAAAAACACTGCATAATTAAGATTTCTTCGTGCACATCTGTTTGACAGTCTTCCAGCCACATTTTGATGAAAACTGTTCTAACAGTCAACAGTTTAAATATAAAACATTTCCACATATTCTGGTTAGTGGAGTACAATTGAGTAACGCCCTTCAGTTCAAATCTCTTTTTCTGAAATGTCGCAACGTTCCTTTCCCCCGCGGTACGTTCTGGTGAGAATCGCGCCAACCTGTTTGTCTTCCTGTGGCCTCCACTGGGAAGTTGAGACCGTGAGACTTCAGCTCTCAGGGACTGTAACGCATTGACCCCAAACCCGAGGAGATGTCCCAACCACCAGGCTATCCTGTAACCCACGGTGGGACCATTCTCCGTCCCCTGCTGAAGTTGGGCCACTGCAGGATTCATGAGGCCAGAAGAAAATACATTAAGATAAAGGCAGGGGCTGTAACCTCATGCTGGGGACACTCCACTGAGAGTGCAATTTCTGGATGCTGGCTCCACTCTCAAAGCTTTTTATGCATTTTCAGTTATTTCTGAATGTAAAATGCATTACACTTGGGCAACTTAGGCATTTAATAAAGAGCCTGAATACCTCCTTCTGTCTCATCTCTAGATACAAACTGGGCTGAGTGGTGCTTTCCTTCCCCGTGGGCAGCAGCAGGAGGATTGCGAGATTAAATATACAGAAGATAGAGAGCTACTTGAATACTAACTAGGGAATTATTATCAGTAAGTGTGTAGCATCCAGAAATCTCAATTCCTATGATTTATCTATCGATTTCAACAATGCTAATGGTTGTGCAACAAACTTGTGACATGTTGGGAAACTCTCACGGAGGGATCGTATCTCATAGGAACAACTAAATGACAATACCCTTCTTCTCTCGAGTGAGGACAGGAATATCAGCATGTCAGGCTCTTGACCTTTCCTATCACTAATGCATCATCCCACGTATCAAAACATGGGAACTACAGAAAGCCCAGCCAGGATGTGGTAATTTGCCTTTTGAGCACATGACAGCCTAACATCTATGGCAGAGAATACTTCAAGAGAAATATGAACAGCACACTCGTAACCGCTAGGGAAAGAGACATTTGTGCCCTCAATACATAACAAACTTATCTTGCTATACACATGAGAACCCAACGATGGCATGGCGCAAAATTAACAGCTAGAACAAGTGGAAATGGAAGCAATTCCGTGTAACTTCTGTTTTGAAAGGTCTTCACATTTCCAGACCAGGCTGTTCTAGTCTTTCATTTATTTTAGTGTCAAAAGTATGCCTAGCAGACTTGTCAGTGAGTGTCAGTGATACGCAGCCAGCTCTCAGCTGTCTCACATCAGAAAGAATGAAGTGGATTCCTGTATTAATGCGTCTTTAACCAATGCAGCGACAGAGGACAGCAGCTCTCAAAAGCCCCAGAAAAGATGCAACCAACCTTGGTGAACTGGTGAACGATGATGTGCAGGCAGTGCCTCTTCATGTCCAGGGCCTGGGTCTTGTCAGCTGCCTCTAAAATCTAGAGCAAAACCAACGATGTGATTTTCCTTCTGCATGGCTCAGATGTACAGGACACAAACACTGTTCTGACTCAGAGGAGGTAATTCCTTTGAGCTAGGGAAACATCTCCATTTTTCACTACAAACCTGAATCTTTTCTGAACTATTCAAAAATAAGCCTTGGATTTAAAATGTGTGGAGTCCTCAGGAGACAATCAGCAGGAAATTGCAGATCTGTTTCAGAGCCAGGTTCCCTGAAGTGCCCCAGTGAGACTGGCACGGCAAGAGCAGTGGGTTCGGTCTGCCTACCTAGTAGATGGCTTTGTAGGCTTTCTTATCACAAAATATTTTTTTGCTAGCTTAAACTTCATTGCCAGATCCTGTCAGCATTACTGATAAAATAAGACTAACGTCACCTGCACATCACTGTTTGCCCTGGTACAAATGTCTACTGAAAAAAGGTTTGAAGTTGAGTGCTGAGCACATGGTACATCTTAAAAAGCCCTCTAGAAACACTGGTCTACAATGGGGGACGAAGAGCTCAGGAGGAACATCCTGTTGGCCAGTTCAGCAATATCTGCTAACACTTCAGCACAGGAGCACTAGTGATACAAAAAGCAGATATGGAAATAAAGCCGCTGAAGGCTGCGCTCCTGCATACATGTTAACCACGCAGGGCCACTGTCATTAGAAGGGTTTGTGCAGTCTCAGCGGATGTCAGTTTGGAACCGACTCAGTGAACCTGGCACTGGGGGCACCCACTTGACTAGACCCTTCGGCTTTCCTGTATCTAAGTCAAGCAACTAATTAAAGCTGCTTGGGGACAATTACCTGGAGTACGTTCTCCACTGTGACATTCATTTCTAGATTCTGCTTACAATAGGCTTGCAGTCTGTTGTTGGAGAAGCCGTAATAGTAAGGTGCAGCAAAGAGGTAGCTGTTAATCTCATTAAGGGAAAAAACATAAAGCAAAGGTAACAGCACTGATTGTAAATACAAATCAACGACAGAAGTTAACATGCAGTGCCTGTTAATGCAACCCTGACAAATAATCCTCCCAGGTTGTGCCTGGCAATCTAGAGCAAAAGGAAGGGGAGCTGCTGTACCTGCACTTTAGACAGATACTTCAATTACTTTAGATTTAAGGATACAGGGAGTCTTCAGGAGGCATGTTTACTTCTCCATAATAAATGTATCTAAGCATGGATTCAAATGCTTGCTTGCTGGGAACCATTTCGCCTATAGAAATATTCACTTGCCCATCTTCTGGCATGAAGGAACGGAACATGGCTTCAAAGTAACTGGAAAAGGAAATAAAACTGATGTAACACATTCTGCAGACAGATGGTTTAACCCAGTATTGTTCAAAGGCTGCTATTAAGCCCTACAGCTTCCAAAGCAAATTCAGGTGACAACCTGGGCAAAAACACTGCTCAATTGTTGTTTCATGTATGTCTGCCTGTGAGAGAACTCCAAATATAATCCCCCTAATTTCCATCAGCACTACCTGAAATTTGTCTCCATTTCTTGAAAATTAGGGCACATGGTGCTTTGATTTTTGTCCAATTTGCATAAAACCCAGTAGAGAGCTTAAAGCATTATGAATTTCCTTGGTATCTACAGGCTGCCAATCATGCAGGGTTGTTTTAAGAGCTGTGAAATGCTTCTGGTAAAATACCACGGTAACTAATACTGAATATTTTTACTGGGACTGGAAAAAAATTGTGACAGTATTTGAAATAGAAATTTTATGTGAACACAATGACTTGCAGAACATAAAGGTGCAGGTACACAGAACACAAGCGAGGGACAAACCCACTTCACCCACATACTGAGGAGGGAGAATACTGCCCGTCTTCAGAAGGGTGAACTTGCCTCTGCAGCAACGTATGGGAACAATCTAGTCTCTGTTATGCACCACTTTTTGTTATGCTTATTCATACCCAGTCTTAAATATCAGCAAGTGAGAAAGAGATTCAAGTTTCACATGACTCAAAATGGATGTTCACCATCAGAAGACTCTTTCTGACCTCAGAGGACATCTGTTGCTTTCCACTTCACTGAAACCGACTTATACTTTACACCCTTTTTCCCTTCCTGTGACTTTACAGATTCTTTGTCTTGCAGTACACCTTCTTACACATCCTCTAGAAAATCTCCACAATTTTCATTTCCTCCTGTCTTTCCCTGCTGGGTATCAAATTGAAAAAAATATTTAATCACTGTTGCTTAAAGGCTTATTACACTCATTGAGCAAAGCTGCATCTTACACTTCATGCAGATACAAAGTTCCTCCCTGTCTTCTAAAAAAGGCAAGCTGACCCACAGATTGCACAGCACTGAATTTTACACATACAATATTTGTTATCGTTTTAGTAAACAGCTACTCACCTGGAGCGGGCTGCTAGGATTGCTTTATGGGCTGGCCGTGGGTGGCCGTCTAAGAGAAGGATGATATCACAGAATTCAGTCCCAGCTCCTTCTAGGTAAGCCTTCATGTCCTGAATTAAAGATGTTCCTGAAAGTTAACATAATGAAATAGCTAAAGACACGATAGTTCCAGGTGACCAGGTACTATCAAACTAATATATGGCCAAGCCATAGCTCCAGACCCTCTTTCCTTTGGGACCCTTGGCGTGAGTTTGAGGCAGGCCCTTCCTCATAATCTTGGAGCAAAATGAGCTTCATCCTTCCCCATCGCAATCCATTACCTACTGCCCATCCCAGAAACAAACCTGGCAGCTCTGCTTTCAAACTGCTGACAGCAAACACCGGCAGTGGCCACGCTGAAAGGTGTTCTCTATAGATAAAGAAATCTGATTTTTCCCCACCCTTTTCTTCTCATTTCCAACCACCAGGAATATAAAATTTTGTCTCTTAATGGAAAAGCTTTCCCAAATCCTCAATAAAGGCTTCTTTTATCCAACATTTTAATTAACCTTTGAAAATACACAATAACTGAGAAATAGAGCACATTCAAGTCTGATCCAAATTCACTCATATTTTCAAAGTTCATCTTTCAATTTTTTGATGTTTGGGTCTCTTGCAGCGTTCCAGCTCCAGATACAGAAGCTGGCTATGCCATCTTCCCGGAGGATGCACCTCTCTTCTCCCTGGGACAAATGCCAGCCAGAGGCTTTCTACTTGACCTTCCAGGACTGGCTTCCCCATCTTTTTCTCCAGTCCCCAATTCTTTTTGTGCAGTATTCCAAATCAATACTGGCAATGCCTCCGAATTTTGTGGCCTCAGCTAATCTCATTATTACATTCCTTTTTTTGAGTGTGTTGGGATGATGAAGTCTTGAATAAGGCTAGTCCCAAATCAGTCCTTGATGAATTCTGTAATAGAACTGTAAATCAAATCTTCTCCTTCCAGCACAATCACAGAATGAAAACTAAAGACATGACCATTAGTACAGGTTATTTATCTTCTCAAAGTCTTCTCCTCCATATCTTCTCTTCCTTTCTTCCATTAACTTTTCTTTTTCTTGGTTAATTTTTCCATGCTTTTTTTTCCCTCTCCCCCTCTTTCTCTCACAATAAGGTCTACCTTGTCAGCACTGGCTTACTCACAAGATCTTCTGCCTTACTCCTGCTCCTTCTTCGGTGAAAACCTATGAGCAGGCCAACCCTCCCACTCAGCTTTGTTACCTTCTAGTCCACTTAAACTGAATGTCCACTGCCTTTTCTTTGAATCATCTCATGCCTCTTCTCTCCCTGAACAGAATCAGGGTATTTTATTGCAAGTAGAACACGACTATATTTAACATGACCTTTCATGTATTTTGATGGGGATAACGTTCTGAAGTGAACAGTGACTGAAGCTCACTGGAAAAAGAACCGGCATGCCCTGTCTTAGTCTGGGAAACAGCCTAAGCACAGTTATACCAACTGAAGAATCGGTGGTCTGCAGTGGTTTACTTCCTAGGCTGTTTCCTAGACTAAACAAACCATTAGCAATGCAAAAACAGCACAACTAATAATTTTATAAAGCATAAAGTTACCGATGTCAAGCGGCTGATCAGAATGTGTTCGAACAGGAGGTTGCTGTTTTCTCCGTACAATCTCCACTATGAGGGATGAAGAAAGATGCTCAAACTCCTTCATCATTATTACCTGATTAAAATGTGATTCCTTCACCACAAAGTTCAGGCAATGTTCCTTAAAAAAAAAAACAATTTTAATAAAAAAATTACAGTTTACTGTATGAAGTCATCCTACAGCATCACATAAATGTTACCATTTATGATGGCAAACTGCCATCCTTTTCTTACGACCCTCCACATGGATCCTGCAGCTGGAACTATCGAACAATGATCTCCTTCCTAAGTGACCATTTAGGCTCCCACTTGAACAGGAAATTCAGGACAATTCTAAGCATCCAGAAAAACCTGACTAAGAAATAATAACAAGAAAAAGATTATTGTCGCCCATCTAGCTGCTCTGAAGACTTCTAAAATGGGAATCTCGGGAGACGCCGCAAACCTCATGGAGCTAACTAAGATTGGTTGCTATTTCATAATAATTCTTTATACAATTAGATACCAAAAGTTAATTAGAAGGGTGAAGAGATCTTAACTCTTAACACTATACACTAAGGATACAAATAGTTTGCAGGATTTCCATGTGTGGATTTTGCCTTAACCTTTTCTGTAAAGGTTGCACAGTCTGAAAGAGCTCTTGTAGGTTCTTGTATGACAAACTTGCTAGAAAAATCATGTGGTGGAAAGGTGACAAATGAACCAGACCTAATGCTGAACAGTTAAAAGGACAAAAAACGGCACTTCATTTGCCAGTGCAAACCAAGGCTTTCCCTCAAAACACTTTCATAAGCAAAAAATACAATCTATTTTTTGTACTCACCATAAGGTGAGTACAAAATGCACCCAAAGAATAATTACTACTGTCCATTTTCTGCCAAGTTATTTCACCTGGGATCCACAGGGATCTGTCCAGGACCCATCTGTAAAATGTTTTAAACAATGACTAGGATGCCAGAAAGAGCAGCCTTCTGCAGATGGCACCCACCCACGAGGACTAACGCACACTTGAGAAGACAGGATGCCAACCGAAGGTGATCCTGACCAAATGGAGTTGTGTGGAAGAGCCCCTGTCACCCTGCTGGTAGCGAAGGCAGGCGGAGGTAGCTGGCTGATCTGAAATTATTGGCACTAGATCCATCAATGCTGAGATACTTGCTTGAGCTGCTGGGCAGCTAATGGCATCATGGTCCTATGCACGAAAGACTGTGCCAGCATTCATGTACTTGCTGCTGACTCTGCTGCTGTCCTCCTGGATGCCTCTCCTTTGCCCAAATCCAGTGCATAAAGGGTGCCTGAGGAAATGGTGGTGCATACTGGTTTGTCTAGCCCCACTCTGCTTGCAACCATCAGCTATACGTCCGACTGATGTGCACAGGCTGCTCAAATAGGTATTGCATGATCTTGGACTTGGGTGGAGGAGCTTCTTTGCAGCTTCAAGCAGAATCAGCTCTGGCCACTGTTGGTGGGACACAGACCATCACAGCAAATCATGGTCTGAAGCCTGGGGGTATCGACTCTGTCTTGACTTTCAGCAAATGCCTAAAAGCCCTTGTCCCACTACATAGAGACGAAGAATCGCAGACACATTTTGTTTTTCAGTAGAGTGTTTTTCAGATCAAAGGCATGAGAACAGAATTTAGTTTTTCATCAGACCAGGTGAAAGAACCTGTTTGCAGTCTCTGTATAAAACAGTGGGACCAGAAAATGCACTGGTTCCATCTTGCTGCAGTGAGAGTGAACTGAGGAAGAGCCAAAGTCACTCTGCCCTTTACATCCTACAGGGCAGATATGCAAAAATATCAAACACTTATCGAAAACCTACATAATATTTATGAGCAACTGCAGAACAATCCACTCTAACATAACTCAAGCAACTATAATTATAGGAAAGAACTGAATTTGCAAAAGCTGATAGCTTTTGCAAAGCATTAATTACATCGATTTTGGTTTTTAAAATTTCTTATCAGTTACTTTGTATGCAAAATGTGATTACCTTTAGCTGATCCAGCTGAAGCTTGTTAGCGTTTTCACACACAATGAGCACATTCTGCAGATCTACGGATGCTTCAATATATTGAAGGCAGAGCTGTTCCAGTCGAGAGAGCTTGAAGTTTAAGGCTAGTTTGTATACATCCATAATAAGTAACACATCCTGCACATGACCTGAAATTACAAGAGAGAAAAATGCTGGAGAGCTCACAGAACAAAGAGAAACTTTTCTCTAAGTATTTCTTTTTACATCAGCTTGAGCATTCGGAATGGTAGAATGGTCAGCGATTGGAGTATTTTTATGAAGAAAAAAAATCCATTGCTGGTTAGACAAAATCTGAATTGATACTAAAAAAGGAGTTTCAAAATTGAGGCATGAAAGAGCCACCCCAAAAGATTTTTTGGACAAAGATTTTGTGACAATCTGGATCATAATTTTTTAAAACCCTCAAAAGAAAGTGAAGTCTCTAAAAACACTGACAAGCTCCAAAGCTAGCAGCCCGATTTTCCAAAGTGCTCAGCTGCTAACAGCTCTGCTGAAGTCCTTGGTTTTTATGCAGTATTAGCAACCAACTCCCTGATTTTGACAAACCCTTATGAAGGCACTCCGTGCTTCTGCATGTACAGTTCGGAGGCTGGTCTAGAAGAGAGGGCTGAAGTAAGAGAGGGGCAGTGGGGACCCTCATAGGCCACTGCAGTGGGGCTACTGGGACACCAACTCAAGGAATAATCCTCCACAGCCTTTGCTTTCCTCACAGGAGATCTCTGGCCATCTGCTGTAACTACTTTTTGATAGAGAAAAACCTTCTTGCTTGTCACATGCTTTCCCTGTGTCTAATCAGGAAAATCCCATTTGATAAGCATGCCCAACTCTACTAGCTCAGCTTCTAGATGGATCCCCAAGGTGCTGCCCTCTGAACTGAGAGGAGCAACTAGGAATACAAATGGTCAGGACAGGGCCATTGGAGGATCCCAGCAGACAGGTAAGCACCAGGGAGAACGTTTGATGGGCTGGGGAGAAGGGTAGCAGGCTGCCTGGGAAGCCTGTATCAAAGGGGAGAGTTCAGTGTGATAACCCCTTCTTTGGTCTGATCCTGTCCTGCAACGAGCATGCTGAGGATCAGTGAACCTGCTGAGAGCGGGATCTGGCAATGTTGGCAGACATCAGTGAGAAGGTTCCCTCATTCCTGTTAATTAGGCTTGCTCTCAGACATGCCACCTCGCAGGGAAAGCCTTGAGACAACTGCATACAAATTATTATTTTCCTAAGAATTATCTTTTATAGAAAGGAAAGATCCTGGACTGAAACTGAAGCAAAGCTTCCAGTGTTCCACCATTCCATGTGGCTGCAGCTTCCCCAGCCCCACCAGCTGGAGTTCCCCCTGGGTATCCAGTCTGACTCCCACAGCCCAACAGACCTCATCACTCAAACAAAGCCAGGAGTTAGATTTGCTGTGTGGGAGCTGAGAGATCTCTGGCTATTACCTCTCAGCCTCCAACTGTTTTTAATGCAGGGATCTTCAGTGAATGCATCAAATGGATTTTTCCTTTCTTGAGGCATTCCTTTGGATTGGCATTTTGAAGAGATGATAAATACTGGCTTGCTCTGCCTTTCTGTGTGGGCTCAGTTTGCAACGGATCAAAACAATACCAGAAAAAGGAAATAAACCAACCCTGGATACATGGTCCTTCCAGGCAGGCTGCTGTAATGTTCAAAATACCATAAAATTTTTGTTTGTTTGTTTGGGTTTTTTACAGCTTTTGGAAAGATCAAGAACCTGCTTTTCCTTGATGTTTGAAAAGAATTAGGAAAAAACAAAGCACTGTTAGTATGCTTTGATAGAAATCTGCTATTTTTTTTATCTCAGGTAAGTAATTAAGTGCTTAGAGCAGGACTGATCATCTGCAAATGCTCGATCTTGCTCTGTATCAAAATAAATGTTTACTCCCCAGTTGCTAGTACTTCTTTTATCCTGCTGTCCTACCTTTGCGAGGGTATTTTATTTTATCCGTATACAGAAACTGCATGAGCACCTCGAAGGGTTGCGCCTCAGCCTCTCGGATGGGCACTTCCAGCAGCGGCTGCAGGCGGCACAACTTGACATTCCCACCAATCCCATCCTTCTGACACGCCGCATGTCCCTCATCTTCAATATCTTGCTTTGATTTCTGAGACAGAAAAAACACTCAAACACGGCAACAAGGCTGTGTCAGCTCACACACATTACTATCAAACCAGAGGAAAGATCCTTCCCATTTACTGCACAATCTTCAAGACCCAAGGTCTCGTTATCTTCAAGATTATCTTCAAGATAACAAGGAATTCATTTGTCTTAGACTTACTGTTCCATATCCTGTGACAAACATGGATCAGAACAAACGTGAGCTCCTGGATAAAGCTCAAAAGCAGGACCTCAGAAAAAGGGAGGAATGAATTCCACTGAGCTCACATTTCTGCCCCCAGCAGGAACAGCATCTCTCCTTGGAGAAGGAAGATGTAGGAGCAGGTTCCACAGACTCCTGCCTTGCAAAGTCGGAGCTCAAAGCGCTGCACAGAAGTATTTTAAGCCACTCTGTTACTTTCAAGTTTCACTTTGACAGCCTTTCCCTACAGCCTTTTCCAATGAAGAGGGAGGGCTGTGGGGTGGCAAAGCAATTAACTAAGGGGCAATGAGGCATCCCTATGTCTTACTGCAGGTTGTGTGCTAGCACTTCCTCAAAAGCAATAAAATGTTTGCTGCTGAAAAGCTGTAAGTAGTTAAAATTAATAGACAATGAACCATAGGCACCAGACCTTCAACTCTGAAAAAAAATCAGGAAATACTAAGGTAAAGGGCACAGAGCCAGCCTCAAAACCTTAACACTGCCTTCCCTCTAATCTGTCTTATCTTGCAGGCCATCCCCAATGACATACAGCTTTTACCCTCCACAGAGGGAGGGGTACACATACCTCCCCAGGGGTATTCCACAAGAATAGAACTCAGACAGCTTCAAGAGCTCCCAAGAACCATACCGCCAAATCCAGATAACTGGATTAACTTTGGCTCCTCCATGTTACACTCCTCGCCTGGCCTGATATACATCCAGTAGCCTATGTTAATACTAATTATCCTCTTTATTTTACTTGCCCAAGAGCACCTTAGCATCAGACACTGCTCTGGTCCTACATCTGTTTCAGCAGATACTACCTTTTTCCTAACAACCTTATTTCCAAAATTGAGTAGAATAAGCATTACCTTGCCACAAGATTACTCTTCTAAAATACTCACCTGTTTCAACCTCTCCCTTGCCTGTATGATTTTCTTTTTCAGCCACTTGCAGCGAGCTGTAACAATTGCGGTGTGCCCTCGGACTCGTTCTTCCTTCTGTCAAAGGCAAAGGAATAACACATATTAAACTTTTATTCCCAAATCACATGGTGGTGGCAGATGGCAGAAGCCATAGAAACCTGGGCTGAACTCCAGGTTACTATACATTTAGTTTAAGTTAGAATGAAGGCAACCTTGCATCTGCTCTGCACGTCCACATGAAATTCAACGCCTATTTTCCCTAAAGGCTAATGGCAAACACCATTTGGAAAGAGTCTTTGTTACGTTCACTGAGTGGAAGCTGTTGTATAGGTTCAGTGTCACAGATATTGCTTCTTACTGTTGCATCTGATTTTCGGTTTAATTTCCTCTTTTCAAAACAACAGTATGTTTGTCCTTCATAACCTACTTCATCTGTTGTTGAGGATCTGTTATCTGATCTCTGCAAAGTTTTTTTGTTTGTTTTTTTTTTTGCAAAAGGAATGCAGGTAAGTTCAAATTTCTCATGTTTTTCTTCAGAAAACATGTTCTTTTTAACATTCTATAATTGTTTTCATTACTAGAGAATCATTCCCCTGTACTGCTTTTTCTCATTCTATTTTATTTCAGTAATTAAAAACAGCTCTTGAAATGATACATGGATCTGCAAACCACTGAGCTGCTTTTTCCAGGCGACAGTTGGGACCTCGGAGTAGAGAGATCATTAGTATCATTTTCACATTGCAACTATATATAATGTGCTCTGATAAATTCGGGTTATGTCTCAGTGATCCACTGATCTCAGTTTAAAAGTTTCTCCTCCTTTGCAGCTTTATAAATTTATCTGGATTAGTGGAACTTATTAAACCAGACAGACATCATTTTCACCAGTGACACTGCTCTTAAAACTTCATTCCCAGGGTTTCTGGCACAATCATCGTACAATTTGCTTTTTCCCAGCAAACATGCTACACATGCAGTAACACCCTCCTTGGCACCTTTTCAATAAATTCTACTCACCTCTCCCAAAACAAACTCCAAGTCACTGAACTGCCTGTTTTCCCACAGCCTTCCATAATCTTCATGTAGAGTGCATTTAGGGTAACAAGAAAACTAGAAAAAATAAAAACCCACAGAAGACAGAATTCATTTCAAATGGCTATATCCAACAGCGCTATAGTTACATATACTATCACTGGATTTTCTTATTAACTTGACCTCAATGTAGTATATAAAGTAGAAAATAACAACCAAACCAAACACATGCAATGCTTCCTCTATGGTGAGGGTAATGAAGATAACAGAGACTAACATGCAAGAAATGTCTCTCATCACTACTTGCAGATTTCAGGATTTGGTGGCTTGGAGTCTCACCCACTCTCAGGACTTGTCTAAAGGTCCCACGCAATAAAAATAAACTTGAGTGTAGGGGGGATTTGACCTGGTGTGAGTATCTTGAAATTTAAAATTCCCATAGTTACTTGGGGGGTGGGAGTGCTGCATGAAGATAAAACTTCAGCACAAAATGCTCTGACCCAGGAACCCTGAACCTGACAGTACATGAAAAGGAACAGCCAATTTTTGGCTAAACATCCTGGCAAATCCTGTCTGATACACTTTTCAATAATTTGTCAAAATAAGTTGTCATGATCTGTTAGGACTTCAGAAGGCACTGGAGAGCTTGGCCTTACCAAAATGTCTGTTCAGATAACATATCTCAAAAGATTTTAAAGATATACATTAATCTTTGGCAGCTGAATCCGAAATGCCAAGGCTTCCTGCAGGAAGAATGCGAAATGAAAGCCATCAAACTGACAGCGAGCCAAACCAGAAACTCCGCCACGTCCAGAGACAGCCAGAAGGATTCACGCAGAATTGGCGTGGATGTTTGAGTACGTTTATCAGTGAATTACCTGGAACCTGTACATTTCTCCACTTCTAATGTTATTGTCCACTGTGCCACCAAAGATGTACATAGCATCTGAGATAACAGCTGCAGCATGGAAGAGTCTCCCGCTGGGTAACTAGGGAAAGAAAAGGACGAAATAGGTGAGGGAATAAACAAAAGCATCTTTTTTTTCCTCCCAAGAAAATGGGCCTGCAACAGATCAACAGTGAGAAGGGAAAATCAGTGTAGTCTGAAGCGACACAAATGCTTGCATCCTCAGACTGACATTTATTATATTTCAGGACTCTTTCCTACTGTATTTAGAACATACTTTCCAGTCACATTTAAAAACACCTATTCATTGCACCTTCTAATCAGAATGGTACGTACACAGGGCTCTACACATCATGAGAGTTACCAAATATATCATTTACCAAACTCAGACTGAAAGCTAAGTTTTACATAGAAAAATAAAATGCACTTCTAGAAATGAACAGATTCTGCAAATGTGATCACTATACAAACTCAGAGCTTATTTTGAATATTGTTGGGAACTCGAAAGGTAAATTATCATCTATCCCAGCAGGATATTGAACTCCAGGCTTGTAAATGCATGCCTTCCCCACAGCTTGCTGGGGCTGAACCATCTGGCTAACGAGCCCCTCCAGCAATGCCAGATTCTGCACAGAATCCCAAAGTTGGAGACGTTTACACAGCTAGCACCACGGAGTCAAGTCTCCTTTCTCCATCATGCCAGGTCCACAGAAAATAAAGCCACCCCACGCTGCATGAAGCCCCAGCTATTTATAGGACTGAGGGATTGGACCGTCCCATGCAACACACACTTCACCTTGGAATTGCAAAATCGGACAATCTTTGAAGCGGGAAGGAGTCACTGCAAGTCAAAGCCGCAGTGACCCTCCTGCACGGGACTGACCACATCATTTTTACCCGTTTCTTCTAAAGTTACACAAAAGGTATCTGATCAAATTAGCACATCTCAAGGAGATATCTCACATAAAGTCTTCAAGTGGTGATAGTAACTTCATTTTTTTTTCTAGTTTGATCAGGCTTGTTTTGTCTTCCAGGCAGCAAATCTCATTAAATCTTTGCCTACAAAATAAAAAGCCCTCTGGTATAAGAAATCTTCTCTTCTCATACATATTTATAGACCCCACTCAAGTAAACTCAGACACGAAACAAGACTATGTTTATCTGGAGACACATATTTTCCAGGAAACCATGCTGACTAGCATTTTTCATTACCACCGAATTATCCCCTTTACCACAGCATCACACAATGGTCTAATTTAGCTTGTTACTCACCAGACTTTCCATGACTTTTTCTTTTCTTCAAACTACAGCTTTTAAGGATACAATCCCCCATGCAGTAACTAGGACCTGTTTTGGTTTTTTCTCAGATGTACAAACCACAGATTTGGTGACCTTAAAATGCATGTTCATCTGCGCCAGTTTAACAAGCAATCCAGATTCCTCTGGATAAGCAAGATACCTTCTGTCTCCGGCATACTTCATGGATATTTTATCAAAGAAGCTTTAAACTTGGGGTTAATAAATACTGTGATGGGAAGATTATGGAATAATATTGATCTATTAGTACATTCCTGTTGGGCGCCTGTTCAATACCCTTCCAAAAGAGGGTGAGATTACTGTCAAATATAATCTATTTTACATGACCTCTATTCATTCTTAGTAGTAATCTCATTAATTAAATAAAATGTACTGACTGAAAAAATCAAACATATTACAGTAGTTTAAAAATACATCAGTGACCTTTATCAACTGGACCTCCAACCTAATCCCAAAATATGAAGTTTGCTTGCCAGGACCTATTTCCACACTACTAGACGGGCTGATATTAGCTGTATTATAATATCTTTCTTACAACTGACTCTCCAACCAAAACCAAAAAAGAACCCTATTCTGTCAGAGATCAAATGCAGGCCACCTGGTTTATACTTACTCAGGTCATTTTCCCTGCCTTTTTTTTTTAAATAAATAATACTTTAGCTTTGTTTTAATTGAAATAATTCTCAATATGCTCTAGTAGCTGCTTTTAAAAAGCAGCCATTGTATTTAACAACCACGGTTTTTTCAACCAAAAAAACTTACAGCATTTTCACAATTGGTGCCAGAAAGGAAACATGAATCATCTGAATATTTAACCAAGTAACATCATACTTGCTAGTCACATCATATTTAACTCAAACAATCTGTAAGGAACGTTATAACGATGATTTTTCATTTGTAATGGTTGGTACCGGAGCGGTCAAGGAAACAGAGCTTTGCCACTTACTAGTAACTTAAGCAATCAAACAATACTTTTTAAATACATGTAAAGAAATGTAAAATATGAAAGGATAGCCCAGAAAAAGAAAGGCCATATACAGTTCATCAAAACATTGTGCAGCTGAGGGTTTCAGGGTATTTGTTTTGCTGAATCAGAACAGCAGAATTCAAGCCAGCACAAACCCTCACACAGTGACAGCAATCCTGCCAAGTGGTGAGAGACCGATGCCATCTTCACGGAGAACAACACTCTGCCCTCCCAGGACCAAGGCTTTGGCCAGAGAAAAAATTTGGCCCAGTGCAAACCAAGGGAGCTCAGTCCTCAGGAAGAAAATATTCAGGGCAAAAAAAAATAAAAGGTTAATAGAGCTCAGGAGCATAAACAGGTAGAGAGAGACATGCTGGGCTCCATGTTCCTCATCCACCAATGCCAGATGCCAAACCCTGCCCTATCTTGAATTTTTTGTTGGGAGACCTCCCAAGATGCCAAATCCAGCTGCTGGATACGCTCAACCCAGGTACAGTTTATATGGAACAGATATGAAGTAATATCCCTTGTACTAGTGCACACAGTGAAATCTGATTTGATAAAACCCCAAGAAGGTCAGTTCATGCAAAGGTGGGACAAGAATCACAGTCTATAATAGAGCAAACCTGTCTAAAACCTGAAAGGCCAGTATCAAGCACTACAGGGTTGCAGCCACTGGATCACATTCCCCAGTAAGAGACTGAAAGAGAGTACAGAAACCCTGATTTTCAACACACACTCTACTACAAATAATTGTGTAGGTAGAAAATGGTGCACCATGTTTCTTCCTGTTCAAGCTATTCCTAGTACTTGGGCTGAATCTTCCTTGCTGCAGTTTAAGCATTAATCACATTAACTCTTGTCCTACCCACCAGAAACTAGGCATCTCCAGCTCTTTCAACTTTTCAATGGGGTCATACTTGCTGATTGCTCTTACAGCTTTCCTATGAATTCTCCCGATGGTCCGCATATTTGTACTCCATCCATCTGCACAAGTAAAGGATTATTACTAGTTGCAGTTTATTAGAACTGCCTTAGACAACAAGTCTATCACTTGTGAGTGACTCCCTGTTCGCAACACTATAAGCCAAGGTTACAGTTAGGAACTCCTGCACTCAGAGGAACAAAGTCACCATAGGGCGAATGTGAAACTAAGCCTTTGTTTTGCAATATAACACACATCCTAATTTCTGTCTTTTACAAGCACAGTCTAACCAACTGTCCCACACCCTGCTTGTGACATAGGAATGTGTTGGTCATCCTCATTTTACAGTTGGCAAAGAGGATCAAAGAAATTGTATTAATTTTTCTGAGATTAATTTTTCTGATTTTAAGGTTATTCTGGTACTTTCTGCGTTCTAAGTCTGGCTGCTAGGGCTCTGAATCTGATATGGAGAAGTGCAGATTTCTGCTTAAGAGCTATCAG
Organism: Aptenodytes patagonicus; assembly: GCF_965638725.1. NCBI lineage: Eukaryota > Metazoa > Chordata > Aves > Sphenisciformes > Spheniscidae > Aptenodytes > Aptenodytes patagonicus. The sequence goes on from NC_134970.1 coordinate 7,012,934, forward strand.
GTAATGAACATACACGTTATGCTATGAATCTGTCAGTGGTTTCTTTGGACAGTTTTCTTCTGATGTCCTCTCGCCCTCTTTTCTCCCAGTGTTTCACCTTGTCAAGTTCCAAAGTCCTGCCAGTAGTAAGACCACTGTCCCTTTGCAGTCCCATGAAACTCCATTTAGATTTGGCCATGTTCTAAACTGCTAAAAGTCAGCACTCTCTTCCTGCTGCTTATTGTTTCACTTGAAGCTAAAATCTTTCCAGTGTCATCCATGTTGGTCTATCCTTTGATCCTTACCCATTAGCTCCCAACTGGCTCACCACTCATCCCAAGGGAAAGCTCCAGGCACTCCTTCACATGGAGCACAACCCCTTCTCCTCACCTTCCCAGCCTGTCTTTCTGGTCGTGTGAGCTATCTCACCATGTCCAACAGGGCCATAGCTCTGCAACTTGTGCACGACCTTCTAATTCCTCCTGTCTCCTAAGCCACTTGTGTTTGTGTAGAGGTAGCCGAGATGGCTGTTTTCACAAGGGGAGAGCAAAGAGCTTTCCCAATCCTGTTGTACACCAGACACTTCCTCCCATGCCTTCACTTCTCTTCAGTTCATGGCAACCCTTCCCTGATGTACCTTAGTTGCAAATATTCCAGATAACAAGGTGAGAATTGCACTCAGGATTATAGTGATAAACAGAGCCATTACACTGTAGAGCCAGGCCTGTGTTAGGTATGCTTAACGATAAAGGCATACCAGTATACCTACGGGTAAAGTCCTCCTGGTATAATAATAACCGCTACCTAAAACCAGCACTGTGCAAACATAACTTGAGTCTGGCAGGTGAGATAATCTGTGCAAAGCTATACTTTTGATTTGCAATAACTGTAATTTCAGTAAAGGCTTCTGCAGGTGCAACTCCAGATGGTCACGTGCAAATTCAAAGGGCTATCGTCCTTCTCACTCCCAGTGCATACAAGAATACTAAAAATCACAGACTAAGATGCACTGCCAGTCTGAATGTATTTGTCAGCTCTAGATCCTATACTTAGCTCTCAATCAACGTGATCTCCTTACTTTATTAGCAGTGCCTGACAAAAAGAATTTTAGATTCAATCCTGACACCTCTGATGATCTGGGCTGGCACCCCTCTCCAACACACACTGCCCTGTTTCATCTGTTGAAGCGTTTTCCCTATTTAAGGTTAATGAGATTTGCAATCTGAGGCTCTTTTCAAGCTGGAATCTTTGCTTTCAAAAGCAGATCTCATCAGTCACCTTTGCTTCCCTTTCAGTATACCTTTCCACAATGCCGGCACGATTCGAGCCATCATTTTCAAAATTCAAGTATTTCAGAAGTCTTTTTTTTTTTTTGCATTTCTTGTGCTCAGAACTCACTCTGTATCCTGTCTAGACAGCACAAATAGAGTTTGTCCTGTGATCCTCATCAGGGTTCTGATTTGACTTACAAAGCTGTGCATTAGTGTTGCTTCTCCCTGTGCTACAGCGCCTAGCAATCGTTCAAATAGAGATTGAGATTACAGCCCTGAGCATCATCTCTGGGGCTGATTCCACATACTTTAAAATAAACTTAGTTAAACCTGTGCAAACCCCTACATAAACTCATTGACTTAAATTTTAACACCAGGAATACATTCAGCTTCACTTGAAGTCCTTAATAAATTAAGTTGAATCAATGTAAAAGTAAAATTAAATCAAATGAATAGTTTCCACTCAGGGGTCAATACTAGTTTTCTATATGCAATTTAGAACTCACATGTGCAGAGTCAAGGCTTAAATGGATCTCAGATTACAGTTTAAGCTGAAATGGCTCAAGATAAATTTCAAGGAGAGAAAAAAGGAGCGGAGGAGAAAAAGTGTATACAAGGCTGGAATTTATCTCTCTCTCCTGGAATAAATTGAATTTGCATTTCTGAAGTCTTTTTCACTTCCAAGTGTTTCTTTATTTACCTCTGAGTCTGCTGTGGGTGGTTGTTTAACTGTTGTTATGCCGAAATCTAAACCAAAAACATCCCGAGATTTTTTTAAACCACGTTCTTCCGAGGGCAAGGAGGGAACTTCTTCTGGGGCAGATACTCTCTCAGCCACTTCTGGATGGGACACCTGGTTACAAGATTTAAAAACAATAGTGTGTAAAAGTATAGATGGGAGGCATGAGAGACTGGACACGGAGCGGAAGCGTCCCTGCGGCTGAAGCTCCAAAAGATCGTGCCCATGTATCCAAAACATTCAGAATCAGTCCAGGAAAGCACCATGGTCTTGTTTGGGGCCCATCACTGTGACTGAATTAAATTAGTCATGTAATTTTCTTACTTTTTTTTCAATGACAGAGGTACACCACAATTAAAATCTTAAGCATTAATTGCTTTTTGTCTGCCCTCTTCCTCCCATCGTTCTTCATGAGAAGCTGAGGGTTTTGTTTCCTGCAAGTAGGAAGAATGCAGATCATGAACAAAGATGGCAAAGAGGCAATATCTGTCAGCGATTCCCACAGTCTGAGACAGACTTCCCACGTTCTGCCTGGACGAAAAAACAGGGCAGATGGATCACCACAAAGAGACAACCTGTACTTTATGTCAAAACTGACTAACACATTTGGAAGATGATGAAGTAAAACCTTTTCTATGGCTGATAGGTTACACCACGGCGTGACAACAGGCAACATCAACATGCACAGAGCTAACACAGCCGCTGCTGCTCTACCAGAGCGCCATGCGCCCCTCGAGGGCCAGGCTTTAGCTGGCCCTATTCATGGTCCAGACACAACTCTTCTGCACCTCTGTCAAGAGATCTGGGTCAGCTACAAAAATGTAACTTTCTTGTAGTGAGACTGATTCTCTTGGCTGCGAAGAACATATTAGCCATACTATTATTGCAGGTTGTGACTACTTGTGTTGTTTTCAGTGTTTACCTTTTATCTCTTCTTCATTTCTCAAAGCATTTCTAACATGTTTTCAGTGCTTTTTCAGACTGAAATTTCAACACTATGTGCAATATTAGGAAATAGCTAAAATCAAATCCCCTGCAGTTGTTTCAAGGCTCCTCTTTCGCATTCTCTCAGCTCCTCAGAGGCCTTCTCATATTTACAGAATAAATTTATAATTGTGTAAATTTTAACCCTCCTCACCCTCATATATGAATGAGCAGGTATGAAGGAAGCTGATAGTTGCACTGAACTCCAAAGTCAGTGAAGATGCGCTCAGATCTCTTTCACAACCTAGGAACATTGATGAGCCTCTCTATCCTCCAATACCACTAAAAACTCTAAGGCAAAATGAAAAAAGACCTAAAGCCATCAACAAACAAACCGGGTGAACCAACATAAAGTAAAAGGTAAAAAAAAAAAAAATCTATTTTTCCTGTGAAACTGGAAGAAAACCGTAAGCTCCAACAGGTCCAAATGAGATGTCACTGCTGGTAGCTGTTTATACTCAAGAGATGCTACTACACTATCATACCAGGCAACAGCATAAAACTCTGAAACAGATGGGCAGAGCTTTGGATAGTCATTAGGTTCAAGGAGGTTTAAGGATTTAAAATGTTTTCACATGCTGGGTGCAGAAAATCTGTGTGCTTTTCTGACAAAACTGGAACAGACTCATTTTAGAGTGAACTTCAAGACACAGGGCTGTGCAAATGAACAAAGAAGGAGAAAGCAAATACTGAAGGGCTTTATTATGCCTTTCCTTAGACAGTGATTCTTTCCAGATTATGGCAACAGACTCATCTATCCTAGCTTATGGCTGTAGGTACCTGAGAGTAAACAAAGTGCTGTTTATAATCCATGAAGCACCTATTACTTTTAAAAATCTGGCATGATATGAACCTAGGAACACAGCTTGGGCAAAGGCTTCTTTCACCTGTAAGGAGCAGCATCCAGCTAACCACAGGCCAGTCAACCGCACCTCCATCCTGAGAAGGTTATGGAGCAAATCCTCCTGGAAGCTACTTCCAGCACATGAAGGAGGTGACTGGGAACACTCAGCATGGATTTACCAAGGTTAAATTTTTCCTGACTAACCTGATCGTCTCCTACAAAATGCTGAATGGCTTCACAAATTAGAGGAGGGCACCGTGTTCTCAGCAAGTCTGTGGTTGATATCAAATTGTCTGGAGTGGTTGAAATGCTGGAGGCTGCTATTCAAAAGGACTATCTAGGCTGGAAAAATGGCCTGATGGGCACCTCAGGAAGTACAGCCAAGGCAAATGCAAAGTCCTGCCCCCGGGACAGAGTAGGTCCTTGCAATGATACAGGCTGGGGACTGGCTGTCTAGAAAGCAGCTCTTAAGATAAAAACCTGGGAAGTCCTGGTGGACAACAAAGCTGAACAGGAGTCAGTAGTTATTCCACAGTAAGGCCAACAGCATCCTCAGCTGTATCAGCAAGTGTGTAGCCAGCAGGTTGAGGGAAGGGATTTTTCCTCCTCTATTCGGCACTTGTAAGATCACATCTGAAGTACTCTACCCAATTTTGGGCTCCCCAGTACAAGAAAGGCATTGACCTACTGCAACAATTCCAGTGGAGGGCTACCAAGATGATCAGGGCCTGGAGCACATGATGCATGAGAGAAGAAAAGGCAAAGGAGATATCTTACTGTCTGCAACTACCTACAGGAGGAGTGCAGAGAAGACAGAGGCACTCTTCCGAGAGGTGAAAGACAGGAGGCAACAGACACAAGTTAGAGCACGGGAAATTCTGATTCGGTATGAAGGGAAGATATGCTTTACCATGATAGTGGACAAACACTGGAAGAGGAGCCAGGAGAGGCTGTTGGATCTCTATCCTTAGAGATATACAGAAATGGACTGGACAAGACCTTGAGCAACCCGCCCTAACCAGACCTCCTTTGAGCCCAAGGTTAGACTCAAGACCTCTAGAGGTCCTTTCCAACCTACCTGCTTTTGCAACTCAAAAGACTTCCTCCTATTCTTTAACATACTCCAGGTCTGGAAGTCCAGCTTAGCTTCTGCTATGATGGAAATTTAATTTATGTCTAAGATGGAAATTTAGCCTTTCCTTTTCCCCTCTTATTTTCCTGATTGTACCACAGAAGAAGAGAGGGAATTAAAAACCTATCACAGATACCTGGAAGGGACCTCATTAAAGGCTATTTCCATTCCTCTGCCCCATGCAACGTCAACAGTATCTATTTCATTCCCGAGAGAGGTTTATCTAGCCTGTTCTTAAAGACTTCCCGTGGTAGAGACTTCTCAAGACTTCTCATGAAATCTTCAACGCCGCACTACTGTTAGCAAGTCGAAAACATTTTATCTGCAATGTATTTGTTGAGATCATCGTAGCTGCATTGCCAACATAAATTCATTTATTATAGCTTAACAATGGTGTAAAGCAGAGGATCACCTCAGTTAAGTACCACTTCCTCATATGAAGCGGTTAATACAGAAGAGGGATTGTCATGGATTGTGGTAGAGGATAGAAAGTTGAAGACCATGATGAAAAACCTACAACACAGGATAAATCACTAGATACAAAAGCAAAGTCATAAATATGAGTAAGCTTGTTGCGATATCAGCTCTTCTACAGATTTTGCAGCTCTGGTTGTGGTAAGTAATAGGGGATGGGACAGTGGACATCATTTGATATTCCGCTCTACACTGAAGATGAGATTTTTTTCCATTTGACATTCACTGGAGAATACAGCATGGAAACAGGGAGGTTAATTCTTTAACAGTGACATTCAAACACATGCTGTTATCACTGCAAAAGTCAGAATATAAGACAATCTGTAACTTATTTACAGATTACTGTATTAATTGTAAACTCTCTTTCCTTGAAAACAATTTTAATATATCAGTTGCAATTTAAAAGTAATTTTAAATTTAAAAAGTAATATATAATTCATCAGAGAGGATTAGGCACAGTTTAAAGAGCAAGTATTGCCAAATCCAATGAACGTGTCTCAAACGATCACATACTGAAATCTAACAACAGATGACAAAAATGAAGCGACCAACCATTTGCTTCTTTTTGGCACCATGGTGTGTATTCAAAAATCAAATTACCATAATAGTACTTTTGGGATCTTAATCTGACTTCCTGCATAAAACAACCTACAAGACTACCTTGAAGTAGTACTGAAATGGAACCTTTCTTTTCGGAAAACTTTCTTCTTAGAAAATACCGAATTCTGGTTTAGAAGTAGTGAATAAACTACCAAAAAGCTCTGATGAAACTTTCCAATGAATCACTACCCTCATTCTTTACAATTTGTAAACTTCTATTTCCTTTTCTTTTTTAGTCTGATTATTTCTAGTTTCAACTTTAAGCCAGTGGATCTTGCTTTATCTTTTACCAACAGATTAAAAAGACTCTGTTCCCCAGGTAGGCCAGTAAAGAATTAATTTCATGAACCTTCCCTAAAAGAGACTACGCTTCACAGCTGGTCACTGTGTTTCTCAATCTTTAATCATTTTCAGATTTCTTCTCTGAATAACCTCCTTGATTTGTGAGCACAAGATGGTGAGATATTATACTGGAAGATCTATCTAATAAACCCAGGGGTAATGTATTTATATTACTAAATAATACTGCCCTATGTCAGCTTCTGGAGCCAAGAATATCATCAGCACTTCCAGCCATTTTACATTACAGGGAGCTTGCCTCAGCTACCCACAATGACTGAAGTTTTTAAGTCATTGTTTCCAGGGATACTGTAAGGGAAACTATTAACATAGACCACAGACCCTGTTCTTAGATGTATTTCTTTACATACATACTGAAATACATATTGTTTGTGCCCACCTTAAGAAGAAATCCAAACCACTCTGAGTGGACTGTTATTTTAATCATTAATTGGCAAAACTCTGGACAATTAGTAACTATTAGGGGAAAGCTGTGATTTTCTGTTTTCTTTCAAGGCTGTTGACAAAAGTTTATAGCAATGCAACAACAATAACCAGTCTCTAAAGGATCTAAGCAGAGTAACTACTCCTCATTCAAAACCGTATTTCTTATCTTTCAGTTATCCAACTTTATACCCATTTAATATGAGTCATGTTAATACTGTATTGTTCTAATTTCTTATGGGTAAGTGAGCTACCGAAATAGGTTCCTTCTGCCTATCATCCACACACGCGTGCATTTTGCTTTCTCTGGGAAAATTCTGTCAAAGCATGTAACAAACATCCCTCAGAAAGGATACGAATGTAGCCTTGACAAACAGAAATCGAGCTGTGCAACAATCTTAACTACAGTTACCCTGATAACCAGGTTTTTATAAATACTAACATTTTCAAGATGTCTCTCTCCAGCTTACTGAGCACAAACTCGAAAAGGTCACTGGTATGAAGATCCTAAATTTTTAAAAAATATTTTCTAAAAAGGATGCAAGTCTGAACATATTATTTATAAACATAAGGAGTATCAGTCTTCTCTTTGGACTGTGAAATGCTAAATTTTATCTCTCCTAGCAGAACATGATACCCCAACAACTACACTCACCACATCTGAAGGCAGATCTTGTTAGGGACCTCACTGCAGGAATTCAGGGTTTTGTTCACATAATAACGTTTCTTTTGCCTCAAGATACCTCAACGGGTGTAACTGATCTCTGCACAGACCGTGGCAGACTCATCCACAGGAGGATGAGTAAGTCCTTTTAATCCTTCTTAGCTTCCCACAAACCACATCACTGTAATCCATCCGAAGAAATCCAGAACTGTGCCTCAAAGCCAGAGAAGGTTACCAACACATTAACCTCCGTTTTTGCTTATTAAAAGAAAAATCAAGAGCTTTGAAAGTCAGAAATTTTTATTGCTCTTGGCTTTGAAAGGCCTAATTGTGAGACTAAAATGCTTCACAGGCCATGTTTTAAAGGTTTCTCTTGTAACTTCAGGAAAGACAGATTGCTCGCTAGTACCTGCAGTCACTGGGGAGCTGACGGTCATTCGCCTGGTAACAGGGGAGCGATCCACACTGTGACTATCCCACACACTGACCTTCCTTAAGCATTGCAAGGAAGAATTTTCTTCCTCTTCCTACACCACCTTGTCCTCTATGAGGCCGTGATTGTTTCCAGACATCACTTTTGATTCTGCGTGACTGTGCCCACAAATGGGTGGGCACCCCTCCCAGACCTCGAGCTCCTCCGCCATTCCCTGCAATACACTCCTCTGCTGCAGCACAAATCATGACTGCTGCGTGCATGCGTGTGTCTGTCTGTCTGTCTGCTGGCAAGCAACTGTGCAAGATGGGGCATTTTCCCTATCATTGCCTGCTGATTTTTTATGCTGCTCCAACCTTCTTCAGAAAGCCAAGGATATTTTGAGTTCAACAGGAAAACTCAAGGCCAATAAAGAAATAGGAAAATATATTTAAATTATTTTAAAATCCTCCAATAGCCCTGTATAGAGGAAACCAAGCACCTCAGGAAGCTTTGGCAGTGTTATGCAGGCAGGCATGGACTCAGACATGATATTCCTCTGGCTGCCTTAGAAAAGTAGAACCCCCAACTGTGAAGATCATCTAACAGTAAAGATGGAGAACAGCTCCGTGTGCTCTGTAAAATATATATGTACATATATTACAGCATCAAGACAAAGGTGTGAGGAGCTGTGGATTGCAATTGTGCAGTTCAAAGTCTTGATTTTCATTTTGGAGACATCCTAAAAGCATAAAATAGGAGTTCCTGGTTTACTTTTGAAGTACTGACCTGTTCCACTTTAGTTTCCCCTCTTCTACTTGTTAGACCGTTGTCCCATCGTCCATGCCACAGCGAGGCACTGTCAACAATTTTGAGAGGCCTGAGTAGAGAACTAGAACAGGTCCATTGCCAGACTTGTTTCCAGTTTTTCCTCTACCTGTTTACCCAAAATACTGAAAACGCTAGACTGCCTCTGTGCACCTACAGCGCCTGATACTTGATTGCTGCTTGTCCTCAATAACGGCTTCTAGGACCTTCCTGGAACTTGCCCTGCACCACTGTTATTAATGCTCAAATTGTGCCACCTTCTCCGGGTAAAAGCCTCGAGATTCCTCAGTCTCATGTGACTTGTCACCTTCCACGTTGCCCATAACAGGGGCAAATACCATTTCCACCTGACAGTCTATGTCTATTACTGGCATGCGTAGGTCTGAAAAGTCCAAATCACTACCTGCATCGCTCTGAAAAGCTTCTCAGGGCTGGCTTAGTCTTAGTTCAGAGAACGAGAAAGACTGGAATGGCAGCAGTCACTCTCCTTCAGCATGAGTATAAGAAATCTCTTTTGCAAAGCACTGTAAAAATCACTACTGGATTAATCGCTAAATCAGCACCAAGCCTTCTTAGTTTGGACTCTGGAGGCTTTGCCCACTCAATGCTAAATGTCCAAAAGAAGAAAAAATTAAGGAAATGCATCACATGATGGTAGGTATGAAGGTCAACCTAGCTATAGCGCTGTTAAGCAAAGCTGTAATGCAGCATTTCTAAGATCATATAACATAGAAAAATACAAGAACAACATATGCTATACAATCCAACCATTAGAAAAAGAAAAAAAACCAAAACCAACAACTATCAAAAGCCAAGACAGATTATTCTGCTGCACGGTAACAGAGGTCACCATCACTTCACACACAAGCAGAATTCTTCAAGTGCTGAGATAGCATTGCACTCGTTGTCTTCTACTTTGTTTCAACTTAATGTGAATAATTTTGTTCACAGATATGGATAAGAAAGGAAATTTCAAGTTCAGAGTGTCCTGGAATATTATGGTGTTAGAGAGTCACTGCCACTGTTAAAAGTCTTTGCCAAAAGCTCACAGAAACTTCAGGAAAACAATTCTGAGAAATTATCTACTTACCACTCCAGAACACACAAAATCATTTAAAACTTACTTAAAAAGCCTAAAGTCTCTTGCAGTTAATCAGTCTTTAAAGAAAATTTACTATCATCGTGTTTCAACAGTGCTTCAACCTCACTTCCCATTTCTACGAAAGTAGTCTCTAGGTGCCATAACTGTGGAAGAAACTTCAAAATACAACACATGCAACTAACAGACAGACACCTGCCTGGGATTACAGACAGCCCAAGAAGAGAGCTCTGAAATATGAAGTGAAATTCAGCAGGGGGTAAGTCAGGTAATAATGCTGTTTTACAACACTGTCAGGAGCACTTCTGCTCCTGAAAGCGATAAGCAATCGTATCACGAAGAACCACTGATGGAGGAAGCCTTAAGTGTCAAATGATAACGTTGATAGGAACAGAACGGGATCTACGTTCCTGAAGGCATCCGTATCTTTAAAAAGTTGGAGATGCAGTTTTATTAATTTCATGTGAAAATAAATCAGCTTTGTAAAGCATAAAATAGGCTACCATGAACTACTTCGGTCAAAGAATTTTTTAAAATGAGGCCCAGATGCATTGTTAATTTAAGAGCAGTGTGTAAATGGTATTTTCCTATTCATCAAATGCCGAGTTGTGTGTCTTTGCAAACAAACTAAAATACAGTGCAACAGTCAAGGATGTGAGCACCTCTGTCATTCCAATTCTGGCAAAATTAGTAAATCTGCATTTGATCCTAATTCACGTAATATTCATCTCTAAGTTATAACCTTAATCTCTGCAGTTCTCTATACAGCACAAAAACATCAAGTATTTCTTCCCCACAGATCAGCTAACACACTCTGAACCTACTATTAAATCAGCTGAAGTATTCTAACATAAATTAACAAATACAGTCAACGTAACCATTCTAAATCCAGGAAATACACATATTAGTACAGGCTTCAAGAAACCTACTTTTTTTGTGCATTCTGGGAATGAAATGATCAGGGGCCACTGAAACCACATTTACTGAAATGTGAATTGAAATGTGTACTGAAACCATGCAAACCCTCAGCACTTCAACTTGAAATACCAGGTTATCCCAGAGAGGATATCTATCAGTGCGCTATGGAAAAAAATTGACATTTTATCACACAAGCACTGCATTGTAATGAGTAGCCCAAAAGAAACATATTAGCATGTTCACCATCTTTTTTTTTTTAATATTTTCTCATTTGGGTTGTTTACTTGGCCCTTGGTGGTCTACTGTCTTTTTATGTTCATGTAAAGAACCTACATTTTTTAATGTATATATTTTATTAACACAAATATGTTCAAAAAAGCCATTTCTGAGCCTCCCTATGATCTCTATTATTATTTTACAGTCATACCTTTATAAGCAAACACTTTACACTTGACCTAAAAGGGAAATGCTATTCTGTATAATTACAGCATCGGTAAGATTTTACGCACACAGGCACTGTTACAGTGAATGAAAACCTTGTGTAGTTTTGAATTCTGCTTCAAGAGCATCACACAGCCAACCACACAACCACTGGTCCACTCAGTGAATTCATTCCTAATCTTTGTCAGATAATGACTGACTCAAAACTTGAATTACAAGTGTTTTATGGTATTTCTTTAAACAGTACTAAGCAAAGTTTTAAATGTGTCAACATTGACTATTTTTAAAGATTGTTGCCCACAATATTTCAGCTGCTTAACCTTTGGTGGGGAGGAGCTATTACATTGAACTAGAAGTCAATGTCTTTGTGGAAAACATGTCCATAGCCTGACAGCAAAAATGGGTCAAAAAAAGACAGAGCGTAAAAGGAAAAAACAAGAGCTGAACGTTTTACCTCACTGTCTGGGCTGGGCTGGATAACTTCCCAGGTCTGAGAGTCCACGTCGTAGCAGTGGAGCTCATTGGGCAGCGTGTTATCTGCAGCACCACCAAACACGTAGAGATGCCGGTCAAATGCAACCATTGTGTGGCCATATCTTCGTTGTGGAGGAGGAGGGGAGCCTCGAAGTAAGTGCTCGGTAGGAATTCGTGTCCAACTGAGACATTAGAAATGAAACAGTATAGTTTTTTACAATTCTTTTCTGCAAAGTAAGTTTTCTAACTCTCAGATTGTCAGAATAAAGAAGAGGAGCTCTATTACAGTAGTTATTGAACCTACATAAGCACAATGACTAATCCTGCAGATTTCTCAAGAGACCTATGTCAGCTCCATGTTGCTAAACTTCTAACTGAAAATGTGATAAAGGCAACACGGTTCCATAACCCAGATGTATTTACGTAAACCCCAGCAGCTCAAAGACCACAACTTGGGAAGGAATCAGTAATCTATTGTCACACACTTGAACAGCTAACCCTTCTAAGTAAAGGGCACCATTCTGATACCGTATCCCATTTTGATAAGGCATCGCTTATTCCCTATGATAGCATGATTTCAGCCAAGGTTTGGAGGCTGTTAGCTGTTTTTCCAGTTGTGGTTCCACTTCAGCCAGTAACCAGACAGTCCAGGTTGTCAGAACAGACCAGTGCATCTGTATTCTCACTTTTTGGCATTTTTCCCCCATCAGAGGGGCCACATTCTCAGAGCAATGGTTGACACTTTGAGCAAGTCACCCCAAATGTCTCAAACCGAGTACTCAAGATTTTAAAAGATACTATGCATTTTACATTTCCCAGTGATTTCACTACGAACTGGTATTTCACAGGACTTCTGTCTGGTTTTAATCAGGTATTCATATAACAACTTTTAGGAAGGTAATAGTTGGCATCCCATTCTGAATACACTAACATTCGTGATTATTGTTTGAAGTGAATCTACTAAACTTTCTGTTCGTCTGCTGGAAAAGACCAATCTGATGCACATGGCAAACGACAAAGTCTTATTAAAACAGTCCACATTTTATCTTATCTACCCTTCCTCATCATGAGATGCAGTATTCTTCCTCAATACCCTTAAGTATGTGCATTTCGCAACTGAAGTAGTCAATGACTGCGGATTTTGCGCGACTTAACTGTCTACACTTACATCTTTTCCTTGAATTCAAACTGAAAGAGATTATTGGTAATCTTTGCTCCACTCTGGCCAGAGAAAACAAACATCTTGTCTTTGCAAACAGCCACAGGAAAATTACAGCACGAAGGAGGAATTTCACCACTTTGTTCAATCTGAAAGATAACAAAGTTTAAAATTTAAAATGTATTATTGTAGCACACAGCTACACGTGTTGAGTGGGCTGCAGGACCATGCAATACATCAGCAGACAGACAGACCACACGGCAGCAACGTGTGCAGACAAACAACTCCCTATAAATCTGGCTACAGGTAATCACCTAATGCTGTGCTTACACAGACTAATTTTACCATGGATAAAAAGGATGAGAGGCCGCATTTCTAAAGCCCCTGATACTGTAAGGATCAGGACTCTGATCTTGGTAGCCAGCCAGCGAAGCTCCCAGTCCATGGCAGTGGTTAAAGTGGGAAATGCAGTCCCTTTTTATAGGGGACATAGCAAAGCCACCATGGGCAGTCTAGGTCCGGTTCACAGATTCACAAGCAAAAAATCACTTTCATATACGCTTGGTTTTCCAAACACACAAACAAAATCAAATTTCAATTGTTTCTTTTCAGCTGTGTGACAAATACATTCTGAAGAGAGAGGAGTATAATCCAGCATAGGAAATTTTAAATAATTGTGTATGAAAACCAAAAAAGAAAATTCTATGTGTTAGTTCAAATTAAAGCTTCTTACCTCTTCCCAGCATGTTAGCTCTCTATCCTGCAGGCCAATTGTCCACATATCATTTAGCCTATGTGATAACACAAAAAATGCTTGATTTGAAACAGTTTATTTTTGGTAATTTTTAGCTTATAGAGCTGAAAGGACAGAGAACCTATTTTATCAGCATTCCTTCTCCTGCACAGGAAGAATCTCCTACTTCCGCTAACAGAAAAAACTATAATAATCTTTTTTGTCCTACACCTAAATTTTATACCACCACCTAAGCTTGCTTTAGCATCTTTCTGGTTTCAAGTATACTACAGTTAACAGTTACACACAGCAACTCTGCCTGGAGCTTATGGATTTGAGCTATTTAATCTTCAGGAATTTACAGAAATACCCCTTACTACCCTGCCTTCTTCTACCCATCCTTGCTAACCCCTGGGACTGACCACAGTAATTATTTATGTGGCTGAATCCTACCTCAAATACATAAAGGAGGACAAAGCGGGTAACCTGACACATCACTGACTACTACGTATCTGACTATGCTTTTCCCAGTACAAGTTACTCGCAGACATCCACAGATGCTTCCTTTGTTCAAATCTGCCTGGAGGCTCATGTTCCACAAAAAGACATCTTTTAACATGATTAGACGTATTTAACATAAATTAGACAGCTCCTCTCACCCAATCCCTCCTTCCAGCTACCCAAGGTCCCTGGGGAACTCCCTAAGCTGGAACTGAGCAATTCCATAGAGTCATGCATCTTTCTCCAATTCCTCCTCCAGAAATAAAGATCCCATCTGTTTTTCCAATTAGCAGCAGTTCTCCCGGAGACTTTGAGGAGCTGATAACTCTTCTGCAGATTCTCCTCAGAAGAGGAGCAGTCCAGCTCATCGAGGCAGCTCCTAGTTTGTGACAATCTCTGTATGCTCTCACGATGCAAATATTGTGCATCAGCATACAATGCTTCTCAAGTTCATCAAGACAGAGAAAAACTATGTGTTCAGAATTGATTCTTCCCTGATAGACGTGAAGAGCTGCCATGTGGGACAAGGCACCAGACTCTCCCTAACGTCTCAGTACCACTCAGTTCCAGTTTTTCCCCAGCCAAAATCTCATCTCCCTTCAATCTAAATAATCTTGGTATTTCAGTGCAGCATCCCACCAGGAGTATCACATATTTTCAGAGAAAAAGCTGACATGTTGTTTTCTTAGTTCTGTCATATGACTTCAGAGAAAATCCATGCTTTGTTCTCTAAGTCTTCAGCGACATCAGAAGGCCTGCAGCGGGTATCTTTTGAGAAATGCTCATTTGCCAAATTTCAAAGATCATTTAGCATCTTTACAGCCGAGAAGGCTGTCAAATTATACATCCGTAGCCATTCTGAGTCACCAGATTTTTAAGTTTTAAACACATACTTATTTGAACATGAACTGGTGAATTGCAAAAATGTAATGCTCAAAAACAGGCTGGGTTTTGCAAAGCTGCAGTTATGTGTTTAAATTGCTTGGTATACAAAAATGTCTCTACAGAAGTGAAAAGTGAGTGTCTGGGATTTTACAAAAGCACCCAAGGAGAGAGCAATCCCACCACATACCGTGCATTGCCATCATATCCTGCAAAGATCCACAGCTTATCACTGTACACTGTTGCGCCATGAGCTGACCTCGCAACTGGCAATCTGCAATTGAGAAAATTAAGAAAAAAAAAATCTTATATCACCTGCAGAGGTACTGTAAGAAGGATCTGCATGACAGCAAAAATGCACGTGTAAGAAGAATAAAGTCCCCTACACAAAATGGCTTCAAGCCAAGAAATTGCTTTTGTCATACACCCTCAAAACACAACGCAAGCCTCTGAGGGGTACAATTTAGAATTTTACACTCTGCTTCCTTCATTAAAGAAAAATTACCTCAATGCATACAGAAAAAAAAGAAAAAAAAATCCCAATTAATTCCTTGCCCAGCTTCAAATACTCTTAGAGTATTTTATGGAAAGTAGCTAAATAGTGGGACAATTAATAGCACTATCATTACAGCAAAGTGGCAATCCACTCGTGCTATAAAAATCCCATGCATATTTTCATGCACTAAGAAGGTGGAACACATAAATGAGACCTGGGACAGAGCTCACAA
Organism: Aptenodytes patagonicus; assembly: GCF_965638725.1. Taxonomy (NCBI): domain Eukaryota; kingdom Metazoa; phylum Chordata; class Aves; order Sphenisciformes; family Spheniscidae; genus Aptenodytes; species Aptenodytes patagonicus. The sequence goes on from NC_134970.1 coordinate 7,028,579, forward strand.
CGCTTATTTGGGATTGTTTAGCAGGGCATTCCTGAGATGCAGTGCCCATGATAAAAGATCAAACCTACGATTTCTCTTTGTTGTTTTTTATCTTTTTTGTTTTCACTAAATCAGCCAAGGAGAGCTGAGCAAAACTGTGATGCCACAAGGCCAGTAGATGTAATGTTAACTCGTTTGAGGTTATTTGTGCAGTATGCACACTTGTAATTGTGGGGAAAGACAAGGGCATTTGAGTTCATAAAATATGAGTAAGAATTACTCTCCAAAATGTCCGAAGTTGCTAGAATAACCAGAAAGAGAAATTACTAATGCGGTCTATGTTCTAAAACGTAACATAAGCTCATCAGAGGTGAGCAACAGTAATTTAAGAATGGACTGTGCATTCCTCATCCCTTTCTACAAGTCACAACAATAAATGTTCCCTTCCCTCCCCCCACTAAAATCAGCATTTCAGAAACTTCAAATATGTAATGAACTGCGTGTAAAGACACAGTCTGTCCCATGCACAGGTGTGCTAAACGTTAAGTAGCTGGGAAAAAATCAGCATCACAGATAACATCCCAAAATGTGCACAAAGTCAACTTTAAGAAGTAAAGTTCTGGTTTTGACTGGTTTCAACTGGTTTTGATTTTGCCTTGGAAAGCTGAATCTCAGGAACCGTTGTTCAACAGATCCAAACATGTATCATCGACCCATTCATCTGCTGCTGAATTTATTTGTGTGAACACACGTCACCTTAAGGCGCTTCAAGCAAGTGTGTGCATTTCAGACCACTCCAAGAAAGTCAGACTTTATTCAGAAAAGAATGTGTGGATTTAACTACAAATAAGCTACAAATTGGCTTCTGATAAAACTAAACTGAAACTATGAGGGATCAACAAATTTCATGCTGTCCTTGAAAAAGAAACAATTCAAAAGAAAAAATTTCCTTTGCTCCCATCCCTTCTGTCACAGAAATGAAACGTGAAGAATGGATTTTGGTCAAATTTCCAATATAGTACACTCTGGAATGGAGGCCTTGCAAAAAAATTCCTTCAGAACAAAAGATAGTTCTCAGAAAACTTTTATCAAGAAAGTAGAGCAGAAATCGTCCTGCAGCCTTAATATTAGCCTTGTAACCTATTCTAAGTGTGCCATTTTAAGTGTTTGCTGAGTTACGCTCAAGTCCCCTTGAAGAGTGGGGTAACGATGCCACCTCCTTACCTTCCTTCAGTCTTCCACTCTGTCCACTGTCCAGTTGCAAACTTATATTCAAAGAGATCATTTTTATTCTTCAGGTTGGAATTGGAATAAATGTCTCCAGTATAGCCACCTGGGCAACAACAATTCCATTAGACTCAAACGCAGTAATAGCACATACACACTTCTAGTCATTGTATTAGAAGAAAACTTAGTTTAGATCACGCAAAGGGAAGGTATTTGGCTAATGGACTGCTACAGGTGGGAGACTTCTCCTCCACTCCTACCCCTAAAGAAACACTATGGTAATGAGTTTCAAGCCTTCTTTGCTTTAGAGAAAACAGCAAAAGTATTTCCAACCTAAAGTTGAAATCACAGTCAGCCATGAAAAATACTGGATTTGCTACTGAATAAGATCTTTTGACGCTTCCTAAAAATATCTTTTTTTTTCAAAACAATACCAGCACTTTTATCATTCCAGGCACGCACAACTGTAATCTGCCGCTGTCTTACCAAACACAAACATGCTGCTCCCATAGACCACAGCTGAGTGGTGATACCGCGGTGCTGGCGGGGTCCCCGTGGTAAAAGCCCTGCACAACATTTAGAACAGCAGCAATCAAACACCCTTGTCATGCTTCAGGCACTCAAAGCCATTGTGCAGATTCAAAAAAGAAACAATTGTTAAAAGTTACTCTACTGTTCCTGTTTTCACTAGTTTGGGTTTCTTAATTATACTGTCTAAGATTTTATGACAGACTTTGCACTATAAGCATAAACGGTTACAAACATGATGCTGCTGAAATCTGTTTGGCAGAGATAGCAAGTGAGGCACAGGTAAGACAACACAGACTGCGTGGTCCAGAGCAAAGGAGCAAAGCAAAGACACGCGTGAGCCCCTCTTGGCACCTCTCCTGCCCTGAGGGGCTGCAGCAGCCCAGTCCCTCTGCCCGCGCATCCTTTCAGCACTCTCACAGGGCGTACGAACAGTGGCAACCCATGGCTCTCCGTCCATCACTGTGCTGTCCAGCATCCCCTCGCTGGCAGGAGCTGTGCGGGCACACTCGATAACTCGATAACCTCCCTGACAGCTCAGCCACACACCAGGCTTGCAGACGTCTGCTACGACAGCACTTGGTTCAGGGGTGATGCTTCCCCTTGGATCACAGAATCATAGAATCATTAAGGTTGGAAAAGACCTCTAAGATCATCGAGTCCAACCGTCAACCCAACACCACCATGCCCACTAAACCTGATACTCCGGTAGAGCCCCCAACTTTTACACCCGGGACCGGGGTGCTGAGGGAAGGTGAGGCATCTCCCAGCCCTGCAGGCAGGGCGGGGCCGAGCCAGGAGAGCCCAGCGCAGCCCACCTGCACCACGAGCAGTCCTTCACGTCGAAGCGCAGCAGGTCGTTCAGCATCGTCTTCCTGCAGGGAGGAACGAGAGAGGCGGCTGAGCCGGGCCGCGGAGCCGGCGAGGGGCAGCCCCGCTCCCCTCAGGCCCGACCCGCCTCAGGCCCGGGCCTGCTCCCCTCGGCGCTCGCTCGCTCCCCCCGTTCCCGCCCCCGCTCCCCACAGGCCCGCCGTGGCCTTACCCGTTGTCCCCGCCGAAGACGTAGATGGCGTCCCGGTAGGCCACCACGGTGTGCTTGCTGCGCCTGCGGGCGGCAGAGAGCGGCGGTCAGGAGCCGCCGGGACACTCACCGGCCAGCCCCCCCCCCCCCGCCCCGCCGCCCCCCCGCTCACCGGGCCCCCACGAACTCGTCGCAGGGCGGGAGGCGGCGCCACCGGTGCACCGTCTCGAAGGGCCCGAAGTTGAGGGTGAGGTACTCGACGCTGTCCGAGCAGCTGTGGTCGAAGTCTACGCTCGGCGCCACCTTCGAGCGCCCCGCGCTGCCCGCCGGGGCTCCGGCCGCCGCCATGGCCCGCGCCAGCCGCCAGCAACGGCGGGGCCGCCCGCCGGACTACGGCTCCCGGCGTGCCCCGCGACCGGGGTTCCCGGCGTGCCCGGCTGCCCCCCCCGAACTACGGCCCCCAGCATGCACCGCTCCGAGGAGGCGGGCGCCGCGGCAGCAGCCAGGGGCGCTGCGGAGCGGAAGGTCCCGCGTTCGAGGCCCACGCCCGGCGGGTAGAGCCCGCCGGGACCCAGGCGGCAGCTGGGCTGCCGCTGCAAGATTCGGAAGCCAGGCAGGTTTATACGTTAAAAGAGTTTATTTGTTAGTACAAAAAAACCAAACCAAGAACAATACTCATGAATACGCGTAAAGTCTCGTTCCAGAGTCATAGCTGAGCTATTAACTAGTTAAATTGTAGTCTGTGGCTATCGGAGCTTCATGCTATTCCAGCAAGGTAACACCCAGTGTGCAAAACACGATCGGTTCCTCCCCACAGAGGAGCTGTGAGCAGGACACACGCGTGCCAGGCACCAGCGTGGGCAGTGGCACGTGCCCAGGGCTGTGCGGTAGCCTGCATCCCACCCTTCAGTTTTAATTTAGCTTAACAGGGAGCTTGTATTTCCTAACACGGTGTTAGTAACCTTTATGACTGTTAGTTTAGTTTCTTCTCAACAGTAGACAACTAGAGGAGTGCTCTGCACCTCGAAACCAGACCTTAGACGCATCTCCGTAGAGTCCAGCATTTTTCATCCTGAGCAATCACCTTGTTACGGGTCAGAGTTGTTTCAGCAAAGCTGACACCCCTCCAGCAAAAAAAAAAAAAAAAAAATCTTGTTTAAAGATACATCATGGAGCATTCAGAATTTTGTTAGGAGGAAGAACAGTGAGAAAGCATAAGGGCAAAGGAGTTACATCAGCACAAGCACCAGCAGGACCAGGCAGAGGTCCTTCAAACCATCTCCCTTGCGCACGGTTGCTCTCACATCCTATTTGGCCTCTTTCTAGGGCAAGCTTGAGTCACAGTATTTCTTGCCAAAAAACATCCTGTACACCATGAGTTCGCTTCCGATAGAGTGTGCTGCACAGCTACACTGTTCCTGCGCCCACCGTCTCCAGGGTTGGTCCCAAACTCCATACCTTATGCCAGCTCCTGTGCAGCGGCACTGTGCCTGGCCAGCTCAGGCTGCACGTGAGCTGATGCTGCAGGAGGGAGAGTGCAGAGCACTAGTCCCCAAGAGCCACTTATCCCCCAATCTTTCCCATCTCACCAGGTACACTCCTGGAAAAGCCATCGATACCTGCAAATCAAAGAGCATTTTCTAACCAACTCACTGAAGAGCTCCAACAGGAACTCTACAAGACGCTGGCCCATCTACTTTTGGGACCTTGCAATCGCAAAGAAATCCTTTGATTTCTCAGTTCAGGATAAGGAATGGTATCAGTAGTACTAGGTTGCTCTAATTTTTCATGGTCTTGTTTAAACCCACCATCCAACTTAACTAAAGCAAGCACCACTAAGGCACACACCAATCAACCCCCATCAGAAAGCAGCGAACCCCACCAGCACCTCTCCACAAGCCCTGGCCAACCAGACCTGAACGTGCTCCATTTACAACTGACACCCTAAAACACACCTAGATGCTTCCAGATGTTTGGTATTCACTTACCTCCAAGAACGGATGACTGGTTTTGAGCCTTGCTGCCAACGCATGGGGCAAAAAAGATGGTCCTACCTCTTCCCAGGGCTGGGACCGGTCACTTTGAGGACACTCACTTGACCATTCCTGTACAGCTATCAGGATACACCACTGCAGCCATCTATTTCTAGTTTGCTTTCTTCAAGAAACTGCACTGTTTAGTTTAACTTTTCAGTGAAAGCTGAGAGAGACAAATTCCTCAAAACAAAATTCCTAATAGGCTTTAAAAAAAAATAAAAATAATGTCTAGGTGGAAGACAGAACCACAGCATTCCCGCTGAAGAGAAGGCCATGGCACAAAGTTTAATTGTATATTCTTATACACCAGAGAATCCACAGGGAAGAAAGATACCACGACACAACTGCATGGAAACTTTTGATCAGAGCTTATGCCTTATTTAGACACACACACACACACACGCACGCACACAAAAATCAGGCTTCCAATTCTGCTTCTCATAGAGCTATTCATACAAAACCATTGACAACTCAAGGATGGGTCAGATCAGTCTGCAGTGAATGGTGGGGATTCCCCCTTGTTCTGCCCATTCTCAGGCACAACGTGAGGGGTTGGGGTGGGAGAGGGGAGCAAGGTCTGCTTTAGAATTCAGGGTCATTTTACCATTTTCCCCACACATGCTAAACAAATTGTGCCATATTTGTCCGTTAAAAAGTTAATTTATTATCCCCTCCTGGTAAAAAAGTGAAAAGCTATACTCTGGTTAGACCAGTAAGATACAGAATTACTCCAGCTCTTTGGAGGTTTTTAGATACAACTTTGAAGCATATTATTCCACAAAGGAACAGCAAGTACCTTCCTTAAGAAAGGAAACTCTATAATGGGTCAGCCTTTTTCTTTTAAGCAGAAGAAGATGTATCCATTACAGGACTCCCTTTCTGTCCAGATGACTCCTGCAAAATACCCTAGCATCCTCTGAGTGGCACATACAGAGAGTTTCCTAAGGAGGAATATGTCTTAAAAAAGTGACTTCAGGAAACAAGTGCAAGTCCCTTTTAAATCTGTTTTATAAGAAGGATACCAATGTACATTTTAATAGTTTTATTTTCATTTTCCCCAAGGGGGAACCAAAGGCAGAGAGGTGTTGTGAGATACATCACGCTGTTCTTATGGGTAAATCAATTTGCAAATGTTATTTTACCACTCTATAAAAATACACACAGGAGTGTGAAGGAAGCAAAGTAGTTCAGAGTGGCTGTCATGGAGCAAATATGTTAAATACAATCAGGTTTTTCTCCCCTAAAAATTGTGGCTCCTTGTGTTCCATAAAACCAAAGTCTTTAGTAGCCACATGCCACAGGAACAGAAATTTAAGTGGTAGCTTCCTTTGAGCATGTGCACACAAAAGCATTAGTAAAGAACTGCTCCCATGGGACTAGACAGCAGATGTGAGCAACAAAGCCCCATCCACAACAGGAAAGAAGATATGCATTCAGTTTCACTGTCTCAGCTTCCCATCCAAACTCCTGTAAACAGGTTCCATACCATTCAGGCATCTCTGATAAAAGAGTCTATAGTTCTATAAAAAGAAGTCACGCTGTAAGATCAAGATATTTACCCTGTATGTGTTATGCGAGCGCGAAGAGGAACAACCTTCCAAGTTCTCAAGATACATCCAAGCAATCTGTAAGTGACCCAATTCCTTTCTCTGTCCAACTGTCCTGTGGGAAACTCAGTTAAGTGCCTCTTCACAGGTAGAGACAGTTTGCTTTTAAAAATATTAAGGACACATTTTTTTATCTTTAAGAACTTCCTGGAAAGTTACTGTGGAAAATGAAAGTGCTCCCATGGTGAGACCAATGTGCAAAGCTCTACAGACTTCTGTCCTTGCTGCTTTCTTAGTATTCCTTCCCTTAGCAGATTCTTGTTAAGATGAGGCTCAATACATTGCAACGAGGCCATCATCCACCTGGAACAAGCAGGTAGACACTGGAAAATGTTTTATGTTTAATCATAAAACGTGGAATAAGCCAAAAAAATATTGTTCAGGTATGATCAGGATGGTCTCTCGAGTGGGTTTATATACCAATGGCCTGTAACACTCGCTTTTCATTCTCATTGAGATGGTCTGAAAACATTGCATAGCAGGGCTGCTGTGCAAACTGACAGAGGAAGTCAGTGAGATAGGCCTGAAAGGAAGACAGAAAGACCCAGTTAGCATCATGTCACTTTGGAAATTCTGTTTCTTTCATATATCAAAAGATAAACCTCAACATGCACCAGGTAAGACAAAGGGATTGCAGGGAACGGAAAAGCGATGCAGAAGGAAGGGCGGCAGCAGAGGAGAAGGGCTGATAAACGGCTGCCAGGCGGTGGTAAAAAGCAGGAGCAAAGTATCATACAGGGCTGTGACTGGATGGGAGCATCCCCCAGTGGAGTATGAAATTCTGTCATGTTCAGTCTCCCATCTACTTCTGACTTCAGCAAATAGCTGTGAAGCTCATGGGTAGAAAAGTCTCATCTCCCTCTGCTCGAAAAGTTTTGTTCATTCACATTTCCAAGTTACAGTTATTGATCCAATAAGGAAAAATAGCTCCAGGCATTCTTGGGATACTCAGCACTTTCCAAAGTAATTTCAATGAACTGAGTACATTCAGGACAACAATCAATAACTGGTGTTTACAGTTTTGTTAAAGTACAACATAGAAAAATTAAGTTTATAAAGAATGATAGGAATCTGATTTAAAAAACTCATTCTAGAGCATCACCTGGAGATCTATTTGGTAAAGAGGGTCCTTTAATGCATCTGGATCATCCTCTTCATCATCTTCATAATAATCCTCATCTGTCAGAGGCAAATCAGCAGGTTTTAATATCAAACAGAGCAAAATATCTCAGGAAGTATTTATTAGACTACTGCTGAAATCCAAGGATCCAAAAAGAAATAGTTTCAGTGCTGCTGGGTAAAAAAATTTTGTATCCAGAATATTCACTCCTTCAGTTCAGATGATTAGAAAACACGACACCCCAGAACAAGAAGGGTCATAGTGGGAGTCTCAAGGAATGCACAGGTGAGACGAGCATACATGGGATACCAGACAAGCAGGTTTGTTAGTTATGTGTACTATTATCTTACACCTTAACCTTATGTCAGGGTGACACATTTCCAACTCTGTGCTAATGTAAGTAGTCCCCCTTACTGTATTTGCCTGTAAGGTTCCCTCTTCTAAGACTATATGCAAACTGGAGAGGGAAGGAGATATTATACCTGCTCCATCTTTATGCAGCTATTATTTCTCAAGGTCACTCCACAAAGAAGCTCATCCACTGCTACAACATTGTCATTCCAAGGTCATGTCTACATCTTCAAGTATCAATTTTCTCTTTAAAGAAATACCTACATGAACCTCACAGCAACATGAAGCCCATGCAGCATTTGAAATCTCAGGTGAAAAATGCAGTTATTTGATCGTGTAATTCACACACGTCCCTCTCTTACAGAAAAAAGTCCTTATTCAAAATCCCAGTGTAATATTTCCTTTCCCTTGCCTGCAGTCTCCATTGAGCTGCTGTCAAGGAAAGAAAACTGACTAGGATGTCATCTACTCTATTTTCGCTTTGTGTAAGCACTTTAAAGCTATTACTTACCATACTTGTTTGTGGAAAGAATATCTGATAAGAACTGTCCTGCTAAGCCTTCATCTTCATCCTCATCCTCTTCCTGATCCTCCCACATATCATTCGAATCATCTGTTTAGAAAACAAAAATTTCTAGAAATAAACAGAATCTAAGAGGTCCAGTCTGTTGATCACTATACAGGGGACTGGACAGTTTTTAGGCAAGCATCCCCGCTCGTGTAGGTGGATGAAGGGAAACACCTGCAACCTTTACCATCCCTTTGGAACGAGTAACAAGAACTGGAGCTCAGCAAAAAGCAGCTGCAAGAATGGATGCCTGAAGCAGGGAGGAAGAAAGGCAAACCAGATACACCAAGAAAGGATAATTTTATTGGCATTTGGTCCGATCCCATCTTCCAAACTGGCCCAAAATAATTTTCAGGTTTAAGAACACACAACACTGATTTTATCCTTTGGATCACTATTTAAGCCTTTGCGATTATAGGTATACTATTTACTATTGTGAATTTCTTATTACTATAAATGCTTCTGAAGAGATTACAAAGTAGATTTAAGCAATGCAAAGAGGAAAAGCAAACCCAGTATTTTACCTTGGCTCCAATCTGCAGTTGTCTGTCTGGATGCATTTGCTTCCATCGCATTAGAGAGTTCATTTATTATTAATTTTAAGATTTTTACTAACAAAGGAATGTTTGTCCAGCGTTCAGGATCTAAGAGAAGAAAATTATATATTCATACTGCTTTTAATAAAAAGTTGTTAAAAACAGGCCTTTTTTTGTGGCGGTTGTTTTTTTTAATTTTATCATACATTTAAAATGCTCACAGACGAGCAAAAACTTCCAGGTTGGGAGGAAAAAGAGACTGACAAAAAAACCCCAAATGTTCCTTCCATATATCTTCACGGCTAGATTCCCAAAGACCTTAACTGCAATATCAAATCTTGCATATTTTGAATGAAGAGAAGGCATAGTTAAAGTCTTCACAGCTGCATTAATTTGTGAGTCTACTCAGTGAAATCATAGTTACAGATTACTTCATTAAGCATTCTTCTCTAAAGTTATTGTTGCACATCTAGCAGTGCTTTCAAGTAAATGAGCAGTGCAGCACTCCCACGTGTGGCTCTGCCCTTTCTGAGACACTGCAAGCTCCAATTTTTCTTCACCGGGGCTCCTGCAAGGCCTAATTACTCCATAGGGATAGCTAGACAGTGTTTTTGTCCTTAATTGCAAAAGTAAAGATCCTATCAAATAAAGAAACTGGGAGCACTAGTTTTAACTCTTTAGGTGCTCAAATGCTAGCAATTACTGTTCTTCTATCTGACTAGACAATATCTGAGTTTGTTTGGTTTGTGCCGTTTGGTGGGGTTTGCTGCTTTAAAAAAAGCAAAGAATAATAAGGTAGCAGGTGTTTTGTGAGCACTACTTACCTCTTACACTCCTAGTGCTTTCCCCTGTTTATTTCCTTTATTAAGTGTTACTGCATCACCCCAAATCCCCTGAGCCTACGACAGCTGAAGGCTTGAGGAGCACCGACTGCCTCGATGGGCCTCCAGTTTGGATCAATACAGCCATTATGCCCTATCCCGCAACTCGCTGTGCACAAGCTCTAGCACAGCAAGTTGCAGAACCAAGGTTTTAACTGACCACTGAGGACAGCAGCTCCCCAGTGTCTTCCCCTCTGGGGCTCAGTCCCCAGAAAAAAAAAAATGCCCAGTGCTCTCTCCGATTTTATATATGACTCTCTATACAGTAATCTCCAATCAAGGATTTTGGGTTCAGCCAATTAAAAATAAGACAAGTCTTATGCAGGAGATTGGCCAAGCTTTCCTTAAAAGTGATCTCTAACTTGTTGAAGTCATTGCTGATATTTGTGAAAGTCTGTCTCATCGAAAAAACTTTTTTTTTTTTAAATCTCTACATTCACTAAACACACTTTCCTCTCAGAGAAGCTACCAGGCATCATGAAATTACCAATTCTATCTCATTAGATGGAACAGGATGACGTAAAATAGCAGTGGATAACTTCCTATCCCATAATCACCTCATTCACTTATATTAAATCAGAGACCTCAGGAGTCTTCCAAATCATTCTTTGGCAGAATTAAAGCAAATAATGGATATATTAAGTACATGATGTATGGATTAGCTCTACATGCGCCTTCTGTAGGAAATATCTCCCACAGCTTTGTGTGATCTGCAAGATCTATTTTACAGCCTTTCATAGCATCTACTAACAGGAAAAAAAAACCTGTTAAAAACAGCAAAATTATTACTTACTTTTGGCTGACTTTGATCGTGTTCGTATTCCCTCATCCATATTAAATATTTCTTCTCCCTTTACCCTAATGTCCTGAAGTCGCTTGTCATCTGTGTTGATGCCATACTGAAGGAGTTTACACAACGCTACAGAGCTGGGGAGCAGGGAATAGGAAAATTATAGATGAGAATGTCTCTAAACTGTCTGGCTTTCACAGTGAACTGTTAATAGGGAACACATCTCCAGAGCAGCCATTCAAATGCCCTTTTTTCTACACTTTTGCCAAGAACAAGCATCACAGAATTTTCCTATTTCTCCTGCTTTATGTCAGCATCCAAAACTGGACTCATCTCCTGACCTGCACAGCAAGACAAAAACTGACAAAGCTTTGGATTAAACACTACCAAACAGTGCATACATACATTAAAGGTTTTTCCAGTTCAGAAGGGCCACGAGGTTAAAAACACTCCTGAAGCATCACGTGCAGATGAAGATGGAATTAAGAGGAAAGCAGTGGCAAGAAAGTAGTAATTTGGTTGATCTGCAGCCATGAACATCTCTTCTACTTTTCTCCAGCCTCAAAGCTCTTTTTCACTTCTGGTCCTTCACAGCTCAGCTACACTCAGACCTTCTAGCTTGCTCCCTTGGTATCTTCATGTGTTCTTTCCATCTCTGCTGATCAGATTTCTACGCCACAATTTCAAACCTCCTCCAGTTCCAGGCTGTTTTCAAGCCATACTGAGGATGACTGACTACAGGTTAAGGCCATCAGTTTAAGCTTGGCACTTTTAAACCTCTCTCCTGGCTCTGCAAGTCTCAAACTGAAGTTTCGGAGCTCTGTGGAACTCGCTCTTTTCATGCTTTCACTTCACACCCTCTTTCTCTCCCACACTATGGCTCTGAGTTCCCATACTGCTGGTTTGGACCCAGATCTTACATGCCACCCCTGAGTTGTCCAAAGTTTTCCCATCCTTTCATCATGCAAGTCAAGAGCAAATAGCCACTTCTTCAACCTGCCATTCACAGGGATGGGGACTGATGCACACAGAAGGTGTCGGCTATCTTCATGTTCCTTTTACTAACTCTAAACAAGAGGGTCCTCTGAGCAGGCATTGCTTTTCTTCAGTACGCAGAAAACACCCAGCTTTTTCCAATGCACGACAAGCATCACCGTAAATAACCCAAATCAAAGTGTTTAATACACTTAATACACAGATGCCAAGTCATCTGTACATAAATAGCTCTAATCTTGGACAATACGGAGGCAGCATTGAACAACAAAGTTTAACCTTGTTCTCCCTGTCAGCGTTAGCCTTGGCTTTTCCCTACGGCCATAAGCAGTCTCAGGGAATCCTGCAGACAACCCCCGTCTGTCAAATGGGGATAAACCACTGCTCTTAGGGATGAAACAGACCAAGTGTGACCAAAAACAGCACCAGATCCCCAAATCAGACCGCCTCTTGTTCTGCATGATCATTCACAAACATCCATTTTAAACATGCTTTTTCTTATTATTTATTTCACAGGCTATTTGACTGCCTTATAACAATAACACACCAACACATACTAAGAAGTGAGTTAACAGCTGGTGAGACCCCTAAGAGTGGTCTGTTAGGTTTCACATTTCCAGAAAAATCAAAGACAGCAGCTGCAGCAAAATTTAAATTAATACAGAGCATTTCATGCTTTGGAATATAGTACTCAGCCTCCTCTGGAACACAAATGTGCTCCTACAGCAAAAGGGAGAGAAAACTGTTTCAGTTGATTTCTTTATTGACTTTTAAGAGATCATTAAATCAACAAGAAATCACCAGATTCTTTTAGGAAACCCTCTACAATGCCCTGAAACTCATGTCTGGAAGCTATTCTCATCCCATTCACAGAAGTTCAATCTCAAAAGCACTCCTGTGCTTGCAAGAGACACCCCTTTCCCCCTTGGGTCACCCTGTTCCAGCACAGAAACACCAGGCAGCAGGAGGAGCACTCAGAGGAAGATCAGAGATTGCTCCAATTACCACGGCTCTCCTAAGCCAAACTGACACCGCAGGAAAAAATTAATTCTGTCAACGCTGGCACACACTAATCCAAGTCTGAACCTGCTCCCCCTTCCCTCACACCCAGTGCATTTAATTGCAATGGGATGATCAGTCAGCTAACGTTAACGCATGGATCCTGCTTATGAAAACATCCTACCTGACTTTGCCTTCATATTGCCCATAGAACAAGTGCTGCCGGCTCATCCATTCGGCCATTACAAACTCCAAGGCAGGCTTGCCAGTTGGTCCGGGGAGACTACACAGGAACTCTAGGAGTGGTTCCAGTTGTGAGTGAACCAAGTGAGCAAACACCATAATCAAGGACTACAGGAGGAGAAAGGAAACGTTAGCTGTACCTAATTTAATAGCTGAAAATGTTTTATCAAATATTCAAGTAACTGAGTTTTCTGCAAGAGTAGAGACTGTGCTTACCAACCCCAAGAGGAAGAGAAAGTATAACCCTCTGCAAGACACACTGTGCTACAAAGCAGGCAATAAACTACTACAGACCCCACCAAAAACACAGCAGGAATAAGTTTACTCACACCCATGCCCCAAACTAACAAACTTCCTAAAGCAAAGATTAAAAAGCTATTTAGAAAATATCAGAGGTTGCAGTTGACTTTTGACTAGCAAAAATATCATATGGCAACAGTCAGACACTGCAACTGCCCTAGTTTGCTCAACGGACCAGAAGCTGTACACCTGGTTCTATACACAGAGCTCTAAATCTACGCGTATCTAGCAGAAACGTGTCTCATTATCAAGCTAAGGAACAGAAGTTATTGGTCCAGAGCCAGAACCCATATTGTCTTCCCCTTTCACCCCAGTGATTTCCCATCACCACCTCCACCACAGGACCACCCTTCTCCCATATCATAATTCAGCAGCACTTTTCCAATTCTGAGTGCACTTTGAACACAAGTTTTAGGGAAAGAACTGCAAGTTTTAGAAAGGTTTTGTTGTTTTTTTTTAAACAAGATACAGTTTTACAGTCTGAGTCTTAAAGACCAGGAGTAGAATTCATATGCTGCGTATGTCTAAATGTCAGTCTCCAAGTCTGAGGGCATCCCCGTAGGCTTCCTCGGGGAAAAGCTGCCCACCTCCAGAGGTCCATCTTTCAGGCTAACACAGGGAAGAGATTCAGCATTGTGAAAGGCTCGTTTCTCTTCCCCTGGGGCTTCATGTGACTGCTTCAGATTTAAGCTTCCGGATCTTTTAAATCCAAAAATACGCAGTGAGAGCCATTCTGAACAGTTACGAATCAACAGTGTTTCCAAGGGAAAAAAAAACAAAACAAAACAAGGCTTTAAGATGAAATCTGTGCTGACATCTGAATGGCCTTGATTCACCATGTGCTGGCTTGAAAAATGCACATACAAAAATCAGAGAAATACACAAGATAAAAGGGTTAGAGCAGAGCAAGCCTCAGCCAAGTGCCACAGTGAGGGCAAAGGTGGGGTCTTGCCGGAAGGCAGAACTCCTCAACAGCGCCAGAAAAACGCCTTCCCCCAGCTGCTGCTGAGGAACCAGGGCAGCCATCACTAGGTGTTTTACATTAAGGGCACAGACAAGAAAGATAGAAGACCACTGGGATAAAATCATTCCATAAAAGTGTGCCACTAGAAGTAGGTCAAGGCTAGAAGAGATGATGATGCTCTTGTCTGGCCTCTCATCTGATGCAGGCCAACTACACCTCCCATCCACCAAAAGTTCACCTTGTCTCAACTCCCAGGCATTTATCCTTCGAATACAGCACAAAAACACTCGAAAACATGTGCTGCCTTTACCACAACATCCATACTTGGGCAACTCTTGTCCCCTCTAAAGTTCACTGCTTGCAAGCACAAGGTCATGAGGGACTATTTAAGGTGCATTAAAGCTTACCCACAAGAACCTGGCTTACCCCGTAATCTGGGCAACTCTGTATAAGCAGAGCAGGCATTTTCCTGACTGCCTCAGGAAGATATGTAGAACCTCCAATTGCAGTAGCCATAAATAATCAGGCACACAATTGAAGAAAGGAAAAAAAAATGACAACAGTTTCTTTTCCTGACACTTCTACTTATTCTCCTGGGTGCCCAGCCTGCTCACCTGCATTACACTGAGCGTCTCCGCTTGTTGCATTTTGCTCAGGATAGCTCTCAGGATCTGGTCCAGATTCTCTCCCAGCTCACTTCCTGCTTTAGAAATTAAAGTGGAGACCAGCCTGCCCACAAAGGCAGCGGTGAATTCTGAGGTCCTTGGATCTAGAAGCTGGCTCACCACCTGCATCACATACCACAGTCCATTGTGGCCTTGCTCATCATGCCATTGTGCAATTTGCTCCAGTGCCACCGAGACGTATGCACGCAGACACTCACCACCGTTCTAAACAAGAAAATTATCGTGTTAGAATTTCCCTTTATAGGTAAAGGAGCAGAGAGGCTCGGGAAGACATCTCCTTTCATCACCCCAAAAAGACCCTTAACCAAGATGAAAACAATGGGCAAACTGGTGGCATTTTGTAAAAGATCCAAGCTCTCTAATGTGCAGTAAAAGGAGTGCCTAAATTTAAAAATAATTTCCACAGACTTCAGTTTGTTATCGAGTACAAAACCCTTCACTGCCCAGGCAGCTCTCAAGAAGATCATCTAGTAAATACAAAGACAACCTGAAGCAGCTGCAGTTTTGTGCCAGTCTTGTTACCCAGAGGAATTCCAAGAGATTCTAACAAGTGAGAGATGAAGACAGCGAAGTGTAGCATGAACAAAATGCAACCCAGCAGCCAAGCTGCAATCTTTTTGAATTCTTCTTAAAACAAAGATCCAGCAGAACAACCAGCATGCTGGTCTCCAACCTCTTCTTGCTGGTCTCCAATACCGTGTTCAGTTTTGGGCCCCTCACTACAAGAAAGACATTGAGGTGCTGGAGTGGGTCCAAAAAAGGGCAACGAAGCTGGTGAAGGCTCTAGAGCAGAAGTCTTATGAGGAGCAGCTGAGGGAACTGGGGTTGTTTAGCCTGGAGAAAAGGAGGCTCAGGGGAGACCTTATCACGCTCTACAACTACCTGAAAGGAGGTTGTAGTGAGGTGGGTGTCAGTCTCTTCTCCCAAGTAACAAGTGATAGGACAAGAGGAAACGGCCTCAAGTTGCGCCAGGGGAGGTTTAGATTGGGTATTAGGAAAAATTTCTTCACTGAAAGGCCTGTCAAGCATTGGACCAGGCTGCCCAGGGAAGTGGTTGAGTCACCATCCCTGGTGGTATTTAAAAGACATGTAGACGTGGTGCTTAGGGACATGGTTTAGTGGTGGACTTGGCAGTGCTAGGTTAACGGTTGGACTTGATGATCTTAAAGGTCTTTTCTAACCTAAACGATTCTATGATTCTATTCTTACTGGTACGTTGTTTAGGGAAAGCCATTTCTATGGTCTGTATTCACATGGCAAAGGGTAGCTGGCACTATAAAACTCCTTACGTAAGGAACAAAACCAGCTTTATTGTTTATATGCCATCTAGCAGCTAGAATGAAAAGGCACCCTGGACTTTTAGCCTCTGACGCTTTTTCTTTCTTTCTTAAATATCCTAAAGACATCATCAGGTAACAGCAGAGCCTGCCAACAAGCACAGCTCAGGCACTACCGCTGTTTGAGACGAATCCTTGCTCTCCCTCCATCCCATACCTGGCTCAGTCAAAAAGAAGTTTGCCCTCCCCTTCCCACCTAAATGAGTACAGGAGAAAACTGCTAGAAGGAGGAGGTCTAGGAGGTCTTCTACGCAGGAGGTCTTCTGCTTCCCTATGCCTGAGCGTGTTCCGCCTCTGCCATTCCTAGGTGTGATGAAAGTTATTATGGGGGAAGAAAAGCAGTAAGGTTTTGGGTTTTTTTTCGCTTGGGTTTTGGGTTTTGTTTTGGTTTTTTTACATGCTCCAGAGCCCTAAAATAGAAAAGAAGATCAAGGCTGCTGCTATACTCGCTCCGGTCCTCCAAATTAAGGAATGAACAGTAAAAGTCATTGCAGGCCCTTGAACAGCAGTACCTTCATGATAAACTGGAGGTGGCAGAGACTCCTGAGGAGCTGCCAATATAGCTATTGGCAAGCAAAGCCTGGGCTCCCCTAAAGGCTATGCGACCTGTCTTAGTTGGTCACCTCTCTTGGACTTGCATAGTCCTGCAATCCTTACCACTCCCCACAGTGTTACCTGCATAGTAGCATTGTCATCTGTGTTCAAGCTGCACTGAGCCACTGCAGGGAATGCTTGGCAGATCAGGAGCTGGGACAGAGGAGGTTTTGTATTCCTCACAACTGTGGTCAATATATCAATAGAAGTCTGAAAGGAAAACACAAACAAAAGCACTGTTACAGCAGCAGCCATAGAACGCTAAGTCAGCATTACCCACTACTGGTGCAAGCATCAAAGGCGTAAACTGAAGGGATGTGAGCCAGTACTGCAATCACATCCTGATTGTACAGTCTAGAATATTTTTTGAATCAGAGGACCTTGGAGTCATGCACCGACAGTGTCACTGTATTTGACATGGAGACGTGATGTGTGCTGTAAAATTTCCCAAGGCAGTTCAAACATTAAAAGCCGTGTAACCACTTCAATACAGAAAACAGTTTCACAGTAGCCTGATGCGTGCTAATCAGTACAGCCAGAGAACAGGTCTAGCTGACTTGTTCCATTTTGTTTATATTGATTTAAATTTATTTTAATTACCTGTGAGCAATTGTTACAGTCATACCAATCAATAGGCAGATTATAAGCATATTGATAAAGATGTTTATGGGTTTAATTCCGTACAATCAGTCTACATAGTCAATGCTTAATCTTTCATAAGCTGACTTTTTATAGAAAGGACAAACCTGTATAATTTATCTCCAGCAATTTATATCTATGCGACATATAAATCAGAAAAAGCCTTAGAAAAAAGTGCAAGGAATAGTCATGTACCCTGCTGGAGAACATTCCACCAAAAAGAGGAGACTGTTATTGGTGAAAGATGGCTATGTCAAAGCAAAATGACTAGGGATACACTGCAGAGACTGGAAGATGGCCAGAGGAGCAGTTTAAAGTTAACTTTTGGAAGCATCTTCCCCCATCTGCAGTTTGCCTTCTCTCCACAAAGAAACCTCTACCAATGATCGAAGTCGTTGTTCCAAAGCAGTTCAAAAGCAACCTTTCTACTCTTTGCAGACCAGCCATCCTATACGTTAAAGAACAGGGAATCATCTCCAGCTAAGACCGTGTACCACTGTAGCACTTACTGCACAAAGTCCTGCTGGGATCTTGTCAGCAGGGGCCTGCATGATGCTGACAAGAGTTGGTATTAGCCTCATCTGCATTGGACCCTGGCAGGCTTCTATCTGAGCTAGCTCCTTAAAGATATCTTGGGCAAGAGAAGCAACAACTGGATCTGGAGAGAGAAAGCACCATTTACTAAAACATACTAACAAACACATCTCAATTTTTGCTACCACTATTTCAAATAGGCAAAGCAGCAAGTCTCCCTTCTAGCTTTACCGTTGAATGAATCAGTGTTCATTCAATTATCATTTATTAAGTTTTCACCACCAGGATTCAGTAGCAAAAACAACTGTACTTTGAGAATGTAACTTGAATGCATACCATTACTGTACTTCAGAAATATTGCAATCGTGAAGGGGCAGATTTTGTTCTCCACACTTGCTGTAAATGCTGGGTCTACCGTACAGACAATGCACAGCGTCTCCATCACGAGGTTTAGGACCTCTGAACTGAACTGAGTTGCCAAGTGGATCAGTCCATCAAGAATGCTAGGAAGGAAAGGCTGCAACACATGGGTGCTCTCAGAGATCTTCAGCTGGTCACAGTAGCTAGACAAGAAATTCGTGATACAAAAATATCGAATATATTAAAGTGATTTATACATTTAACACTACATGATATATAAGGGGATATTTCACCCCACCCATTCTTTTTCCTTAAGTTCACTCCTCTAGGACTTTTCCCCATCAGTCTACTATTCCTTGATCTCAACAGCTCAGCTATCTTTCCTCCTCATTCCATCCCCAATGGTTTGCAGAAGCAGAGTTGAGCCAAGTGATGTTAAAAGCTTCCACCGCCTCTTAGTAACAATTCTCTCTCAAGAACTGCCCACCGATGGAGAAAATAAACCTTGAGGAAAAAAAAATAGTCTGAGTGAGAGACTCACTGCTTACAGCATCTTTAATCACCATGTTCTACGAGTGAGCTAGGGAAGAAAAAAAACAATTTCAGGAATAACTAAGTTGTAAGTCTCTGTCTTTATTCATTATTATTTCAGTGCAAATAGAAAACAAGGTGGTTTTCGGAGGGGGGGAGGGAAGAGAGTTCTTTTGTGTGGGTTTTTTGTGGTTTTTTTGTGTGTGTGTGTTTTTAAACTAATGTTCAATTTTCACATTAGAATCAATACAGCAAATCTTCCCTTTTTCTTCTTGCAACTTATTTACAAAAACGGGATGCCAACACCCCCCTCCCAAACCATTCCTTATTGTTGTGATTTGCTCCACAAGCCTGTACTATGTCATTCAGCCACCTTTGTGACTGAACAGGAGTAATCTTGGTTTCATCTTTATGCTTTCCATCACTATCTAGTTCTGCTTCTCTTTGGGACTGTATCCATTATAACATTTTATTGTAGCCAACCTTGAATCTCAATTTCATATTCCTCATTAGAGTTATTCTATTTTGAACCTGCTTGCTTACGCTTTTTAAGTTGACATCTATCTCATTCAAAGCAAATACTTCCACAGTCTATACAGAAATATTACCAGTATTTTAACATACCAGTTTTATAAGTGTAATTTATACCACCTATCTCTGGAGCTTTGGAATATCTTAGGGTTTGCTTACCCCCAGATAGCTCTGACTGCAGAGATTCGGACAGAAGGAGGCTGGGTTTCGTGTAGACCACTGACAGTAGCTTGCAGGAACTGCTGGATTAGTTCTGGAGACATAGCCACTGTAAAACGGCTGGCGGCCCACAGAGCACGACCCAGGAGAAAAGGAGACACTAAAACAAAACAAAAAAACCCCAGTGGTTTTAGAGAAAATTTTATGAGTTTAAAATTACAGCTGCTTCTATCATTTATCCGAAATTTTGTCATCCCAGTAGGAAAATGGCAAGATATGACACAGAAGACCAGTATGTAGGCATACAAAGAAATTTTATTCATGGGCAGAATCCAGTTTATTTTCTTAGTGATTTCAAAAAATAATTTCTCATTTGTTTTTTTTTAAAAAAAAACCAAACCTACACCTTCTTCCTTCTACTAGTTACACTTGAATTTGTTCATCAATACAACAATATATGCTTTAGCGATCATCAGAACAAAAGTAAGGGAAGAGAATGAAGGCTTTTTCAGTAATTCCTATTCATCTAGCTCAATATTCTGTCCCTAACAGCAGCAAATAGCAGAAGCTTAGGGGAAAGAATTAGAGAAACAGAGCACGTATACAAGGATCTCTTACAGATTACTTTTCTAGTTTCCAGCCATCACCTTGTAATTACAAAACACAATGTTCAACAGCACCAGTGAATACTCATTATCTACTCACCTGTTTACACTTATCAAGGTATGAAGTATCTTTATCACACTTAACCCTTCTGCCTTTTCAGGCTAAAAGTATCCTTATCTATATAGGCTATCCTCAAATAGATGATGCTCTCTATTTCTCAGCATCTTTACTGCCATTATTTATACTCCTGCAAGTATTAATTTTAAGATGAGGACATAAAAAACTCCATGCAAGATATAAAGCAAGAGAAAAGCTTTGTTTTCTAAGCAAGTATTATAAAAAGCAAGATTTCTTTGTCTTACTACCATTACTGAGCATTAAACGGACATCCCCTGAGAACTATCTACATACTGAATCCAGGAGCTCCTTCTAGAGCACAATAGCTCATTTACAACCCAATACCACATATGTGTAAATATACGTAAATAGCTGAGGTTGTTTTCTTACATGCATTGCACATGATGCACTTTGCACACTATTTCTTCATTCAAAATTAACTCAAAAAAAGAAAAAACCTTCTTTGTAATAGGCTAAACAAATGTTTCTTTATGAAAGCATCCAGCAATTTGTTTTTCTGCACTGACACAACTTAATGTGGACTCACCAATAATGCTCATATTGGCTTAAAGTTCTCAAATTTTAATTATTTGCAAGGACTCTCGAGGTCCGACTTTCAACAACTCCTTTGACTTTCTTGCACACTGATGTAAGATAACATAGAAAGCAGAAGCCTGCAGAGATCCCAATAATAGGAACCCACTCAGCTAGGAACATTATTTGAATTCATGTGCTACGACTAGTGTCAGCCCCAGCGTAAAGAAAACGGGATGGTATGTTGCTGCAGGAATTCTGAAGCCTGTCAAACACTGCTGGTGTCTTTCCCAGAAACTGATACAGGACAACAGAACAGCTATTTTCCGCCAAGTTCCCCAAGCAATTGCTGTTCCATCTCCAAGCCCTACAGGCTCAAGCATCCAGACAACAATGAGTTGTAACCAAAGGCACAGTGTCCTACATTTAAATGACTTATACTAGACCTGGTAGCATGTGTGAACTCACAAGATTTATGCCCTTTCACATGTACAATGTGCACAACTGCATTTCACACCACCACACGCATACAGCAACCTGATTCATGAGACACTTTTGTTCGTAAGAGATTTCCAAGGTCTGGCACTCAGCGGTTACTCTAAGTAATGGCAAGAGCCAATGTACCTGAAAGGTTGAGGTCTGCAAGAACAACATTTGTCAGGAAGCCATGCATATCAAAATGTATTCTACCATTCTTCACACTGTCTGTAATAATAGACTTCACAGAGCCCAGGGCCAGCATACAAGCTTCATGTATTTTCCACCTGCAAAAGAATTCAGATGCCTTTAGGTTTTTCCCCCAACGTCGCCTCAATAAATAAATAAAAAATCTGAAGTGAAACCATAACAAGTTTTTGGTCTAAGCTACCACAACTATTTTCTTGATCCCAAAGCAGAGAATTTGAAAGAGTCCTGAAAGAAATGAACATTTGCAAAACTCAGCAAGTTGGGGGGCTTGGAAACTCACCCAGGATAGGCAGCATCCTCAATCACCTTCTAAAATACCAGTTGAATAATTGTTACTTCTTGTATCAATTTTGTTCCCATAATAAAAAAAGAAATGAGACTTTTCTATGAAGGCTTCTATCTCCAGCTGTGCCTTACTTGACTATTCTATGTGCAGAAGCACTGTGATACCCAGTACGTTAAAGGTTTAAAAATGTCTATTTTTGCATTACGTTTTGTTAATTATGATGAAATAGGGTTATGGGCAAATACCACTTCTCCTTGGTTCTATTTGTGAAGCAAATAACGTACTTTAAGACTTACTACAATTAAGGCAGATGGGGACTCAATGTCCGATTTCTCTGACATTCAGTTGCTGCTCACTATACAGACTGGCTACTCTGACACTAGTATTCAAAATAAACACAAACACTGAACTAATGCACTGTAAAACCACGAGAGAATAGTTATGGAACAGCAACCAGCTACTCTTGCAGTTGAGCTTTCTCCTCCTATCCCCAAGTAACATTAAAAATTGCAACTTTGAAGTTCTAAAATTGAACACATACATCACCTATATCTCTTCTTTATATACAGTAAAAGAAGATATGCCTGAAACTTTGAGCTCAATTAACTGAACAGAAAGTGGAAGTATTGCCAATTTCTCTTCAGACTGCGTATAACTAATTATAGTTTCCAATGATATGTTTTAAGGAATTGTCAAGGGTCTGGAGGGAGGGAGCCTGGGGACAGCTGGCTTGTGCTAGGAATTGCTGAAAGTATTCCACACAAAGATTTCTTCATCTGGCTCAAGAACTGCTGTACTTCCTTCTTCTGCTTCTAATCAGAGTCCTCAAATTTCATCCTTGTCCATCAGTAGTAGTGTCACGAAAAAAATGTGATTAAGTTGTGCTGCACCCAATGCTGCAAAAGAGCTTGCCATTCGTATCACTGTCGTTCCCTGCTGCCCCATCTCCTTACCAGTGCTCAGCACCGTTGTTTTTAGCCTGCTCAGCTTCTTGTAAATGTCTTGTGGCTGCTGCAGCCAAAGCAGTTGCGCTCTCATTCTGGAAATCGGCAGCCACAGCCTGTGCAGAAGGAAATGGTAACACTTATTTGTACAGACTTTTAAAAGTTGGCCTTTTCTCCAAATGCCCTTCATGAAGCTAGGTTTATTATTTGTTATTATTATTTTGGTTGCATCTAAATGTGGAACACATTGCATACCAGCAACAGATCCTGTGCAGCAATCCTCACTGTATAGGAAAAAGTATCATCATCTTCATCCTCCACAAATTGCTGTGGATTTGCAGTCCAAACTTTTATCTGAAACAGAAAGGAGACAAGAAGGATAGGGTGGATGACTAATTCAGAACACCAAGGGTAAAAGGAAGCTTTTCTGTTCCCAGTAATCTCAGTTTTGCAAAACTACTTTCAGAATTTTTCTCTGCCATAAGAAGTCAGTCTTCAACTGATTTGTCTTACATTCTATTGGAGAAACCTTTGAAAAGAAGACACCCTCTCTGTTCTCTTGCTCTTCTGCTCCTCATTTGAGACCAGAATTTGACAGAACTAATGACTGACCTGGAATCAATGCTACACAGTTTTATTTATAGATGAGGAATGGGAGAAGCAGATGAATCTTTAACAGAGTGCCTGTTTTTATGCACACCTACCTGAACAAAAAGATGACGGCTGTCAGGCTTGGGAGGCCAGGAGGCATGTAGAATTTCAGTACAAATTATTTCACTCCACTAGCACAATTTTTTCACTACCACAGGAACCTGGCCTATCCCTTTCAGCATGATAATCCTCATTTTCACAGCATAATACTTCATGAACGAATGAAGAAAGAAAGCCTGAGAGAGTTGGGGTTGTTCAGCCTGGAGAGGAGAAGGCTGCAGGGAGACCTTATTGCAGCCCTTCAGTAATAAAGGGGGCTTATAAGAAAGATGGAGACTTTTTACCAGGGCCTGTTGTGACAGGACAAGGGCCAACGGTTTGAAACTGAAAGAGGGTAGATTTAGATTAGATATATGGAAGAAATTCTTTACTATGAGGGTGCTGAGACACTGGAATACGTTGCCCAGAGAAGCTGTGGATGTGCCATCATTGAAAGTGTTCAAGGTCAGGTTAGACGAGGATTTGAGCAACCTGATCAAGTGAAAGATGCCCCTGCCCCTGGCAGGAGGGGTGGACTAGATGACCTTTGAAGGTCCCTTCCAACCCAAACCGTTCTGTGATTTGCTGTCCACGTTACGCCATTTAGGAACATTTGGATGCTATTGCCCTAACTCCTGGCACAGCAAAGCGACAGAACAGCCTATTAGATTCCAGCAGCTTCCATGCACTGAAACTCTTCCTAGGACATTAGCTGTTTTAAATCTCTCATCACATTTGCTTCCTACACAAGACAAACATGCTCACCTGCTCCTCTGTGATCTGCATATAAAGGAGGATGTAATAGATCAGCTCAGGCAAAGCCTTCTTCACTGTGCTCTTGAATTTGTTGTTTTCCAACAAGGCATGAACAAATTCAAATATGCTGAACACTAGATTTTCAAAGCCCAATACTTCACCTGAACAAAGGAGTAAGTGGAAAACAAAAGAACATGACTGAATATGCTAACATACAGAAAGGCAGAAGTGAAAACAAAAACCACGTCTGAATATGCTAACAAACAGAAAGGTATAAATGGGTGTCACATATAATTACAAACAGTTAGCTTGTCTGACGAGATGTTTATTCTTACTCCTGGACTAGCAAGGGCAGCAGCAGCCCCAGGAGGACACCTGACCTCATCACTTTGCTCTCTTCCCACCTCACCGCACACCCCACATTAAAACTGATCAAGCTCAACCTAAAACCTGTTTGGTTTTCTTTTGTCCCATTACTTTTACCTCAAAATTGTTGCAGAACTCACTCCTTGAGTCATTGGAAAACTTAAATTATGCAGCTTCATTGATCACAATCACATGTAACTTGCAAAGAAGTGATGGACACTGTTCTAATACCATAAATGTACCTTTAAGCATGATCTCCTACAGTGTTTCAGTCACCGTTTTGACAACAATAATATTAGGTAAGTGCATTCCTTTTCAAAAGGGAAGGCAAAAGTGCAGTTTAACAAGTTCTTACCATCAGAATCCACAGGGTCCTCCACCTCTTCTGTGTAATTTACTTCTGTTCTCACATAAGTGGACGGAGTTAAGTAAATATGCGTGTTTCTAAAGAACTGCATCTATTTAGGAATCAATCTGTTCCTATCTTAAAATTCCTGATAACTAGGGAAGTTTTCTTTCTTAAAAAAAAATCTTTGACTTTACGCACAGTCCTGTGTTTCAGAGACAACAAGCCCCAGGAGCTCCTGCTTTGTGCATTGCCCAACTTCAAAGACCACTTCCACAGTCCACTTCCACATCACTTCAGTGCACCCTTTAGATCATTTGATTCACTTAAACCAAATCCTCCAGGGTAACCCAAAACTTCATTTATGTTAAAACTTTGCAAGAACAGAACCACTCAGACTCAACTCTTTCCAGGGGACAATGAGCCAATTCATCACTTTGCTGCCAAAGGGTGAGGAGCCACCCCATGATCCCATGTGCTACCTTATGTTGGCTCTGCTACTCGTCAGGCCTCTCCATGAGCCTCCAACTCTGGGCAGTGGCAGAAAACTAACCCTGGGGTGGAGAGGAAGGAGGTTTCTTTGGGGATGGCGAATTGAATGTCCAACAAATGCCAGAGCAAACACAAGGGAAGGAAGGACAAGACTCTCCCCATTTGCAAACAAAATACTTTTTTGTCAGCTCAGCTGCCAGCAGGACTGCAGTGGGAGTCAGGACAGGGGAGGGAGAAATACACCATCAAAAATTTAACAAACAGCTCCTTGTATTTTAACAGGTGTCTAAAAAAACAAAAATAAAAAAAACCCCAAAAAAACAGCTGACCTTGAAACTAGACATCCTCTACTTGCTCCAGAACTAAGGCTATTTTTATGGTCTCCCTGCCCATTTTCACTCTTCATTGGGTGCTATCACCCAATATGCAGCAGGATTCTGAAACACAAGACTA
This sequence comes from Aptenodytes patagonicus, assembly GCF_965638725.1. Classification (NCBI taxonomy): domain Eukaryota; kingdom Metazoa; phylum Chordata; class Aves; order Sphenisciformes; family Spheniscidae; genus Aptenodytes; species Aptenodytes patagonicus. Next base: position 7,054,370 of record NC_134970.1, read on the forward strand.
TGCAGGCATCTTTGACATAAAAAGGTCTAGGTCTATGATTTCTAGGAGAACAGTCATTCTTATTAAATTACAGAGGAAAAGCTCAGTCAACCCTTACACTATTATCGCAACACAGTGTCCAATGCTGGTGTTTATACCGAAAATTCAGAAAAAGCTACAGGAAGGCTCAGTATTCTATAATTACTGTCTTATTATAAAAGGTTAAAAAAGCACATTAACTATATGGAAAGATTTGACTTGTCAGTTTGCAAGTACTGGAAAAACTACCAACAGAACACCTCTAACATGGCCAATTGTGCAGTGAAGTAATGACTGTTAAAAAATTCAAAAGGCAAATCAACTTCATCAGCAAGTGTAACCACCCATTAGTACTGCTGTAGCAAGGGATATCGTAGATTGTCCTTTACCTGAAGTCCTTACATTGTGACTACACATCTTTTTAAGAAGGCAATTTTCACCGAAGAGTACCAGAAACAATGCAGAGATCGGCCGCAATTCTACAGCCAGTATAACACAGGCACTTGCATCATTCATCATATATGACTTTTAAGCTACAAGAAACTTAATGGAGCCTACTGATGTGACAGAAATATCTGGTACATCTACACCACAGATGCCTATATTCTGTCCGTCACAGCGGACTACGCCATGTACCATGCTCTTCAGCTGTGTTCAGGTCGTTACTGTGTATGAGACAGAGTTTGTCTTGTTCTATTCTAGTTAAAACCATTCACTACAAAGGATATAAGGCGGCACTTTCTGTAAGGGTATTCCAGACAATGGGCAGGATCTGCTGCATTGACGAAACCATGTGCTTCGGATAGTTTTTCACAAGTGCTGTCACGGCCTGGAACAAAAAAAGATTATCAGTCAGAAGCAAAACCAGGGAAAACATCAACACTCACTCAAATCACAGGCTGCTGTTTCATTAACAATTGAGATAACCCAATGTCTTCCTGCCACCAAGGTCTCCTCCTCTCGCTCCTGACCAGGCAGTCCCCTCACTTGCATGAACTCTGACAAACAGGCCCCTCTTCATATTTGCTCTTTTGCAGGGAAGCAAAAGGATAATGTGAGATGTACAACTCTGGAAATGAAGACAATGCCATATTTTGGTGATAAGGTATAGACTCCAATCAGAAGTACATCACTGCACAGCACTTTCACGATTACCACCTGAAAGCTATCTTGTCCCAGAAAATGAACGCTAATATCAAGTAAAACCAGACCACAGCCTATTTCCCACACTTCTACACATGTAAGCAACACATCCGTTCGCACATCCAGGGAATAGCTGCAGATGAAAACAGCCATCCAGATCAATTTTCTCATCCATTTCAGCTGCAGACACAGGCAGCTGTGCCAGCCCAGCACAGGGCCTGTCTTGGGAGCAGCTCAGCAGCTCTACAGCTGATTGTGCCTGGGGTTTCATAAAGCTGATCGCCCTGATTTAGGGGAGCCCTTTCACTGACGCTTGCCAAAAAGCTTTTGGGATCCTCCAGGAGTCAAAGAACTCTCACTCCACCTAACAGACACTGTCTCCTCCCACAGGGGCACAGCTCCAGTTATTTTATATTGGTTACAGAAGAGCCCCTCACAAACTGCCTGACTGGCGGCTGCTACGAGACATACAGGTATCAGTTTGTTTCTGCTTACCCAATACGTCAGTTTGTTTGTAGCATTGGGTACATTAATAGAAATAAAAAAAATAATAATTCACCTTCCAGAAAAAAACCAGCATTCTAATATCAGTATTAGAGCAGAGCAGGCAGCCAGAGATAGGTAAGTTTGAGAATGAGTCTGGTAGGTGCTAGAAGCATTACAGAAAAGACCTGTTGAAGCCTCTGGGGAAAAAAAAAAGTTTATGCAGGTGCTGGCAGAGTATCTGAACCTGATCTGCAGGACAGCTGCAAACTCAACACCCTGACTGCCACTGCTTATGAACCCTATGCAAGTTTTTCTAAGCTATATGCCAAGACAATCTTGCAGGAAGCATTGCTGGAGTGGTAAGAGAGCTCTTCAATTCAATAGCTCTGCAGTTCTAACAACAGAAGGCTGCATTTGCAAGTTCAACACTTTCTGCAGCGCAAGTCATTAAAAAAAGAGCACTCTCTCCTGTCAAATGTTGTATTTCAACACCTGGCCTCTTATTCTGCCAATTCCCACTGCTTGTTTGAGCTAAAAGAACTGCTTCACAGATCTCCTCCTCCTTCTCTGCCTACCCCCACGTACTGCTCCACCACCTATTAAATCCCCCAAGAAAATCCTTATCCATCTCTCTTCAGAGCGAAGTCAAGCTGCTCCCCAAGCAGGACGTTTAATGGCCAAGCCAGGCAATAACCAACTGCATCCACACCTGTAGCCTGAGTCACCGCACAGACACACCGAAATCACCAGTGGGGGAGCAACACAACAGCTCCTCAACCCCTTCCAGCTATTCCGCAAGCAAACATCCAACCACATCTTGACTAATTGCTCGGCATCTCCTTAAAGTCACTCTCTATTAAAGCCTTTTGTTGCTTCACTTCCTACTTGTGTCTTTAGACAGAGAAGGAATCCCCACATTTGTGGATAAAAAGCTTAAAATATATGCCAGCCAGCAGCAGGAGAGCATGCTGAAGCTAAATGTTCGGTAAGAGTGCAGCAGGTGCAGGTTATGTACTTTGATCATAAACTTAGGAAATTTGCCCCCAAGACACTGGCCACCACCTTGTCTTCCATCCAAGAACAAAAGGGGTATGATTATTTTTTGTAACTAATTATTTGTTCCAACAGCAGGAAAAATATAAGCATAACTTTTCTGACCCACCTAATATACAGGTGTTGAAAGAACAGATTTTAAACATAAGCGAAGAAGCACTACAGCAAGGTTGTAAGATACTTTAGACTGTTGGTTAATTGGTGCTCTTGATATAATTACCGCATACTAAGTACATCATAATTGCATTCCCTTGCTATGAATTTTGCCTTAACTCTGTTACCTGTCATGTTTAATCGCTCTGTTTCTCTCAAAACAATCAACAGTGGCATGTTCAACAACAACAACAACATTGGAACCGGGATTCAAGAATCATTTAGTTGCAGCTCATTCATCCTCAGAGATATGAATTTAATTCATGCTAAGCTATCAAACAACAAAACAATGAATTACGCTACTGGTATTTTGTTCTAGTCCACGTGGTTGAAAAGATTTTTCTTGTGGCCAAACCTCCCATCTCCTACAAGGGTTAAAGGCACTGACTTTCCTGCTGATAACTTGTGACTACACTTGGAAAGATTCGGGACAAATTAACAATCAGTGGTTCACCATGATGTGATCCAACCTACTTACTTTCTTAAACAGGATAACTATCCTAGCGGATCAGGCAGATGTGTACACTTCAGTATTATTCATGAAAGCTTTCGACACTCTCCTGCATGATGTTCTTATATGGAAAGCAAGACGTTTTAGGTCAAGGCTGCCTCTGATTTCCACCAAGAACTCCATGAACCTTGGAGTACAAAGCTCTCGAGACAGGGAAGAAAAAAAAAATTTTAAAAAAAATCTTCTTGTCATTTGCTGCATAGCACTTCACTAAGGAAAAAAAGACAGGATTGAGTTCGCATCTGGTTGAAAATGTACTATAAAAAAAAAGTCTCAATCCCCTCCTCCATTGCATCAGCATTTCGAGGGGTTTCTGTAATGATCTCATCTGTAGAGCCGGCTTAACTAATCCCTTAAGGTCTCTTACTTCTGCATTACAATGACTATAAAATCCACTCTTCTGGAAGGGAAGGCAATTTATGGGTCTTTCACCTGAATCCCTTTTCCCTTAGAAAACTGGTATCATCAGCTTAGAAACCCTAAGTGACAAAATCATTAATTGCCCTGAGTCAACAGCCAGAATACTCATCTTTTCACAAAAAGCCTCCTACAAACCACTTGCCAGCAGAAGATCTCCTGAATTTACTGTTTAAATCCATACTGATTTTCTGTTGCCATCAATGCCACCCAACATACAATAGTGCACTCAGACCGAAATCCTCTCCTGTATTGCACCTACCTAGCAGTGGCCAAAAGCAGATGCCCACACACAATTAAAGGAACAGAGCAAGAACATGATGACATTTCCTCAAATAGCTTACCAGCCTGTCACATCTTTCCAGAGACTACTGCTGTACATCAGTGCAGACATAAAAGTACAAATAGTTCTAATTCCAGTAAGCATTGTTACATAAATAACAAAAAAGTTATCAAAGCTGCAGAATTTATGAATGTAACAAGAACAGAAGAACTGGTCTATGGTTAGGGTAAAACTATCAATTACAACTGCTTTCCATGTAGGGTGAAAACTTCTTCTACTCATTAAACATCCAAATGTATGTATCTGGAATCAGAGATTCAGACATTCTTGAGCTGCAGCCTGTTCAAATCAAGATTACACCCTGAAGAGTATCCCCTTCATGTTAGCTTTCCTCTTCATTACTGTCCCAGGAATCCCAGTGCAAAGCCAATGGAAAGGAAAAAATACCGCAAGAGACACTCTCCCAACAAAACCTGCCAACATCCTACCCCAAACTCCCTTCCATTTGGTGCTGCACAGCAAGAAACAAGCTCCTGCTGTTTCCAGTGTACAATACCTGCCACCCCTTTCTGAGAAGCAACAGGATGCCATAACCAGGGTACTGCTGCCTTTAACAGGGCTAAGAAAACAAGTTCCACGACACAGAACTTCGTAGTTGCTAGTTTGTTCAATACGATAGCATCCTCCTCCATCTCCCAGCATTTATTTTCATGGCTCCAGCACAAAGCTGGTCATTATGAAAAACTTTTGATGCTTGTCTTCAATAACTCTTCCTTATTGTTTTCTTCAAGGTTGAATGGGCCTCAGCCGTTCATCTTCAGAAACCTGTACACTATGACCCAAGTCTTGCTTATCCCAGCACATGTGCAAGTAAATGAAAGATCTGGATTTGATTCTGCAAGTCATGTTTTTGAGCTCTTCTCTTCTCTCCCATGTTGCAGGCAGCACACCCTAGAACTCCAGTGCTTTCCCAGCTGTTGAAGGGATCTCCATACCTACACTGGCACTCTCGTCCCCACGCACTAAGCTACATGCACACAGAGCTCTGCAATCCAATTTTCTTTCTCTGGGAAACCAGGAGAATACAAAGACTTTCCATCTCTCTTTTGCAGAGATAATTTAGTATTAAAGAGCAGGCAAGTTCTAGAAAAGTACCTCCACATAATAAGCTTTTAAAACTTCATTGCAGCAGAATTCTGCAGCATCTTTAGAAAAGTCAGATATTTAACTACTGAGTATGGTGTCCAAACAAGATGCATCCAAGATGTCTTAGATCAGCAAATGCCAAGGACAGGTAGTCCCATGGATCGATCCCTATGGATCATTTTATGGACAGATCCCTATGGATCTCATCATAGGTATCTTCAGTACAGGCAGAAAAATTTATTTCAATGTTGTATGGTGCTGGGAGCCAAAAAACTTCACTATTCATAACATGAGCAGTACTAGGAGAGGTGACATGCACTCAAGTTTCTCCGTGTTCCAGCACATCTGGCAGTGTATTAGTATTCAATTCTTTCTTTATTTAAACTTACCTTTAAGACTTCCATCTTAAACCCGCTGTCTGATGTAGGTCCGTCAGGCATTTGCAGGGCCTGAACAAAGGCCTCTGTGAACTGCTGCACCACAGGAAAAATCAGGACTTTGGCCGCACCCTGGTTACAATCAATGCAAGCACAGGTGAATACTAGATACAGAACCCCCACATCTGACAAGTAAAGCACTAGAAGCAATGGAAATTGCACTTTTCTGCCACAAAACCAAAGAGGGACTCATGGCAACTGCAGAACGTCGCAAAGTCTTGTTTCAGGCATCACTTTGGCTCTCTCCTCATGCTTGGAACTAAGCTCAGCTGAATCCCACCCTTCAAAATCACACAGTACAGACTGCTACAAAACACACACCTACATCTAAGCTAATCGCTTCAGACTCTAAATAGAGATCCAGACAATCCAGTCCGGGGAGTCTCGGGAGTAGCGCACATCCTCCTGAAGAGGCACTTTCATTTGATTAGATGAATCATGCCCTGTGCCCTACCGTCTGGACCTGCTCCGGGCTATAAAAGAAACCTAGGGTGACTACGACACACTAGTAATTACACTGAACCCTGTGGACAGCATTTCTCTCTCTCCTGTGCCACCTTCCCCCAAACCAAACAAGCTCTTTGTGAGCTGAGTATCAACAGCTGTCCTGAAGATTAACCTGATGATTCTTCCTAGGAAAATGCAGTAAATATTTTTCCAGATGTCAAAGCACTCCATAAGCAGTGCTTGGCAGAGCAAGTAATATTGGACAAAAATAATTTTATTGAGAATATTCCTCATAACTCCATAGCTAAGACAGCAAAGTTGTATGCTTAAATAAACTATGAAATACCACCTTAGCAATTTATAGAAAAAAAATAAAGAGAGGCAATCTTTTAAAGTCAAATTTCAATAGAAGAAGTTTTGTTTACAATGTAAAGGACACTTTCAGCCCTCCTCCAGAATAAGACAGTGGGGAGCTATTACTATCTTTTGGATATGGGTACCAGCTGCATGATATTATTGCATAAGTAACCTTGTCAGCACAGTAGAGATACGGTGTAACTATCAGAACTTCACAAAAGTCTGCACTGAATTGCTCCCTGTGCAAACAGGGAGGAAACAGCAGATATAGCCACTCAGCAACGACCAGCCACTAGATCAAGAGTCTCCCTTTCCTACCCTCACCCCCCAAAAAGTTAAAAAGAACAATTTATTGTCTGGGGAGTGCTGGGAAATCCACTTGTCAAAGGCCATATAAAATGCAGATGTGCTCAGAGCCAGACAAGAGACTCGTGTATAAAGCTGCTTAATTGCATAGTGTTTTTCTTTAAGAGCTATTCTTCCAAAATTTTGTTTGGTTTGGTTTCCACAACCCCTTTAGGAACAAAAGGCTAACATGCATGCTAAAGCAATTGATGAAGTTCCAGGACTTGTAACCAACGCCTCGCCCAAGGGCCAGAACACAGAGTTCACCTGGAGACTGGAATCTATGACAGGGATTTCCAAAGAAAGGGATGACACACTATCTCCTCCCCTTTCTCTGAGCTGTTACAAAGCATGTCTGTTGATAGGGCACAAGTTAAACTTAATTATGGAAGCCAAGTTACAGTATCAAGGCATGCATGCAAAGGAGGGAGTTAACCATGTTAAATGTATTACACCCTATTCCCCAGAATTACAGCTGACAAAGTATGTAATTCTCCAACATTTCATTTTCATATTAACAATTATTTAGAACCTTGCTCAGTTTGAATTCAGTGTATGTTGTAGGGTAAGTTAAACTCTTGCCTTTTCCAGTTCCTCCATGTTACAGATCATATGGGCACATGTGGTAAATATCTCCACTGCACGTGACCTTGTGCGAATACCATACACCTAGAAAAAGGTTTAAATAATAGATCAGGAACACAAGATACTTTTATTTCCTTTAATTTTCTTTTAATTGTATTTATTTTTTGCTTTAACTCGATTCTCTTATTTTATCATTGGCTTCAACATTTCTGTTGAAACATTAGCTGCCATCAACTATCACATCAAGAAAATTCTTTAAGTCTAACTCATGCTACAGTACAGCTTAACCATTAAATCTGGAGTTTCTCTGCTCCAAGAAATATTCCCACTAATGCCATTCAGTACCAACTTAATAGTGAAGACCATACCTCTGCCATTGTGAAAATTTTGTACATCTCTGGAAGAATAACAGGAGCAACAAGTGGCATCTGTGTGTCTGTCACCTCCCGCGTAAACTCTAGAAAAATTAAAAAAGAAGGGAAATTCTTATAAAAAAACAAATTGTAGGCAATAGCAACAACAGAATCTTTGGGAAATACTAACACCATATTGGAAATACATTGATTCGTACTTGACTAGACCAGTGTCATCTGGCCTACCCATGGCAATCCTTGAAGGCAAACAGAAAAATCATCACACTAAAAATTGCAGGTATCTGGAAAACAGGGTGTTGCAATCAAAGTTCCTTCTGAGCTGTAACCTGTAGCACAGAACTTTCTTCCTCAGTTTTCATGACATCTACTGAGCATGCAATTCAACAGTGACTGACAGGCATTAACGCCCAGCAAAAGAGAAGCAGCAAACTCCAATTTCTTCAATTTGGAGTGAAAAGTGATAGGATACTAAAGTAAGGAAAAGCCTAAACTACTTCCTACATCAGCGTTGCCAAAGCTCTTGCATACACATACCTGTAAGCACTCTCATGGCTCCATGCACTGCATTCACATCTCCGCTAACCAGCATCTCCATCAAGAGATTGAAAAGCTCGGGCCAGGCTTCAGGCCAGTCCCAGTGGGCTATTGCTGAAACTGCATAAGCAACACTCGAGCGCACTTTGCTGATCGATTCTCTCAGCCCATTGGGTAGGAGCTCCCTAATAGCAACTTTTGCCTGTAGAGAATAACATTATTTAGCAAAACAGATCCCCAGTCATAAAACAATTTAATTAAAAAAAAAAGTATACCTATGACTGTATCCTGATATTGATTCAACATTGGTTTTACAAAATGAACACTCACGAGACAACAAAACCTTGCATGCTACACCCCACAATTTTTTTATGGAAAACTGCACAGTATGTTGTAACATAGCACTCTTCTCACACAGAGCACTCGGCCAAGCATACAATAAATAGCTCACAGCTGCAATTAGATAGGATGTAGATATCTACATGGAAGACATCCAGAGTTAGCCGAGATAAATCCCAGCTCCAGTGTCAGGGACTATGTTTGCTTACTTTGGAAGATTTTAGTAAACGAGAACTAGTCACCCAACTCTGAAGGGACAGGAAAAAAAAGCCAGCACTTCTGGGGCATAATGCACAAGATGTATTTCAAGCAGCTATCTCTGGATGGGATGAATCATACCCTAGATGTGAAAGACGGTTCAGTCAACAGTCAAAGTGGCAAAGGACTGGTATCTCTGGCCATTTTAGTTGTTATATACTCTTACTGAACAGATTTTTAATGAAATCCAGCAGACCTTTAAACTGAAATCTGTCATGGGAAAATAGCCTTTAAGTCCCAAGCTGAAAAACACAAGATTTAGCAAATCTCTGAAAAAGGACTGCCAGAATCAGTATTTGTAAAACTTACAAAGCAGCTTTCTTCTACTCTTGCTCTTAGAGCCGCAGAAACATTATGGCTGAACTTTTCCTACAGAAATTAGCCCAAGCTTCTCAAGTCTAGTGTTGTTTTAAGCAACTGAAAACAGATTTTCAAAGTGGAAAACGTCAGAAAACCTTAACTGAAGCCATTAATCCTCATAATACACAAGGGCACTGACACATTTTAAACCACCCACAAAATTAACATTCTTGATGGATAAAGTGTCTCAAAGTAGACAACATGAAACCAAAGCTTACCCTTTCTGTGGTCTCTGGAGGTCTAAACTTTTCTGACTGAGAACACCAGTGAGTTTCCACATACTGTTTCAAAATGACAGATGCTAGCTGTATTAGAAGAGAGGTCAAGAATCAGTAACAAAACTTGCAACCACGGTGTCACCCCTGACCTGTTTGCTCAGTCTCCCATGCCATCATGCTGCTTTTAGAGGGGTGACAGGGCTTGCAAAAAATGCAAAATCTTTGTGAAACGGACAAAAAAAAGTTACCGCCGTAAAAAGATGAACTGATGGTCATTCATTGAGCAATGATGGCCTGTACAGCACTCTGACACAAGGCAGCAGCTTTATTTCCCCACCTCTAAAAAAGCACAAGATATGGGCCACATGGTTAACTAAAGAAATACAGAACCTAAACTTCCTTTTCAGGGAGGAAAACACCTACAGAAAAAGCTGCTGCAAAGACAAGTCACACTTCTGCTTGCTGATGCCTACCATCCAGCTAATAAGTTGTGCCCGTTCCCAGTACGGTAGTGTCTCAGCACCAGGTTTAAGTCCAAAAAGCACTACTTTCAAAAAAGGTAAGTTTATAACACCTGAATAATGCTGAAAGTGATGGCTCTAGAGAAATGTAAAAGAAAACAGAGAAACAGTAATGGAAAGCTACCTCAAATTTTTCACCTGGAAACATGAAAGAATATTTTGAAAACCAAGGAAACTACCATCAAAATTCTTTCTACAGTTCCAGGTAAACTCACCTGACGGATGGCCAGAGCTCCCTGGGGATCTACAGTCAGTTCTGCTAAATGAACACCAAATTCTGCAAGGGGAAAAAAAAAATGTTGGTATCATAACTTTTATTCCCACACAGCAAAACACATCAAGATTTTTGGAGAAAGGCATCATACCAATTGAATGACTCATATGTGGGAAGAAGACGACAATTCCAAAGCGTAGCTACTCAAATGAATCACAAGCATTAATTCTCCCTTGTGCTTTCTGCATAAATTTAATTTATTTTCTCAGCATCTTATTTCTTTTTCTCGTGGGCAAAAAATTTTGCAACGCAGGTTAATAACAAGCAAATGATTTACAACTTTTGAAAAAAATCTTATCTACAACGTAACATCATCAGTCAAGTCCCTACATGAGGGATGCATGGATAAGATCCAGGATGGGGTAAGACAGAAGACTGTCAGCCAGCAGGCCCTTTTCAGACAAGCCAGGTTCATCCAGAGAGTGATTTGGAAACATCACTTCAGCCGTCCCAAAACACACCCTAAGACAGCTCAGAATGCACCAAGCGCCCTCCTGAGCAAACCCTGCCCAAGCACACTGACACCAGAAACTGCCTGTACAATCATTCAGGCTGCGGGACCTTCTCCAGTAAGAAATTTGTCCAGAAAAAGCAAGAACTTCTTTTAGTTGCCAAGCAAGTTCTGTAACAAAGTCAAAATTAAAACGCTTGTACCAATTCTATTGATGACTGAGTGCAGGAAATAAAAACCAGGAAGAACAGCTGTTCTGGTATGGTAAATCCATATGCCTCGATAAATTTGCTTAAAACTGCAACTTTAAGTTCCGGGTAGCTGATAACTGTACTAAATACTTCATTTAATTTCACTAGTCTGCTTAAGAAATGCATTTGTAAGGTTTTAGTTCTAGAAACTGTGGAGCAGAAGGTATGCCCCGAGGTCCCGCTAGCACAACCTGACTCCCATGGACAGGATAAACGTGCTTACAGCATCCCTGACAAAAATGTATTGAAAATTCTTCACAAATGTGGTTATCCGAGTTTCTCCTAATATCCACCTCACTTGTAAGAGGCTTTTCTGGGTTGGGAGATAATTGCCTCTCACTTTCCCATGCTTACACTGAACATGCCCAGTTCCTTCAACCTTTCTTCATAGATCATGCATTTAAAAAAAAAAAAAAAAAACGGGAAAAAACCCCTCTTATCCTAGCTGCAAAAGCAGGGAGCCTCATTCTGAGATGTACTTAACATAATACTCCTCTTAACTGTAGTAGTAGTAATTATTCTTCTAGCTGTCTGCAATATTCCAGACTTGAGTATGGCATTGCATTTCAGCCACATTTTTAAAGTGTATAAATGAACTAAGAAGCCAGAATAAATGCAACAGCTTCACATAGTTTCAACTCACTACTATGACTCTATTTTGCAATCTTTAAATCTGGTTGCATATATGCATTTGATTTTTTCCTTTACATATGGTACTCTGCACTTGATTTACAGAATTTTGTTTCAATTATTTCAGGCCATCTCTCCAATTTTCCAACATCTTTTTAATTCTGCTCTCCAAGCAGATTGCAGTGCCATCATTAGTAAACTAAAGGTGTACTCACTACTGCAGTGACCAAGAGCTCTGTCTTAAAAGCCCCTTGGGTTTCACAATAAGCCACCGATAACAACTCTACACACAGGTTATCAGCCAACTGTGCATCTTAAAATATTACAAAACTGTATGTTCTCAACTGATAAATGACCACTGTGGCAAATTCGTATCAGGAACCCTGCTGAACTCAGATCATTCATACCCAGCGCTTGCTTGTTTAAGCAGTAAGCCATCTCTCCCATCAAACAAAAATTAGATGGATTTATCAAAAACAGATCATATAAAACTGTATTAGCTGTGTAGCATTTATTTATCCTATTATGTTATGGACACTGGCAAGCTGTTTAATGAGCTGGTCCAAGAATCTTTCCAGGGATTGAAATTATACTGCTTGTTGTATAGCTCACTGGCTCCTCTTTTCTCAAAGAATTGGTCTATTATTGTTTTTTTCCCAGTTGGGGAAACTTTCTGTTTTTATCATCAAATAAAATGATGTTCAAATGCATCTCTTCATAAGTGCTTCCTCCACTTACATTTTGTAGACTTGAGATATCAGAAGCATCAAGTCTTCTACCCAAGATAAGGTCTGTAAAACCAAAAGGTTAGAAACTTCTAACGAAGGCCCTGACATAGGGAACACTTAGCAAACACATTTCCTCCCAGCTCTGCTTCTTCTCTCTGTTAACTTCAGTATTAGTGAAATCCAACTCTCCTCCTGCACAACCAAGCTCCATCTACCACATAAACAGTTTACATAACCTACTACCCCTTCACCCCCAATTTTGTGGAGAAATTAAGCTGGATCAAACCAAAAAATAGTATTAAGCAAGCAGGGAGGAATAAACGAGCAGGACTTTCTACTGAATCGCTGCCCTTCACATCCTGCCTTGCTGAAATGGGCCAGCACTGACTGAGTCCAGCTCAGTACATCCATACCGAGCTGGTTCAGGAGCTGCTACAGGTCCCTTTTTTAGTTTTCTCTGCTGGGGGCAGAGACAGGCACTGGCGGAGGGAGAGGCCATGCTAGCTGCTGCAGCCAACACAGGTGAATCCAGTGCCCCACGGCTGCCAACACTTCAAATTAAAACAACATTCAGTTTGCAGAGACCAGATCTCAAAACTGCAGCAGCGTCAGAAATCGAGTTCCCTCTACGCAACATCTGCCCACCCCTTGTGCATCACAGCCTTCAGCTACACAGGCGCAGACAACATTTTCCACAGGACTGGTTTTCAATAACATCATCATAAACTAATTCGGGTTGAAAGGGACTTCAGGAGGTCATCCTGTCCACCCTCCTGCTCAAAGCAGGGTCAGCCACGAGGTCAGAGCAGTGCAGAGCATGGAGGGCATCTGCAGACAGACTAGGAAGAAATATCAAGTAAGTACCTAATGCTTAGCCATAATTTTACACACTACAAATGTGCTTCTTTGAGGAACTTCTTCAGCATCCATCATGACACTCAATGACTACTCTAAAAGCACTCTTTTTTTCAGCACACCTCTGAAAACTACAACTGTATTTTCCTCACTTCTCAGAAAAGGACAGAAAGATTAAAGCCAGTCTTCTCCAGCATCCGTGATGGCTTTAGGTATCTCACTTGAAATCCCTTCTTCGCAACTTCTCACTACATTCAACATATCTGCAGCATTTCACAGTACAAATAACAGCATTTGCTTCCGTGAATACCCCTTCTTCCTGAAAGTCAGATATCACATGTCCCAATGTGGCCATTTCTTGTTTCAATTTCTCTGTTAAAAATTCAGTTCAATGTTAAAATGTTAACTCCTGTTAAGAAATTCAGTGCAATTTATCCATTCACAGGATTTCCACCCATTTCTGCCCATCATCTGCTCTACTATAATTCAAGTTACAGCCAAGAAACCACCCATACAACCACATATTGTGGTCCTGTTTGTAAATTCTCCAGAATCCCTCCTTCCACACAATACCATAAAATCATGTATTCAAGGAGGTACCCAACGCAACACAGAAATTACTCTCGACACCATATGCATCAAGACAGTTATGTCGGAAAGGAGCTGACCATAAGCAAAAACATGCTGAACTGGTGAAGCACAAGTGATGCTACAAGTTTCATGCTATCATTGCACCTACAGCTGTTCGCCTGATACAAACGGACAGCAAACCGTATCGTGCAAATATCATCAGAGAATCAATGGAGTTTTAAAGCATCGAACTAAATGTGCTGAGCCATCTACTCTGGAAGAGAAGACACTAAAAGAACATTTACAAGGCCCGTAAAGCCAATATTCAAATCTGAGATCACGTTCAAATCAAAGCATTGGTTGTCTCCTGCACATGACTAGTCTCAAACAAGACGGACAAGAAACTTTAAAGAGGGTCAGCATGCCCAGATTGACACGAGTCAATTTGCCAAGGTCAGCACCATCTTCACAGCCACCTGCATATCTCAGCTTCTGGCAACAAACGACCTTGCAAAGGACTGAACCGAAGATGCCTTTTCATACACAAGATGTCACAACATAAGCCACGCTGAAGACAGCCATATGCCTTTTCTACCTGCAAAAAGGGCAAACGGAAACACATAACATAGCCAGGCAAAAGAAAGGCAATCCTCCAGCCTGGAGCCATTCATCTATCACCACCACACTTCCAGAGCACAAGAACAAATAGCTCAGAGACTTAATACCGTCACCATAAAACATCAAACTTGTTATCTAACCAGGCAAGCGGGTAGCAGTATTTTTCAACTGTATAAGAAGTTGGCATTAAAACTCCTTATCAGCATAATTTAAGGACTGTGTTACAGACATTGCTCCTCTCAATAGGGTCAAAGAATGATGCCTCCTGGTGGACATTCATGTCCTTCAGAGTGACGCTGTCCCTGCTCTGACATTCCTGGAGATGGCTCGGCCTCCATACGTGTTCTCTGATATAGTAAGTGAAAGTGATTATTTTTACACATTACAGAATTATCCTCAAGTCATATGACGTCAGTTGTAGCGCACACACGTATACCATCAGAGGTGGGAAATGATGTTACCTGGATGGACCAGATAAAAGGGGAATGGAAACACCATCCCCGCTTCACCAGGAACAAGTCGATGGCGAAGTCGAGCCAAGTTAGATGCACGCACAGCGGTACTGCTCCACAACCTGGAGCTCTCATTTCTCCTGCCTTCCCCTGAACAGTCTCAGACATTGCTTTTATTTATGTTCCATTAAAACCTAGAGACAACAAAGGTCATCAGGTGAACCTTCATCTTTCTGGAGACCGACAATAATGCATCTCCCATCCACAAGCTTTCAGGTGGTGCCTATTCCCACACTTCCTCAGCAGACAGAAGATGCAGGGAAGAGACTGAGTCGCTGGGGACATGTTTGGAAGTTGCTGAAGTGTGACATGGCAGGAGGAAACTGCCACCATGTCCTTACTCCAGAGCTGACATCCCATATTCCTCCAGAACAGCTGTATCGAGTCAGACAGGAGACTCCTCTTGCACAGGTCAGTCTGTTCCAGAGGCTTACCTCTGACTGCATTTCTACCCATCCCCTCGTACAAGCACTGGCCAGATGCACTGTAGAGCTGCTTCAGGGAGCTCAACTGCATCCTCACAAAAACACTGAACCATCCCAACCTGGCTAAACCCTGCATGGAGCAGAGCAGGCGCTAGCACAGAGCAGCACACAACACACGGGGAGAGCTAACTGTTGTATTGGCTTAACTGTATTACACAACCCACCCGCAAGCAGCTTAAGAAAAGAGGGGAGGGCAGAGCAACGCTTCGCCCAACACACGCCCTCAGAAATCCTGGCGCCGAGAACCTGCTGAAGCAGGTGTTGTATCTGACCTGTGGGTTTAATGGTTCTTGACAAGTTTTTTTCCTCCAGGAACGTCAAACCATTTTTAAACCATTTCTACCTCTAACATCCAACAGCGATGAGTTCCATAGTTTGCACACTGGGGGAAACAACCTAATTCCTTCTACTTGCTTCAGATTCATTTTCATCTCACGTTAGCTTTATGAGAAGTCACAAATAATCACTCCTCACTCACCTTCTCTGTCACTTATGATTTTAGAGTCTCCATCTCTGCTAACTCTTCCCCAGGCAGAAAAGCCAACGTATTCGCTCCTGAGAACAGAAGCTTTTCCACACCTCTGTGAATGTCTCTGTGCTGCATTTTTACTGCCCTGCTTTATCCCTCCGGAGAGCAGCAAGCCCGTAAAATGCATGCGGCACTCGGACTGCAGAAGCATGAGGAATTTATGTCGCGCTTTGTTCTCTGTTCCCTCCTTAACGGTCCATTTGGCTTTCGGAGCACAGCACAGCAGTGAATGGGTATTTTCAGGAAACTCTCCACACTGACAATGGGATCTCTTCTCCCAGTGGCAATAGTTAGGACAGCCCGTTACTTTTTAAGGTATCATCTGGGCTGTCTCCTCCTCCCCGAGCATTACTCTGCTGACCACCACTGACCTCCACCTACCGTTTGCCCACTCAACTCACTCTTGTGAAATCATTCTGTAATTTTTGCCACTGATTCTCACTCTGGCCAGACTGAACATACAGCACTATCAGCAACTTTGCCACACCACTATTCACTCTTTTCTACATCATTTACGGATGTGCTGAACAGTCTGGCTTCACGTGGGACTCTTGATTATCTCCCCGCAGTGTGAAACATGATCAGTCACTTCTACCTCATCTTCAAGCTTTTAATCGGTTATTAATTCAAGAGCTGTCCCCAGCAGTTTAGTTTCTTCAAAAAGTTTCAGTAAGGGAATTTTCTAAAAGCTGTTTGGCAGTCCCAGGACTCCTTCAAACAGCTCTTCTATTAAACACAGATCGACTCTGCCACAGCAATTGCATGTACCCAGCTCTCCTCATTCCAACTCTTGACATGATTTTAACCATTGCAGGCAGTGCAAAAGCCACACCAACTCACCTGTAACAACCTCAACATTCACCCCTCCACTCCCCACTTTAGAGCCCTTACTAAAAGCTGTCCCATGTTTACCAACTTACATTTATCTGGTCCGTAAGTGACCTTAAGTGCCAAGTTTTACAGCACAATTTGTAGCATGGTAATTTAATGTTTGAGTCCCTTTAAAACGCTTGGAGATCCATCCTGTAGCACTTGCTGTTTAAAGTAAACTGATACGTGAACATGCTTCTACTCATGCTTCAACTTGACATGGATTCTCCAATGTGTCTCCTGTAGAGGCCTTTTGATGTGGCAAGTTAAGTCAACACCAACACAAGGAATTCAGCTTTTCTGCAGCCCTATACTCCTTGAACGTACCTTGCACACTTGTCACCTGGTGGCCATGCACACTCTCTGAAATGCTTTCTGCTTCTGCAACATTTGAAAGCATCTAAGTTTTTGTGTCTTTAACAAGTTTTTCCTCAATTTTTTTTGCCTACCTTCATTTTTCATTAGAAGTGCCAATATTTGTGCTCTTTTCTACTGCCTCACTTTTACTTTCAGCATCTTCTTTACGCTGCTTAATGATACTATGTTTTTTGTTTCTTTAAAGTATTTCTAACACACATGATCTACATTTCTTTACCTCAATAATACGGTGTTGACAAACACTGTATTCCTTTAGCTCCTCCTCTTGGTTTTTGCAAGTTTCTCCATACCAAAGACAGCACAGAAAGGAGAATATAGCTTATTGCTCCCGTGCTGCTTGACTAGGACAAGAGAGGAGGAATCACAGAAGCGCAGAATAATTAGGCTGAAAGTGACCTCAGGAGGTCTCCAGGCCAACCCCCGTGATCAAAGCAGCATCAGCAGCATCAAATCAGGTTGCTCAGAGCATTTTCTAGGCAGGTCTCGGAGATACTCAAGGATGGAAATGGCACAGCTTCTCCGGACAATCTGCTCCAAAGCCTGGCTCTCCACAGTGAAAATAATTCTCCTTATATCCAGTCTGAACCTCTTGTTTCAGTTTGTGTCTGTTTTCCTTCATCCTCTCCCACCCCCCAGTGTCTTGACAACCTCTTCATAGTTACCAGAAGCTGCTGCCAGATCCACCCCCAAAACCCTCTTGTCTCCATACTGGAAAACCCCTCTCCCCCAGCATCTCCTCATGTGGCGAGTGCTGCAGATCCCCAACCGACTTGACGGCCCGTTGCTGAACTCACTCCCGTTTGTCGCCGTCTTTCTTGTACTGGGGGGGTGGGAGCAAAACTGGACAAGTATTCTAGATGTGGTCTAACAAGTGCTGACTAGAGAGGGCTGATCACTGCCTCTGATCCTATTCGTACAGCCCAGGATGCAGGTGGCCTCCAGGGCACACTGCTGGCCCTGTCCAGCTCGCCGGCCACCAGGATTTCCAGGCCCTTTGCCGCAAAGCTGCTCCCCAGCCAGGCAGTGCCTGACCCGCATCCCTGTGGTGGGTTCTCCTACCCCAGGTGCCGAACTTGGTATCTGTCCTTGCTGAATTTCAGGAGGTTCCTCTCGGTCCATTCCTGCAGGGCTCTCTAGGCAGTAGCCCTGCCTCCCCTCCAGTTTGGTGTCACCTGCAGACTGCACGAGAGGGTATTCTGCAGCCTCCTCCAGGCCACGGGTACAGGTCCTGCAACAGACCTGTGCAGTTCTGGGATTGCAACTGCAGAGAAGTACTGGGTGACTTTAAGATATTTGTAAAACAGTGAAAAAGTAGAAGCGTAGATGACTCCATTCCTCTTGCCCTTGACGTTATCTACCAAATCTACCAAATGTAATTCTGTTGCATTCCTCAAAGGGGCTCTCAAAGGGACCTTAGGGACATCCATCACCCTCAAAAAATATTATTTTCTAGAATCACAAACTTGATTACATTTCTTGTGGTAAGATTGACTGTTTGGTGAAAAAAAGTTGCCACCGAAGAGCATACTGACTGTGGTAGCTTTGCAAGGCAAAGGCTCTATGGGTCAATGAACCTCACAGCTCTTCCAGACTCGTACTACTGCAAATGCTGTCAAATCACTCATTAAAACCTCCAATAGCTGCAGTGGCAACACACAGATTTCCTGGTAATGCGTTAAGGAAGACTTAACCTGAGAGTGTTACAAGCACATGTTAAGGGACTGCATAACAAGAAACATTTTATTAAACAATTTGCCTTCCTTTCATCACCCTGATCTCATTCCCAGAGTAACATAATCACACCACTATTCTTGACCTAGTCACGTCCTTACACTTTCCTTCTCCTTACCATAAACCTACTTTGATAACATTTCTGACCTAAAGTTCAGGAGCAGAAAGACTTTAAAACACTTCACAAAACACTTTCAGAATGGCACAATCAAAGGTAAGGCTACATTTCCAGGAGGGTCCACAAACAAGCAGCCCATCAAGCTGCCAGGCCACAGGCACAACTTAGGGCCAAGGGCTGCAGTGCCACGCTCTCCAGCGCCCAGCTCCCATAACGGCAGAATACCTGCCAATCTTCCAGTAGTTTCTACAGATTCCAGTTCTTTGGGACGGGTCATAAAATTTAAGCTGAAGTGAAATAAAACGTTACCATCAGTAGGTTTTTAAGTGTAGCTTCCACCCAGGAAAAGCAGCAAGTGCATGAGCTAGCTTAGTGCCACCATAAAAAGGCGAGATGAGTAATGGAATAATTAGAGACACTGTTTGAATTTAGGGTGCTTGCTCTTTTAACCTCTGTCTTTTCAAAGCCGTAGGCTGGTTGCCATCCAGCTCCAGTGTCCTGCATGTCCTCAGCTCTCCACAACAGATGCTCGAGTGCCAGGAGCCCCGTCGTAGGAGTCTCACACAAGACGAGGGTACAGCTACATCCTGACCCCACTCAGCCTAAAACATGCCACGTACAGATGACGACCTGCAGGACGTGGGCACACGCACAAGGGCACACACATCCAGAGGCGGAGAGGATCACTGTAGGAGCGGGACAGGGCCTGCAGACAAACACGCAGCAGGAAGGCTCTCCGTGACCATCGCGCGAGCAACCCTGGAGACTTCGGCTCAGGTGGGAAGAGGTGCCCAAAGCAACAGGCCCGCTGCTTCACCATCCCACCTCCCCCTCCATGTCCTACCACTAGTGAGCTTAGAGTGCTCCTTGGTCACTCAGTTCTCACACAACACCACGGCCATTCCCTACAACTGCCCCACGGCCATTTCATTTCCCTCTTGCCCCACTGACGAGAGCGGTACCTTGAAGAAACCCTGCTGCGGCTCTGCCCGGTGACCTCGCTGCAGGCCGGAGACAGCCCTAGCAAAGTCCCACCGGCGAACCCGCAGCTGAACTCCTGAAGCGGGGCCGGGGCTGCTCAGGACAAACCGGGCACACGCCTACAGCCGGTAGGAAAGCAGCCGCCGCCGTCCGCTCCCCGCCGGCCCCAGCGCCGAAGCTGGAAGTTTTGGCCGAGGCCAACGCGCGGCCATGAGGCGCCGGTACCGGGAAACGCTCGGGGAAGGCGGCGGCGGCGGCGGCGGCGGCGGCGGCGGCGGCGGCGGCGGCCTTTCCCCACCCGGACACCGCCGCCCCCCCCCCCCCGCTTCGCTCCGGTCCCCTCAGCGCGGCCCGGCCCTCACTCACCCTCCGTCACCTCCAGCACCTTCACCTGCTCCTCAGCGGCGGCGCGCACCGCCTGCACCGGGCACAGGATCCCCGTCAGCGTCTCCACCAGCGCCTCCTTCAGCCCCTGCGCCACCGGCCCCGGTCCCGGCCCACCGCCACCGCCTCCGCCCGCCGCCGCCGCGCCCGCCATCGCCCCCCCCCCCCCCCGCGCCGCCGCCGCCGCCGCCGCCGCGCGGGCTACGGGCCGCCGCGCGCGCCAAACGCACGGCACGCACGCACGCACGCGCGCGCGAGCGAGCGACGCCGAGCGCCCCGCCTCGCAGAGAGGGCGGTGGGGCTCCGCGCGCCGCTCACAGCGCCCCCCGGCGGCGCGGCGGGATCGGTGGCTGTGGGCGGGGGGGGGGGGGGGAGGGTAGGAAATGGCGGGGGGGGGGGTAGGAAATGGCGGCGGGGTATCGCGGAGCGGCAGCCGGGGCCGGGGCCGAGGCAGCGCCCGGGCTCTCCAGCGCTCCTCGGGAGCCCGGGCGCTGCCTCGGCGCCACGCGGGCCCGGCGGACCCCGGAGCATGAGTCTGAGAGGCCCCTTCGTGCTTCAGGGCCGAGCGTCTCGGAGCCGGGGAGTTCCTGTCATGGCGGGAGCCAGGGGTCAGTCAGGGCCCGGGGAAAGCGTTTAGTCCCTCAGACCGCCTTTTCCCACGCGTGTCAGCGGCGAGCTCCCACCGTGAGCCTTGAGGAGCCCTCAGGAGCTGGGTGAGGCCGTTCAGGGCCTGGGGGGTCTGCGCTGAAGGGCCAGATGCAGCCACCTGGGCCGAACCAGCTTAGTTCTGCTTTTAAATGGTGTGAAGGTCACCCTTGGGCGTGAGGGCTCCTTGCAAAGACGTCTCTAACTGTTTAGGAAGTTTAAGCAATTTTACAAATCATTACAAGTACCAAAAAGCAGTATTAACACATAGAAAATGGGCTGCTTACATGAGGGATGGTGATGGAGCTACGTTTTGGCACGGTGCTACCAGGTCTGAGTAAGTAGGTCCCACGCGCTTTGGAGCGTGGTGCTTCTGGGGATTTTTCTGAACCGAGTGGCTATTCGGTCATTAACTCCTCTGCAGCAAGACCCCCAGGAGTATGACAGCGATTTGTATGTAAACACAGTCCAGTACCAGGGGGGAGCCTGGGAAGCAGGACAGAAACAGCAGTCATGTTAACTAATCCCCATGCTGCCTCTGGCTGCATTATGCACTTTTAACTCCTTCCCTACAGCTCTCTTATGACTTAGACTCCCTCCAGCCTGGGGGAACTTCTCCTTCCAGAGGAAGCCTGTCGTTATTCTGGTCACTGTGAGCGACTGTTTTCCTTGCCCACAACACTTTCTGCTTGAAAGCTACTTGAGGGTTATCAAGTGATTACTTGGTAATAGATGTGCTACCACTAGGAGTATGGTTTTCAGTCTTGTCCTGGTGCTATTTAATAATTAAGCATGCCTCATCACTTGCACACAAGGCTTGTTCCCCTCCTAGAGACATCCTTTCCCCATCGACCTGTCACTCTTTTTGTGTGTTTTGTTATATTCCAAGCCAGCTTTGCTGACCTCTTCCG
Source organism: Aptenodytes patagonicus (assembly GCF_965638725.1). NCBI lineage: Eukaryota > Metazoa > Chordata > Aves > Sphenisciformes > Spheniscidae > Aptenodytes > Aptenodytes patagonicus. The sequence goes on from NC_134970.1 coordinate 7,076,276, forward strand.
AGCTGGAGTCTGTTCCTCTGGGATAACATGTCCAGTCACATTCTCTCCCACCAATATATTTTTAAACGTTCTCGTCAAGAGTGATGTAAGCAAATGCTCCTATAAATCATGCGTGTAACTTTTGCAACCTGAGTTCAAGATTTTCTCTACAAGTAGAAAGAGCAACTCGAGATACTACAGAAACACAAGACTGGGTTCAGCACCCTACAGCCACAGTTCGGAGGCGAGTGTCCCCCTGCACACCAGCGCTGCCACCCGTCCTGCAGCCCCACAGCCGCCCTGTTCTTGCCTCGCTCCAGCCCTTCCCTTCTGCCAGCACAAGGGCCGGATAGCCAAACTGCTGACCGGACAGGAACCCCATTTTAGTTAGCACTAATCCACGTCCCCTGTGAGAGCGGGAGCGCCTTCCTTTGGCCCAGCCCTTAACGCGGGCTGGGGCCCTTCCTGTGACCGCCCCAGCTCTGCCTGGGGTCTTCCTGAGCGGTCTCTCTGCCTGGGCAGGGACAGCTTCACATCCGAAACAGGCAGTCAGCGGAGGTGGCATGAACTGCTCTCCAGAAGCTTCTCTGTGCTTACACTAAATGCTGTCCAGACAGCTGCAGTTAGGTGAAATCAATCCACCATGACACTTAGTTATAAAAATGTCCCCCACACCATGAAGTTAGATTATGTTCTGCAAAAGTTAGGGAAGTTGGGGTGATGGACCCCGTCTTTCCCCCTAAACTGAACAGGACCAGGGCACGGGCTCAGGCAACGCCCAGCACTCCTCGCATCCCGTGCCAAGCCACGCTCTCCCTGGCAGTGGCAGGCAGGCTGGGGACAGCAGAGGTCATTCCCAATCATCGGCGTGGGCACCACCAATTTAGGTTGGTATTTCTGAGGGGAGAAGAGCAGACTTCAGCCATGCTGCTCGCACCCAGAGGCAGAGACTGCGCCTTGGCACTTAACAGCACGGCCAGGGTGTGCACATCCCCCTGTCCCTCCGGGTTGCCCCGGTCATTGCTAGCGCCGGAGTTCTCTACAAGGTGAATAAAGATTATTTTTCTCTCTTGTTCTTCCCAGTCCAAAATGCTGCTTCTGCTGGAGGAAAAAAATACATATTTATACAGGGTGTAACTTCTGCTAGCCCAGGGTCATCTGGTCATCTGTGCACCATCCTAGTATTTTGGCTTAGTGGAAAACATAAGTGAATTCCTACTGCACAAAAATCAGTGAGACAGGCCTGGGACTATCACGTGAGACTCTGCTGGCACCCTGTGCTGGCCGGCAAACATCAGAACCGACATGTCTGTGCAAGTATTTGCGATCATTTTTGTCCCTTCTTGACAATCGGAACTGTTTCCTCTGCGCTTATTAACACTTTGCGGAAAATGAGGGTGCAGTTTAGGGAGAGGAGGGGTATCCCAGAGCAATGCTTGTCTAGCCCATAATCCCTCTTTTTGCTCAAGTGACCATACAACTGCTCTGAATGCTCCAACTTGTCCTTCCATATTTGTGGAAATTATATTTATTTGAATCTTCCAGGCTTTTTCAGGTTTGAACTCCCATGTTTTGTACATTGCATGGTCTCTTCACAGGTTTTCTGCATAGATGCTTCCTGCAAAGCCAGCAAACTTAGAGCTCGCCTTTCAAATGCCATTCATTTTGCCTCAAAGCCAAATGGGTTCTGACATTTATCTTTTCTTTTGACATGCTTTAGGGAAGAAAGTTCAGTTACCACAAAGAATCATACTCTTAGCATTAAAAGATACTTTATGATGAACTTGTTTCCTCCTGTGATGTTTCAACTCACGGGCAAGGCACACAAGCCCTTGAGCTCCCCTGTGGACCCGGGCCAAGGAAGACCCCACAGAGAGACGTGCAGCTGACATGGGACTGTTCTAACCAGCAGAAGTCCTCCAAGAGAAATTGGGGCCAGCACAAGGAACAGGCGGAGCATCAGCCCGAACTACAAGGCATTATCCGGGGACATTACATGGTATGTGCCTGACCCGTCCCCCACTTGGTTAAAATTTAACTCCAGGCAGCAACAAGGACATGAAACCCCAAAAGCCCAACAGACACCGAAGCAGCCCAAACACCCGACAAATACCGGTTCGTCCTTAACAAGCCCTGGGTGATGGAGATGCTCTTTGAGTGAACTGCATGTTCTGTAGACAAGGAGCTACTGTTTTTACTACTTCTTAGAAAATATTTATACATTTTTAGATGCTGAGCTTACACAGATTTCAGGAAGCAAGCACACACGCATAAAATCTGTCCCAGTATTGTGATTAAACATCCAAGTACCTTTAAAAACGTTACTGTAAGTAGTAGGATTAACAAATGTTTCAAAACTTGAAAAACTGAGGTACATAAGGTACCTTCATGAAGCTGCACCGCTTTTAATTTAGGGTATGTTAGTATTTCTTTTCAACCACGTTTCAGCAAACCTTCCTCTCAGTTCTTGGAATTTTGGACCCAGCAGCATATCGCATCATCACATGTGCTTTTATTTTTTTCTGTAAAATACTTGTTCCTTCTACCCAAGATCTTTTTACTGGAACCCACTGATACCATTTTTGTCTGCCTCGAATAGAAGCTGTGTTGAACCTGCAGTACTATTAATCTAACGTGACTGCTTTATCTCCTCTTCCAGACATAGCTTTTATTTTTATTGATGCTCCTCTTGGTGCGGGGCTGTTGCCTTCAGAGACTGACACGTTTACGTCCTAGAGGAGAACTCTCAATATGCGTCTTGTTCACTTCTGAAGAAACGATAAAGCTATTTTTCAAGGCTGTACCTCAACCCTCCTCTTGGAAAAGCACATTCATTTCTAGACTCGTAGATAGAAGAGTCATCTCAGCTCCTTAATGTTGCTTCCAGGTAGCTGCTGCCTGTGTGTGTATTCTGGAGACCTTCCCTTCCTAAATCCCGTGTGACACGTAGTCACGTCCTACAAACACATCTACTGCAGATAGAGCAGCTGAAACACTCATCGTTGCTCTTCTCTTTGTTGATCTGTTGTCTGCCCTGGTAGGGATCTGGCTTGCAGCTGAAGTCCCTCGCTGTAACTCCCTTTTCCCTGAAGTGCGCTAATGCTTAAACAATCCTCCACGCATCACAGTCAGCTGTAACACAAAACAGCTTCTGTGTCAAGCTGTAAAATTAACTGTGTTTGTTATTGCATTGTTTACTTGAATATATATGTATTTAGTCAGTATTAGACACCCCCCCCCATCCCCGTCCTTGTGTCGGGCTAACAAATGACTGCTGAAGTCCCACAATGCACAAAGACCACATTTCAGTTCTGGTTTTCCCCTCTGGGTGCCATTTAATACGTAAACACACGACTCCACAGCTGTGAAGGGAACATTCCCTCTCCCTGAATCAGTTCTGTTTGTATACCCAAATTTCAACTGTATACAAAATATCAGGGACTGATGTGTTGTCCCTAAGAAATTACATCCTTTTCTGTATCTGGAACTCATTTTAACCCCTGAACAGCATACCTTTTGTTGTGGTTTAACCCCAGTTGGCAACGAACGGTAGAGCACGAGACTCTTAATCTCAGGGTTGTGGGTTCGAGCCCCACGTTGGGTGCCAAAATTGTCTTCTCACCCCAAAGAAGAGGTCTCGGCATAGACCATCACCCAGAAGGTGCTGGGGAAGGGAAGGACTGGATGATTTTACTGTTTGAGACAAGAAGTTTATACCAGATCCTTGGCATGCTCTTTTCTCCCAATGTACTTTGTTCCACCCGTTTTTGTCTTTGCTGGCGGCCAGTCGGGCTGACCACCGATCACATCAACAGGGCAATTCCAGCAGCAGTTCCTGCCTGTGGAAAATAAATCCTGTGTATGCATTACCGGGGTGCGAGTAGAGAAAACGGATGGCATGTGAGGTGGTATAAGAAGAGCGTGAAGAAAACCAGCACCACTTCCGACACCTTCATTCAGCAAGTGCTGACACAACCACCTAAAATCTCTTTTGCCACCTTCAGAAGCAGCTTTCTGCGGAGATCCAAAGCTGCAGATCCACGCGGATACCCGGCCACCCCTGTGGATCAGAGTACACGGTGACCAATCCGGTTACCATCGTTTCCAGTCGTCCTCCAAAGCTGCCTACCTTCTGCCTTTGGTTCCACAGCTCTCAGCGACTCTGGATTCAAGGCATCCCCATCCATGTGTTGGAGACACAAAGCCTTTTAATCCTACATTTGCTTCCGAAACAGAGAGCCAGGGCCAAAGGGCTGCCCCGCAGACAGCTCTTCTCTCAGAGGCTGATAGGGGTCGGCGTCCTGGAAAGCCCAATTCAAACAATTTAGGAACTTTGCAACTAGGTGCTGGAAATACGCACCAACGGCCCCAGCACTGTGGGCTTCAGTTTAAGACCAGAAGCACATGGAACCAAACCCTTGTCTCTCCTTCAGATCAATTATCTTATTGGTGCTGTACGTGACCACAACCGATGCAGCTGGGCACGTATTAGTCTGTTCTGATGCTCCTCATGCGGCACGAGAAAGCGTGCATCAAGCTGATTAAAGGTGGCACAACAAATATGATCCCGACGTCTGATGGACGGTACAGGCAGGCTTTAAATAAAAGCAGATTTTTCAGCCTCAAATCCACAGGTAGGGTAACTAATTTGACTTTTGTCCTATTTTATGATTAAACTAATGTAGAGGCCATAAACTATTCTTATTTAATAAAGAATTAGGATCTGAGCAATCTAGGGAGGTTGATGTACTTGGTTGCTTCACTCTACAAAAAATTAAAAAAAAAAGGAAGCAGAATGGGGTGGGAAAGTCTTTTTTTTGCTTGTTTTGGTTTATCCTCTGGAAATCTAGGATGGACAAGAAGCAGGGTGAAAGGGATGGCTGATCCTAACAGACCCTCCTGCTGAGCGTGTTCTGCCCCCATCATCTTCCCCGATGAGGAATGTGCAAGGGATGCTCACGGAAGAGCCCGCCCTGAAGCAAACAGCACGTCTCTTGCTTATTTAGTTTGACAAAGTCAAAACCCGACCTAGTCCAGCCTGAAGTATCCACATGGGGATGAAATCCGACAGGCGCAGCCCCGTGGCGCAGCAGGCACTACCACCTCCGCAGCAACCTCCAGCCACCCGTTCCTGAGGTCGCAATTCCAGCAGGAAATAAAACACAAATCCTTAAGGAGGCATCCCGGGCTGTAGGCGTAGGTCACCCAGGGACCGGGTTTTCCGTTTCTTGAAAATTTTCAAGCAAAGATGTGGTAATTTCCAAAACATCATGCTCTAATTCTACTGCATTCATTAATGCTGATGAGAAATTTTTTTGTCAGGACCACAAAGGTCTCCTGGCCCCTACAGTCCACAAAATGACAACTTTCCCTTGGTCCTATACCAAATCATCACGCTAAACTTAATTGCATCGTATTTCCTCTAGCACTTTTTGGTAAACAGCCATTTCTTCAATGGAAAAAAGAAATAAAAGGGATACTGTGAGAGAAACTTTTGTAATGTTTTTGGCTACATCAAAACACTGTGCAAGCTCTATTTCAAGTTTGTTCGTCTGCCCCCTTTAAAAGGAAGTTATTACAGATCAGGTTTTTTTCCACAGCTTGGACTGTTATCTTAATGTTGCACAAAGACTTCTTCAAAAAAAAAAAAAATCACAAAACATCCTTTTGGTAGGTACAGTAAATAAAAAAGACAAGTCACACTATGGAAGCATATACACATTCAACTAACGTTCGTGTGGTCAGTACACCACACCCCCACCAACCATTGTAGACAAATCATCTATACCAGGCTGAAGATTCTCTAACAGTTAAAAATCAACACGAGACTAAAAAGCATACTCAATGTTAAAAAAAAAAACCAAACCACCAAACCCCGGACCAAACCCCCTGGGAAATCTAACTCCTGCACAGTTCTGATTCCACGCAGAGATCCACCACGTCACTATCGGCCACATACGGCTGGAAGGCTTTGCCCTACGCCCAGTGACTCTGCGCACTTCTGCCCATGGGAGAAGGTCTAAAACCAGCAGGGAAAAATTTACCAGCAAATTCCTCTCGATGGACGGAGGGAATACCAACACCGCCACATTTTTGGTGATGACAGGATGTTGCAAGGAGAGTGCTCTCTCCGACACAAAGATCTCCTAGACCTCCCACCTTCCAGGGCTCCAGAAGTTCCACCTTTGGCAGGCCACGGAGCCATACCACTGTCACCAGGCCACTTCCAAAGGAGCAACAACTATATTCTGCATTAGCAATTGCTCTCCAAAGGATTTCGGGTGTAGCCCCACGTGGAGTGCCTGGCAGGCTTAAACAAACAACCTCTCCTCCCCAGAGGTCTAGTCCCCTCTGAGGCAGCACCGCTATGCCGTCACCTGCACTGCCCCTTCTTTACCCCAGGCTAAGGTCTCTGAACAGTCTTTGATAGAATTGTAACCAGTCCAGAAATTTCCTCATTCCTAAATGCAAGCAGAAGCAGCTGAAAGGAGTCTGCCCGTGGCCAGGCAGAGTGCTCCGTGGAGCACCCGCACGTGTCCTGCTGAACCAGCTGCAACGCGCACTGGGGGGAAAGTCTCTCCTTCCGAAGCCAGCTGGACAAGGCTGGCCGAAGGAGCTGCCCCACACCTTGGCCTCCTGCGTGAATTCCCCATTCCTGCCCCTGTCAAATCACAAATCATAGCTTCTACCTTTTATTCACCCAACCTGTAAATAGTTTCAGTTTTGGAAAAGCTTTGCAAAAGACTTGAGAAAGTGTGAGGGGTTTTTTTTGGTGTGAATAACATTTTGATCTGCATCCTCCTTCCAAACTTGAATATACAAGTAAGGTAAGAAAATATCACGGCTTTTGCATTTCTTGTTTTAAAGGTGGATTTCTCTTGAGTAAGAGAACTCATCGATGCAATCAGTATCGACCCAGAGGGAAATGAAGCTGCATTTCAAGCTCTCTAAAAACACCAACATTTAATTTTATAACATAACCAGGGGTTTATTCCACAATATAAACTGCAACATTTGATACAAGCTACCCAAAAAAGGAGAAAGCCAAAATACAGCTGTGGCAATTACTTTACAGAGCTTTTTTTTTTTTTCCTGTCTTCTACATCACTGGGCTGTCAGTGACACTAGGATCTAACATTTGCTTTCTGTACATCAACCAATGCTAGAAGCAACACGCTGTTCAGAATTGTCATTCCAGTCACTGAAACCAGACATAGAAGTTATTGCTCAGATAAATAAACCTAGTCTACGAAAAACAAAGTGGAAAAAAACTAAAGTCTCCAAAGAGTTAACAGAGTAAACAGGGATTTCCTCAAAAGAGGATTTATTGGAAAATTCGTGGTGCAGGTTTTTTTGCACCTAAACCAAGCTGAATTAAATACGCCGGCAAATCCCAGAGAGGTAATTTAATGCTGTACAATAAAAGGTGCATGTTTCAAATGCCTTCCAAATTGGTGGAAACCCCTGCTAAACAGTCAGCATCTCAAACCTCAACAACCACAAACAGATCAAGGGAAAATACAAAAGTGTCAAAAATTGTTTTGAGTTCTGGAAAATGATCCCATAAGGATAGAAGTAGCACCATTTGCAATCTGGTTCTTAAACCAGCCCCTGTGGCTTTATTGGAAAACTCTGATAACCTTCTTTACTCAAGTCCTGAATGGTTTATGGGGAGTTTTACTTCCGATATTGAGAGTCCTTCCCAGTGCAGCTGATGCAGATGTAGTCCTCCTTCTCTGCCATTTCTGCAGAGATGCCCACACACACCTGGTGGAACCACTGGTTGCAGCTGCCGTCGCACTGGACCCAATCCACCTGATGAAGAACAGACATACTGGTGTTCAGAGAAGGACCAAGCAAATACAGCATCCATTAGTCATTTCTGGGCACTTAATCTATTTAAATGAGTGTGAAATGTCCCATTCTACAACTGGCTAGTGCTGGATATTCCACTCACGCTCGCTGTTCTCTGGACTCCTGCAGTCCAGCTCCTCTGAAGCTGAGAAGGGCACGCTTCCCTTATCCCTCCTGTTGCTGTCCCACCTATAGCAAGATCGTGGACGGCAACTTCACCCCGGCCCTCCCAGGCACCTGGGGATGACCCTCTTCTCCATTTTCCAGTAGGGATGGGCCTGTGCAGAGCTCCAAGGCACTGCCCCCGTCCACAGAAAGGCTGCAACCCACAAGGCCTACCTACACCCTTAGTTCAAGAGCACAGATGAAAACGGTGTCTGCACAGACCCCCCTCCTCCTCCCGATTCCATGCAGATGTTTTGATGTCCACCTGCCCTCCCCAGCCCCAGCTGCACGGCTGCTCTTGGAGAAGGTGGGAAGGATCGTTAATAATGTGTCCCAGCAGTGGCAGACACTGTCTCCGGGTTACTAAGTGCCTCACGCTCTCTTTGTACACAGTACTTCCGTAGTCTAACAGTTTCAGGGCAGCTGACCTAGATCCCAGCACTCAGTACACCACAGCGGGTCTGCCTCTACTGACCTCATCTCCCTCAGGCTGGAGACAATTCACAGCAGGGCAGATGGCATCTTCGTCCTCAGAGTCCTCCTGCTCAGAGAATGACGTGTCTGAGGGAAGCAAGTGGCTTTCACTGGAACGCTGCATCTCAAAGAGACGCTCCCGCTCTCTCTCCAGTTTGTTAGTGCAGAGATCCTTTGAGTGACTGAGTTTCAGTTTCTTCTTTTTGGGTGTTCTCATTTTTTTTACTCTTGCTCTCTTCTCATCATAGAAGCTCTCTCTCTCAAAACGCCGCTTTAGTTTTCTCTCCATGTAACTAATTCCATCCTTTCTTCCTCGGCAACACTCATTCTGTTGGGAAGATATTTTGGCAAAATCGTAAGCATGCAACTAACACTCATTACCCTGTTATTACATACCCTGCTTTTAGGAATAGGCTTAAGTAAAAATGCAGAGTTTGACAGAGTGCTGGCTTTTCAGCAGAAGCGGGATGTGTAAGGGGAGCAAAGGGTAGGGTCACACTCCAGTGACAGAATTTATAGAAAAAAAGATTCGCATTTCCTGCCTCCGAGTCCACTGCTTCAGAGGCAGCTCTCTCGGAAAGCCTCTTAAACACAGGACAGGAGTCAAATTAGGATAGACATATTTAAAATACAGACAGTGACCACAAAAAACAGATTCAAATTGCAAAAATGCATTAGGCCACAAATTATATTCAATAGTTTGTAACAAATTCATTAAGTTACCAACTTCTTGACCCCTTTTGAACGAGGAAAGTGTATTTTTGTGGAAGTACAGACACAGACACAAACCTCTTTGTAGAGCTTTGGAGGGCTCTGCCTGAACCCATAAGTGACCCCAATCTCATTGCTGTTGCCAGACACTTGCCTTTTCATTTGTCGGTCCAACGGATGACCTCTGCTCTGTTTGCAAAACAGGGCTTTGCTTTGTGAATAGGATCTGGTACAGCTCCTGTATTTCAGGCAGAGAAACCTGTAGCAGCTGGGCTTCCATCATCAGCTCATCCAGCTCTGTGCTAATGACTATTATGAAAGACAGGGAGAGAGGAGAAAAGGAATTCTTCAGTGTCAGCACTGACGAGAACTGCACAGATAATGAAAATTCTTCTCTGGTAGCACATAAAAAAAAAAAACTGTGAAAGACTTTTCAAAATCTGCAACTGTTATGAATTAATTCTTATCTGTTCCCTCTTCGCTGCTCATTTTTAACAGCAGGGTTAAAAAGAAAGATAAAGGCTTGCACAGAAGTTACTGCACTGTGGCTCAGTACCCTTCCAGGCTTGCATTTCTTGCTGGTTCGAGGATAAGCAATTGCCATCATTCTTGGCAATTTCTCCTGCTTCTGAAGCTGCAAGAAGTGTGCTGATCCCCTCACTACGTGACAAGCAGGTAAGATGAACAAACAGAGTGAAATCCGTAAGTGAAGCCAAGAGAGGAGAGGAAGAAAAGCTGAGAGGATGAGCCTCGCACAGCTGAGTCCTGCTGTGCGGTCACCACCTACTGCTGCGATCCAGCTTACCAAACTTGCATTGGGCTCCTGAAATAGTCACAGCCAGGGGAAGTCAAAATCATTGTGTAAGTAACAGCTTTTTAATATAGTACTCAGTACAACTCAAATACGGCCGGACAGCTAAACCTGGTTGTACAAAGGACTGCCTTGTTTGACTTTAACTGTAACGTTAAACTGAAGTAAGTGTCTTGTGTAAAGTTAGTATGGACTAAGCTGCACTGACTTGAAAACATGAAGATAAGGTTAGACCTGTGTCCCTGGAGCATTACGCATCAGGAGGAGAGAGATGATAAATAGCTTCTTTTACAGTTGTAAAATGATGCAATTTATAGCATGTCTGTGTTAGTCCAGTAAACACAAAGCCTGAGCTAGGAAGCACGCAGAACCGGTGCTGAGTGACCTGGAGCACAGCAGCAGCCACAGCAGCTAAGAAAACTCTCAAGTCTCTGCCACTCTGTGACAGTTGTGCTGCGGCAAAACTTACGTGGGCTCGTGTCCTATGGATTAAGTACCCTGGGCTCTCCAGCACAACCTTCCCCTCGTTGTTCCCATCCAGCTCCTACAATTTCAGCGGTCTCCCCCCTCCCCTCTCATCCACTTCCCCTCCTGCAGCCCGTTTGGCTGGCCACAGCCCACTGCGTGCTGTGCACGTGGGACGGGGCCAGCTCTCGGCTGACAACTCTTCTCCTACTGCGCCACATCTTTTCATTACATGTGGGAAATCTGTATCGTTGAGAAGTTTAAGTTCCAAAGCTGCTGAGTGGATGGAGAAGCAACCAGACACACCGCGCAGTCACGTTCCTCCCTGCCTTGGCCATCTCCTGTTGACCAGGACACCCTCTCTTCTCCTCCAAACACAGGGGGGGGAAAAAAAAAAAAGGGGGGTGGGGAAATCAAAGTGAAGATTACAAACCATGAAGTGGGATGCAGTGCTGTCCTGTAGAAAATGGAGAATGTAAATATATGGTTCTGTTATCCCAGTCATGAGGCATGGAGAATGACATAGCTCCAATTGTCTGGGAAACCTAGAAAACAAAACAAAAGATAATGCATAGATATTTTCACTAAACATGTAATTTTGAAGTGTCAAATAACTGCAATAGAATCAAAACTTCTTTCTCTTACAATTGCTTAAATCTTGTATTCCTACAAACTGTTCAATCTAATACACCCAAATCCTTCGTCCTACACCTGGAAACAGGCAAAAGCAACTTTATTGCCAGAATTCTTAGCTGTGAATTATCATTTCCACAGAGATCGGAAGCCAGCCCTAGTGCATGCAGCAGCGCGCTCTACCAGAGGAGAACGAGCCTGTGGAGCAGAGACGACACAGGCAGAGTCACTGCAGGGATAATCCCCGACTTGTGGAAGCGAGGGCTTCAGCTCTAGAATTGACTCTGGGTAAATATTAGAGTTTCCTCCTTTTGTGCACAATAAAGAAGTGATTTCTCGCTGCCTTGATCCAATGAGACACCAACCTGTTCTGAAGCACTTCTCTTCGCCTCAGCACGCACAGAAGACATGCCAATGGCAAAACGTGCGCTTACTTATGCAAAGGCCACTTCTGTAAGCCAGCAAGTGTCAGTTTTGGACTCACGAGTGTCAGAAAGGCATCTCACCAGATGCCTTCCAAAATATCTTCTGCCTCACTAATTCAAGTGTCTGCGCCCCTTTCAAAATCTGGCTCTCAGCAATTCTCACAGCTGTTTTTCAAGTGAATCAAACTCATCTAAACGCTCCACGTCCTCCACTTTGGCCAGAGCCAAAAAAGCCCGGCTTCAGTGGTTACTGCTACGAGTGTCTCTGGGAGAATGAGACTGTTGGATTACCCCAGGTAACAGGGAAAATAAAATTGTTACAGGGCAGGAGAGCAACGCTGAGACACTGGATTCACCAAAAAACCACCTCAAATCCATCGAGACCACAGTTTTAGCTCAGCGCCTGTGCCGAGATGGCTCTGGAGGCCGCCTCTGACCCACCCTCAGTACCCCTGACTCCAGGAAGGCCCCTGAGCTCAGGCACAGCGAGGGTCCCAAGCTGACGCACATGGTCTGATGCTCTTCCATGGAGCTTCCCAGGGACTTCCGATTTGGGAAATGCGGCCACAAGGACCCGAACTAGTTCTGCTACAGTTACCTTGATTTAGGGGGTTTACTGACTTGAGCTCCAGATCACACAAAAATGGTTAGACTGCTTTCAGGTCGGAGGAACCTCACGGTACCACGCTGAGCTAAAAAAACTGTGCTAATAAAACTAAGCTTACTGTTTCCATTTCTGGCCCAAACATCAACTTATATGCCAAAATCTTGCCCAGTTTTTTTCAACTATACTAGTTGGTCTAGTGAAAAGACACTTTCAAACCTAAATTATCAGAAAAATTCTCTTAGATGCCTAAACATAGTTTTAATTTCTAAAACTAGGCTTGCCTATTTGAAAAATTTGGTCGACACAAGCAACTTGGTATAGCTGAGTCACCAGAGAGGCAGCTACGATACCTCTTTCAAGCACGCGTGGCACATTTCATGTTTTAACATAACTGAGTGAGAAAACACAAACACACAGACTAACTGTAACAGGGTTGGACTAGCAAAACTAAGGCCTTTCAATCAAAAAGTAAAAGCAACAGCGCATTTCATTTTGGGATGTTTTATGTTCTTTATGCTGCGCAGACCTTGTATTTCAGATTTTTTTCTGCATTTATCATCTCAGGAACTCTAGAAATGCTTAACCCATTTCCCCACTTTCCCTGTGCTTTTTGCTGAAAGATCTTTACTGGTGGAAGTCTGAAACTCCCTCATGACCACACCTGAAACAGTTGCTGTAGCTTAACTCAGTAACATTAGCAGAATATTCAGCTTGGCAGTTCTAGTGTAAGTGATAAGGAGAAGAAGGAGCAGTCACGGATGAAGATACCCTGTTAAAAACTACCTCATCTGAGAGCTAAGCTGGTAACACACTGGACAGTTTGTGCTTCTGTTACTAATTCTCAACACTTAAAACTGTACTGAAATACTTGCAAAAACAGAATATAAAGACTAATTGAATACTAAGCACTCTAGAAACAATAGCTTCAGCAACTCTGTCGTTAATAGCGTCACATTAGAGTGTCGGAGCTGGGAGGAGGAGAAGGGCAAATAGGCCCTTTAGGAGCAATTGTTCCCAGGACTCCAGCAGAAGGAGAACAGGAGGCTGTTGCTGGAGGACACACGCATCCTGGCTACCCGTCAAGGCAGAACCCGAGCTCCTTATATCTGTAAAGCAACACATAAACAATCTGCCTTGCCAGTATTTGTATACAGATACAAGGAACCCGAAACCCAGGGAGGCGTTACAGGCTGATCCTGCTGACCACGCACCACCCACCGCCAGGAAACCCAGAAGCAGCTCAGCCTCACCTTGTTTGTCTCTGGCAATTGGCCTGCTGTGGCTTGCCACCTGTTGTACAATAATCCTGAGCCAACTTTGTCTTGTATAAGTTTTAGATTCCCTGAATATAACATTTGTTGTGCTCTGTGCTGCCAGTTCACAGTTCTCTCGATCATATACCGTAAGGCGTCCCCCTCGGGAAGCCTCACACGGATACGCTGCAAGGAGGCCAGCAACGGTAAGATCTTCTCCAAAGGTGGCTTTTCTGATCGACGACAGTGTGGACAGAGCCACACACGAGGTCCCTGCAAAATGTTGGGCACCAAAACACAGCCGGTGTGGAAGAACCCTCTGCAGAGTTCACACTGTATCATCGGAGCAGCCGGCTCCTTCTGGCACAGACAGACTTTCAGTTCTGTATCCTCTTCACTAGACAGCACCTTCACTTCGTTTGCTGCTCGCAGAGAACGCAACGCTTCCATCTCCTTTAATCGGGCTTCCCCAAGCGTAGCCATCTAAAAGGGAGTTCAAAGAAAGGGATGTAATCTCGAAAGGAACATTACTCATTAGAAACAGGGTGACCTCTGCACAACCACACTCTTCAGATGTGCCAGCGAGTATTTCAGATCATTACGGAGCTCCTCACCCCCGTACGCCTTCAAGGCTTTGAATGTTTGAAGCGAAGCAGTTATGAGGATGTGCAGCGACGTGACTTCGGTTTCCTTCTGTTTTGTCATCAGGCCCAGAGATACAAAGCTTATTCCTTTGCAAAATATAACCTCCTGACTCCCTTCCTCTCTGTTCCAAATCCTTCATGTTTTGTACTACAAAAACATTACCTTCATTACAGCAGCTTAAATTCTGAAACAAGTGCAGATTTGGCTTGCAGGTACTTCCCTGTGAACACGTCTCTCAAATAGGCAGTCTGACTCTCTGTAATTGTAAAACTACCTGGGCAGTTTTCAGAAATACAAATGCATCTCTGATACCCACCTTGCACACACTGTCAAGTGCACAGGGCCGCACCCTGACCTACGTACCGGCTCTGGGGTCTGTAAACACCAAGTGCAATTCAGGTGTACTCCTGAATGTGTCGTTTGCCCTTTCTACACGATCTACATGATCCTTTTTTTAAGGAATCTTTAGCATTATCTGCTATTAAAGACAGCAATATATTTCAGTTTCATAAAGGCTATTAGTAGCAGCTGCAACTAATAAATTCTATGCATTTTATTATGTATCTAAAAATAAATGCATAGAGGAGGGTTTATAAACATATACAAAACAGTTATTTCACACATCATGGCTTTGAAATGTGATGACTAGAGAAAAATCAGCTATGCAAAAATCAGACAACTGTGTCCAGCACGGGCAGATACGGGACTCGGGCACAGCACACTGCGTTGCGTACACAGGGGTGCTGAGCACTGCAGCTACAGCGTTGGGTTGTGAAAGCATCCAAACCTCCACTACAAGAACATTCTTGTTCCCCTCGTGTCAGAAGCAAAACCTGCCACACTAAATGAGTGTGTTTTCCTGGGTGCAGTCCATGTGAGTATCCTTCTCTTCCAATTCCCCAACCGTTAACGAGAGATTACCTAGTCAGAGAGGAGAAGGGTGTGCGATTCAAAGGACCCAGCCTCTTCTTACAGCACTCGTAGGGACGCAGTCTGCAAGTCTGGATTTCCAGACAAGGGAGGCCAAAACTGAAGCACCGAACGTACAGGTTTCAAGTAGCTGCCACAGGTTAAAACTTAAGTGTCCCACACCTAAAGGGACAATTATATTCAAACCCTACCAAATCAGTCTACTGCTCCTCATTAATCATGGGACATTGTTTAATCTGACCCTGGTGGAGGCTCTGAAATAGGGCTTTTGGGATGAAGCACTTTACCAGCAGCGACTAAGTCTGCTCCACCCCGAACTAGTGTTTTATTGACTTCATAACGCATGAGGTTTTCTTTAATTATTTATGGTGTTTGTTTTAATTATAAATAGTGTTGGGTTATTGTGTTCTTTGAAAGGATCAGACTTGGGAAAACCCTATCCTATCTTTAATAAGGTTTTGGTATGGTGGGGGAAAATAGGTCTCAATTTTTTATCTTCCTATGCTTTGTTAGGCTACGGGCATTGCCTGGCAAACTGTAAGGCTCCTTCATGCACAAAGACAACACACATTTTTTCCACTAAAAGCAATTTTGGGAAGTCCGAAGCAAGCACAGAAGAGCACAGTCCTAGAAGTCCTTCTGCAGAACAGCATAGCAAGGAGAAAAGAGTGGAAGAGAACACTCCTGCGCGAGGGGCAAACAAACAAAGATTCAAAGAACTTAGAAGCAACTCCAGTTCAAAAAAAAAAAAAAATCTTAAACCACATACCGCAGATGCAGTATCTTTGCTCTCGGAGAGAGCCCTTTCTAAGTCGCTCAGAGTCTCTAGCTTAGTGCTTTTCTTCTTTCCACTTGGCACTGGCTCCTTCAGCTTCTTCTGCTTTCTCTTCAGATTCAGCATTCCAATATCACACCGGGGACATAACACCTGGTGGACAGAAAAACAGTATTGTCTGCAACATTTTAAATGCATTCGTCCTGCCCTAACACAGCCACGTATGACTGCTTAGAACTGGGATTCCTGTGTTTTTTTCCATCAAAGATTTGGGGGACTAGGATGAGGTTATCTGGAAAATGGGGAGAGGTGGAAGGTTAAAATTCAATTTTATAAAATGGGCAGACCACAAACACCTCCGTGTTTCATTTAGATTGCTGGTATATACAGACAGCTGATACACTGAATAGCCTCCACATGATTTAAGCTGCAAGCCCTGGAAAACAGTAGAGGATTCCAGGGGCTGCCCTGCATTCCCGTCTGCCCTAACGGAGAGAGGAGGGCTGGGGGTAAGAGGGGCTCAGCGTAGGCCAGAGCGTGGATTGCTCAAGAACTGCAGGTGTTCACACACACGCAGCAGGTTCAGAGGACCAGCTAAAGCAGCTACAGCCTCGCCCTTACCACAGCCCAACCGTAAGGTCTGGCCGTCACCACGCTGAGGTGGGTGAAGCGGGTATGAACCTGCACTCCAGCGGCTGCAGCCTGACACAGTGAAGTAAATTCAGTGCCACAAATATGTCAATATTCCCATATTTATATTGAAAATGTCAGACTACGGCACAGCACGCTCTCGTTAGCCACTGATTAAAAAGAATAGAGAAAGAATAGCCAAATCTTAAGCATTTTAAAAGTTTAAAATGATCACTAATGGTCAATCTAATAAAAAGATGTTAAAATAATCCTAAAACAATTCTGCAAATACACTTAATATTTACTGCTATTTCACGAGTTAATACTGTAACGCAGATGTGCTTTTGCTGTGGTGTGAGTGGTGGTCTTCTCCAGAGCCGAGATCTCTTACCTCCAGAAGAGAATAAGGGGAGTTCTCGCACAGAAACGTATTAGCTGCACACTCCTTCCACGCTTGAACTTCTGACACCAAGGACTCCAGCCTCGGCAGGTAGTCCAGGTGCACTGGAATAGATCGACCTCTCGTGACAAGTTCCACCAGTGTGTCCAGTACAGGCACACGTCCTCCAACCTGTCAGATTATAAATTAAAAAATGCTTGATGTATATAAGACATACCACTTCCATGAATCGCAGCATGCCATTCACATTAACTGAAGGTAAAGCTTGTAAAAAAGAATTTACTGCTTAGACGCTTCAGTCACTTCCATAGCTGTTATCCCAACGTTTGTGTTTCTCATGCGCTAGTCATTAAGTACACAGACAAAACTAATGAAACACTTGGGGGAAAACAAAAAAAAACACACACACCCCACTTACTAAGTGACAGTTTAAAAAAAAAAGAGACTGCCAACAATATAAGCAGACTCCATATCTAACAACCTGCATTCACAGCAGAAAATCAAAATAAATTTAAAATAGACCCAGAAGTCAAGTCTAACCCAGTCCCCGGCACGCCAAGACCAAGGAACCATCTCAAGTATCCAACGTGCCATTCGAAAGCGAGCTCTGTTCATTCACTCAGCAGCCTATGCCTAGGGCAACCCACTTACGAGAGGTCCAGCAGTAAAGCAGCACTGAGAAGTAATTTCTAAAATAGGCAGTGATGTGGGACGGGAGAACTATTCATCCAGAACAACCCCAACGACTCTAGCAGCAAACCTCAAAGCACTGATAGCAAGAACTTCCTGCAAGTCACAGTGACTGCAGGCATTCACTAAAATCTTTGCAGAACTGAAGCAAAAATTCTTGGCACAGACAGACACATTTTTCCATATTCAGTGGGCAGAATTTCAGAATCCAAAACAAGAAATTAGAAAACGCCAAGAACAATTCGCTCAAGTCCTCTCAAGATAGCCCCCAAAAGTTAGTATTACGTGAACTTTGTTCCTTCAAAATTTTGAAGCCCAGGACAACTCATTTTTTTACATAAAAGCTTCTTGACTCAAAAGAATTTAGTTCAGATGGGCCTGAAAATACTGGTAAGTCAGATCAGAGTTCACTTTATGGAAAAAACACGAGGACAAATGAAAATTTAAGAAAATATTTGGCAACTTGTATCAAAGTGAAATCAGGGCTACCCCAGTCCCACCCCGTCCTGATCTGTGCAGTCCCACTGACCCTGGCTCGAGTTCTTGTGAGGCTGAGCCACGAACCGCTTCAAAGAGTCCGTCCAGGCTACGATTACTCACTTGGGCCTGAACTAGCACGGTGTCTGGCTGCCCGAGCAATCGTGCTAGCAGAAGAGGGGAAGTGGGAAGTGAGAGGAGGGGAGAGTTAAGCTGCCATTGAACTGTAAAAGAAGCAACGAACCTAAAAACACAGGAAAGGAACCTGGGTCCACAAATAAAATGGTCTGAAAGGTTAAAAAAAAAAAAAAAAAAGATTCAAGTGGGAAGTGCTAGAAGCCAAGGTGAAAACCCGTATAGATCTCTTGTTTGGAAGACTCTGGTTTTCAATCTCTGCCATCAGCTTTTTGCTCAGTTGAAGACTTATTTCCAAGTGTGAACATGGAAATGGAAATCACACAAAGCTGGAAGGAGCCTCAAAAAATGGAAGAGGATGAAGAGATGAGGGAAGGAAGAAGAGAAAACCAAGTAACTTCCACCTCAAAATTCCAACAGAATTACTACAAAATTACAAGCATGTTAATCCATGAAATCAAAGGCCGACCATACAGGAATAGAACAAGAAACAGCCTTGAGATTGGCCACACTTAGTGGTTAACAAATGAGGGGATACCTCCCAACCACAGTATGTCTGAAATATCACTAACGATACAGCTGTGGAAACAGCAAATGAATCCTGTGGGGCCTCAGAAGAGGCGATTCCATGACCAGTAAGTATTAATATCCTTGTATCAGCAGATCTTGGTGAGATGTTACCTGCGGTTCAGTACTTGAGGCATGCTCCAGAAAGGTGCACTCAAAACTGGAGAAAATACAAGGACAGGACACTTGTCTGATCAGGAATATTCCTGGATCAGGAACCCTTGGGGTTTTTTTTAGAAGATGCTAGAGGAAAATTATTTGTTTAGCCAAGCAAATGAAGGCTGTGAAAAGATAATATTGTTGGTGACTTAAATACTTAGGGGATTTGTTTATTCAAGAGTCAGCAAGCAGAACTTTGACTGTCACCTGCTCCACGCTGTGTGTTACAGGAGTGCAGTAAGATGATGATCATCTTTTACAGTATAGCTGTTCTGTAGCTTGCTGATGTTATGAAAGCACTCTCTGAAAATAAAGACACATTCCTTTAAGTCAGGACAGTGGCTGGAGCGTCTTAGCAAAATGACTTCCACTAGCATGCAAAACGTTTAACCTTATTTAACAAGAAAGTGATCTTCGTAAGGATACTACAAAGACAGTATTTTTCTTTCATCTGCAGAACAGTACGCAAAAATATGATCACCAGGTTATTAGTGACTGAGCAAAATTTACCTTAAGGTAAAGCTCCATAGTATAGTATAGTATCTTTTTAACTTTAGAGTTTTGTTAATAGCTCTTTTATAGATGTTATTGCAGCCAGTTAATTGCAGAGGTGAAGGAATACAAATCAGGTCCAGAAACAGAGGTAAACCCAACAGCACTCAGCAGCCCATAACTGTACCGTGTCCAAGGCAACAGACGTTCTAGATTAAGCATTCTTAATTCAGTGGGATGCTGAAGCACCAAGTGCACACAACGGAGCGTGGCTCTGATAACCTGACAGCAGGAACCACCACTCACCAAGCAGCCAAGAGCGCAGCTTACGTACCTGCAGAGCTTCCACTTCCTGCAGCCAGTCTTTGGCCTTCTGTACCGCGTCCTTCAGCGCGACACCGTTTGGGAGATAGGCTGGGATCTCCTCTATTTCTTTCACTGCTGCTACGAGACTGCTCAGTGACTGCCGCGGTCTATGTAAACAAAACATCTCCGAATGTAAAACACTGCAATACAACGGGGGTTCTTCTACTCGTTTGGCTTATTAAAACCGAAGGGTTACACCAAATAATGACATTATGTCCAGAACTACAGGCGCTTACTGTACAGCCAGGGCATTAGTAATGCAGGTATGCTTTTAGAAATCTGCTTGCTATAGACTCCTACTAGAAATGCTAAAAATACGAAGGAGTCTGTTGTCTAGTTTTTCAATATTCACACATTTGGGCTTAAGGGGTATTTAACATTCATTAACTTTTGAACGATAGACCCTTGGATCCTCCTTGAACCTCAAAACAGTACCAACTAAGAGATTCCACACTAGAAGGTTAAAAAAGTGGAGATGGCTTTTCTGTATTTCACAATTTGATTTTGACATTTTTAGAAAAGTACAAGCCCAACTGCATCTCTATTTTGGAGGGTAAACCCAAGCTTATTCCAGTTTTGTGCTCTATGAAGTTATTCTAAAATACTATGGTTACTAATGAGTAAGAAATGCTCAAATGCTTTCATAATTATGAGGCTGGGGGAAAAGCTTTAAAAAGTAAAAAAAAATTAAAAAGTGAGGAATCTTGAGGGACAAAACCTTGCATACAAATTTGTGTCACCTTTCTAAGCTTTAAGTAGACTGTGCTCTCCCCCATTTTACTTCATAAATCAGAAGGTCAAAGCAATGAGCAAGAACGTTTTTCTCAGTAAGGATGTATTTGACTTATTTCCTTCTCCCCTGCACCAACTGATCTGGAAAAATTTCCTCGATGTTAGAAACAGTCCATATAATAAAATTTCACCAGTTGGTGGCATATATCTAAGCTCCATCGGGACATGCATCCTCCAGTCTGACACTGGGGGAGGGAAGAAGGTAGAAAGGAAGGAAGAGGTGTCTTAAACCCCTCCCTTGTGGCGAAAGGAGAACTTGCACAGTGACAGCAGAGCACCACAAACACCGCAAGCTCACACCAACGTTTAAAATCACTCAGTCACTCATCCCCCTTCTCCATCCCCTTCCCTTCTGGATGGCACAAGTTTTGCCTTCGTGTTGTGAACCGGATGAACAACAGGGAGCCCCTTCAGAAGTAAGGCCAAGTATTGTCCTCTTAAACAGCTCACGGAACCACAAAATGCAACACTAAGATTTAGCTTCTACCTGGCCTTTATCAGATTTCTGGCTTTGTCATCCCAGTGTTCAGATACAGTAAGGAGCTCTTGCAGCTTCGCCATTGCTTTCTCAACCGCTGGGTAGGGAGCGAGTCCAACACCTGAGTCTATAAGACGTCTCATATCATCTAGAGTAAGAGAGTTTTGGTCTGAGGAAGCCAGCTGCACATCCTCGAGCCAGCGTGCCTGTTCCAGACGTATCCGCAGTTCAGCCAGTTGGGGTAGATCAACGTCAAAGTCAAAGCTGACATCCAACAGCTCCTGAAGTTCTGCAGCACTAGGCATTTCTACAGAAAGGAGTTTTTGGCTTTGCTGTTGAAAAGCTTCCACACGATCAAGAAGATCCTGAAATATACAGATGCAACAATAAATCAGAAGAAAACCCAATGCCAAATCTCTTAAGCATTTAAGTGCAAGCTTAAACATTGAAGTGCAAGCCTCCTGGCAAACACCACATTGCAATGCACACAATGTGCACGGCAAATTATCATGACATTTGGAACACTGAAATAGCGTATCTTCAACACATAGTGTATGTATTGGTATCTCCTCACACATAACGTGCCTACCAGCTTGAGGATCACAGAACAAGGGAATTCCACTCCAAACTCCTTTGAACTAAGAGACAGGTGTCAAAAAGAGGTCTCAGAAGAATAGAAAGGTTCTAAAGGGAAATTTTAAGTGTTCCATCAGTGCTGTTTTCTGGGTTTGTTCTGGAATGATTAAGAGGGCTGGAGAACAGCAAGGTTAAGATTAAGAAGGCTTTGAAGAAAGGTGGGAAGGGCTTGGAGCTTCTGGGGTTCATTTCTGCTGCACTGTTAAGGGTTCTGAGCTGAACACACAGTCCCAGTAAGCCACAGGCATTTTACTCTTCCACGCAGTGCAATACCTTCTCTCTCTCTCTCTCTCCATATGTTCAACAGCTAATTACCCCAAAAAGGTACATCTGTGGCTGTTTGCACTTCACCCAGGACAACAGACAGTTAGCCAGAGTAATCTCACTGCGAAGGCTGGAATTATTCTGTATCTAGCCATCCTGCCCAATGCTTCTAGTACTGGCTGAAATGCTATTCCAGCAGTAAGTTCTTCCTTCACAGCTGACATCTTGGTATTTTGTCAATGAGGTTGTTTGCCAGGGTAGGCAATCTCACCCATAATGGAATAAAGCCTTTTTAGAGGTATATTAAACTGTGAACTGATCTCCAGTAACTGTTGGCCATTTATATTAACAGCCTAATTTGCATGACTACATACAATTTAGGATTGTTGAGAATGATATAAAAGAATACACTGACCATATGTGTTTGATATTTCCCTGTTCAAGAATGCCAGATGGAGAAGAACTGTTTGCATGTCTGGCATTTCTAAACTTCTGCTTTTTAAATAGTTAGCTAACTTCAGAGTTACAATGCTATAAACAAATAACTGTAAATAGGATTACATAAAATCTGATTCACACAATTCCAGACCTGATAAAGCTTCAAAAGCAATACTCATAAAGCTGGGTTGAACCGGTCTATTCTGATTCAAAGTTACATGATACTGTCTGATCTCTCAGCCTTGTGTGGACACTTAAGAGATGGTTCAGGAGCTGGCCACCAGGTGCACCTCCTCGTTCTAAGAGTCACGAATACACAAAGCCATTCTCCTTTAAGACAGGAACTGCAGCTGCCCAGAATTTATGTTCCTTTTTTTTTTTATTACCCCTCAGTGTGATATGCAACATTTTCGCAAATTCCAACACCGCATCTTGAATTACTTTCAACTTGTCTGAGGGCTGATCATCTGGTGAGCAAATAATCAGCACTAGCTGATGGTCATGGGAGACAGTGATCTGACTCACCGTCAGCAGCAGGTACTCTGCTAGAACAAGTATTTAGGTAGTAGCCCAGCCTGGTAGCTTTGGCTAGGGTTATCTGGGTCATTTCCTGAACGTGGGTGGATAGCACGAGGAGGTATCTAATTACAAGACTATGAGAAAGCTGATTCTGGATTAATAAAGAAGGAAAGTGACGTGAATGGGAGAACCGTCACTCAGATCATTATGGAGTTTTGAATATTCTCAGATAAACCTGGCTTCACTCTTCAGAGGAGACTAGTTAACTCACCTCAAAATTTTAATCTGTAGTTACCCAGGTCATCCTGCTGCTTCTTTTGCATTACTTCGTACAACATTAACATTTTGATTCCCCCATGTAGTATAAAAATCTACTGACAATGAACACCAGCAAGTCAGAGCGCTCCGTTCTTAAGCAACTCGTGCGCAAGTTGCCCAGGCCTGCCAGTTTAAAGGTATTTATTCTTGGAGCAAATAGTACGATAGGAGATTGATGCAGTGCAAATTCATCACTATGACAAATGCTCGTGTTCCTTCCCCTAGAATTTCCAAATTACCTTCAGTAACGGTGTCTGACTGAGGACACAGGGTAGAGCATACAGCTGCCGCACGAACAACCGGAGCTCATTCACAGTCAGCTGATTTTGACACTTTCCTCCTCCGGAGCGGTACCTGCAATTACACACAATTCAACTTTGCTGGATGCCAAAAAAAAAATCTAAACTTCTCAAAAATCTGCTTATGATGTCTTGTAGGTCAAACTTTACTCACAAATAACAGAATATTCAAAAGCACCCAAGCAGCCTAGGGCTTACATACATGGGAAAACTTCAGTTAGCTATAGCAGAATAAGCTATTGTTGAAAATACTCTTTCATATTAAATAGTATTCTGGAACAACTACTCAGCCTTGGAATAGCACTGGTTATTACGGAATAAAATTAGGCTTTTTTCCAGAACACAAAGCAATTGCGGATAAACTATTCAGTTATGTTGCAATAGCTATTGTAGTAAGCTCTCCTCATGCCCATACCAAAAGAGAACAAATCCCAATTTTGAATGGGTTTTATATTCACAGGTCGTGTAGGCACTTCTGAAAAATCCTCTTTACGCTGAAATCATCGTTTTCATTTTTATCCAAAAGCTTTGTACCAAATGAGTGGCTTATAAGTGTTAACAAATTGGCTAATATTAAAAACCTCTCTAAACTCAAGCCAATATTAACTAGGTCTGAGAACCCTGAACAGAAAAGGAAAGAAATCTCTTACAATGCTGGCTCCAATTTAATCCACAATATGTCATTTAAACAAAAGAGGAAAACAACACCCCAGCAGGATATGCCAGCATGAGTGGAATGTGAACACTGTAAAATAAATTTTAATTTACCATTCCATGTTAAAAATAGGTATTTTTAAAGGATATGCAAGATCACATTGGGAGTTCCAAAACCCATAGTAAGCTGAACAATAAAATGAGTTCAAAGTCTCAGGTACAACACAGGCTGTTTTATGGTCTACAACATTTTACTGGTTTTTGTGGAAGTTCTGCAGTATCTTCCAGGAAAAGGCACACGTTTTAAAAATAAATAAATATTTATGTATATATACATACACGCACACACATATACACATATCTAAACTGCAAAACTGACCGTCACGAGATGTTTTTGATAACCAGAAATTACACGAGCCTAAAAGAAAAAAAGCACGCACCGAAGAAAAGCCCACGTCCATCCAGGGTTATTAAGCACAAAGATCTCTAAGCACAAGGTCTCTAAACTCTTGGAGACTCTAAGGAGCAGAAAAGGTGCCGTGAGGCCTGGTGAAGGAAGGGGACGGATAGCGAGAACATCCCTTTGTACTCGCCCTCCTGTCGCACTGTCCCCTTCCAGTACCATCTACATGCTAGTGCCAGAGAGGGACAAGGGCTACACTGTCCTTTGGCCCAATTCAGACAACTGTTCACAGAACAACCCTCCAAACAGCACCTGTTAGGACTGCTTAATCACCCATCGCCGTAAGAACCAAAGGAAACAGGGAACTACAGCCCGTCCGCATTTCTTCAGGTACTACGGAGAAGACGGTGAGCAAGAGTCACAGGATTTACTCTCAGCGAATACTGATCGTCTACCTTGGTCTCCTCTGTTGTGTATGCTATACAGGAGGAAATCCTTGAGTATCACTGACTGCCATGGTCAACAGGGATAACCTTTCCAGCTGAGCCAAGTCCACTGCATGACTCCTCCAAACTGAGGATCAGAACAAAATACTCAGTCCATCAAGGAAAATTTGTCGAAAGTATGAAACAAACTTTAGGCAGGATCCACAATCCTTCATAACCAATACACGGCAGTCGGTGTGATGAAGGCTGCCCAACATCCTGCAGATATCTGAACTTCACGTAGATGAAACTGTATTTGATATAATACATGTATTAAGATTTTAAGCAGATTATTCCCTTCTTTTTATCTTCCAACATAGGTTATGAGCACTCCCCCCTTCAATCTTTTAAGGAAAAAAAAAAATCCATCAAATAACATGGGTTTTTAAAACTCTAATTATGAAGACATGCAACTGGACTTTTCCGAGAAATACACCACAAAAAACTCAAAGGAGAAATGGTGAGAGAAAAGGGCTAAAAACACTTTGGAGCAAACGAGAAATGCAGTCCAAGCACTGCCTTGATCCTGTGTAGTGCAACACCGGGAGGATTATTCACCACAGTCTGTAACGCTGAAGGAGCTGGCAAGTACAGCTGTGAGAAAGGCTGATACACTATCACGGTGACAAAAGAACAGACCTAGTCAAGGAGATGAAGATAAAAATTGCTCCCCGCTCTTTCCAGACCAAGCAAAGTCAGGTACATGTTACGAGCAGAAAGACTCTCGGAAGAGCTCGTCTGGCACGGAACAGCTGGAAAGGGCCTGGCTGCTGCTCCAGGTTCATCATTAGGAGGCCTGAGCAAATACCAAGGATGGGAGAACACGTGTACTGGGAATGCCAGAACGAGAAGAGATGGCTCAACACTAAATGAAGGAAGAGATTAGGAGTGGATAAATCCTTCGATAACAATACCATGAATCTCTGCGTTGGAAATTACCTATCTGGCAGAAATCGTGTCTGTTGGAGTGCTGAATTTTTCATTTCCTCTTGCAGTATTTTCACGTTGCTGTGATAGAGGCTTCATCCTCTTGTGTTTGCAAGGCAGTGAAGTTGAATTTTTATCAAGTCCTTGCTACAAAGACTTACACAAGGATAACTAGGAAGGGAAAATAGCAGCTACAAAAATGTCTAAATAGTACTTGAATATTTTGCTGCCAAAGTCCTTCGAAGGCAGCCTTTAAAGTACTGCAAGAACACAGGGAGTGACAAGCTACAAGATACCTCCTGAGGCAGGCAACATGCAGAAACCACACACGTGCAGTTATACCAGCACAACGAGCAACTGCTCTGACAAACACCACGTTGTTCAAAGCAGCAGAGACAGGTGAAAGTTGTCCAGACGGGAAAAGAGAGAAACAGTTTTTCCCGAAGTACTTCATGAACAGTTTTTCCTAAGTACTTCATGCTATTAAGATTGTTGGACTTGAGCAATATTGTCCTCCACATATATAAACCCAAGGTTTTCTTAGAAACGTATCATCCCACGAGACTAGATACAGCCATTGTAAGCCTGGGTGGAGAATCTGCAACAGACGACAGTAATTTGTGATCCCCAAGAGAAAGGCTAGTACATCGATACAGTCACAAACTGATGCTGTGAGGAGACCTGGCCTTGTCCTTCTGGATCCTCTGACTCCTTTCAATTCATTTCAGACATGGAAAGTACTAGCAGGACCAGGCAGCCAGACATCCAGTTCACAAAGAATGTATTGCACAAACACTGCCCTATCTTCAAACTCCTCGAGAAAATAACCTGTCTAAAAGATTTAACATGTGTCCTGCCAAAGAAAGAGCAAGTGTTTTTCGGAGCTCTCATACAGTATTCCCATCATTATCAGCTCAGGAAGTTAAGACACTTTATTTTTCCACAAGACATAAAGCGTAATGAATATAATGACGTATGCACCACTGACAGATTTTCAGTCCCCATGGCACAAAGACAAGTGGAGTGTATCTTGTTGGGTGTTGCTTTGTCTGGAAATACCACACCAATTTTTCCTTTTGGGGAACGTTAGAATGAATTTACTGCCCAACTGTCAAACAGAGAAGAAGAAAAGATTGAAAGCTCAGGATGTTTAACTTATTACATGCAGGAAAGGTGACTCTCCCTGTAAAAGATGGCTCTCTTGAGAGGACAAAGAGATTGCTTTCATTTTTAAGTCTTACAGAACACTGGCATCTATCACTGGCCACTGGTATCTATCTTCAGTGACTCAATTTTGTTGCAAACACATATAGTAACATTTACCTGGTTTGTCTTTTGCCATTAAGAAGCTGCTGTGCAACTGAAGCACATTTGTCTGCATCCTGCGTAACTAGTCTGAGGTGTCGCAGTAGATCATTGTCTGGAAACTTTTTCATTTCTGATTCTTCTATCAAAGCCTTAAAACTGATGAGACCTTTTGGGAAAAATACTAAGTTAACAAAAGTCCCCCTTTGTGATGGATTTTAAATGGTAAGGCTGAATAACACGACACTAAATATATTTCTATTTCAACTTCAGTTATATTTTGTGTCAGTGATTTACAGTCTTCTCACAAAGAGACAGTTTAGCATAATTTCTGGGACTATAACAGCTAAAATATTTACTTTAAAACATGAAATTATATATTATTTCCTTTGATTGTCACATAAGACAAAAGTTGCTAAGTTTCAGAAACTAAAAACTGAAAAATTAGCCATTTAAAATTATGTAAGGTATGTAGGTAAGACACTTCCTTCTTTTACTGTACTTACTTCTTTTATTGTTAATTTTTGCCTCCAGAGCTTCATTAACGTTGGAAGCCCATTCATTGTACGATTCCGCACGCATCTTCAGTGCATTCATCATTGGATAGAGCTCCTCCAGGGTATAGCGGTACCTACAAGTAGCACAGAATTCAAACTCTTCAGCAAAAACTGGGGGGGAGCAGGAGGGTGGAAGGGAGGGGCATCGAGACCTGTTGGTCTATACAACACAGAAATGATCTACTATGCACCCAGGGTTATATAATTAAGACATATAACCACACCAGGTTCCTCCTAAGACAACTTCAACGTTGCAATTGCTTCAAAAAAACAATTTCAACATTACAATTGAAGCAATTGTGAAATTGTCTTAGGACAAGCTACATCCATGTAGGAACAAGTAACAAACAACAGGAAAGGAAAGATGACAACAAGAAGGAAAGATGACAAAAGCAAAAAAATATTACTTGGCAAGGACTGGATGTAAGGGATGATGACCTTGTTGCTATAAATAAAAAAGCAAACTGACTTAACCAGCGATTTTTGCCATTATAGAGCAAGAAGAGCTGAGTGCTGAAAAGAGTCTTTGTATATGAGCACAAAAAAGGCACTTTGTTTTGGAGGCGCTGTATTCGCAAAGGACTGAGAGAAACAGAATACCAAGACTAGCTCCATTGACAAAACAGAGTAGGCACTTTGATAATCTTATCAAACCGCAATATCTACACATATAATAAATATCTCCAGAACACGGTATTATTTGCTAGCTAAAGCTTACCCCAGTTTATATTTGTAGGTGGGACAGGAACAGAGATCCTCGGCATGGTACAAGCATACCAATAATCCAGGTTTACACGGACAATAAACAGCAGACATGAAACAGGTGGTTTTACACTTTAAGCACTGTCGTTCATCATCAGGGAACAGCTCAAAAGCCACTCTCTCCGAGTCAGTCACTCCCTGCAAGAGTATGTTACATCCTTGAAGTCTAATGAAGAGATCATTATTCCAAGCTAAAACATCGAAAGCTAAATTTATCAAAGTAATAATGAAGTTTAGAAATAAGATAGTAAAACCAGGTAGACAGAAATCTTGGTTAATGGAAAAATCAGCTACTTGACTAAATTACTAAAAGAACAAACATTACTTTAAAAGAGACATGCTGAACAATATTAAAGGGCAGATGCTAAAACAAGATGCACGATAAATTATTCTTCAGCCAAGCGGTCCTCCGAAATCAACAATGCTACCCAGGAAGGCACCATGTACCTCTAAGCTGCTGGCAACACAGTACAAGTCCCAGCATGTCTTCACACCACTGCTTCAACTGTTCCTTCATTCATTGTAATATTATTTCCTACAACTCACCAGTTTATCAATCTTCTCACGCAACCTCTTCTCATCTTCAATCATAATAGCCATGTCTTTCTGAACCGTAGATGCTACCACAACATCAAGAACATCTGCTTTGGAAGCCATTTTACAGATCATCTCATCATGAGAAAACACACAGTAACGGTTTAGCAGGCGGTAATGTTCCACACATTGGCGACCCAATGGTAGCTGCATTGAAAAACATTAAATAAATGAAGAGTTCATTTGGAAAATTACATTAAGATACCGACTTTTTATGCTACTAACCAAAAACTATCCAAATGAAAGGCCAAGACAAATCCTTCTAGCAACAATATTCATAACTCAGAATGTAAAACTAGAGAAATCAAGACCCTGCGTTCTTGTAAACCAGGACTCTTATAGCTCCTTTACAAACGGACACAGTGCGTTTCCCCCATGAACCTAGCTAAAAAACTTGCACCCGCTATCTGGAAGAGACCATAATTAGGGGTAACTGAATCACTAAACCACAGCAGGCTCAGGAAGACCCAAGCTAAAAATACACAGAGGCTGGGGAAGCGTCAAAGGGAAGAGTAGGGAAGCCCCGACAAAGGCAGGTTGCAGGGCAACCTGGACCTTTTTCTCAAATGATATGGCTGTTTTATGTAGGACACGAACTGTGCTGCAGCATGAGAAACTGCTGACTCCACGAACCATTAAGGTCCCTAACTAACCCCAGGCAGAGTAAACAATTCATTACAAGCTGGGCAGGTTACTCATAGCTTTATTTCAAGGCTGTCGCTGGCCAGGCGGATAGCGATGCTCAGGTTACAATGAGGTCCCGTGTTAAGAGTCTGGTATGAAACTCATGGAAGGACAAGAGAAAAACCAAACCCAAACCAACCGGTATGCAAACACAGTCACAATGCAGAAAGCTTTCTTCCAATTTTAGTCATCTCCTACTTCTAAGTGATGTTTTTTAAATCTAGCAACATTTTTAGATGGGCTATATTTACAAATAGGTAAGATCTTTTTTTTTGGGAAAAAAAAAATCAGAAGAGGAGTAATTTGAAATATCAGTAGCTTCAAAAGATCCTTCTCAGATCAGGCAACACTGTGTGTCTGAGAAATCTGCTGGGAAGGATAAATGATTACTTGTAACTTTGGAGCAACTACCCTCCATTTGTTTTCATTTTAAAAAGACAAAAAAACTTAATAAATTACTGTGACCTAATAATTGTAATGTGTGCCCATCTCTGTTGTTTCAATGAGCTGAGTGAAACTTACTGAGAATGAAGTACTGGCCTGTAAACCTTCGGTTTGAACATCAAAACTTTCTGTTCCCTTCTCATTAAGGTATTCTTCCTTAAAACCCTACGGCACCTCTGCTGTCCAAGAGGACGTACTCACATCAGATGCAATTCTTCTTACTATTTTTTCCCCAAGAGGACTATCAAAATCTTTAACTGTTAAACATATCATCCGACTTAATCACAGAAGTTGAAGTAGAAAAGAAGTCCAAGTCGGCTAATGCTTTTCAGCTGTAGGGAGCACCTCTTGGAGAATTCCCAGTGCAATAAACAGAAAAATTTCATTCCAACTCTTGACGATTTGAATGGAATTTGGGGACACAAAAGGAGTAGATTCTAGCAGCACCGGTACTTCTCATATTCTAGGCATGCACAGAACCTTGCCTACCTCCTGCTGTAAAAGACTCATCAGCCCTAGTGCATAATTTCAAACCAAACCTTAGGAACCAGAGAAAGTTCACTACATAAAAGAAATACCTTCACCAAAACATTATGCTTCCAGTAACAGGCTCCTCCTGATCTGTGGACTAGATTCGTGCATCAGCAGTAAATTAGAGCTGTACATCAGCTAGGAACAACTTTGGAACTGCATACTTGATGGAAAGCTGTTTTTGGAACATACCCAATCAACTGTGCAGAAGTTCACAGCTTCAGCAAAATTGAAACCCTGATTGAAGCCACTGTGATAAGCTCTTGGAAAGGTGATCACAAACTCTCCAGCACACTGATTGGTTCGATAAACCTAGGAGAAAGGACAGACAAGCATTAGGTCAAACCTAAACAGAACTGAAGGCTCTGAAGAGAATATGGATTTCCAGTTCCTAATCACTTCTATGACGACTTCGGATAGTTTTAAAACATAAGCCCAAGAATTACAACTGGCATTTGGTAACTTATCATATAAAAACCCTAGAAAGCAGAAGGGTTTCATTCAGCCATACCCGCACTCTAAGCCATTTTAAGTCAGCTGTCTGTGCCTTTTGCACTTTGCTAGCTCTGCTGACAGTTACACAGGTAAAGCACAGGCAAGGCTCTCTTCAACACGTAGCTGAAGGGGAAGAGAAATTTGGAACCTACTCAAAAGTTTGTACTGCAGTAAATCTAACACTTTTGGTGCTAGACAACCAGCAAGAGAGCAGGCAGGTCTTCCTGCATCTTTCAATTTTGGAGTCTCTCACAGCATAGTAGACACCACAAATTTTGCCACTTTTTCCAGATTTTCCTTTAAGTCCCAAGGCCAGCTAGTCAAAAGCTAATTAAGTTGTAAAGGGACATAATTCCCATGAATAATTTAGCATGGAATATGATGGAAACTGATGAAAAATGTTTTTAAATACCTAAGAACTTATCCAGGGAAAATAAGAGGATGTGGATGACAAATAAAGGAAGAATGGGGGTTGGCCCCTTGCCAGAAACTCTGTGCCAAAAAAAATTGTGTCTGCTTAGACAGACATAGGAAGAGCTCCTGCCATTGTTTCAAAGGTCGAGACTTTCCAGCTGAGATACAGAAACAGAAATACACTAAGGTGGATCTCCAGAGAAGAGTTTGCCAAGCAATTCCAAGAGCAATGATTCCATTGCCCATCTGTTCATACTGGCACATTATACTAGACAAGGAAGATACAACACACATGGAAACTACCACACCATCTCTGTAATAAAAGTGGCTTCAATTATTAGCTTTGAAGTAGAGTTCAGTGCAAATGAAAGAGGGTTGGGTTTGGGGGAGTAGCACAGGAGTCCAACAACATACAGGCACTCCGTGGGCCATCAAAGTATTCGGGTTCATTATGGTGACAAGTTGGTGCAAGAGATCTGGCTGAGATTCAAATAGCTCTGGAGCAAGCTTCTTCATTACATCCTCCAGCTGTTCAGCTGCATACCCTGGGGCTCCATACCACGTTTTAGGCTCCCCCCTGCAAGATTATTAAAAAAAGTTAAATATAAGCAATCTTGTAAGTTACATTTTCAGTCTTGCGCTTTAAAATACACCATGTCAAAAGAAGGGTATATCACGAGGAAGGAATGCAAAGATTATGTACCTTCCTGAATCTTCACATTTTATGCAGGTCCCTCCTCCAGACCTAAGTTTTTAACTGCCTACATTTCTGAGCACATACTTAAAATATTCTGGGGGGGGGGGGAAGACTGAAGAAGTGCTCAGTGAAGCTCTGCTGATTCCAGCACAACTTCAAAATCTAAGCTGTTTGTCTTTTACCATGAACACAAACTCCCTCTCGGACCTAACGACCAAAGCCAGTTCGTTCTGTCTTGTGCATAACTGCCATAAAAGCAACATATAGTAAGTAGAAATTAAACTTCCAAATTATGCAACTATAAGAGACACAAAAGACATGAAGAAAAAAAAAAAATCCGTATCCAGAATAGGAAGGACTTTTAGCAACAGTTTAACCCAATGCAAGCCAGTTGAGAAAATCAAGGTTATGCCTACGTGTTCCAATAGGCATTGTTTCAGGTTTACGATGAAGCTGGCTCACTGCACCACTAGATGAAAATGCCTTTCAATCCCTTATAAAGAACGATGTTAGAAAAGGTATTTAAAAAATAAGATGACAGACAAATCACTTTCTCCCAAGACTGCTGAAGAGCTGGCTTGAAGAGTAAAGCTGACCCAACATTGTTCTTTTTTTCATAAATCATAAAGCAATTGGGAGGATTCCAGAAGAAAAGAGTGAAGTATGACTCGAGAAGCGTATCCCTCGTACCTAGGAATTTATTCCTGTACTCAAACAGCACCTCTGTCATGGTGAAGAGGACAGCTAGTGGGAGGGACTGTGGAAGTTACATCAGCACCACAAGGTGTAGCACAAGTAGACTCGTTACTATGCAGTGTTAAGTGACTATGCAGCCTTGGACCTGGTCATCATCTTGAAGCTATTCTATGAATTCACGAAGACCAGCCACAGATGCAATTAAAATCTATACTGTGTCCTGACCCAACTACTGGGTTAGTCAAGAATTCTGCTCCTTGCTACTTGTCAGTGCCAAGGAATGGATGACAGCAGTTACGAACTATGCTAAACTTGGACAAGGATACTGGTACCAGGGGTCTCTGGACTTCAGGAGAACAGGTAACAGAGAAAGACACAATTCTAACGGATATATTAAGGTGTCAGCCTTATGAAGGCAGCGAGCTGCAGAACTGATGAAGGTGACAGTTCTTTCTGCACTGCTACCTGACAGCTCCACATTCCTGCCTTTAGAAATACTAGCATCAGTGATGGTAATTCTTCCTCTGACCAGGACTGACATCTTATTTATTTATTTATTTGCAGGCATCTTTAGAAGCAAAGATTTGTTTTTTCTCCTTTTTCCATTTCAAGAATTAACACAGGATTTAGAACATGCAGGAAAACTATTGCCTTCAACCCTATGAAAGGTCTGCTGCTGTAGCCTCGTTCAGTTGGGATTATCTGCTCAAAATACTGTACCAGGATACAAGCACATGGGAACACTGAAGATGGACATGCCATCCCTAGTACTTCACAAGAACGAGTCCTGCCTTCTAAAGTCTTTTCAGAGTTTTTCAGAGTTTGGAGCATTCAGTGGCAGGTCATTAAGATTGACTCCTCTGGCCAAGAACAGTATTAACCTCAACTACACATTGCTCTCGAATAGACTAAAAAACCCAGATATAAACCTCTAACTTGAATGGAAATACAGAAGGGTATCTGCAAATGAAAAGACAAGACATCAAGGACATTCATGCTGGAGGATAACTAAATTAAAAGCAGGTAGGGCTACTTTCACATGTCTCTGCAAATGTATGTACATATGTGTGCACATATACATGTATGCACTTACATATCTTTCTGGCCTTGACTGCAAACACCAAGGCAATTTGGGACAAATTATGCAGCACATAATGCCATTCCAACAACAGTGAGGGAAGTGCTCCTAGAAGAAATGAAGTTTCTACTGCAAACAAAAAACCTCCTCTCCTTCCCACAGTTTTCAGTCTGATTGAAGACCCAGACAAGAAAAAAAAAAGGGGGGGGGGGGGAACAAATCACAAGGAAGATTACATTGTAAAAATTATCTTGATCCCTCATTTACTTAGCCTCACTCAAACATTTGTTTTAATAAATGTCAAGTACTAAGAAAGCAAGCGAATTAAGTCACTGGCAGCTTGGACTGTGCTACAGCAGCAGCTATTTCAAGGAGCAGCAACTGAATTACTGACCAAAAAGATGACCTACTGAATAGTAGCTGGGATGTGGTTTTACCATTCTGCTGGAATACTTATGTGAACAAGGAAAGGGAAAGAGCTTTACAGGTTTCAGGAAGAGGGACAAGAATAATTCAAACTCTAGAGAAGCTGTTGTAAGGTGAGAAGTTTAAGAAGTTCAACATATTTAGAATATCAAAGAGATGGCAAAGATCTGTCCTGATTACAGCTGACAAGTGTTCGCTTGATGAGAGGATTTATGATAGAATGATCTATCTAACAGACAAAAAAATATGCAGGATCCTAAGATTGTTAGTTGAAGCTAGATGATTTTTAAAAAAAAACTTGCATGGTTTTTAGTTCTACATTGAGCATAATAAAACATTTGATGGAGTATCTGCTGCATCTCTCATGGATTTTTTTAAACTGGGAATGGATGTCTCTTTCCAAAATATGACCTCTTGTCCAAAAGCAGGAATCACACCATGTCAAATTTAACCCTGCTGCTACAGGATTGCAAGGGTTATTCTGGCCTGAACTCTATGAATCCGGTTTTAGTCCACTAATTAAAAAGGGGAAGGGGGAATGACAGGGAGATTGCTTCTCAGGCTGAGTTTATTCCTCAAACTCACCAATGCAGATAGTTAATCGAATAGCTCCAGTGGTCTTCTATATGCCAACAAAATGAAGAAAAGCACATTCCTACATATAGCCAGGGTAATTTCATTCCACATATGTCTGCAGTGATGTGAGCAAGAACAGACTGCTCCATCACAGGCATGTTGTTTAAATTCCAGCCACTATCAAGGTATTCCTGAAAATCGAACAGAACAGTCACAGGTTTATACAACATGAAGTAAAAAACCCGAGAAGGTAAAACTGCCAAAAGAGCAACAGAAGAAAAGCATCCCTTCCAATTAAAAAATAGAAGAAACAGGTCAATGAACCAAAGAACAGAACTTCCACTTTCTTTGCTCTTTTCACAAACCTTATCTGACCTGCTTTGTTAAAATGAGACTTTTTTTTTTAGTCTGGAAGTTAATAAATAACTTCTAGGATAGGTCTGTGGCTTTTAATGTCTGATCACAGCAAATTTTATTTATTCAAAACTCTGATGTAATTCTCCTCCTCACATACTGTGCCAGATTCACAAAACAAACACTTTGCAACCCAGTTCCATTATTTTGCTTTGAACTGAAGAGACTTACTTAATGCAGAACCGCAATACAAACACACAGAGTGAACTAATAAAGACCTACCTCTTCTTCTGGTCTAACTTTAAATTTCCCACCCCTAACTGGGAAGCCACTGCCAAATTCCTTTGAAGCAATATCAGCTCCATATTCTACTGTCACATCCTCTTCAATGGTACTAACAAGTCTCCAGAATTCTTTTTCAACCAGCTCGGTGGGAACCATCTAGGTACGAGAAGAAAAACAAGGCGTACATACTCAGGAATCAGTATATAAAAAGCACATGCATAAAAGCTATCTCAGGGGGGAATCTCCATTAGCTTGAAGCATTTCCCAATTTCAAAATCGCTTCAGCAAGAGGAAAAAAATGCAGCAGAAATGCGGTTCCACGCAGGACATGCTGCTGCTTTGTTCTCTCAGGAACGGGTGACAGAGAGTATTTTCTTCCTTACAGACGCTTCTTCAAAAGTTAAAAAACCCAAGAAGCCGGTGGAACAAGAAACCATGACACCAGCAAGAACAAGGATTCACTGATGTAAATGAGAATGTCTGATTTGGGATTTCATGCCGTTCAAAAAGGGAATTCCCCCCTCCCCCTCAGAAATTATATATTTTAACTAAGCACAACAAATGAAATCTACATTATGGCATCAGGATAAATACGTGAACATACATGTACTGGCATGTTAAAATAGTCTGACTTGAATGCATCTGCCATTTCTCCAAACGTGCGAAGTGTATAGTCTCTTGCTGCTTGTTCAAAACCAAATGCTTCTTGAGGCTTATTACACTCCTGCAATTGAAATGATAATTATTTCGATAATGTATTAGTAAGAATCTGTGCTCAGATTTTACACAAATGGGCTACTGTTACAGCATCTGATGGGGAAGAATGACTGCCCCAAGTTGCACAGTCAGAAGAAACTACTCTGCTTAATTCATGAAACCACAATATTTATTTATTGATAAATCTGCATAAACATTAATGAAGTAACATGCCTAATTTATCCTTCCTCTAGTAGAGCTAAGCAAAAAAAAAAAGATGCATAGACCTCCACACTGAAGCACCCAGTGAGACTCCAATTTTAAATACAGAGGAAAGGTGCCAATTAAAATCCAATATATTCTTTAAAGTTTTAGCAATGCTAAGACAGATCAATTTTTGGCTCCAAAATATTGAGCAATAGCTTTGCAATTTGAAGCATGTCCAGTCTTCATTTTAGCTTTACCCTCTATCACCTTGTTTGCACAACCTTAAGTAATTGTATTCTCAATCCTTAGGAGCAAGTTTAAAAAAAAAAACCACAACACAATAAAAAATAACCTTCAGCCTAACTTTTATGGTTTGTCGAATTACCTGAGCCAAACACTGGGGACACCGCCAGTCCCCTTTGGGAACATCATGAAGGGGTGGAATTAAACAAAAAGTATGGTAACTGTCATCACAGCCATCACACAACAGGAGACGGTCCTCATCGTTACCACTGCCACATAAGAGACACACATACAAATCCACCTGTAACAAGAAATTGCCAGAGTGGGAATTGGAGCACTTAAGGTAACTCATGGTGAAAAAGCAGTTTGGTAACTCAGTCATCTGTGACATTTGCCAAAGCTTATTTTTACTATATCTCTGAAATGTAAATGAGACAAGCAAACACAAAATATTTATGTAGAAGTTTAAATTACCCCCCTCTAATTTAAGGAAGGACGACAAGAGTTGCAAGCCCTTCCATGTATTTTTTTTCCAAATGACAGAACACTTGCTTCAGTGGCCAGGATAGTTTAAATCAGCAGTACTGTGGATTCGGCAGGTATAATATAATACCTGTTGGTGGCTCACAAATCCTTTTTCTTGTTGCTCTTGCGTGCAGCATGTGTGCACAGATGTTTCATCCTCCTCTGAGACCAACTGTTTGGAGCCTCAGAAGAAAGAAAGGGGTTCCTCTTGGTGGGAGCGTTCCTCTTTTTCCCTAGAGGTACTGGCCAAGACCTTCATTTTAATTTGGAAAGGCACAAGCTTCCCAGCAGAGCTACGTGCTTTTGGGCAGGGGGGCAGCTGTTAAAGAAGTTACACACAGCAGCTACTGAGCCCCAAGGAAAAGGTGCAGGCACTCCAAATGTGGGAAGGGTTGTCTGCTGCCTGTCCCTCACCACACCTTCATTAGCAACAGACTGGAAAGCTCTTCTCAAACACAGAATAGAGCTGTGAGGACAAGCGGACACTGTTGGCTTACGCTGTTAAAAAAAGAAGCAGCATCTCCTGCTCCTCCGTGCAAGCTTTTTTTGCGTAGGGGGTGTGGGTGTCAGGCTTCTAGTGTTTGCACATTTCATTCTCAGGTATCTAGCTATAGGCGTGGATTAAACGAAGAACATCTTTGATTTTAGGAAGGACCCAAGTAGTAGCATGGACAGAAAGAATCTCAGTATCATCTTCTCAAAGTGAGACAAACTACTATCACTGTCAGTTTGGGGTTTTTTTGGAGGGGGAGCGGTGGTGTGTGGAGAGTTGGAGCAGGAACAGGGTTGTTTTTTTAAGAAGCATTTGAACAACAAAGCTTTCAAATTAGTGCTGAAATTGTGGAATAAGCGGCAGGTCTGCTGGAGAACCCGGTGCCAAAGCTCGTGTTAAACTCCCTTGAGCTTAAAGAGCAAGGGGGAGAGAGATCACAGAATAACCACTTCTATTTGGACTCTTCTTTCAAAATGCTTATTTTGAGACTGCACCTTGGAGACAGAAAAGTTACTTTAGTTATAGATAGTGAAACTTAACTATCCTGTTATTTTCAACTTTGTAACAGCATGAAGCTTTACAAGTAGGTATATTCCGGCAGGCACAGATACTGCTTTGTTTCAACCACAGGGTTACATGAAGAATACAAAAGAGTCCTTAGTGTGATGAGATTGATGATGACATGAGATTTCACTACATACCCAAGAGAAACCCAGAAACACCTGCAATCAATATCAAGCAGCAGGAAGGCAGGGCATACTCACAGCGTTAGTGGGTTTTTTAGATCGGACTTTGGATTTGTCTTTCTCTGGCTCCCCCGCATGTTCTCTCTTCTCGGGAAGTTTCACTGTGCTATGCGTTTCCTTTTCTGGTGCAACAGAAAAAAAAAATGAGGGCATTACAAAACGTTTTAATGCTTAACATTAGTTGTTATTATTTATTTTATTCATTATTACTTGTTAGACTGTATCACTCCAAGTTATTTGTTGAATTACTTGGTATCCCATACACACACTTGTTTCAGTTAGCTTAAGGCAAGATTTGAACACCTGCAATGCCTACAGAAGCCGGTATCATCAGAAAAACCAAGCATGCCATCACAAGGTAGCAATGACAATCACAGCCCACATTTTTGAGTGGGTATTTTAAATCCCATTTAAATTAATTTAAATTAAATTATGAGTATCTTCATAAGCTAAGGTTTTGTTTCTATGTGGCGTTAACAAATGTGGTTGAATTACTCCATCAATTTTACAGCAGCATGTCACATGGAGACATGAAACAACACTACAGCTTCCTACGATGATCTTCACACTTCAGTTTCTTGTAGTGGTAGCTTTCATGAAAACATATCATCAAAGTTGAGCATGTAGCAGAAGTGGCCTGACAAAGAAGCAGTTCCTCTACATTCTTACACTCCTACCTAATTTGGGCATGTCTCTACTCTGGTCTTCATTCCTGACACTATTAAAAAAACCAAAAAACCACACACCCAAACCCACACAACAGAGTGTGGAGAATCCCAGGGCTCTGGTGCCGAAGTCAAGGGGGCAATGAAGTTCTTAGCTAAAGTTACAAGCGAGCTAGAGACCTTTACACCTGGACATGAGACAATCCAAAGCATTTCTTGGAGTCCGAGACCTAACAAAGATATTAAAGAGGAGAATGTCTACATCTATCAGAAATTTAAGCATTAAAAAACTGTCTAGAGCTTTTTCCTTCTACTCTTCAGGGGGAAAAAAGAAAAAAGGTTAATGCCTAGAGACACTCCTTAAAGAAAAAAATTACCAAATTAAAAAAGACCACAAATTCTTGGGGGGGGGGAAGATTTTAAATGAACAAAGGAGACTGACAAACTGCTTAGTTAATTTCAGTTATTAAGTAGTTGTAAATGGTGCCTGTATTTGCTTTGCCAAATTATTTGTCAAGCTTATTCTTCTGTTTGATGGCATTAAACATTTCTTCTCAGTCTGCAATTACTATTTCTTAAGGACAGGTAACAGACTCAGGACTATTGATAGAAGCCATTTAAAAATCGTATTATGGGAACTTTATTGTTAAGTTCACAACATACTACCTTTTGCCTTCCTGAGTTTCATTTCCTGATTTCAAATTCAAATTCTTTCCTAAAAGTATCTAAAACCTGATATATTCTTAAAAAAGTTTCCTCTATTTAAAGCTAGTGGATTGATTGAAAATACAAAATAGAAATATGGCTCAAATCTCATTTCTGATTGCTCCGTAAGAGACACTGAAGTTTAAAAAAGTAGTTTTTTTTTTAACTGAAAATATCATCTTCTCCAAGAAAACTCAACCACTTACAAAACAAACAATAAGATTTCAAAGCCATAAAAGAACTTTTACAATAAATTCCAATTTAAAAATGAAGTTAACAGAAGTATTTTTTTTAAATACTTTGCATTGTTCCAACTGCTGAATTTAACTCTGGCCTTAAAGCGCGTTTGTACAAAGTAACAGAAATTGCATTCGCATTTTGTTTCACTCCCCACTTGCCACTCACCATTTTCACATTTTGGAGGTGCACATCCCATCCTACGTCTCAGATTATGAGTTCTGGCTTCTGGAGGGTCAGATTCAGTTTTAATATTGGTTGCCTTAAAAAAGAAAAAAAAAAGTCAGTGATGTCCTTAGATGGAACACTTTGGTTTTACACTTGTATTTGGGAAAGTGTTCACTGCCATCTAAACTCACGGCTGCTTGCCCAAGCACGGACCGACAATTTTGGACTATACAGCTGGCCACTGCATGCAATGCTGCAGGAAAGGCTGCATCCCGGAGAGATCCAACCTGCGCTCAACTCCTCCCGCCCCTCAGAGCTGCTTCGGCTCTGAAGAAGGGAAAAAGCTGGCTACGTCCAACACTCAGAGTCCTAACAAGAGAGCGCCTATTAAGGTCTAAATAATTCTCTGCAAGTCTCTGCAGTTGAGTAACTTCGGTGGCAGATTCTGCGCAAGTTTTTAAAATGCACTTTTCAATACTCTCAAGAGCTGAGAAAAGAACTGGGAGAAAAGGACAATTTTGACTTCCAAATTCAAAAAAATATTTCTGCATACAATTCTTAATCCACTCTGATAAATGCCAAGAGAGGACCGCAAAGGTTCAGAGAACAAGTTGATGTGAGACAGGAACCCTTCACTGAGGTACAATGGAAGTCTTAAAACTTGTAACCAGACCTGTTCTAGGAAAAAGTCAGATAAAGACTTTGAGGACTTCATTTAAACTCAAAGAACCATTTTATACTTACAAACAAATAAATCTAAAAAGGCAACCTGAATTTTTGAAATACTTGTATTCAATTATTTTAAAAAAGAGTTCAGAGAGAAATAACACAGGGAACAACCTGGAGAGATTTGAAAGGAAATCCTACAAAAAGCCTGTGCCAATAATGACACCCTGTTTTTAGTTTGATTTCAGTGGAACTTGATAAGAAGCGAAGGAGCAAGAAACTTTGGGCTTTCATAGATTTTCTTTTACTCTTGAGAAGCAGAACATACTCCGGTCTTCTAAGCAGGGAACTCGGTGTATTGTGGAGCTTTCAACACAGAATAATGTTTTTCCGTTTAATTCTTACATTTCTTCCCTGAAGTTTTGAGACTGTGGGAGAACAATTCTCAAATCTCTCAGCGTAAAGACGGGTTTCTCCAACATTGT
The DNA here is from genome assembly GCF_965638725.1 of Aptenodytes patagonicus. Taxonomy (NCBI): domain Eukaryota; kingdom Metazoa; phylum Chordata; class Aves; order Sphenisciformes; family Spheniscidae; genus Aptenodytes; species Aptenodytes patagonicus. The sequence continues at coordinate 7,117,866 of NC_134970.1, forward strand.
ATTTTTTAAGCCTAATTTCTTAAGGAAATGAGGTCATGCAACCACTCTCCTGCTACTCACACAAGTCAGTCCTCTATCAACCAGTCCCTGAACCCCAAATAATGGGACTTGTTGGCCTAGCTCTAAAAGCGTGACTTCCAGTCTGAATGCACCATCAGGTATTCGAAGGGGCAGGGTTTGTTGTTGTTCTGTTTGGGGTTTTTTTTGTAGGCTTTTTTGTCTGTTTGTGTGTTTTGGATTTTTACAGAGGTAGTTTTGACATGATTTCCCCTTCACTTTTGGTGTTCTCTTTGTCCAAATTACTGTCTCCACGAGACCAGGCAGAGGTTCCATTGCTTAAGATATGCAAAAAAATGCTGTTCATTATATTTAGTAATACTGAATCAGGATCAGTTTGCACTGACCCTCAAGCAGTGCAGTAACAGATGCCCCATCTTCTACATCTTTAACGTCTATGAGTTACGTCCGTATTCTGTGCTTAAGCCTATATTTAGCTTCACAAGAGTAGCTCTTTTTTTCAGCCTGAGCCTTTTATCGTATCGATTCATCTCACTTTCACTTCTGCAGCATTGTTCTGGTCTTTTACACCTATCTTTTCTACATCAAGCATCTAAATCCTTTGCATTTCAAAACCAGCCTGTGAGTGTCATTGCCCTTTTCCTTTCCAATTCTGAACATTTTCTCTTATGTGTTTACTAACCAGGTAGGAAAGGGCATGGTAAAACTGTATGCGTCTTACAATTGCAAACTAACACTTATCCCACAGGCTGTATTTTTTTGCTAGTAAGAATAATTTACAGTACTTTCCTGTAGTTCACTTATCTTAAAGGTTTATAGTAGATGGTTAGCCTTTGAAAAGCAGGAAACGTCAAACTGGTAAACATGAGAATGAACTCAGGTTTTACAATTTGAGACACTGGCAAACTCTTGTGTATCTCATTAGAGCAAAAAGTTGAGATACATTAACCAAACATTACTACTTTGCAACCAGGTCAGCACAAAAATCAACTGCATATAGCTTCAATGAAGAATAAAAACGGATTTAATCGATGTAGCTGACTGCACTGAAATGGAATAGAAATACATTAACAAATCTTAACTTTTGGAAATTATTGTCTTAAAGCACTACAGCTCCTTCCTAAGCGAGTCAGTCCATGCTGCTTAATTCAGCCTTAGCTCTGTATGTTTCAATTCTATTCTTAATCAAGTATTTTCTTTCCACAGAAATTGGGTGCATGGCATCAGTAGTGCTCTGGGAAAGAGCTGACAGGGTAGCCTTGCATTTTGGCTAAGTACAAACAGTTAGCTTTCACAGAAATGACAAAAACATGCACTCTTCGTTAGTCAGTGTCACCTGACACCACTGTCAGAGAAACAGGTAAAATTTTAGTATATATTTGCCCTGCTGTTGATCTTTAAAGGATACGTGAGAACTAGCATCTTTCAACCACAGGCAGATACTTCAAATGGAAAGTTTCAAATCAAACTACTGAGGTTTTCTCAGAATTATAAACCTACTTGTAACCAAGTACTTGAGTGGAAAAGCTTTAGAAAACCTTAATTGTAACTTATTAACTAATTATAGGCAGAATTTGCAACAACTAAGCTGTACTACTTGGTAGTAATAAAGACCAGGACTAGAACAATGGGAGTTAACAGAGAGCCTGAAGCGAACTTAAATAGAAATCTGGATTATAAACAAAGGGAGTCAATCATGACCTTCCTAACTCATGATGTCACCACTAATAAGACCGTCTCCTGGGAATAAGCCTCCCTTACTCTTCATCTGCTCAAACAAAAGAGACGGTAAACTCTCTGAAGGCAGGAACGTCAGTCTGGAAGGACTGGAGTCACAGTAGAACAGTTTTCCAGCAAAGGAGACACATAGTGATCTCCTAAAATATGTCTTCACAGGAGAACTCTATGCAGATGTAATCAATACATTTTATGCTTATCCAAATAAATATTATTTCTTAAGCACACGTATGATTAATCCTGTTTGATTGTACAAAACCATACCAACTTAATGTTATGCAAGTTTTTCCTTACATTACATGGTGAAAGTATAGCAAATTGACAGAATTCAGAGTAAAAAAAGAAATACAACAATGCTAATGTTATAACAAAAACCTTCTCTGCTCTAACATCTGGCTTCAACTCATGAAAGATTTACAGAAACCTCCCAATACATTTAAAGAGTAACTACTGTTCACTGGCTGTCCTCTGAGGAAATGACAGAGATCAAAGCTGCAGAAGACAAGCTTCATTTCTAGAATGTCATCTGTATTTTGATCTATGAGACCCATATTATTTATAATTATGCTAAAAACATTATTAGAGCGTACACACTCGTAACTCCTGTATAAGCGGAACAGCTTCAGTAGAAGAGCCTCTCAGAACTCCCAACCACAGTAACACACTTTTTAAACCTTACCATATTATTTATAGATGCATAAATTATAAATATTTAGGTATGTTTAACAATGACAAAGAAAAAGTTGAACAGCTGTTTACTATGTATACACATTTAGCGATCTGATTGAAATAAGATTTGTCCTGTAACAACTAAAACCTGTTGTGCCATGTTGCTAGGCAAACTATCACTGCATTACGATTTCAAGCTCGGTCACCACAGAGCATTTACCCATATAAAGACAGATTATCTCACCTCTGCTCTTAGGCGTTTTGCTCGACGAGCAGGTGGACAAGTTTCAGACGGCTGAACAGACTGTCTCTGTGGAATATCGTGGGGCTTATATTCCTTGTCCTTTGTGTCACTGGTGAGATCTGGTTTCTGCAAGCACTAAAGAGACACAATTTGATTACTTAATTTCTGCCTCTACTTCTAATACAAATTTGTCTAGAACAATTTCCTGGCTAATGTGAAAGAATGTAGACAGGGGTTTAATAATTACTGTGCTGAGTTAATAAAAACAGTATTTATGACAATTGTAACATTACCTATTTGAACAACTCATAAAATCACTTTTTCCTGCCCTTTTACTGAATGCAATAACCATAATAAAAGGATCTTAAATAAAGCTGAAGTCATCCTTTAAGTTTTATGAGCACCAAACATTCCTCTATGGGAATACCAATACCAATTCTTCTAGTAGATGGTGCTTTTGGAGACTGTATCAAGAGCATACTGGAAACTGCTACAGTGTCCTCAGGTTGCATTACTGTAAGGTTAACGTACAAAGCAATATAAAAGTAAATTACAGCCTATTGTACATCCTTGTCTGAAATGAAATACAATTTTGCCTGAAGAACATTGCAGAAGTTATGTTCCTTATATATTTTGGAGAGGACAACACTGCTGCATGAATAAAGGGCAGAAGGGAAGAAGATGATGCAAGAACAGTTTTAGTTCTTTCAAGTCACTGAATGAACACATTTAATTGCTGAAAACTGTGCATACAATTGGCAAGAAAAATAATTAATGACAATTCCAAGTTTGTCAAGCCACAAAACATTCAGTAACAGCAGACAAAATATAACAGGTTTTAATGAGTAAACAACGAATCCTGAAGAAAGAAAAAAGCCTTATGTTGTCAGAAAGTATTTCACACGAATTGCTGGATCCACGTTTCCCCAGCTAACATCTGTTCCCATCACAAGCATTTTCTCAGCAAGAGAGAAATGGGACAGGAACCGCAAGAGAACCACTGCAGCAGCATAAGGACTGATGCTCTGCAGACAGCACAGAAATCGGACTTTCAGAAAGACTATCAAAAAAGTGATAGTCGGAAGGGGGGGATGAAGGAAGAAAAAGTGGTATTTTAGAAGACAAGTCCATGCTGAAAGAAATGTGTATTTAACAAGAGAAATATCAGTCAAGGGTAGCAGGATATCATTACCTATCACCCACAGACAGTCCACAACACTGCTCAAAAAAACCTCCAGAACTTCTATTTTCTTTAGGACTGCTTTCGATCTCAGACTTTGTAAGCTCTAGACTTATTCTTTGAAAGCAAATGTCTGACTTAATTGCACATTAAATACACACACAAAACCACCCAACTTTGCAGCTCATGCACACGAGCAGTAAGTCCTGGCTGATGCTCGAAGTTGGGCATGCTCCTGCACTGCGTACTTGGAGGCCACAGAGCACTGCAGCTAGCTCTTCAGAAGAGCATGCTCCCTTAAAGCTCACACCGAAGGAAGATGATGTGAATTATTTCACATTAACATCAGTGGGAGAAAGTCACAAGTAACAATTTCTCAGGACAAAAAAAACAGACAAGCAGAAAAGGCGAGTATGAAAATGAGAGAACAGAAAAGCAAATGAGACTAATGCTACATAGAACATTGCCAAATTTAATGACTTTTGTAAATTCTGGTTCCTTGAATCATGTCCTCGTGTGAAATCCAAACCTTTCACTAAAAAAATAGTTTCTACTCTTTCTAGTAACAGCGGACATATGATCCGTGAAAGCAAGTATCTAGAAGGCAAACAGCTTTTCCTAAACAAAAGCGCAATGAAACCTGGAAAGAAAAACAACAAATAGCATAATTTGCCTCACTTCAGTGGAGTGTCCAAGCGAGTACTGTCCATTGAAAAAAAGCCCAGAAGACATTTCCTAAATATTGAGGTTTCAACAACTATTTAAGCAGAAACATTTCCCAGTGCCTCAGTAATCTGAAGGCAAAGCAGTAGTATGAAATGGCTGGTAATTAACATTTTCAGTTGTAGAAGAAGAACTAGAAGTGTTAAGTCCTGTCTTAAGGATGGGAATTCCTCTGAACCTACTTTACCCCTAGACTGACCTGATCAACTGCAAGCATAGGTCTTTAACCAAGGACACTGGCTGCTACTTCTTCAGTCCTTTCCTCTCCCAACTAGCAGAGCCTTTTTGGTAAGGTTAAGTTTCTATCAATAATTTACCATATGCTCGTCCTACATACTGTGATCTAGATTGTGATCATGATCCCATATTCTGAGAAGACGGTTGCACATGTAATCCTTAAACTCCAAACGGTGGCAGAGACTAAGTTAAAAGCCCATCAGCTGAAACCATTAAGTAGCAGCTCCTTCACCAGGCAGTCGAAGGACACAGCAGGAATGTTCACAAGGCCTCCAGGATGTCGAAAGATGGAAAAAATATAGGGATACAATTAATCTCCTCCAGGTTTAGACGTTTATGAAGTAGTCATTTACACAGAAGCTAATCACCCAGGCTCCCTGTACTTGCGGAATACAACTGGTCAACCTCTGCTACGTATCCACTTGAGGATAAGAACCATCACGCTCCAGAGGCGCTTATTCTTCTCCAGTAACAATAAAGGGTCATAGAGACCTATCTCACACAGAAACATCTTTATTAGAGGCCCACACATATAAATCTTTGGACATATGAATCCCACTAGGACATTAACGCCTTAGTTTGGAAAAGATTCCAGACCCAGAATTACTGAACCGGTTGTATTCACTGAAAAACGGACCACCACAAGACCACCTCTATCCCCCCCAAACTGTAGCTACATTGTAAATCATGCAAACATCTGGGCAATGCATCACCAAAGATGCATTGACAGAAGACTCTGGACACCTCAATTCATGCAGGGGGACACGTACCCCTCTGGGCATATCGTGTGATTTTGTAGTATCATACTGATGGTTACTATGGCTAAGAATATAAGCAAGGCACAGATAGTAAGAACAAGTACACCAACAGGTCTACTGCAACTACTCGGGAGTCAAACACCCAAGACCTGTCTAGTCCAATGTTTCAAGATAAGAATAAAATAGATACACCCCTGTGGACAGCTGCTTTGAGTATTAGAAACTGGCTGATTTAAGAAATTTTTGCTGTTTGACTGAACAAGAGCTTTAATAAAAACATGCTATCTGTTCACCTCTGAACAGCTCCAGATAGTTTCACTATTTCAGTATGTATATAGAAATATCTTCAGCTGGGATATGTCAAAATAACTCCTGAAGTCAGTTTAACATATATTTAAGCCACACAAACAATTAATGCTATACACAGATCTGGATGAGATTTAAGTTATGGCATAGTCATCAGTGGAAACGACATCGTTCCGTATTTTCGGCTTTTGCAGAAAAAAGTCAATGAATATTGCAAGTACTACCAATTAAAAAAAATTTCAAAAAAAAAATCAGTGAATACAAGCACTAATCTTTTATGGATGATCATCCTGGCTGCATGAAGAGTTTCTCTCAAAAGGCTTGTTGAAATATCGCAAGAAGGAACCACACATCTCAAACTGACAGCTGTCAAATCGAATAGCTACATCGTCTCCAAAAACAAAAATCACAGATGCTTAGATTCCCAGTAAAGCACTGGATAGACAAACAATAAAACGGACACCTACACAAGAAGCATCTGGGAAAGCACCACTTACTGAGAACATATGGACGAAAGCCGAAAAGAATCTCATCTGAGATTCTGAGATTCTTCCTCAAAAAATGTATTGCAAAACAAACTCAGTTGGAAGACAATATTGTCAGGAAGAAAAAAAAAGTCAAATCTTAGAGTGAAAAGTGAGCTAAACCCAACATATTTCTGTGGATTCTCTTAGTTCATTGAAAATACACATCTCTGCCACATATGGGAGAGGAATATTTTAACAGCTTAGGGCAGAGGAGTTAAAAAATTAAGTTAACCATACCTACATAGCTTTTCCAGAACTGCATCCGCTAAACACATCTATTTGGAACAAATGTCAGGTGCGCATTGCAAGAGAGAACTTGAAAAGTTACATTTAAAAAGAACCATGACCTCATTTGAGAAGCTTTTCTCTTCTGAAAGGGTCCGCTACTGAGAAAACCATGAATGTAAACATCAACTGCGTGACAGACACTCGCATGGGGAGTTTGGTACCACGTTAGCTGTTTTACAACTTTTAATTAGATTTTTCCCTGTGCAATTGCACCTCAAAAATACGAAAGCAAAGCAAGGTGTCACAAAACACACCAGCTTAAAAAAAAAAAAAAAGAGAATCCACAGTTTTCAGAACTAATAAAAATGCAAAGTTTTCAATGAAATGCCTTCAGAAAATGGTGTTGCTTTCCATCGCTTAACGTGAATGTGTTTGAGGCAAGGCAAAATATTTTTGATAGAGTAGTTTCCCTAGGACAAAGATTTTTATGTTCAACTGTATTTTGTTCTTATCCTCCATTTGTAAAACACTCAAACCTACACAAGTTAAATTATTTTTTCTGAAGGGTTTGCAGAATCTAGCTCTTCTTCACTGAAAAGTGATCATCACTAGCCAAGTAAAAAGCCTTCAATTCCAACCTTTTTGACTTATGTCAAATCCCTCCCTCATTTTGGTAGCTTCAGGTAAAAGGCTGGTGTTGATTTCCGTAGATAGAGTCATGCTTGTAACAGGATTAGGGCTTTTATTGCTTAAAAAAGGTCAACACTCCTCTCTTTGAAAGATCACCATGGTAAGAGTGTTTCAAATAAATATAGATGATGTTGGCAACTGCAATCTATTTTGGTTTTCCAAATAAATGACTACTGCTCTAAAAGAAAAGCTCTATTCTTCATTAGAGATTACGTTGCTTCCACTCTCAACCAACCCTGAATTTTGTTTTAATGACCAAATGTAAGCAGAAAGGATGAAGATTTAACCTTGAAAGAAGTCAAAAGCCATACAGTTAACTACAGTTCAATATCCATGAAGCATTCTTGAACTTGGACACCCTTAGTGAAAGCGAGGTGAGTTACTGCCACAAAACTGCCGTGGTTTGATATAGTCCCTCAGTCACTCTGTGTACAAGTGATACAGACCCACAGCACTCTCGTTGTATCAGAGATGGACCTATCTGTGAATAAAGTAGTACTTTGCATTTGACAAAACAGCATTAAAGAAATCGTTATAGGAATTCTGAATGTCCGTTATCATGATGCTTCTGTAAACTGTAGAGAGAAAATACAAAAAGGTAGTATTCAAAGCAGTCAGTAAGAGGTTACCTTGAAGAGTAATTCTAAAAACTTTTACTTTTAATTAAAAGTTTGCCCATGGCTTTCTTGAATTGCTTGCATCAACACCACAGATTGCATCTTGTCACCTGCATGCCACAAAGCATGAAATGCAGTCTTTGGAAATGTTCCATTAATAAATAAAAACCAACAGACTGGCTGCTAAATTAATTGGACTTCAGTTAGCATCAATATAGCTTACCAACAGGCTCGCTCCAGATTGGAATAAGTTGTAAGGATACAGAATGCGCTCGTAATGCGCACGGATGTGCGAACCCACGGCTTTGCCAGGAGCGAATCCCATCCTAGTGGCTATTTTGGTCCATTTTCTCTCCTTGCAAACTACATCAAATCCTCCTTCTTCTGCAACTAGCTAAAAAGTGAAAACAAAACGGTCATACATTTAATACTAAAATTATCAGCATTTAAGGAAAGCACTGCTAATTTAAAAGAAAAGACAACACCACGATTGCTATTTTAAACCAGAAGAACATAGGCTAAAAAAAAAAAAAAAAAACCACACCACAACCAAAAAAACCCAAACCAAAACATGGAAGTTGTTTAAAAGCTACAACTGGAACATGTAACATATAACCTACTCAGGAAGTGTAAACTTGTTGAATTACTTTACAAACAAGTCAGCACCTTTATTCATTTCCAAACAGTAATTCAGCCTACTTTTGAGAATTTGTCTGGCTGCAATGTGTCACACCTCTACTTTGTATTCCAACACAACTTTCTAGCACACTACAGTCAGTTCTTCTCACTGGAACAAGTACTATGAAATAGGCTCAAAATCAGCCAAATAAAAACTAACCTAAACATAAAGAAACAGAGAGAACATATCCTTAGGGTCAGGGAATCATATCCTTGGGGTCAGGGAATCCCATCCCTTGCTATCAGGATACATAAACTTCTCCAGAAATTTAGCAAGCTTCATCCTAAAAGTAATTGGATTTTTTCTCCCATATTTCTAGTGGAAAAAGGTTTTTCTCACTGCTGTCATTGTTCAGAAGCTTCCTTCAGTTAAGTCTAAGTTTATCCTTCACCAGTTTGTATCCAAGTTCAACTTTAAAGAAGAGCTGGAAATTTAATTTGATCTCCTAGCTCACATGAAAACTCCCACAATATTACATTTCCTACTATTTCGTCACATTAGCTATGTTAGGTTAAACAAAGTAATATTTTGTCCAGCTTAGATATACCCCAAAATCTCCCTTGAACAACTGTGATACCATCCCAGAAACTGAGATAACACAACGTCTTTTTAGGAAGAGTTTCTCCCTTGTAACAGTCTTACTCTGTTAAGCTGAAATAAATCCAAGATCTTCCTCTCCACATGTGGAATTTTCAGCGTACATCCTTGAAGCTCCCAAAACTTTGCAATCTGGTCCAGAAAATTCAGCTTTACACGAGTTTGGGCCTGAAAAAAAAAAACCCAATTAAAAAAAAAAAAAAAAAGAACTGCATACTAAATGCAGATTAAGCTTTTGTATCCCAGTGTTTATAATGTTGCAGCCTCAGTTGCCTGCCTGGCTTTTCCCTCTGCAAGTGGAATTTTTCATTTTTCCCTCTCATCATATGCAGAAAAAAAAAAAAAAAATGCCATACAGATACTGCCAGTCTTTCCTCAAGTCATTTTTTGTTAACTTTTACTGCATTTAGAAAAGTACTTTCTGAGAACTGACAAGCAATGAGATATTACTGCTAAAAACTACCTAAACTAGCTGCATTGCTAGGATTTATTACATTTATTACATTAATAAATGTAACAGTTTATTACAATTTGGTTTATTTGTAATAAACCAAAAATAAAGCAATGTTTTTGGTTTATTACCAAAAAAAAAATTACAAAAATTACAAACCAACCAGCCCCCCCAAAAAACCAAAAAAACCCACACCAAAACCGGGTGTGTTTGTTAGCCCTTTTCACTCCCAACTGTATTCGTTTCATTTTTATGGATATAAACCGGTCAGGGCAGGGCAAGCCAGCTATTCTGTTTGCACAGCAATTCACCCAGTAAGATAATTGGACTGTTGCTGTGTTAAAGAGTAGCAGCTTAGACTTTAATTTTGACACATTTCATTGTTACCACATTTTCTATTCTTAAGGTAAAAAATGGCCATGCCTATTCTCCGTTAAGCTTGCTCTTAAACTCCAGAGAGCTCTGAAGCAGCTTGCATCCACGCAAATCTCTCTCTTTTTTAGCATTCAAAGCCAGTGCTAGAGCCCCTACCCTGGCACTTCACATAACCACATCAGGACTTTAGAAAGCAAGCATCATGAGAAAAGTCAGGCAGGCAAAGAGTCACCATCATTCCCATTCGTACCAGTAGCGAGCTAACCAGGACTCCTCGTCACGCCCTTCTTCTGGTCTGAATTCATGAAAGCAGTGAATGAAAGTGCTTGCGAACAGCAAATTTTGCACCAACTGAATCCAGATTTTGTAATTGTTTCTTCCAAATGGCTTGTTATTTTTAAAGCACTCTGTAAATGTTTCATCTCTTCCACTTTTAAAAGATGCTGTATGCGTGCAAAATGCAGACACAAATCTATGGCACTTGAGAATTTGAGTTTAACCACTTATAAGCACCTCTGTGTGGAAAAGGCCTGAATTATGTTCCTTTGATGAGCATTAACTTTACTTTTTACGCCTGGTATGTTTTTAACTATGATCTGAAACAGATGAATTTCTGTGCTAATTAAAAACTGACGTTCAGAGGTCCCGAGTGCTGTCAGCTCAAGTCAAACACCACCTCTCAAAAAAATATTTAAACATTTCAGAGCAGAAGCAATGTTCAGCTTTACAGTTTACCTCTAGTTCATTGAGCCTCTGGATCCTCGGTGTAAAGTGAAGTTTATCAACATCACATGCAAATGGAGGCTGCCAGTCCTGGAAAAACAGAAGAGCTTCATCAAAAGACCAGGAAAATGAAGGAAACTTCTCTATATGCCAGTCAAAAGCCAGGTAAGCCCGAAGCACGGAAGAGGTCTCCATGGTTTCCAAAGCCTCCCCAGCCCTAAGCAGCACAGCACGTGCCTCTCCAGCACACGGCAGGATCCCAGCGCGGTGGCTGTGCAACACCTCCCCGCAGGCGAGGGCTGCATCCCAACCTGTCAGCTGTCGCACCCCACCACACTCCCAGCTGTGGTGAGGTCTACTTTTGTTTCCAAATTACTTCATGTTGAACAAGCCTAGAAAGCAGGAAAAAATTCAATACGTCGAGTTAACTCCTGCCAATCACATTGTCCACCCCTTGAATATTTCATTGTGCCTTTAAAATAGACAGATACTGAAACCACTAAGTAAATGACATCTGGGGACTAAGGACCTGTCCTCAAAGATAACCCTTCAGCTGCACACCGAGTCAGTCCATCTTCTCCCTACCCACGCAGGGTAGCTAAAGGTGCGGCACAGGCTATTCACCCCAGTCTCACGACAACCATCACCTTGCCCAGGCCCGTTCCCAAACGAGAACCTTACGACAGCCAAGAGTTGTGTCTGCCGGACAGCGAGAGGAGAACTCCCTGGGAAGCGCTGCCGCCGTGCAAGTCAAACCCACCCACCACTTTAAACGGGAGTAACAGAAACTCAGTTACAACCCTGAGACAGGACGTCACTTCTGTTAGCAAATTCAGTATCGTTACCACGCAAAACACAGAACAAAGTGAAGTTTCGTAAACCATGATCCAAACTAACGCCTGCCTCAATCGGGAAGACTAACATTTGATAGCAGAGACTTTAAAGGCTCACGAAGGACAAATGCAGCAGTTAGCATTCATAAATGCTGGTCTCCAAAACAAACAGCAGCTGCACTAAAAAACAGGAAAAAAAAAAGCTTCTTTTCTTAATTCCTTGTCTGCAAACATTCAGGAACAGCTGGAATATGACCAATTAAAAAAAGATTATTATTACCTTGACAAAATACCTGCAACTGGTAGTGTTATTTATAAATACAACCATAAAGCAATTTTATCTTTTAGATCTCTGACATCTATCACATGCAGTTGGTTTGGCAATACACAGCTTCACTAAACCAAATTAGATTTGATTTAAACTTGACAGTAATTTATTACATATAAAGCTATCTTATTATCACTAATTACAGAATGAAGATAACGTGCATGAGAGCTACTGATAGTGGAGTAAGACAAGAGCTTTCTACCAGGAAAAAGAACAACGCTTCCTCAACACCTGCGGACTAAGGCAACTTTAAGATCAGTGTCACAAGCAGAGTATTTGTTAACAGACATGCTAAAACAACTAGTGTCAAAAACAACCACAAAGGATTTGCAAAGCAATTATCTTACATACAAACACGCAGGCTCAATTCTATATTATGACAACCCCATCCTGTCACTAGACCAAGCCCATGGCAGAACCAGGTAGTTTCACAACTAGAGAGGAGGGATGCAAGAGTCACCGAGAGCGTGGAAAACCCGAAGAGCAAAGAGGGACGCCAACCTATGAGTTTTATCAAACATACGTTCACTAATCCAGACCTCTAAATTAGTAGTAAGAGAGACATTTTCTGATCCTACAAAGCATTTTCAGCACATCAAAACGTGGCAAGGCCAGGTTGAAATTAAAACTTCAACTGGAAATTAGATGACAATAGGGGGGTCAGGATGACAAATTATCAAGAGGATGGTCAATCCTCAACCAGCGGGACATGCTTCTCAATCATTTTGTTCTTTTAACCACAAGACTAAGACTGGTGTCCAATGGCACGATGTTCTTATACAACTACATAAAATTAACCCTACATTTTTGTTTGCCAGAACACCAAATGCAATGAAAATTGCAAGTCTGATGAAGAAAACGTTTGACATTCTTTTGTAACGTCCTGATATCTGATGGCCCCCAAAGTGTAAGATGAGAAACATGACTGGGAACATTTAGGGCAAGATTTGAAGTGTCATACTTCAACATGGCAAATCCGACTTTCACGCTGAACCGACTGGTTACGTTATCAGGCGCAAGCCTGGAGTTTGCTCTGTACGTGAAGACAGAAGACAGGCAACCAAACCAGGAGAGGACACACACTCGTAATGACACACAGAACAACCACGGGACATTCTGGGGACCAAATTAAATTGCCGAAGGGAGAGCTGTAAGATCCTAAGCGCTTTGCTTAGGCTGAGAGAGTAAATGAAAACACAGAGGCATGTGCTGACTGACTGCTTAGCTAAGTAATAAGCCAAGGCTGTCTCCAGGCGGGCCATGCATTACCCTAAAACAGGATCCTGTAAAAAGGATCTGCAGAGGACAAGAAACAGGAATAAAGAACAGAAGCAAGGATTCAGCTCACACAGGCAATGATACTACTTCTAACACTGTTACTGAACCTGACGCTGTGCTTCAGGGCTATCACTTGCAGATAAAGTACTGGCAGACCGTCAGGAAAGCCAAAGAAGGGAGAGGAGAGTGCAGGAGACTCTTCTGGTTGGGCCACATGTCCCCTGGCACAGAGTCTGCTGCTCTGGCGAGAAGCCCAGCGGAAAGCCTGCATGCCACTGGGGCACAACAGGAGGAACAGGATTCCTACCTGTTCCTACAGGTTCCAGCTCATGCTCAACCTTAAAGAAATAAAGATACAAGTGTCCCCAGGACAGATACAGACTCAGGGCCCACTGCTAGAAAGCAGCCTGTCTTCAGACAGGACAGAAGCAAGCTTGTCCCCTCCACTTAGGAAAGCAAACAAAGAAGTTTATGTGCATTATCTTACAGAAATACCTCCTTCACAACATGGCGTACCGAAACACAGCACTCCAGAATTAGCTAATTAGCTCCATACATCTCCTATTTCTTACTGACTGCCGTACGTTTTGGGAAATTCTTTCCTTTTTGGCCAAAGACGCTTGCTCTAGCAAAGCACTAGTTATCTAGTTCATCAGAAAAAGTAACACGACTCCCGACAACACAAGCTTCCACAACAGGTATGTTCTACACCTTGCAGTTTAAGTTTAATGACACTGAATGAACAATACGCACACCAGAACACTTTGATGGTACGTCAGCTGTTTTACAAAGAGAAGCTTTGGAAACTCAATCTGTTCAATACAGGACTTTCAGTAGACGGCTTTTCAGTCTATCAGGCAGATGGGTCCGTCAACCAGAAACAAAAATTGAGCAGCCTTAGAAGTGTTTAACTTTTAGCAAGGAGAAAGTCATTGCAAGAACTTCTGTTGAGATATGGTAAATTGGCTTAATGAGAGGTAACACTGGATTTACTCTGGGTTTTGACATTTTTAAGCAGGCAGAGCTGAGGGAAATGCATGCTATATATTATATAATAGGTCATATTAGATCATTATAAAAACACTTCTGATTTTAGAAACACACTACTGCACATCCCATTTATCCCAAACTGTTCCATATTACATTAGTCACAGTTGCAGATACAGAGCCATTCACCATTTGGAGAAATTACAGCAGGTGTAGTAAACAGGCCACCCTGACTATCATTGATTCATTTTAAAGTCACAAACAGTTCATTTTGGAGCATCTGAACTACTCAAAGTTGATATAAACAACAAGAATAATATTTATCGTCTTATATTCCGGGGTATGGCAAGTTCATCAATTGCTAAACAAGATGCTTTCAACCCTTCTTTAATAAGTATATTAATTACTCAACAAAAAGCTTGCATACATTTTGAAGTACAACTTACTAAGATACCATTCCTTTTAATGAACATAGCACTTAAGAGACCTATGTGTTTTGAAAGAAATGCCTTTATGCACCATGGAAATGCAGCAGCACCACAAGAGGGAGCTTTTTCGTGGCAAGGCTAATTCTGCAAATCCACTGATCTGCATGATGAGCTTTGCTGTGGAAGAGAAGAGCACACACAAACCAACTCTACAGGCCCACTTCCCTTACGTTTGTGTCTGCAAAATCTGTGAGACTAGACATTTCCATCCAGCGTGCACTTGCAAGGTCCTCAAAAGCAAGGCCTGGATTTCCCCCCTGCTTTTTAAAAAACAAAACAAAAACAAACAAAAAAAAAACAAGTTTAGAAAGATCAATTTAAGTTTCTTTCAACAACCACGCTAAACACTAAGATTAAGGATACGCCAAAAGCAAGAAAACCTGAATTTCATAAAAAAATCTGAACTTTTTACACCACCTGGACTCTTCATCTGAAATGACTTTGTTGCTTTCTATTGTCCATACATGATTGTTAGAAGCCTGCAAGAGACACGCTAAATCATTTGCCTACATTAGCATGCACTTGTTAACCAGACCTAGCAGAATAAACCCGAATACAAATCCATGCAAAAAATGAGACTGACATCAAAATTTCAAACTTTTCTATAAACTTTCTAGACAAATCTAGCTGCACAGAGGGCATACTCTAAAAATCACATTAATATTTCAAGTAGTAATGCAAACTACAAATGGTCAGAACTATTTCTATATTCCTCCTTCCAGATTAATTTGTTACAGGGATGGCAGGCTTCACATAATTTCAGCTGGTAAACCTTGCACCTCATCCAAACTCACTCTCTAATTAAAATTTAACCACCCCTTTGAACTCAAGCGAACAAGAAATTACCACTGTCACTGGTAAGCTGTTCTACAAGTTAGTTAGCTTCAACTTCTCTTTTTCTCTTATCCCCGTGTCATTTTTAACCAAATATCTTGTTTGCTTACTGTCCAAGAAGCTGTTCATGAACACTTCCTGGAAGCAATGTTTCAAGGCATTTTTCAATAAACAAATATCTTTTTTTCTTCTCTTTACAGGACCAGCTTTCCAGCCCCACAAACAAAGATTTTCCTCAGGCTTTCTTCTGAAACCTCTCTTATTTTTTCAACATCTTTTGAAAACTGCAAGTAGCATTTCAGTTGCAATCTCTCCAATGTCAGACACAAAAAGACATCACTTTCATTATTTTGCTAGACAGCGTCTCATAGTAAGATCCAAAAGAATATCTTAGCAATTCTTGCCAGAGAAACACATATTCATTCAGTTAACTATAGCGATTCACCGCTTCCCAGGATGCCCACCCTGCGAGCGTGACCTACATTCTTTGTTGCCAGATCTATGATCTTGCCTTTGCAAAGGTGTTACATGATTGCTGCCTCTGAGAGGGAGGGAGCAGACTCGGGTGACTCAGGAGGTTCTTTTTAGTCTCATGGTTTTATGACTGCATTAAAAACACACTCAAAAGAAACTCAGATGGCAGGATCTATGCAAAATTGATGTGCAGCACCATTTATTGCCCCAGCGGTGTCAGTGGGTCACCCACAAAGCTTCCTTTTGAACGGGAACTAATCCCTCTCTGACCCTGTTAAAAGGCTAACTTTAGTGGGTAACTCCAATCATCAGCTAACCTAGTTTGTGGTGACACGGTCCTTGCTTGCTCATTTTGAGTGTAGGTGATTTTTCCAACAAAAACACTGAATTCCTCCTTGCTAAGAAGGGACCCTGGGAGCAGTAACATACCCTACATGCAGAACTCTTCAATAATATAAGCTTGGTGGAGTACTTCTCATTTGGGATAAAACTGTTATGGCTCTGTTATGTATTGCAGGCTAGCAAAGGAGAACAAACACAACCACAAATTCTTCCCACCCGAGAACCACAGCCAAAGACGAGCTTGCAAAGGGAATCACGTCTCTAGATCCCAGTGGTTCTGTGCCAGCTCCAAACTTAGAGAGAAAGAAAAGATCAGTAAACTGGAGATGATTCTCAAGCATCAGGGCCTGCTGCTCCCTGGGACCCAAAGGTAGAGGACGGAAACTATACATAGGGTTTGAACATCAAAACAAAATAGGTAGCAGGGTTTACATACAGGAGATATCAGTCTTCTCTCCACGGAGGCGACTGCATGCAAGGAACAGATACAGCGGCTCTGGCAGCACCAGGCAAGAATAAGCAGTGTACCAGCAGCACTGCACTAACAGCTGGAGATGCATGGGGCGCTGGGGTCAGTGCACTGGCAGTGAACCCCAGATCCCTGACTCACTTCGGAGGCGTTCACCTAGACCTTGAAGCAGAGCATCCATCAGTACTGGGGCCAGACTCAGCTGTCAGCGTCCAAGGGCACCAGGCCCCAAGAGCTACTGCCATCTTCACTCAAGACAGTGCGGTGTAGATGGACCTTCGGTCTGATCCCGCAGTATGTTCCCAGAGGACGCCCAGCTGGCGAGCGGCACAGACAGCGCAGACGACTGTTTCTGGAGCTCTCCCATCACAGCCCTTTGGAGACAGTCTGTGCCCTCTTCAGATCTGTAACCGACAGCTTTCAAGCCTAGATTTTAAGCCCAACGTAACTCGGATTAAGAAAAGATCCGAATTTAACAGCCCAGAACAGAAGCAGACCAGCTACGGACAATGCTGTTGGCTCCATCCATCAGCAGCCATGGAGCCTCAGCTGACGAGGGCTCTGCCTCTGCCCGGGGGATTCCCCTGTGGCTTCCGCCACGGCAACAGCAACCGTCTGCTACCCCGGCAGCCTGCTGCCCCAGCTATCGACGACGCTCTCCATTCAAGCCGCTCAGATTCATTTCCACTTGTAAAGCACCTGCTTTCAGCGAAGAGCATTTACTCAGACACGTATAAAGGTGGCAGGTTGTATGATCCCAGAAGTTCTCCCTGGCTTTTAAAAACACTCAACCTGGTCTCCTGAACACGCACACAGCACTCCCCCCCCCAGCAGGTTCCCAGATATAACCCACTAATTTGGGCTTGAGAGAAAGCACATCCTAATGGATACGCAGGCATAAATTAGTTCCATTCACCGGCAGCTTTAGTTTCAACGCTGGGGAAGGGAGTTGCGTTTAGTTTGATACTCTAATTCCAGCTTTCAGCTAATCGACGCTGTTTATCTCACATTAAACAAACAAACAAAAAACTACAAAAACTGCCCAAACCTGCTGCTACTATTGTCCCATATAGAGAGTTCCAGGCTAAATCGTTTCATCTTAAGTTTTCAATGAGCTGAACAGAGTGAGTGTTTAAAACCCCTCACTGGAAGAGACTGAGTCAAGGAGAAGATATTCTCATCGTCATTTAAGCACACTCCAATGTTTCAGTGTTTCTGAAGTGCAGAAATCATACCACTGGTGACCGCAGCAGTGCTGCACGTGGCAGCTGCTATTAGTAAAACAATACTCCTTTTTTGCATTTTCCTGATAATTAAAGATCAGAGGAGACCAGTAAATAACCTACTCTGAATTTGCCTAATTTCACCATTAGACCCCTGTATTGAACACAGCAAATTCTTCATTTAAAGTAAACATTTCCTAATGAGCTTCGGTGACTGATCTATTTCTCTTCACAAGAATTCAACAGCATGTGAACAGGAACCTCGGCACTGAAACATCTCTTCCCAAAAAACCCACCCATTCTTGATCCCAACGTGCCAGAAACGGGCAGATCCACCACCACCCTTCGTTCTTTTCCCAACAGCTGATCACCTTCGCAGTTAAAAATGCACACCCTGTTATCTAATTCAAGTGAACCTGGCTTATGCTGAACAGGAACCAGCGGCTCAAGCGCTTCTCATCACGACTGACAAACGACGCAGTGCCTACGCTTTTCTCCATATGATGCTCACTTACGTACTGTAATTGAGTTATCTCTGTTTTCTTTTTGATAAAATCAACTGACTGAGCCTCTGTATATTATCAAATCAGAGGGATCATCACGATCAACTTCCTGTTTAGGACAAAGTATAACAATTCTCTGCATTAATTCCTGTTTCAGCAGTGGTACGTTTTACAACTCCAGCACCAGGAGACTGCCAAAACCCTCAACAAAGTTGCTCCAAAAGTGAATTGGTTTTAGTCCATAGCTTAATGAAGGGTTTTTGGTTTGCTTTGCGTTTTCTTTTTCTCCATAAAAATGAAAATAAATCAAGCAAGCAGCTGAATGAGCAGCCTGTTTAAATCAACACTGCTCCTGAAAATACGTCCCCGGAGCAGCAGGTTCAGTTCTCAGAAGCCCTGTGCCTTTAGGTTTCACCACTCAAGCTTCGTTCAGGTTAAATTTTTCAAAATTCATTCTTTCATGTGCAGAACTTTCTTGGCACTTCTCCATACCCTCTCTAGTTGTCAAATCTTTTTAAAATTCTCAAATGAGTGCAGTATTTTCGACTCTCATGCTATCACAGAGGTAAAATCATCCTATTATTCACCGAGAACCTCAAGAGCTGCATTCACCGGTTTAGCCAAAGCATCTATTCTACCATTACACTGGTTTCCACAAGGATCCACAGTTATTTTTCTATAATCCTCCCTCCTCTAAGACTGACCTACGCTCCTTTGTTCCTACGTGTAAAACCTCACATTGCGTCCTACTTAAGTGATTACTGTTTCATAACATGCATTGTTTATTAGGCAATCGGGATCCCTCTATAACAATGAGCTACCCGCCGTAAACCTGGGATCTGTATGGAATAATTTCCTTTGTTCTTCTAGACTTTTAATGAAAATTAGATACCCTTGGCTTGAGGTTCTGAAAGACCATTAGAAACGTATCCTTCATAAATTCTCATTAATAGTTGAAATAATTTGTGATTCCTTCAGCATATCGATTTTGCACAATAACAGTTATTATAATTAGAATACACTCAATTAATTTATAGATCTCAGATCACGACAGCACAACTGACTTAACCAAATACATAGTCTCACTGAAAACAATAAAACTAATTTGGCAACGCCAGTTTTCATACAATCGCATTTCATACTATTGCCTTTCGAGTTCCTATTCAGGACTGTCTCCTGAATAGAAGCCATTCTTCTACCCTGGAGTGAGATGTGGTCAACAACTCCTGCACCCATAAAGAATTTAAACCCAAAATGAAGTTAATTCCTTCTGTCCTCTTGAAAGTTTCCCAGTATTCACTGAAAAATGCGAGTCAATAGTTTAGAGAACTCCAGTGTTCCTGGAGCTCCTTCAAGATTTCAGCTATATTAATGCAGACTTTCTAATCTTAAAATGCTTAGTTTTATCAGGGCAGACTTAAGGTTACTTGGAGGCCTTACCTGTACTTCTCCATATTCACATTATTTAAAGCAATGAAATTTAGCCTGAATTTTCTCAATTTTCATGTTTGGCCATAGGAAAATTACAATGTTTCTAGTATATTGTACAATAGTGTATATTTTGAAACTGATTAATGTGGTAAGGCAGGCTTAAGTAATTGTTATTAGCCATTGCTTCATGGCAGTAAAGCAACTACACAATGAAGCGGAAGGAAGAATTCATTCTCAAGAACAACTCGGAGCAGGAACGGTATCATATGCCCTACATTCTACCTTTTATTCTTGAAGCTAGACTTCAAATTTGTTGGACTGTGTGCTTTCATTAATTACTATTAACTACCTACTTCAAATAACAAATAAATGAAGTATCCCAAGCAATACTTCATTTCATTCCTCTAAATGCCCCAAATAATTTGCAGTTATCATAAAATCTTCCAGAATGTAAGGCCACCACTTGACATGCCAAGTTTTGGAATAAACCACTGTTCCAGATTATGATTTAAATAAAGAAATCATAATAAAGGATGTTTTTGGTTCATAGAAGAAAATCCTAACTACAACACAGCACGCCATGGACTGCAAACAAGTTGTACACCATCCGCTTTTCTGCATCTAGCTCCCCACCTTCAGTTCAGCAGCAGAGAGCCAAAGCATCTCTAATTTACGTAGCATGTTAACTACCAGAAGCAACCACTGCTGAACACTTTGAGGCCAATGGGACTGTCTACTTATGCTTGACTGTTGACAAAAAGCCTTCACTTTGCTTACCCGTGCCATACAAAACGGCGTCAGTGAATACGGTTATTGTTGCACCCCCTACAAGACAGTCACTGCAGTATCCCAGAATCACCCCAGTAAGAGCAAAACTAAGTCATCAGTGATGACTGGAACAAACTGAACTGGAATGAAGAGAAGAAAGCTTCTTTTGAGCGCTCAGCTGGAAACTGCTATGCAGTAATTACACCTCCTGTTATATTCCTGGACGTTCTTTCTTCCTGTGAACGTGCAACGATCACCCAGAATCCACTATCTTCCACCTGGATGTCTACAGTACGTCAGATGCCTTGATACCCCCCTCACGAAACAGTCCACTGTCCTCCAAACCTGCCACGCAAGAGAAGCCACCACAGATGTGGTTTTCTCCAAGCTTACCTGGTGCCCAGCTAATGCTAGCAGAAAGGTACCAGAGAAAAAGATGACCCTGGTCCTTCAGAGACCAGGGAGCTCTCCTCTTCGTGGTCTGGTGCTGAAACATCAAAGCTAGCTTAGGAGTAAGGACTTCTTCATGAATCATATTGTGAAGCTACAGTTGGGCACCACCGGTCTCACACAACATTATTCCATATTGCAGTTCAGACACAAAAGCACAAATTCATCTGCTGATAAGTATCCAGCAGAGTTTAAGCTAAAATAATGCAAGCCCAGCAATCAAATTTTTAATTCCTTTTTCGGCACGGATCCTGACAGTTCATGGTGCTGCCTACCTGCCTACCGACACATAACTGGACTAAGAACGCAGGCAAAAGCTTCACTTGGATGCGTGAAGATTTCAAACCTCAGCCATTGCTAAACAATGCGTTCGGTTGGAACATATGTAATTTTGTGAAAAGGTCAGCGTAGTTTGTAGCTGACGGTATTATAAACCACTCGATTATACAGAAAAGAACAATAACTGAATATTCATTGTGTCTCCTGTTTTCAGCAGGAAGGCCAGGAACTACATCAACTTCAAGGCTTTTTCTGGCAGATTTGGAAGGGCTCCCTCTATGCTCTAGGCCGGTGAACGAACAACTGCACTTGCGCAAGTCATCCAAGTAATTACCTAGGGTAGATAAGAGCCACGGTAGCCGAGCTCTCATGAAAGCCAGGCCCCACGCAACTATTAGGTGTTCAGCCCTCAACAGCTCCAACTATTTTCACCCTACTTCTAAATACATTCGATGATAAACACAGACAGATATTAGCTCTTTAGTAAGTGAGGATGAGAGTATGCCGAAAATGTAGTTGTAATAAGTAAATCGTTCCTTAGGAGAGCTATTCACTTACGACTCTCTAACAGATAATACAGCTTGCAAGAAGCCTTTATTACAGGGTTTTGGCTTTTTACACAAGCAGCCAAGAAACATAGATGAGATTTTTTTAAAACAAATCACAAAAGAAAAAACCTTCATAAAAATTCTGTTCTGCTCACAGCTGCTGGAAAACTGTTGACAATATACAACCCAAGAAGATTATTCTACTCAAAAAATACTACACAAGTTCAATGTTGACTGTATAATGAAAACCATCTTACCCCCTTAACTATGTCAGCATTTGGCTACACTGTATGAAAAGCGGCACTGGCATATTCTACCTAGACAGAAATTCAAGAGCGTTCTTGTGTGCATTCGTACCACTGCGAACCAGGACTCTTCCTCTCCGATGAGATTCACACTGTTCAATCCGCTGCAAACACTGCTATCATCTCAGACAGTAACGCAGCGAGTTACTTCTGTTTTAATTCGGAAGGAAAAGGATGGTTACCAACAGGAGTCCCGGCAATGATCAAAACATGAAACTGAGGAGCATGTGTTTCTGAACATTATTTCTTTGAACTCAGTGTCTCACTCACAAAACTTAAGTCTGCAGAAACGTTTTGTCAGCTTCACCTCTTGCTGGATGAGATTTAAGGCTCTCAGTTGCTGTTTAGCATTCTAGTTGTTGCCGTCATGTTAACTACCTCAAGCCAGCTGCACCACCCCAGACTCGCACCACCCTCCACTTAGAGAAAGAGCAATTCACTCAAAATAAAGATGATTCACACACACTCGTTAATTAGATTTTTACTCTAAGAAGCCCCTCTCCTCACCAGTGCGGTTGTTTATCCCTTTAAATGAACTAACAATTATGACTACACAAACTATGGTTCCAAGATCTTCACAGCATTCCTCAGTAAATTGAGTCGACCAACAAAAGGAAATCGGAATGCACACCCCAATTTTGAGCTTACTGCACCGTCGGTCGAGATGATGATGATGAAGATGAAGGCTTATTACTCTTCCCACCGTGTATTGCATTCTAAAATGGTGGCCATGTCTGTCTAGGATTCAGCTCGCAAAGGCACCGGCCAAACTCACAGCTGCGGAGTTTGGTGTTGTTCAACTTGAGGAAACAGTTACCTGCATTAAAACTGAGCCAGATCAGGGGCAGGGCCGGAGGAAGGCCGCCGCGGAGCCAGGAGCGGCCGAGGAGAGGTCTCCACAGCCCTACACCACCACAATGCCAACATGGAGGGCAACACCCAGGCAGCTGCCTCCTCCGGGGCTCGGCACGGGGACCGCTCGCCCCCAGCAGCCGCTCCAGCCGTAGGGGTCCGGCCAACTTGTAACTTTTGGGGACCGAGCAGCGGGGACAGGCGGGGAGGCCGAGCCCGGCGAGGCGGGGAGCGCGGCGCGGCCGGGCCAGCCGCTCCCCCGCTGGCACCCGGCGGCCGCTCCGGCTACTTTCCTACCGGGCGACTCCGGCACTTGGGAGCGACTTTGCGGGAGGGGACGGACGGGCGGCCGGCCGGCCGCCCTCCAGCCCCGCGCCCCCGGCCCGGGGGCGTTGAAACTTCACAGCGGCGGAGGGGGCGGCCCCGCCGGCCCTCCCCGGCCGGCCCCACCTGCCCGGGGGTCACCTGCGCGCCCGAGGGGAGCAGAGCGGCCGCCGGCGCGACGAGGGGGAAAGGGGCGGGCGGTCGCCGGTGCGGGCCGGGCCGGGCCGCCACACAAAGGCCGTTCCCCGGCGGCGCCATGCGGGCACTCACCGGCGGCGGCCGCACCTTGCAGATGCCGGTCTGCTCGGCGATGGGCCGGATCTTGTGGATGAAGGCGAAGGGGTCGGCGAACTCCTCCCAGCTGGGCTCGAAGACGGGGCACTCGGGCGGGGGCAGGAACTCGGCCATGGCCCGGGCCAGGGGCCGCTCGCCGCCGCTCCGGCTCCACCGCCGCTCCGAACAATCCTCCAACAGCCGCTGGGCCGCCGAGCGCCGCTGGAACGGGACGTGCGCGTCCGCCGGGAGGGGGGGGCGGGGGGCAAGGAGCTAGAGCGCGAGAGAAAAGGAGTCCGCCCCGGCCTGGGCGGGGGGAGGGGGCGGCGGCCGCCCCGCCCCGTCACGCGCCTTTGTGAGGGGGCGTCGGGGCCGGACCCCGGGGAGGGCCCGGCGCCACCGGGGCGGTCCGCGGGCAGCGCTCTGCCGTCTGCCCGGTGGCCGCTGGGGGGGCAGAGCCGGTCGCGGTTCCCCTCACCGGAGGGCCGGAGCCCGGTCTGGCCAGCGCGGAGCCGCTACAGGCCCCGCACCGCTCTCGGGCCGTTGCCCGGGCTCGGCGCCGAGGGGTCGGCGGGGACCGAGGCCTCGGGAGCGCCGCTCACCGACGCTCCCCGGGAGCCGTCCCGGCGCACCGCCGCCCGGCCGGGCCTCGGCCCGGCACTTCCCCCGCTCTCGGCTCCCTTTGTGCGCAGCCCCGGGCCTCGGGCCCGCCCGGCGCCTCTCGCGGCCGCTCCCCCCAGCACCGCTGGTTCGGGGAGGCCCCTCAGCCCCGCGCTGCGCTCTTGGGCTCCGTGCCCGCCACCGCGAGCAGCACCGCTCACCGCGCGCGGCCGCCCCCGACCCGGGGGCCGCTCCGTGCACCGGCGGGGCCGGGGCGGCCGCCGCGCAGCCCGGGGCCGCTAACCCGCTCCTGCGTCGGCGAGCGGCACATGGGCCAGCGGCCCCTCGGAGCTCTGTTTACATGCGCGGAGGGATCCGCCACAGCTGACAGCCACCGCCGGCCGGCGCTTCTTTTTTTAAAGAGCCTCTCCGCTCGCCGCCGTTGGCTGCGCCGCTGTCGCGTCACAGGCGGGGCGGGGCCGCGCGGCCGCGCGCGGCCGCATTGTCTGGGCCCGGCCCCGGGCGGCCGCCGCGAGCCCCTGGCGGCCCCGGCCCGGCCCCTTTGTTCCGTGTTCCGCGTCCCGCGGGGGGGGGGGGCGGCCCCATTGTCCTCCCGCCGCCCGGGGGGCATCGGGGAGCCCCTGCGCCGGCCCTAGGGGTCACGGGGAGCCCCCCCCTTCCCCCTCCGCCGTTAACGGGGATAAGGGGGCTCCCCCATGCTCCCGAGGGAGAGCGGTGAGCTGCCCCCCCCCCCCCGCGGGGCGCACGGCGAGGTGCCCCTCCCCCGTTGACCGGGACGGGTCGCGGGGCTCCCCCGCCCGAGGGGGCGCGGTGCGGCGCCCCCATCCCCCCGCGGTGCTCGGGGCGGGGGGGAGGGGCGGCCCCGCCGCGGCAGCAGGCGCCGCACGTAGCGCACGTGCGTGGCCGGGCGGCCCCGCCCCGCGTCCCGTCCCGCCCCCCCCCCCCCCCCCCCGGGGCCCGGCCGCCACCGCCCACTCGCGTCTCCGCTGGGGCGGGCGGCCCGCGGCCCCCCCCCCCCCCCGCGGGCCGGCCGCCATTTACCGCACAGCGGCTTGGGGGCCGCCGGCGGAGCGCCGAGCCGCGGGGGAAGCCGCGGGGCCCTCACGGGGCCGCCCCGGCAGCCGGCGCCCCTCAGCCGCCCGGGCTGCGGGCGCCCCGCAGGCCTCCGGCAGCTCCTGGCAGCGTCCCGCAGGGGAAGCCCGTGACTTCCACGGACGCTTGAGGAGCTGCGCTCATTTTTAGTAATTGTTCTGGATGAAAGTAAACCTTTGTGCTGCTGCAACCTACAGTTAAAAAAACCCCGAACCCCACAACTTTTAAGATGCGCACACAATGCTCACGGTGTAATCTTCAGTAAAACTTCACTTACTGACCTAAACTTTCGAATAAAACTTAGAGAGACATTCACTACTTTATTAATAAGTGGTTGAAAATGTCAAATACACACAAGACTTGGAAGCCGCTGATGACTCAGGGGTCCGAGGCCCGTAGGTAGTTTAAATCAATTGCAAACTGGTGGTGTTTGCAAACATCATTAGCTCATGATACGATCATCCCTGTATCACTCGGTTGCTCCCCTACGCAGATGAACACTTCCCACACAAAATGTTAAGAGGCAGGAGGAAGTTGTCAGCTGTCTGAACTTCCGCTCACCACCAGCATAAGTAAAGCATTCACTGCCAGTTTAAGGTGATGAGCCTTATTCTTCCCCTCACTTAAAAAAGCAGGGGAAAAAGAAATGGAAAAAGCTTTTGCAAAGCGCGCTTGTGCGGAGAAAGGCAAAGGGAGGGTTCCTCCACTCCGAGCCATCATCACGGGAGCCTTCCCGGCTGCAAACCCGTGGGCGATGCAGAACCGAGCAGGACTGAAACACCAAGGACTATCGGACACCTCCCAGCCCGGGCACAGCCACGTTGTGCTGCAGAGGGCACGAACAAGTAACCTGCTCTAAGCCCGGCAGCACGGGCCGCTGTCCCACACACCAAGGGTTCAGAAGCCGTGCAGGGCCAGGGAAGGTGCCAGGTCCGAGCCAGGCACTGGATCAGCATGCGGCTCAAGAAGGCGCAGCACTGGCTGTCAGCACGAAGAGCTGAGCTCTGTTAAAAGTCTCACCCTTGCAGGGCCAGGCTGGTTCCAGCAGTCACACGCGGATGAGGCTTCAGGGCGAGAGCCAGGCTCAGGTTCTCAGAGCCCTGGAGAGACCTCTGCCATGGGGGCTGATTTCCATGAGCTCTGGGAAGAGGCTCCTGCCATTTCCTTTGCTGAATTTTATCTACAGCTGACAGAAGCCAATGAACCCACTTCCTTGTACAAAAGCAGTATCAAGTTTAGACAGAAATCTTAAACCATGTATGTAAAATACACCCCGTTTTATACTTTCATTTTACACCAAGGGAACCTCCAGTACAAATCACCTATCTAATACCAATCTGGAGAGAAAACTAAGCTGCTTAATCACCTTAGAACAGCTGCTCTGCATCACATCCAAAACTCAAAGGTCTCTGCACAGAGGAGAACACCTTGAGCAACATTACTTTTGCAACTTTGGGTCTGAGTTTCCCCAAGAGTTTCAAGGATGCTTAAAGACCAGCGGTTTCTGGTGTACAGCAAATGAAGTCTTTTTGGTAATGACGCCCTGAGGACTTGTTCCATCAGACCTGGAAGACCACATCAGGAGGACCGTTTCTGCTGATACAGTCAATACAAAAGCCTCCTATGGGACTCTGATGGAAACATGCTCAAGACACATGCTTTACCTTAGAAGTTATGACAGAGGAGAAAAAGCACTTGCCACAAAGATCTAAAGGTGAGCAGAGCAGGGAGATCAAGAGATGACCCAAGGATAAAAAGCAGATGCCTTCAAGGGAGGGCAAGGTGGCTCAGGTCTGGATAAGATGGAGATTTAAGGTAAGTAGTAAGCCCTGGAGGGTCTGTATACCCCATCAGGCACCCTACTTGTCCTTCCACCTTGCACCTGCTAATGTAAATGCTTCATCAACACTAATGTGTACTTTTGCACACTGCCTTCTCTCGTATCCTCCTCCTGCTGTGACATCTGCAGAGTGTTTGTTGTATTCAGGGGATTAACATGGCACAGTACTGTCTGGCTTAGAAATCAACAGCCCTGGACTCTGTGATGAATTCCCCAAGTACTACAGAAGCACAAACTGCAGAAAGGAAAACAGATTTCACTCAGTTGGAACAAGAATGCAGACATTCCTTCTTCATGGTTCAGTTGACCATCATTAATTAAAACCTTTTATTAGATAGGCTTTCTTCAAGCCTGTTATATTTGTTCCCAATGAGCACAATTTCCCCATTTGCTGCAGTTCAGCATTATACCCAAGAGACACGGCAGCTGGCGTCCTGGCAGTGACCTAGCAGAGACATCAAGAAATAAGGGATCAGGTTGGCCCAAGGCGAGGGCTGTCAAGGCTTCTGACTGGAGGGAAGCCGAGCACTCTTCTCCATGTCAGGGATTTTTCCTTGTCCTCACTCAGTTGTGCCTAGTTGCGAGCTCTGTATAAAGGATCCATCCAGAATCCTTCACATTTGAGTGCCCCTTTACACACTGCTTCACACAGCTTTCTTCACATACCATTTGTTTGCAGGAAGTCCCATCAACCTGCAGGGATATTTAGCTAATCCTATTTTGTGCTTTGGTGGATGGGAACCATACTGTGAGCTTTCCTGCTAGTGCAAGCCTCCCCCTTCACTCTTCTGCACTAGCCATCATCTGTCTGGAGCACCTTGTTCATAAAGCCTCTTATTGACTTGCTTGGGTTTAGATATCAGAACCGGACACTGCAAAAAAAGATTAATCTCCCCCCCTTTTATGTACATGCCCATGCTACCCTAGACCACCTTTCCTTTTTGGTCAAAGGCTGGGTACCAGTTCAGAGTGATTCCTGTTAAGTCAGCATTAATTCAGATTGATACTTGGTAACTTTGAATCACATCCCATCTGCTTCCAGGCACACACTACAGAGCTGTTGATTCCAGTGCTAAGAACAGGCAGTCACAAAGGGGAGCTGCCAGCAAGAAGCAGGGCCTCAGTCAGGAGAGGGGACCTTTCATCCCAGCAGCCTGGAGTCTGTTCAGTTTAATCCGGTAACACAGCAAGGGCTCTAACTGCAGCCAGCTCCTCTGGCATCCACTGAGTGCTGGTTGCATCGGCCTGGGACAACAGGAACACTGAGATGAGCTTTAAGGAAAGACCATATCCTGGGCCTCCAAGCAGACAGAAGATACCTGCACTTTGGACACTGAAAAAGCTAATCAAACTGCTCCCAGAGGCTCCACAACTAGCAATACTTAAGAAAAGATGCTAATATTACACAACCTTCACTCCAGAATTACCTAGAAGCAAGTGGAGGAGATCCTGCCCATGAAGAGTCCAAGTTTTAGACCACCATGTCCAGAGACAATCAGCACCACATACAGAGTTTACAGCCTTTTTTTTATGTCAAAGATAAGTGAAACACCATTGAAGTCAGAGCACTCATTCCATCAGCAGAGAGTTTGGCCTAATTAAAATACTATATGTTTAGATGATCACAATACAGGGCAGGGAAGGAAATATGCTGAGCCTCTCAGCTCTTTAAGAAAATAGGTTCCTGGGAACAAACAGATTTAGTAAGCAGAATCTATGACAGATCAAACCAAACCAGTTTTCCTGGGCAAACCAGCAGCCTGTACAAACCTGCAAAGCAGTTTGAGTTTCATCATCAAGGCCAGAAAAGGGTTTTACATTTTCCAGAAAGCCATCTGCACCCAGAGATGCTGATGCATGTCAGCCCTTGAGAAAAAGGGCTATTAGTGTAGAGCTGCTGCAATCTCAGGATCCTGGTTAGAAACATGGAGTATTCTGGATATAACAGGCTATGGACATTTTATAAGCGTAGCTTCCAGCTCATAGACATCGTACTGACTCTTGCTTTGATGCCAGGTACCCAGACTGTTTGTCTGGCATTGTGTCCTGCCTGAGTCTCAGCAGAAGCATTCTTAGATGGAGAATTAGGTACTTAACTGGCAACTTTTGCTACAAAAGAAACATTGGTTTCAATACACAGATGCCCTGGTACTTTTTCACCTTTCTTCCAGAAGCTGCGCTCCATGCCACTGCCCTGCTCTGTGCTGGCTGACACGCCTGCTCCGTGTCTCTACGATGCCTTCTACACTCTGGGGAAGCCTAACAAGCACCACTAGCTCTTAACTCTTCAGACTGCAGGCTGAAGATGTCAGCTACAGGAAACCACGCAGAGGGGCCACGCTGAAGGGGCAGGCAGGAAACCTGAGCCTCATCTGTGGGCTAGAACTGAGCCGGCCGAGGACGGAAGTCCCACAGCTGCACGCAGCTCCTAGTGGGGACTACGCCAACAGACAGGTAAAAACAGCTGGTAAGCATGTGGAGGACTAAAATACCTCTGCTCAAATATGGAAAGTCCTCCGCAGTTGTGCAACTGCCTTCAGCATTACTTTTATTAATAAAATTCTTTAAGTCCCATACTCTATCATTAGCTACTATTAAAGGCTGAATAGTCTTATTCCAAATCCTTGGCCAGACTGCCATAAGAACAAGGATAAGCAAGCCACAACCGTAGGAAGCACTGGGAAGGCAGAGCTGAGGTGCTGTTTCACACACCTCACTGCTCTCAGGCAGCTGCTGACTCATGCTCAACAAATTAGGGTTGTACCTCCTTGCTCTTCGGCATGCCAATAGCAAATGGCAGCAGTGTGGGACACAATCTGCTCCCAGGCAGGACGTGCAGAGGGTGGGATTCTTCCGGTTAAGTGTGGAGGCTGACAAGGGACCAGTCACCAATAGAGCACTCGGACAGTCAGTGAGGGTGAGGCTTTAGGGTTCATTATCTTAAAGCAGGTGTCTAAAACAGGTCAGAGTAACCTCACTGTACAATCCCCTTACTTCTCTGCATTGACTGTATAGGGTGACTAGTTCAGCTCCAGACCTCGATGCTTGGGAAAGTGAACCCCACTACAAAGCCCTGGTAGCACAACAGAGCAACTTGGGAAATACAACTTGCCACAATGCATAAAACCACAAAGCCTGTTTTTTTTCTTAGAAAAAACTATTTCAGAAATGAAGACTCAAGCTTCTCCACCCCTAACCCCTCAGATGCAGTGAAACAGAAAGTACCATCACAACTGTTCCCCAAAAAGTACCTGAACTCAGCTGTGGTTTCTGCACAGGGCAAGTAGAAGCAGCACCAAAAAAAACCACTCAGAGAAGACTGTACCTTCTGCCAGTCTTGCAAAGCCCGCTATCACAACGTGGTGATGCATTGCGCTGCCATAGATAAACCCGCTGCCCTCCTCTCCACAGCTCAGTGACACTACACAGGCCCAGGCAAGGAGGGAAGCTGGTTTTGCAGAAAGTGTTTAATTAACAAATCTTGTTCCTAGTCAAGCTTCCTGCCTCTGCTACAGCTGAAATCCCCCATGATTACCCAAACATATGCTCCAGGATTCACTTGCTTTTAGATACATAAAGGGTAACATTAAAGAGGCAATAAGGAGACTTCATTAGCTTGTGCAATAGCATAGGATTCAGGGGATCCTTGTGCTTGGGTAGCCTGCAGCTGCATTCAGGGTGGACTTACATGCCTAGTTCAAATATGCAGATACTACCCACCCACCCCCAACAAGCTACTATCCAGGTTTCAAACAGCAAGTACGCACAAAGTCATCTAAGCCCTTGTGGGCCACTTAAAATACACTAAAAATTTATAGTCCAAGACTGAACAGACAAGGAGTCAGAACATAAAAGTGGTTTTTAAACCACTATCATTCACTGATGAAGAGCCATGGAAAAAACTGCTTCTAGAAGGGATTTAAACATGCAGAAATAGTTGCAGATTGCTTGGGTACATTGAAGAATGTGTAAGAGCTACATGAATTAAGGGCAGAGAAAATGTTTCAGACAATACTGATGACAAAGGTGGCAATGTCAGCAAAGCAAAGGTGGTAAGAAACAGCATGAATCATACAACAAGACAGACTGATAGAGAATCTGGTAGATGGCACACAGGTTCAAAACCAGCTGGGGAGCCAGAAGGCATTCAAAGGAGAAAGGATGTGATTAAACAGCCTGGCAATGTAAAGAACTTAGGAGCTTTACAGTCAATAAACTACCAAAATAAACAGAAATCAGGCCCTCAGAATGCACTGAGTTCTGAGGGATTTTTGCAAAGGAAGCCTGGCTTACTGTGTTCATATCTGGAACCACACCCATCTGATGAAGATGATGGAAAAGTTTCAAAATCTCCAACAGAATTTAGAGCATCTTTCACAAGGAAATACAAGACTGAACAAGAAAAGCTTTCTAGTGACCACAAGTACAACAGTAAGGATTGCTCTTGATCTGCCAGCACCTACAATTAGCAAAAAATGGGTGTATCAGCACATAGGTGCTTTAGAGAAGTGTCTGCAATAAGTGTTATGAGTATTTGATACATCTAGTCAAAAGTAAACAAGGTCTAAATCAATATGCAGTCAAGCTGCCCCACTCAGCCTCATCAGGCAAATCTAACACATGCAGACACTTACTAGACATTAAAATACTTGTAGGCAGTGAAGATAATGAAGCCAGTGCACATATGCTGTAATAGACAAAGCTGGAACTTAAACACACTGTTGATATCTGCAACAGCAGTGAACAAGTAAAGAAACAGACACAGAATTTGAAAACAGAGAGAGGAAGATAAACACTAAACACACAGCAAAAAGTAAAACAAGAAGAGTACTTTGCATAGAACTGCCAGTAACTGTTGCCTGAATTACGAGGCAAGTCAGAGAAAAGGAAACCCTTCATTTCTGGGTGCCATATGTGCTTACTGCAAGACATTATTAACACCATTTTCAAAAGCATTTGTGGACAACAGCAGAAACTGTTCTATAATGTACTGAGACGTGACTGGGACACTTCCATACATACATGCACATGTTTTTGCCTTCCACATAAACACTCCATATAAGTGGTGAAGAACAAAGGCAGAAACCATTTTGTCCCAGTCAGCAGAGAACAGTCATTCAACAGCAGCTGCAGCTGACCCTTGGTACCCCACACTTCCCTGATCCCCACTCCAGCACCCAGCTGATCCTACACTGAGCCATCTTAGTTCATGACAGCAAGAAAAAATTATGCCCTTCTTCCCCCAACAAGGCATAAGTTTCTTGCCAATTTAACACAAAACTTAGCACCAGAGTCAGTGCAAGAGCAAAAACATGATTGCATGGGTGAGAAAAGAGGGAGGACTGGGATAGCGATAACCAGCAGTTAAGCTGGTTTAACAGCAGCTACAGACATAAAACTGAAAGTAACTCTGCATGGGATACAGCTTTGACAACTTGTGCAGGATTGCACAAGATCAACTCCAGAACTGCTGGAAAACAATGCCAGGCTCAAAATGGTACATTATCATCTCTTTGAAACAATGCGTATCAGCAGCGTTCACCCAAGGCAGGTTCTACAAACTAGATTTTGAAATAACTGAAAAGCCACAAAGATCTCTACTCTCAGTATAACCAACTGAAAAGTAGCTTTTGCAAGTTGTAATGATGTAAGACTATGAAATGCATTTGACAGTTGTAGCCATAGAGCTCTAACAAAAGAAAAAGTAATGTGAAGATGCTTAAGGTTTTGGCAGCATTCTTGGAGAACACTGCTTGGAATTCATCCCTAATTTCAAGCACTGCAACAAGCCACTCACAGCAGCCGTCTCTGAAAAAGGAACTTGAACACTGACAGCCAGTAACCTCACAGAGGTTATTGTCTTAGAGAAATTCACAGAAATGACAGATTAAAAGCGCAGGGTAAGAACAGATTCTCAGAAAGTTTGAGCCATTTTGGACTCAAGTCTCTAGAAGTTAAATGCATAGTTCTGGACTTGACACCTTAGGCCTTCAACAGGCACTTCAGAAATTCACTTAATTCTAACTTTACCATCTAGAATGGACAGAAAAAGCCCCCTGTTCCTGTTTTCTTCCCCCCAACATTGCAAAAGAACCCTCATGCACTTAGCTCAGACTATAGGTAACTCACTTTCAGGTATAATGTTTGGAAAAATGAATCTGACCCACCAAAAATAAGGCACGGAGTTTGGGAGAGTTATGAACTGCCTAAGTATCTCCTTCACTGATCTCTGTTCAATGAGCTGCCGGAGCAGCAGAGCTGACTGATGTTTAAGTAGCAGTACGCAAATAGAGACCAGCAATAGCATCTCACCATTTCAGTCCTAAAACATTTAGACATAAAAACTGCAGCTCTTTAAACATCACACATCACCTCCAAAAGGTAACAAAGCTGAAGTGGGAGAAATGCCTAACCTGTATTAATGCAACACATTTGGGACAGCCTTTCTGGAGCTCTGATTGTACCCATATGAACAGAAACTCAAGCCTGTAAAGTAGTCTTGAAAATTTTTTTCAGCTTCTCCATGACCATCTGCTGATCGCCAGTCTCAATCTTATAAAGTGAATTTAAATATTCTTGCCTATGATCAGAACTCCCTTCCCACTTTTTGAAACCCACAAAGAAAGGCTTAAACCCTTGTTCCTCCCTCAGCCTCAAAAACCACTCAATTTTGCAGTTGATGTAACACAATTACTGTTGCACATATTGGGCCAAAATTGAGAGACCATTCACACAAGCACTTAACTGGTGTCACATAGGAAGCCTGGGGTAGACCTTAAAGCAGAACTGAGCTCATCTAGTAGGCTGGAGTACTTCATTTTAAAGGGACTAAGATGAACTTCCTTGCTCAGAAAGAGTAATTCACATAAGATTTCCTAAGTCTTCCTGCATTTCTAACGATCTATATTAAATATTAGAAAAAATTATTTCCTAAATGTTTCTGGAATGTTTTCTAGACCCTCACACTTAGTATTTACCGCTGTTGTTTTCTAGTAAGCATTTGAAAAGAAGAATTTAACTTTTGTGCCCAAATACTCCAACCTCTTGACACAGACCAGGGAAACCAAAACAGTGCTGCAGAGAAACTGTGAAACACACTCCTGAAAAATGACTGGAAGTTTTACAAATCACTGAGGAAACAGGACAGTATCACAAGAACTAAGGATATCTTTAAACAAGTTAACATGTTTTATGTCACATGAAGCTGGCCATGGAAAGTAGGGTCTTCAGAAAGCCAATGGACAGGCAACATGGCATCAGAAAGATGAAGAGACTGGGTTTTAACTGACTCAGTTCACTGAAAAGCTCCACAGAAGGCACCGCTCCTCATGTGACTTTTACCCTTTTTTCATTTTTTTTTTTTTTTAGTCTCCTGGTATTTCTCAGCCAGCACCTACAATACCTTCAGAGCAATGTAAGTTCTCCCAATTCATCATGCTCTTATTCCTCTCTCCATTAGCAGCCAGTTGAGGCTACAAACCTTTAATCCTCTTGCCCAACTTTTAGAAGAAATCTGTAGATCAAAGTCTTTGCACAGTCTGGAAGTTAGTTAGTCCTCCCTCTAGTTCAGACCAAGATAGGACAGGATTAATCATTATCACCTTGCCAATACACACAGAAAATCCCTACAGCACTCCCAGTGGAATTCTGCAATATCATGGAAAATTGTTCTTCAGCTCTTTACTGCCACGTTTGTTTATAAGCCTAGTCCCTGTTTTCAGAGTTCAAATAAAAAATATCTTTTCTTTTGAAGTAATTCCTTATAAATATGACATAAGAACTGGTGAGATCAGGAGTCACCTAATCTAGTATCTTATTCCTGACAGGAGCCTCAATTACACTTCCTCTGTGCTTTCCCAACCTCTGGTAATTCACAGTTCTTATACAAGATATGGTATCTCTACATTCAGTACCCTAGCCGATTTTTCTTCCCAAACTTTAAAGGCTTGTAAGAGAAATTAATTCAAAGGTACAAATGCATTGACTGAAAAAACTGCAAAATAGTTTGAATCTTAGGTTGTTACAATACTTCAGCAAGGAAAGTGGAAAACCCATTACATTAAAATAGCTCTGCATTATAAATAGTGACAACTGCAATTTTGCTTCTGTGAAGCATCTCCTATGTAAAGGAAAACATGACCTTGTGCAAAGGCAAATAAAGTTTTATTTGGCAGAAGTACAGGCATTTAAAAAACATCAGAAGAGAATGGCATGGGGTAGCACATTAGCAGCACTGTATTTCAGATGTCAAGATCTCCACTATTACAATGTTTACGCAGATTTGACTGAAAAGCAGAGAGTCAAGCACAGAATGACATCTTCCTTGTCTTAACAGAATTTGCCAGAGTAGAAGCAGTATGCCAACAGAAGGCCTAACAAGACTGAAGGCTTGGGACAAGGCAATCAAAAACTACATGCACATTTACAGCAGCATATTAACAAAGTAATGAATTGACACTGCTATTCCCTTAGCTTTTTCACTAGTTCCTCAAAATTTTCACAAGAAATCACTCTAAACTGCCCATAAGACATCGTTCTCTGCTCCTCACTGTTACACTGTGGAGAAAGGCAGAAGGTAAAGCCAGAGAACCTTTAATACCAAGTCATATTATCCATTTTTTTCAAACAATGCTTTGTATTTTCCTAAAACACTGCCAAAAGCAGTATAATTTGCAATCTTACCTCTACTTTTTCCACCATAATAATGGAGTCACCCTGTTGTTTCTTTACTTACTCACTTTCAACTAAAATCTCACTTACCAATTCTAACTCCAAAGAGCTATACTCTCCTAAACAAGTTCATGCTTTTCAGCAACAGGCTGGTAGGGTGAATGTTATCTGACAGGGTTTGAAGTATGAGGCACAAAAGCCCTTTCTGAATTTTATCTAAGAAAAATTTGCTCTGTAGGAAGAAGGTGGCAGCATGTTATATGCCTATGTTACATATACTGTCCATAGAGCTAAACCAGACAGATTTTTATCATACAATTACACTGTGACATGCTTACTATAGAAATTAGAAATGTACATAATATCTAATATAGACATTAACACATTAAAAGGTATTCATATTGCTTATTCAGAGGGCAGAGTGGGCGGAAATCAGATTCTGCTGCACTGCATTCCCCTGGAATGGCACCAGAACCATCTTAGAACAGATCTTACAGATAAGACCAGCAATTTACAAAGTTCATAGCAATCCGCCACAGGCTCCAGCTCACTTCCTCCTCCTCCACCTTAATGAGTCATAGAAGTTATTCTGTATCAGGTGATAGCTGTTAATTGCCACTCAATACTGGAGAAAGCTGTGTCACCACACAGGTAAAGATATATTTAGTTACCACTAGATAATGCCTGCACTTCTGCCAGTGCAAATAAGCACATGACTTTTCAAAGCAGAAGTATGGGGATTTCTTACCAAAGAAAACATGCTTTTGAAGTTTAGAATTAAAGAAAGGCTTTCAACAGAGTGCAAAGAAACCATTTTCTTTTAAGTGACAGCTAATCTCAACCTCTGCAAGTTTCAGGTATTCACTCTTACACTCAAATTTTAATTCAGTATAGGATCCCCTCTACATTTCAGGAAACAGATGAACTACCCATTTGTTAATTCAACCATACAGGTAGTAATTATAACATGTTTAAGGATTTCTGCAGCTAGCTGAAGCAAGAGCAGTTTTAGCAGGATTTTCCTGCTGTAACTACCTTGGCTTCTCATCTGAGAAAAACACTATCTTATCTTGGCTCACTATGCAGATGCCTACACTGAGAGCTAACTGCCCACTAGCTAATGCAACAGGGTTTCTTAATACTAATATAAAGAAAATTTGAGTATGATGTAGGCTGAGAATGTATAATGTATTTTCAGCATCAGTCCAATGGCTAACAAGTGACATAGCATCTCTTTGTCAAACCTTCCACCAGTGGATGCTTGTTATCTTTCAGCTTACCATCTTTTTGAAGTAGCATTACATGTTATTTTTAAAAATTAAAAGCATAATGCATCTCAAATCTAATGCCTACATTGAATGAGATTCCCTAGTCAGTCCAGGTTTTTCCAAAGAGCTCAGCATTCAATATGCACAAGCCTTTTACAAGGATGCTAGAGTGCTGTGTCCTGCACAGACTCATTGTACATGCCCAGATAAAACATTTTGACACACTGCAAACCAATTCCCATCACATAAGCAGCAGTGTTCTAAATAAGGGTAATCCACATGTACAGTAAAAAAAGACAGTATCAGCAGGAAACAGCACATGCCAGCCTCAAATAATGAAATGAGGAATTCCAGATAGAAGAGCCAAATCATTGCTAAAAAAAAAAATCACACTGAAGGCAAGTTCAGAAATCCACTCCTACACAACGCCCCGATAATGTAACTTTTAAAGGAAATTTTGGTGCTGGCACTTGTGGCCACACAGCATTCTTCATGATCTGCTAGTAGTACAAGATTTCACACTGAAGATCTAGACACTTGCAAGGCATGAAACAGTCCTTTGCATATTCCTCTTGTGGGCGCTGCCATTACATTAAAAATCTGAATGCACACACTGAAACAAAGTCAATCTGACTTGCAATGACTGACTGTCTCTTGGGTTATGCCTAGCACATTTGCTTAATCATCCAGTAAGTAGGAAAATAAGTTAGTCAACCAGACTTGAAATTCTCTACTTACATCTACCCTGGAACATAAAAACACAAGCAAAAGCAAATGAGAAACTCACTGAAACTTCAGACATGCTCAGCTATGCTGAATGGCTGGAGATACGATTTACACAGAATCTGTATATTCTGCACAAGACCATGGCTGACAAGACAGTCTGAGGTGCTCATCTAGGTTATAAAGCCCAAAGATTGTTCTCCCCACCTATATAAAATTGGTAACATCCATCTCCAATAAGTGAATTTCAAATCAGATTGACTCAACCCAATGGCTGCAAGAACACAAACAGTAATTCAGGACAACAGGTTTTCAAGCCTAAGCAAATTACTGGTCAGCCCTTGCAGACCAGGCTATTCTGTTAGACAGAATAGCATCAACAGCAGCAGCCTGTTAATCTAAATTAAAAGCAATACCCCCATCTAGTAGAATAAGCACATCCAAGTCACAGTTAAAACTGAGGTTAGGGAAAGATCCCCACTTTATGAGTTGATGTCAAAAACTGCAGCATTACCTGAGTACTGTAGGCTTCCCTTACAGAAGGAAGTTAAGGCATTTTCCATACCACAGCTAAGCCTCCTGCTCAGCAGGTATGCTGATCTTCATCAACTAACACAGGCTTCAAGGCTTGGCCCAAATCATGCTCTGCTATTAAATCAGAAAGAATATAAATAAGGTTGAAATAGGACAGGGAGGAATTCTCCAGCTCAAATCTAGTCTTGGAGTCAGACTTTGGTATCCTATAATCACATTTGGTATTCAATCATCATCTTAAGGTATTTGCCTATTCCATCCTTACTGCTTCTGTGGGAGAGATTCCTCAGAGTCACCTTGCTCCAAGACAGAGTTAGAAATAGTCAGGTTATGTGGTTTGTGGATCACTGCCCTGTGTCCCCAAGCCCCCACTCAGACCATGTAGAAGGTTTCAGACAGAGGCCGTCCACATCTGAAGATAACCTGATTAGCCAAATACTCTCCTGTTACACCAGCTTACATGGAAGGTAGAAGGAGGATGGTAATTTGCATATCTGAACCCATGGACTACTGACTTCTGCAAAAGAATTAGTTTTAGGGAAAACTAGTGTTTAACCCTGGCCAGCTAAGCCAGAGATTTTGCTCTGGACAGCTTCAGGCAAAAGGCTGACTCCACAGAAAGCCAGCAGACAGGGACTGCAGTTCCTTTTGTGGGAGGACAAAGCGACACCAGGGCAACAACCACACAGGTTCTGACAGAGAAGTGGCAGGTTCCTCATGCTATGGCACACCCTTTCAGGACATCTCTTCCCCTTCCAGGTTACAGCATCTCTAAGTTACTGGCCCATGCTAAGCCTAAGCACAGGAGAAAACTAATAGCCTTTGGTTTTAAAGGTGTTGCATCTTCTCGTAAGGGTAATACAAGCTTAGTTCTCTTGCCTCTTGTGACACCAGCTTTAGAGCCTTGAAGAAATGTAGCTAACTAATCTTCCAGCAAAAGCTCAAGGACCTTCTGGTCTTGTATTCTGGGGGAGAAGATGCACTATTAGCTCTTCAAATAGCAAAGCCTTAAGGACAAGAACTCCTTTAACTATACCATGATTATTTTATTCAGCTATCTTTCTCAGAAAGAAATTCTATCTTCTGGACTACTGACTACTTGCATATAGTTAATGAATGTACATAGTGTTTGGACACTACCAAATGTCTTGATTAAAGAAGTTTATTCCAATTATTTAACATGATTTACACGGCTACTGAAGAGGCAGTAAAATGGCAAAGACTTGCAATTCACTTGTTGTATTTAATATTCTTCACCTTCATCTTCTCCATCCATCGAATCTGCACCCACTTCTTCATAGTCTTTCTCAAGTGCAGCCAAATCTTCCCGAGCCTCTGAGAACTCCCCCTCCTCCATCCCTTCTCCAACATACCAGTGAACAAAGGCACGTTTGGCATACATCAGATCAAACTTGTGGTCTAGACGAGCCCATGCCTCAGCAATGGCTGTAGTGTTGCTCAGCATGCACACTGCCCGTTGGACTTTGGCTAGGTCACCACCTGGAACCACTGTTGGTGGCTGGTAGTTGATGCCAACCTACACAAAAAGCAGAAGAGACCATGAGTTTCTTTGCAGCATTTGACAGTGACTACAATCAAAGAAGTCAGTGGTTGGATAAAATGTTTCACTCCCAAGAAAACGGCTCTGTGTAAGAACTTAAATCTCCATTTCTCAAAATACAAATCAGGTACCTACAGAACATCTTAATGAGAAAAATATACTTCATAAGCCCATGACAGTAAATGAGAAGTCTTAAAAAAATCACGATGTAATTGAGACTTGCCTTAAAACCAGTAGGGCACCAGTCCACAAACTGGATTGTGCGCTTGGTTTTGATAGCAGCAATAGCAGCGTTGACATCCTTGGGGACAACATCCCCACGATACAGCATACAACAGGCCATGTACTTGCCATGGCGAGGGTCACACTTCACCATCTGATTGGATGGCTCAAAGCAAGCATTGGTTATCTCTGACACAGAGAGCTGCTCATGATAGGCTTTCTCTGCCGAAATAATTGGGGAATATGTTACCAACGGGAAGTGGATACGAGGGTAAGGCACCAAGTTAGTTTGAAATTCAGTAAGATCCACATTTAAGGCACCATCAAATCTGAGGGAAGCAGTAATGGAAGAGACTATCTGACCAATGAGGCGATTGAGATTGGTGTAGGTCGGGCGTTCAATGTCCAGATTCCTACGGCAAATGTCATAGATGGCCTCATTGTCAACCATAAAGGCACAGTCGGAATGCTCCAGAGTGGTGTGGGTAGTCAGGATGGAGTTGTACGGCTCAACAACAGCTGTCGAGACCTGTGGTGCAGGGTAGATGGCAAATTCCAATTTTGATTTTTTCCCATAGTCAACTGACAGGCGCTCCATCAGCAGAGAAGTAAAACCTGAGCCAGTGCCTCCCCCAAAGCTGTGGAAAATCAGGAAACCCTGCAAGCCAGTGCATTGATCAGACTGAAAGAGAAGATACATGTGTTAAAGCAATTGTGTAGACGTTAAGAATCCCAAAACAAGCTCAGGACAGACAACTCTGAATTCTGACACATACCAACTGTTCAAGCTTCAGGAAAGTAATACTGAATTTGATTTATCCACCGATAATCAAGGAACTGCCCCATAAAAAACATTGTATTCTCGGCTATTTTAAGCCCCCTACAGGGGCGACCTCTGGGTGAAGAGGGTGACCTCTCCACTTCAAATTACTACCTCAAAACTTCCCCTACCCCCAATTCTCAGGCCAAGGCCATTAACAATGACCAAGAAAAGCAGTAATATTCAAAGAACTACAGACCATCTATCCCTTATACTGAGTTGACATTCTCTACCTGTGCAAAAACAGAGCAATGCCCTGTCCCAGAACTATTGCTATAATCCTTTAAGAGTTGCAAGCATGTAACTCAGTTCAGGGAAGTGAGCTGTCAAAATGTATTACACTGCCATTCCAGTTTAGTCTTCTCAGTTGACTAAATTAGACTGCCTTGTCCTCAGAAAGTGCCCCATGATGCTTAGCTTGATTCCCAGGACTGACAGGGACTTCCAACAGCTTGTAAAAAGAAGTTAATGACCGTATTTTTCAGGTCGAAGTACAGCCTGCTGCAAACTTAACTTCACTTTAGAGACAGTGGCAGCCAAGCGTTGAGAATAATACCAGTTTTGATCTGCAAAAGGTGTACTTTTCAGTAAGACTCATTTAGCATTCTGTATTAAAGCACCAGAGGTATACCCTGGGTTTGTCTGTGCAATGAGAATTCCTTACCTTTGTGACAGATTCAGTAAACTACATGCTTAGCAGCCCTTAAAAGGGAACTCTAACCTTCAAGCTGACATCTTCATAAGTTTGCTACATGATCAAAGCACTGAGGAACCTGAAACATCCCAACTTAGAGATTTATTGCCCTTTTCTGTTATTACCATAAAATTAATTCAGGAATTGTAACAGCAGGAAATGCAAACAAAAGTCTAAACCACAGAAGCAAACACTCCTATTTAAACTTCCTTGCAAGAGCCCCAGCCAGAGACCAATCCTTTTCCAGCAGGAGCTATGCAAACCATAGTTATCTCAGTCCTGGCTTTCTGAAGTTGAACATGAAACTAAAGGTTTGGGTGGCTCATCAGCATTTTAGGCCATTTGGAAGTCATATCTGACAGGAATAATCCAACCATTCTCAGCTGTATAAGAATAAAAACAGATGCAGACTAAGTCCACAGATTCTCCTACCATGGAATAAATTAGAGGACAATTTATAGGCCTATGTATTTTTGATAACTTTATTTCCAAATCCTGTAAAACAGGATAAAGAAAGATGTTAGAGCTTTCAGTGAAGAAAAGTCTTACCAGTTTCCTGATACGCTCTAGAACTAGATCAATTATCTCTTTCCCAACTGTGTAATGACCTCGAGCATAGTTATTTGCAGCATCTTCTTTACCAGATATCAGTTGTTCAGGATGAAAGAGTTGCCTGTATGTCCCATTCCTAACTTCATCTGGGGAGACAAGATGAATATTATTTATAAGTTGTTAGTTTTCTACATAGACCAGGTTTTTCAAACTTCTGAGGGTGTCCAGAATAAGGTACCTGAACCGTTACAGATAAAAAGCAGCTCGATTTCTACCCATCAATAGGTGACAACACTTACTACAGTCTAAATGTTGAATACCTAAGAAAAATGAAGTTACTGCTGAAGAAACTGTCCCATTTTACACATAAGTTTAAATTTTTGACCTGCCAGAGCAATTTAAAAGTGGACTGTGGCAGCAGAATCATTCTTCCACAGTTTAAGACAACTTAAGGCCCACTTTGCAGATCAGCATCTGAAATACTGCTTTCCCCCCTTATTTTCCAAGCCCTCTAGGATGTTGCCATATTGCTTCTGCAGCTGTGGGCAGTCAAAGCCTACACTGCTTGCTTGTCCAATTCTTTCCCTTAATTGTACTTTCTGCCAAGGGTAGAGAATAATGTTCAAAAGGAACAGGAGATGCTCTTGTAGAGATACTCAGTTATTCAAATGCTGAGCTGTAAGCTCCAGCATGAATGGCTGTGTTATACAGAAACATGCAAATGAACACACAGCATCCCCCACCAGCTAGAGATTTGGGGAATGATTTAGAGGTATCTCCACTAGTTACCAGAAATACGCACTTACATCTAGCAGGCTAAAGCTCTGTCCTACC
Source organism: Aptenodytes patagonicus (assembly GCF_965638725.1). NCBI lineage: Eukaryota > Metazoa > Chordata > Aves > Sphenisciformes > Spheniscidae > Aptenodytes > Aptenodytes patagonicus. The sequence continues at coordinate 7,161,045 of NC_134970.1, forward strand.
ACAAAGGTACAAAGACACTCATGATAGCTTTGTCTCTGGTTTAGCTCAAGCCATTCTTGAGTTGTATGCTAATGCAGTACTGCATCCTTAAATTAAAATCAGGTGGAAAGCAAAGAGCTTTATTAACTACAGATGAAGTTGTCTATTTGCATATATTCTTTTTAATCTGAAAAAGAGTGAGCAAGACAAAGATAAGTAGAATTCAAGATTTAAAAATAGTTACTATTTGAATGAACTTAGACTGACCAGCTACCACTGCAGTTTGCAATCCAATACTCTAAAGTATTTCCAAGCTGCACCAAAATAAAAACAATTTGGAGGCGTCTACCATCCAAAATACATATGTTTAAGACTTTCTGCATTACCACTCCAAATTATATGGAAAAATATGGGTAAAAGGGAAAAATATAAAACCTAAAGATGCTGATAGGGGCAACATGAGTCAAGATGGTCCTGGGGAAGTAACAAAACTTGAAGAGTTAAGAGGATCAGTCATTGGACTATGAAAGTGTGCTGCAATAAAGAATTTAGAGTTTAGGGGACAGCTTTCCAAGCTTTCCCCTGGACATGCTATCCTTCATGTTTTTAAGTCTACCTGGGGTAGATTTTTAAAGACGCTTGCATTGAATTCCCAGACATGTTACTGCCCTGTTTCTTGGTGGAAAGTTTGATGGTGTTTTACCACATCCACAGACCTGGTGTACATGTACAGCAGTCCTGCTGCTTTCACTAAGAGCAGCACTGATCTGGAAGCTCCAGAAATCCCTGGTGTACACACGTGGCAACTACAGAGCTGCTGTATGCACAATAGATGTTTTTTCATAAACACAGTGCAGAGGGACATGCGGCATGAATGGGAAGAGTCATGCTAGCCCCGCCTAGGAAACTAGTTCAATAATTTTCAAATAAGCAGGGCAGGAATAAAGAAGGCTAGCCCCTAGAAAGGCACATGATGTAACCTTTAACACAAAACCCTAACTTTTTTTAGTATTACCAAGTATTTCATAAGACAGCCTTTTGCCCATCTCCCCATACTACACTTGCATCATTAACAGGTGCTAGAACACTACCTTTTACCATTTGTCCCAAGACTCACCAGCTACTCTCCCCCAGAGGCAAGGTGATAGCTTTTGCCACCTGCTCTCCCTCACCTCATTTCTCAGCCTTTTCTGATTGCTGAGAGCCACCACCTGGCCAGCAGCAGAGGAAGCAACAGCAACAGCCATGGGGCTCAAGAAAACAGAAAGCCAGACCTCCAACAGCTCCTGGGGATATTAGTGTATGACCAAGGGTGCTTTGGCTCATTTCAAAGTTATCAGTCCAGCACTCCCACCCTTGACCTGCCCAACAGCCTTCTGCTCTCCTGCAGAAGTTTTCTACTGTATTAGCCACAGAAAGGGGTTCGGGGTGTTACAATGAAAATAAGTTACAAGAGACCCACAGTTTGGTTACATAGGAGTAGCCTAAGCCTATTCACTCATCTCCCCTTCCCAACTCTATGTACTGCAGAAAGATAAACACAGCAACTGCACAAGCAATACAGACCTCCTCTTCTATGAGAGCCCCAAATCACTACTTAAGGCAAGACAGCCACAAAACCAGCTCCAGCAGAATTACTTCAGGCACACACATCGGTGAGAGCAAAACCAAGATTCATGAGACAAGGAACAAGGGGTTTGTGAAACTGGGGAGCTCACACTGGGCTGGCAGTGTAGATAATGCCACAGAATGTGGGGTTGGTCAGTGGCTGATCATGGGATCACATCTGAACACTAAGAGCCAGTGTTGCCAGAGGTTGGGATACAACAGATTTTCAGGATAAAAGTGAATTGTTATTCAAAGATAAGGCAGCAGAAAGTTGAAGTGCATGTTTGGAAGTCCCTGAATTTAGGCTAGCAATTGAGACTCATTTCTGCAAGCACTATTCAAGCTACAGAGAGTAGAAGAATGTTTTGGGAAAGCACAGGAATCATTCCAATGTACAAAAAGAAATCTGCTTAATGATACATATCACATCTTTTAAAAAGGTTCCTAGTGACTGCCGTACACATTATGCCATATTATTTCAAGAAGTTATAACTAGTTCCTTGCATAGTAAAAGCATGAGGCATGTTCAGAAGACCCATTTAATTCCACAGTTTGGCAGAAGGTAGTATTTAAATTCTTTAGAGCTCCAGAGTGCACATTTGCCCATCTCAATGAACATAAACCCAAGTATTTTCCATCACTAGGAAGATGTAGGCAAGCTTTATGTAGTAAAAATTTAAAGCCCCACAGCATTTGCAGGACTAGAGAAATGGATCCCTTAGTCAAAAAATGTGTAAGTTAAATCAAATCCTACAGCATGTTCTATAGTCCCTTGCACAGGTCACTGTATTTACCTATTACTGCTGGTTCCAGGTCCACAAACACAGCACGAGGGACATGTTTTCCTGCACCGGTCTCACTGAAGAACGTGTTAAAGGAATCATCACCTCCACCGATGGTTTTATCACTTGGCATGGTACCATTGGGCTGGATGCCATGCTCCAGGCAGTAGAGCTCCCAGCATGCATTGCCAATCTGCACACCAGCTTGACCAACATGGACTGAGATGCACTCACGCTGTGTGGAGAAAAAAAATTGGATCACTCAGCAGAAACAGCAGTTTCCTGTTTAGAAAACATTCAGCACACACAGCTTGAACTCCCATACTGCAAAGCTATTAAAACATTGGCCTTATTGTCTTGGTGTTAGGGGCATTTGGCACAAAATACAACAGAACACAAAAGCCTCTTTCAGTCATCATCTACCTCCACCTAGAAAGACCCTTTTGGGCACTCATTTTTACAAACTCATTCCTTGTTTTGTTCCTATCCTTAACCAGATAGGAAGAGTTTGATCAACTCTTCCAAATCCTTCAGCCAACTCCTCTCTTCATAACACTGAATATTTAGAAAAACTGATGACTACACCTGTCACTGGCCTAAGTGTCCAGAGAAACACCACCCCCAGAACTCCAGCCCCAGGAGCCACAGAAGCACAGCCACCAGAGGGAGCAAAACTTTCTGCAAGATCCAGGGCCATTTTGTTTAATATACATAAAATCAGAAAAAAATATTCTCCTGATCACTTTAGGGAACTTTGCCATTCTGTAAGAAAGTCATTGCTTAATAAAACCCTTAGTATCACTTCATAAACATGGAACATCAGGCCTCACATCACAGCGTCGTATGCAAAGTGCTAAACTCCTTAACACTAGGCAAAAAACTCTGCCTCATTTAAGCTATGTAGAACATAGTTCATGTCAGCAAAAGGATCTATTCATACCAATTTATGGATTCCCAAGTTGCTTTTGAGGTCCAGAGCATAAACCCAGCTTCCTTAATATTTCAACATAGGGTTTTGAATATTAAAAGCCAAACCACAATGGAACCATCTCCAAACTCCTGTCCATCTGTGGCATTTTATATTGAACTTCTAGTTTTGAGTGACAGAGTTAAACACATTCTAGAAGAGCCTGCATATAGGACAGTTTTGAATAACAGTCACATTTAACTATGTTCAGACCCTATGATTGGATGATACAATTAATTTGTCCCCTGAAATTCCAGGATAAGCAGGACCTGGAACTGCCTAGTCCACCCACATCAACAGTCAATGCAGGAAAGCAGGAGCACAGTCCTTTCCAATTTCTTGGGATTTCCAAGGAAATAAAATCTGTATTTGCCAAAAAAAAAATCACCTGTTTTCAACTACAGCACTGAACAGCTGAGAACTGTTGTTTTGCAGCTCCCCATCCATCCAAGCTGTTTATTCAGATATAGAGCTTCCAGAAGAGCAATCCACATCCACTCTGCAACCAGCCTCTCTCAAAGCTGCTGCCACACTACTCCTCTCCAAGGCCATTACTCCATCGCTCTCCAGGCCAAAGCACTGGGCTTGGCAAGGTACTGCAACAGTAGAGGACAGCCAGCCTACACACTGTAAAAAGGGCGACAGTAAAAGCAGTTTCAGCATGCAGCCCAACAAGGCTGCACTGTCGCAGAGAAGCCAGGCCATGGCAATGAATTAGGCCACATCATCCCTTCAGGAAAGCAGGAGGACAGCCTGCAACTCTTTTCTACAGTGAAAGGAGAAAGAGTAGAAATATACTACCACTTCAGTCTGGATCCTCACCTGTATCAGTGATCAAGCTTTGTAGTGAAGCTTCTAAGCAGCAGAGGAAGGTCACTGAAATGAATTGTGTAGGGACTAGCATGCCCAAGCAAGGTAAGTGCACAGAAGACATCAGACTATGTATGAGCTTTCCAGCATCAAATGAACTAGTACCACTACTTCAAACTACACAAAGCAACAACATTCATTCACATTCCAAAGAGAAAATTTAAGTCTTTGAAAGGACAACTTGGGCAATACAGCCACAGACCAGGTCCTACAGGTGCCACATTAAAAGCATAGCACATGTACTTTGACAAAGTACAAAGTTCAGCACTTGGGGCAGAGTAACTCCCTGCATCAGTACAAAGAAGCAATTAACTGAGAAGCAGCCTTGCTGAAAAGATCCTGGGGGTTACCACAGAAACCATCCTGAATGTTCAACAGGGCATTCTCATCCTCAATAAGGCAAACAATGTGCCAGGCTACAAAAGGAGACACATGGCCCCAAGAAGCCTTCCCTCTGCTCTGCAGGAGGGTTCAGGTCAGCTGTTAGGAGGATGCTGGGAGATTTGGGTTGGGTGTTAGGAAAAGCTTCCTCAGCAGAGTGGTGCAGCCCTCGAACAGTCACCAGAGAAGTGGGAAGGGATCTCCATCCTTAGAGGTTTGCAAAACTTGGCAAGACAAAGTCAGTTACAAAAAGCTGGCCTGGCTCTACTGTTAGCCCTGCTTTGAGAGGTCTCTTTCAACTGCTTTCCTGCAACTCTACCAAGTACTTTGAAGTAGTATGTGGCTATTTAATGAAACAAATCTTTGTTAGACACTGAGAGATTCTACCTATTTTGCACTGCATAGCCTTTTCACAGCAGCAGAAGTCTGACAGTACCAAGAATACTAAAGAATAGAGCAAAATCTGAGCCTTGAAAGCATAATCTCCAAGTTGTAAGAGACAACTGTCAAACCCATTACAATTCTGGGCCTTTACACATCACTAATGGAAGTTTCATAGTTAATAAGGTTTAAATAGGTACTAGAGATGGTACTGTTAAGTGCTGTATTCAAGCCACAAGTCAGGACACAGAATCCTTAAGTAATTAACACTAAATGCTCTCCCCCACTTACATACACTATTTTCAAGCACAGAACCAGTTTCAGTGAAAAATCCCAGAGAATTTTCCCAGCCTGAACCTCAGGAAAGCCTGAACCTCTCCAGCCTCTATTACCTCCGTCTCCTTTTGCTATATGATGCACTCCAGCTTAAGAGCACTGGCTTGTCTTCTGTAACTGCCCCTTCAGTAGTTGTAGGCTGCTACTAGGTAGCCCCTTGCTAGACTCTTTGCCAGGCTGAAGAAGCCCAGCTCTCTCCAACTGTACTGGTGGATCATGCTCTAGGTCCCCTGTATTCTCCAGCACAGTATTTCAGGTACAGCTTCATCTGTGTGAAGTTGATGGAAAGCCAAGTTTCATGAGAATGGCTGCACCAGCTCAGACCAAGTTCAACAACATACCATAATGAGGAACATGGTTTCCTTAGGATGAAACTCAAGGGAAACTGCATCCTTTGCAGAGGTGAGGGACTGCTTTCACACTCTTGATTTGGCTTAATTTAAAAAAACATGACCATAAACAGCCCCCCATAAGATAAGGGTAAGAACAAGATAAGGACATCAACACATCCCTCCAATATTCTCCTAACTTCTAACCATTTTCAGTTCAACAGGTATTTCCTATACATTCACAACCCTACAGAAGCAGTCTGCTATTTTTTTTAAATCCATGTAACCTTCTGACATCCACAATCTCTTAAAAAAGAGATCTACAGGGCAAATGCCCATATGGAGAAGGGCCTCATGCTCATCCCAGAGACTCCAACTGACAGCTTCTACTTGTTGTGCTGCACAGCTCAACAGCTGAACTCTCTGTCCTCTTTATGATGTCCCAGCCCTTTATCATACCTTTCAGATATCCCTTCAAGGCTGACTCCTAACTCACAGGGTCATTCCACCTCAGCTTTATTACCCAGCCAGGCTCACAAAGTCCTTCAAGAAATCTCCCCATCAGCCCATTCCCTGACCTCTCCAAACCACCTCACACCACAGCTGGCAGCTGCCTCCGGCAGGGGCAAGGACCAGGAGAGAAGCAGCAAGCTGCACCTCCAGAAACACCCAGTGCGACGGCCTCCTCTGCCACTGCAGGTCCCACACCCCCCAAGGAGGTTCCCCCCACATTTTTATATTCAACAGGTACCAGCAGCTCACCCCCCCTCACCGCGGTGTGCGGGCTGGACGCTCCGCCACGTCCCGCTCCGCAGGCCCCTGGGGCTGACTGCGCCCGGGGGCAGAGAGGCCGCCCCAGGTCGGGCCGCGGCTCCCCGCTACTGCGGAGGGCCCGGGCCAGAGTCACCTCTGTGGGAGCCGCCACCTCAGAGCCGGCCAGGGGCTGAGGGTCCCGCCGCCACCGGGGAGAGCCGCCCCGCCGCGGGCCGCCATGTTCTCGGAGGAGCCGCCACCATTTTGGGACGAGGCCGCGCGGCGGGACGCGGCACCGCAAAGGCCCATCGGGGTGGCGCGGCCCGGGGCCCGCCGGCGACCACGGTCCGGCGCGGGGCCCGTCCCGCCCGCCGCGGACTCCGCGAGCCGGGGCGGACCCGCGCCTCCCGCCGCGCACGGGCGGGGCCGCCCCGCCCCCCCACCGCCTCAGCGTGCGGAGCAGCGCCGGGAGCCCCCCCTCCCCCGGCCGGGAGCCCCCCTCACCATGGCTGGGGCCGGCGGCGGGCAGCGCTGGGAGCGGCAGACGCGCAACGGGTCTGGGCAGCACCTCGAAAGCGGCCGCCCTTCCCGGGCCCACCTTATATAGAGAGGGGCGCGGTGCGGTTGGCTCCCCGCGCCTTGCTCATTGGCTATGCCTGGCTCAGAGGCGTAACCTCCTCGCGGCGCTATTGGGTGTCTGCGCGTCGAGACAGTCCGCTCTCCCAATCGGAGCCGGGTGGCGACCGCGTGGAATGTGCCCGGCTGTGCGCCATTGGATGGCAGATATGAATTTCACCTTCCTGCGCTAGGTATTGGTTGATTCGTAACCAGGGGCGGGGAGGAGGCGGGGCTTAGTCTTCCCGCCAGCGGCAGGCCCGCCCCTCCCTCCTCGGGCTTGGGCGCTCGTCGGCTCCGCTGCGGGTTTCGCCGGTCCCTCGGGCGGGCGGCGCGGGCCCGGGGCGGGGGGTCGCTGTCCCCGGAGCCAGTGGCCGGCGCGGAGACGGAGAGGGGAGAGCAGCTTTGCCCACCCGAGGGCCCCGGGCCTGCCGTTGGCTGCGGGCAGGCCAGGTGGTCAGCGCTCGCACCGGCGGGACAGGCCTGAGGCGGGTGGAGGGTTGAGAGCTCAGCCCTCTGCCCGAGGGGCTCCCGGGGGGCTCCCGGGCCCGGCGGTGCACACTGAGTCCAGTTAAAGCAGCCGGTGAAACGGCCAGGCCGTGTGAGGCAAAGGCTTGGATCACAGCGCGGGCACCCGAAGACCCCCGGTCCCGCAGGCAGGCTCTGTGGGAGTGCTCGTCTCTGAGGGTGGAAGAGTGAGATGGGGGCAAAGCTTTGTATTTTCCCGAGGAGGAGGGAGGAGACGGCTCCATTGCACAGTCACCAGGGAAAGCAGTGCTTGTACCAACTATTACCGGAATAGGGTCACACAATGGAAAGGATTTAAAGCCAAAGGACCGGATCTGGAAAGCCATGTAGATCGTACTGAAATCAGTACCTTTGGTGTTTAAATGCCCCAATGTAAGTGGGGTGTTCAGATGGGAAGTGTAAAAACCCTGTGGTGTGTCCTAAGGGTTATATTAACAGAAATATTAATGAGATTGCCAGACTTACTTCTTGGGTGGAAAGCGGCTGCTGGTAGTGTGTGCATGTAAAGTTTGATAACTGGTGCACCAGCCTTTCAAGGGAAGCACAGGCATCAGGAAATTGCTTCCCCCCGCTGACCTAAGCTTTTGCCGTGAGGATAGGTGTGCGAAACAATTTTAAACAATAACAAAGTAGATCATGTTTTCCTCTTCCTGTGTAGACCTCCGTTCCTTGTGAGCAGCCCAAGCAAAAGTGATACTTTTGAAGGGAGTGTGGTGGAGTCGTGTCAGGCTGGGTCTACGCTCAGCTGGAACCAGTGGTGGGAAGTGATGAACCCCCTCACTCCTACTGATCTCAAGGGCATGGTAACTAAAGCCTGCTAAGGATGCTACTATTGTATTTATCAATTTCATTGTGATCATTTCAACACAGGGTGTGGAAAAGAAACCTGCGTGGGTGCACACTCAGAATTACTGAAACAAAAGAAAGGCAGAAGTCCTTCGGAAAGCAAGGATCAGAGAGAGGATCGAGAGAGAAGGACAGAGATGGAGGAAGGGGAAAAAACCACAAATAGTATCGATATACTTGTTTTTCCAAAGAATGATGCCAAATGTAATGCATGGCTGAAAAACAGATAAGATGTAAAAGAGTCCTAAGCTGGGTGTATTTAGAGAATTTGGCTGTCTCCACACCAGAGGGAGGTTGACCAGGGCTTGAGGGATGGTTGGGAGTGATCACACATGCAAGTACCTACATCAAGAAGCAAGCTTCAGCAGGATCTATTTCCTCCTGCTCCTGTTCAATAAGCATACTGTGAGTATGAAACAGAAACCTTTTTTTGAACCATGAGCTGGGTGGCTAGGCCAGTTGACATCAGGGGAGTACATATAGCTTTGCAATTAGTTTTCTAAAAATAAGTCTCTGCTTTTATGTAATCTAATCCTCAACAAGCACAAACTATTTGCTTAGTGCTATCAATCTAGTATATATTTGAAGAATCCAATCAACACTAAACTTCTAATAACCCCCGCCCCCATTCCAGCTAACCTCTTGTAATATGCTCCAGTCAGCTCTGAGACCTGAAAGAACTTGTCTTCCTGTTTTTTTCATCTCCTTTGTTTTATGCTAATTGCTTAGCCTAACTTCGCTGGGGTAGGACCTTGGCTGCAAAGTGCCTTTAGCTCAGACAGTCTCCTTAGCGAAGCTGTTTGGTAAAGAAGACCAGCACGGTTCTAGTTGTCTGAGACAGGCAGAACTGAAATCTGCAGTCGTAGGTGTTCATACTCGGATGGGAGGGATCACACCTGAAGTGATCATGAGCCATCATAGCAATTACGAATGGCAGACGAAAGAGGAAAATAGCTACAATATTTTAGTTTCTTTTGTTCTTTCTGGAGGAAAAAAACCCCACCAGTTAAATGTTCTTTTTTTTTCTCTTATCATCTGTGGTGCTTTTCTCAGTTGGAAACAAAAATATCAGCACCACACGACCGATCGGACCTTTGCAAACCCAGCTTTGGGAATCCTTTTCCTGCAGGATAAAAGAGAAAATAGGCCAAATTGGATTTCATTCTTCCACGTGTTGCAATTGTATTACTAATATTTCAGTGTTCTCTTTTTTTTTTCCCCATCTTCTTAAAGCCGCCCACTTTAGGCACCAGGTGAATCTGTGAGAATTTCATGCGTTTGTTCAAAAAGATACATTTGGTTTTGGTTCTGCTCTTCCAAATTACTAAGGAAATCTTCAACCTAAAAAAAGTTAAACATAAGCTCTAAAACCTATGGAAAATAAGTGCCCGCAATTATTTTTTTTTAAATCTCATGACTTTTAAACCAGTCTTAGGAGTTTGAAAGATTTGATTCATGCTTTTAAAATGCTCTGACCTGAAATAACACTCACAATGCTCTAACCGTCCTTTCAACTCTGCCAATGCAGTTTAGCAGTGGATCAGACCCTGAATTGTCAATGGTACAGAATCACACTGTAGTATTTTATTCTCCTTTAGAAATGTTACAGGACCATGAAACTAGAAGGATCAGACACCTTGCAAAAGCAGAAAATTAAGATGGTATCATTTTGTGAGTGCAGTGAGTATTCTTTTCAGCTTAGCTGACAAATAAAATCAGAGATTCAGGCCAGGCTGGGGTGTTACAGTATGCCCTGGTCCAGCTTGAACTGAGGTTTTCACATACTTAACTACTGTACTAATTACCTGGTCTGATTTGTCTTAACAGCTATTGGAAAATGGATTTTTGACATGTACCTCAGCTCTGAAAAGCGGTGTTATCCCCGCTAATCTGGATTTACCAGGACTGCTCCAGCTGCATGAAGCATTTGTCAGACTTCGGTGAGAAAATCAGGTTTTGATGCTACTTTGTCAGATTTCATACAGCCGCTTGGGCAGCTGAAGTCTGTTCTGTCGTACTGCATCAGCAGCAATAAAGCTTCATTCACTGGGCTTCAGTGTGCTCCTCATGTGGCATAACGGCGGGGATCAAGACAGCGGGACCACGCAGTTGGCACTTCAAGCTGAGTTTGCCTCGGTGTGCCTTTCCATAGTTGATGAGTAATAACCCAGTCTTACAGAAGCTTGTGTTGCTGGATACCCAGAAAAATGTTTACTGTGGACTGAAATGCATTTGATTTCATCTGACTACACAATAATGTCATGTCCAAAGGGCTACCGTGTATCCAGGTTTGCTTGAACACATTCTCTTTTCCTGCTGGAGATTATTTCTGTGTGCAGCATGAGAATTTTTTACATTTGTCCAGGATTTCTCTGTGTCTGGTAATGCTATCAAGGCCCACAGAGCACGGACTTTGGCTGCGTACCGTGTATTCAGTGAACATGGTACTTTCAGAAAACACTGGACTTGCTGTGTATTTGTGATAAAGTTTCTGTAGCTGCACAGTGGGTCTGGGGATTCTCGAGGGTTTTGGATGAACCTTCTTTGAATGTACAACTATGCAGCTCTTGCTTTCTGTTCTTTCTCAGAAGTGTTGGACAAATAATGCATGCACATACACTTCAATCAGTGAATTCCTAAAAATGCTATAGCCTTAACCCCGTATCTGTCTGCTAACTACCTCTCTGTGCTGAATTTGAGATGACCTGGGATTTCCATGCACCATTTTCCAGCACTCCGATTGACAACAGCAATGTGCTGCATAGATTTCAGTGAGGTCTTGACTCCTCCTTATTCCCAGGTCACAGAAAACTTGTCTGGGTGTGAGAATTGATGACTGCATGTCTATAGCTAGCATAAAATATTCAGATTTCATCGCTGTGGGGACAATGCTTTACCAAGACTTCATTTTTTCAGTACTTGGGTTCACGTCCTCCTCTCTAACTGCAAACTCATTCAGTTTGAAATATCCATCCTCAGACCTGTGTACTTCACCCTAGCTTTGTATCTGGCTCCTTCCAGAATTGTACAGCCCCTCTGACTGTTTCATGTGAGAGAGACTCCCTCCCAAATGGCTCCTTTATGAAGCCCAGAAAACCAAATCCAGATGCCTGTTTGGAAAATTCCTACATAGCCACAGGGCAGACACAGGGTGAGGCTAGACGGGGACTCTGCATGTCCCTGGGCAGTGCAGTTTTTCCTGCTCTAGTTTAAGTCGTACCCCGTGGCCAGCAGCCTTACACCATGAGATGTTTCAGCCCATTTCAGGCCAGGGTCAGGAGAGTACCTAATCAGTGTGAGGGCCTTGCTCCTCAGGGACAGGTTTTGTTCTGTGGCTCTGAATGGCTCTTCCAATCTCTAATATAATTGATTTTATTAATTACTTTGAATTCTAGGTGCAAGGTCTGGAGCTGCCCCCGGACGTTGGCTGGGAGCTGGTGAAGGGACGTGGCGTGCTCGCAGCAGCTTACAGCAGGAAGTAGCGTGTTGCAGCAGCCAGTTCCTTAACATGGATTTTACCTTCTGATACGGTGAATTGCGTAACCCAGGCGAGCGGGGACGGATCCGGTCACTCCTCTCACCTCTCTCCCATTGCAGCGGGGCACAGCTGTGGCTGGCTGCAGCCTTTATGGCCACCTGCTCATGACTCCCTGTGTAGTTTGCCATCTAAAATCTTCATTCTTTCTTTGCTCCCAGACACTATGTTACCCCACGTACTTTCATTCTTTGCTCCTATTCTTTCCTCGTGGTTTTTCCCAAAACGAGCACCCAGGTTTTCTCTTGGTCGGGTCAGATTAAACAGCACCAGGAAAACACATGGTTGGGGTCGGGGACAGGACTGGATTTCAGAGGGAGGAAAGGTGTAACATAGTTAATCATTCACAAATGCGGCCCCTTCCCTTCCCGGCGCAGGGCCAGCCGGGAGGTTATTGATTTGTCAGCAGGCTGCAGGGCTCTCCGCTGATGGCGAGATGGGGTAATGCCTTCCGGAGCAGGGATTGATCGCCTCGACGTGTGCACGGCAAGGGGGTTGTTGCAAGTGAGGGCCCATGTCCGTGCTGAACCCGGGTGCATCTGTCACAGGCTGACACAGGAGTAATTAATGCTGGGCTGAATGTTTGCGCCGCTGTGCTGGTGTGGCGTCCCTCTTTGCATTGTAATGCCTCCTGGCTGTTTTGGTGGCGTTGCAGAGAATGAGAGGTTGGTTTCAGATATATATGTTTTAATCCTGGGGTGACTATACACATGAGGAGGTTGCTAAGGACATAAATGTAAGAAGAGTCACACTGGATCAGGCATAGGCCTGATGGTGGTGGTGGTCCATAGCAAATGCCTTGGGAAGAACGTAGAAGAGGGCCAGTGTAACAGCATCACTACCCCAGGATATTCTCCCCACCTTCAGAGATTCCTGTCTCAGAGAATCCTGAACCACTAGCCTGTGTTTTCTCATCCCAAACTATCATCTGGCTACAGGTTTTTGCTTGTCTCTTTTATCCTCCCCCATTCCCCACAAGTAGCTGAATGCCTCGCAGGGTCCGTGAAGGTAACAGAGTCTCCTCCTGGATTCAGGGTCCTGTATTGTTACAGGAACAGGTATTTTTTAGTGTTGGCCAGGAATTCCTTCCAAATTGTCTTGACAGGGATCTTCATGTATTTTGGTTTTGTTTTAATCTTCCTTTGCAACACTGGGTGCAGTTCACTTGGGATCATCTGATCTGGTCTAATCCTTCTCTAGAAGACAGGCCTGTCACCCTGCCTAGGGCAGCTTGCTATGCACTTTTATGGGGCCTCCTATTGCACAGCCCTGACCTTTGGCTGTTGCAAAATACACTCTCAGCTCTGCAGAGGCTGGAGAGGGACAAGGTTCCTGACATCAAGTAAAGCAGCACCTTCATTAGCCTTTTGGAGAGGTGGAAGGGGAAGAGAAACAGGGATTTTGCTCTTTTTTTTCTCTGTAGACTGTGAAGGGAATGGTGGGTAAGGAAAACTGTTGTATAAAGCCTAGCTAGCAAGAATGAGGAAAACCAGTACTTTCCTGTGCTGTGTGATGAGATTTTTTAGTTGGTTTAGCACTGGCTGCGGTCGCATACTGCCTAAACTAGCTCATCTGGCCATTCAGGTCTGGCTGTCACTGATGGACCACATGTCAATAGTCCACAGCTGCATGAGCAGACAGCACTGCGTCCTTTTCTGCCTGAATGTATTGACGTGAACTAAATGAATCGTGCAAATCAACAGAAGACAACCAGAATGGAACGCTCTGTTTCCCTAGATCGGTTTAAAATCGGAAACCATTGCAGCTCCCTCTGTAGACCTCTCCCTGCCCCCATGTCCAGGGTACAGAAGGGTCACCCTGTAGCAGAAGGTATGTGCACACCAGGTTTCCATTTCCTCAGCAAGTTGAGTACCAACAAGCCCTGCCCGGAAAGGGAGGCAAACACTGCTCTGCCGTCAGGGCCGTGGGGGTAGGGCCCTGCAAGGGAACTGGTTGTGCAAGTGGAGGTGCACCCGGCTACCTGGGACGCACAGGTCTGAGTGGGACGCTGCAAATCTTGTGACAAACCAGTTCATATCTCTGGGCTTTGATTGCAGTGCAAGATGTTTATCCCATCACGCATACCTGTACATTTTATCTCAAGTGCTGCATGCAGCAAACGACGGAACAATTTGGGGAGAATGTACAACAGGTGGAAATGCTTAATCCACTGATCTCAGGCCAAACCTCCATGGGAGGACATGGATTCTCCATGAGGGTTTTAGGAATGTTTGCTGCGTGCCAAGAAATATCTTTCATTTAAAGCTGAAAACTATCCAACTAGACAGGGCTGAATTAGTTTCTGACCTAAACACTCCCTGTTCCAGATGGGCTGGAAATCCTTAGATACGGGAATGATGAGTGCAGAAGTCATAGCTAGAATAGTTCGTACAAGGGAAGGAATCATTCCTCTCCTGAACACTGAACATGTGTAATAGGCATATGTCTAATTATATGATCATACCCTGTTTATACCTGGTCCTCCCCCTGCAGGGAGTGTCAAAATAAGTGGAAGGATGTGCTTGAGTTGCCAGATTGGAACCCCAAAGGGCTGGGCTCGCCTTTTGTTTTGCGAGATTTCCTACGTGATAGTCAGCAGAACTGCAGCAGAATGTATGTACGCAGGAGATTAACATTTCACGAGCAAGTTTAATATCAGCATCCTTGATCATTTGACTTTGTAACCTTAATGTGCTATTAGCGTGGCTTCTTGTAGGTAATCCTTAAATAAGATTCTGTTTTTAATGGGCTTAAATACATTCCTTGTTTTTAAATCTTACATTATTTGTTCTTCGAACTGTTTTAATCCTGCTCCTGCAAGCATGGACTTGACTACCTGCCCTGTTTTTTTGTTCTCTGCAAGTCCACATTGCAGGGGCTGCTTCCATTCCCTGCTTGGTTTAAATGCTACTGCAGCCCTGACTTTCACACAGTACTTCTTCCATGCCTGCTTCCCTGCTGGTCTGCGGTAACAAACCTCCATCTGACATTCGTCGAAGCTGAAACAGCTTCTCTGTCAAGTCCACTTATTTTTTCTTTACTTTACAATTAAAAGGCCTTCTGAATTACTCACCTATTCGCAGTGCCATCTCTCTATTGCGAGTTTTGCGTTGCTGTGCTGGTTGGTACCCCTCTGTCTCAAATTATGTCAGACTTTGGTAACTGTATTGCCTGTATTGCTTAAACTTCTTGGCCCAGGTTCTGTTTGTTACCTGGGAGTAAACTGACCCTAGCCTACAAATTTAGTTGTGTTCTCCACCACTAACTTTTGTTTTAGATGCTGAAAATACACCTTGTCCTGTCCTGCTACAATAATTGGCCTCGTTTTGTGTAGGTAACTAAAATCACCCATCAGACCGGATCTCTCTCACTGTGAAGTCAACCGTCTTCCCCTGATCAAGCAGTAGCACCGTCTACCAACTTACTCATATTTCCAGCGCTTGGACATTCCTATCTGTGCCGATTCTTTGCTCTGTGGTCCTTTTGACCAAGAAACCAGTCAGCTGATGGTGCAGCTGGTAAACGTGGCAAACAGTTCACATCCTGTGCTGCTTTTGGCTGGGATAGAGGACTTTTCTCCATAGTAGCTTGTATGGGGCTGTGTTTTGGATTTGTGCTGAAAAGAGTGTTGATAACACAGGGGTGTTTTAGTTACTGCTGAGCAGTGCTGACACAGCGTCAAGGCCTTTGCTGCTCATCATGCTGCCCTGCCAGCGGGTGGGTTGGGGGTGCACAAGAAGTTGGGAGGGTACACAGCTGGGACAGCTGACCCCAACTGACGGATATTCGTATGGAATATGATGTTGTGCTCAGCAATAGAACTGGGGGGTGGAGGATGGCGGGGGCTGCCGTTGCTCGGGGGCTGGCTGGGCATCAGTTCATTGGTGGTGAGCAATTGCTTTCTTTTGTATCACTTGTTTTTCTTGGTTTTTATCTTCCTCTCACTTTGATTCCCCCCCCCCACTTTAAAAAAAAAAAAATTAATTATTAAACTGTCTTTATCTCAACCCACAAGCTTTTCTCACTTTTACCCTTCCAATTCTGTCCCCATCCCACTGGGGGGGAGTGAGCGAGTGGCTGTGTGGTTCTCAGTTGCTGGCTGGCATTAAACCAGGACACATCCATAGTCCAGAGACGCGACTGGCAGGGCTGTATCCATCTGTGATGGTCAGGCAGCGTGGGTTGGGTGAAGTGTCACAGATCTGAGTCTGTTCTTGCTATCTTAAGTGCATACAGGGTGGTTTTAAAGAGAATCCAATGGATTGTTGACCAATAAAGCAGGTAGGAACATAAACTCCTCTGTGGACTGTCTCAGATTTGAGATCCCCAGTGAACTCGTGATGACACTGACCGATTGCAGAGGAGCATCGGAACAGAGCTGAGCATTCATTTCCCCATTAGCCTTGAAGAGCTAAATGCACTGTACGTACTGCCTCGGCCAAAGAGCTCCAGGTGGTTCAGTAACCTGCAGAGGGGTGCGTATACAAGGCAGAACGGCTTTGCAGGTGCACAGCAGGACCCCCACTGCAACCAGTGCACCCAGTTCCGCACTGCACTGGCCTTACGGTGTAGCTGCACATGGCAACAACCTCTCTTCACTGACATCTGTCTCAACACCAGTTAAACATCAGTTTAGCTGGATCAGTAAATAAAATCTATAAATCTGGCCTGGAAGGCAGGGGAAGCCGATAAGTAGAGCAAGAGGGTCCCAGTAGACAGAAGCTGCACTTCATGCTGTGCTGCCCTGAGTACGCGCAGCACCGGGCACTGGGGCTTCACCTCTCAAAATCAGGAACTGGGTCTCAGGTACAGGCCAGCTGCACACAGACATTGCCTTTCGATGCTAGCATACTGGTTTCCAGCAGAAATCCCCAAATCCCAGCAGGGCCCTGGTGGGAAGAGATGGAACCAGGTCCCCATGAGTGGTGCTGGCATCATGGGGGCCTGGTGGAGCATCGGCAGCAGAGCCGATGGGGGGGCGGCGGGGGCCTGTGGCTGCAGCAGGGATTGAGCTGCTGAGGGCACTGAGCCTCCAAATTGCTGCTGACACCCGCAGCTACATCTCTCACTCCTGGTTATTCCTTCTCAAGGGAGGTTCCTCCCACCAGAGTCTAAAGCTGCACCTTTCTCCAAGCATCTTTTCTCCTCAGGAGTTGGGTCCTATGTTTGCTGAGTCCCGGCACTTCTCTCCTCCTACCCTTTTTGGTGCTAGCCCCTTGGACCTGCCACAGTTTGAGAGAGAATTGAGTCCTTCTGCCTGTTTTAGAGAACAGGAGTCACAGACTGCTCCCTCCCCAGGAAAGCAAAAGGCAGCAAGTTCTTGGAGCAACATCCTCATGCTCCATTGCCAGAGATTCCAAATTAACCAGGGATTCTGCAGTGAGCTGCGGTCTGGATGTTTGCCATGGAAAGAGCACGCTGTTAATAGTCTTCCAGGCAGTGTGCAGAGCCAGCTGCTCGAGAGGTGAAGGATACCTGTGCTGACATGGCTTTGCTTATTTTCCCTTGTTCTCAGGGCATCTCTTCCAGCTGGGTTTGAACAATGGCAGAGAGTGACTCCTGGCAGCACTCAGACAAGAGCACTCTGCCTCTGCACGCACAGCGATTAAGGCTAGCAACTGTCTCCCTTCCTCCAGGGGAATTCAGAGACTCCTGGAAGATAAGGAACATGAAGGGGGGAGCAGAAGCACAGCTGAATACACACACGCACTCCCTGCTGCTTCCCCAGCCAGGAGAAGCGTGGATAAACACATCCATGCAGGGAACTCTCCTAGCGCAGCTTCTCGCCCCAGGGACACGTGGCTCCTATCGATGCCACAAATTGCCCTGAAAGACTTTTCAAGGACAAACTTTGCCTGCAGTTAGTTCTGACCTGTCCTGCCAGACTAACACCCGCCAGGAAGGCAGGCTGCTGGAAAAACCACAGCTCTGGCTCTTACTGCTTTGGCCTCCTCTGGCGGCAGAACGGCAGCTGCTTTGGTCAGAACATGCCCCACTTTCAGGCCCAACTGCATTTATGAGCTTACAGCCTGCCTTGGGCTGTTCCCCTCCGCCCCCGGCCTACACGGCTGATGTAGTTGTGCCAAGGAGGGAAGGGTAACTGTGTATTTCTCCACGCAGAAGCTGTATCTGAACAGTTCATATTTTAACCAAAGACAGAACTAAAGCCCCTAGGAAGTGACCATGTGATGATCAAGGGATATATCCTCTGCCACAAGCTGTTTCCACCCGTGTAGCTCCCTCAGATTCAGACACGCAGTACTTTAAAAGCTGAACTGCAGCAACCCCTAGATTGGACTGTGCCATTCTGGATTAAGTTTTAGGAAAGACGCAAGAAACAATTTTTCCAGAGCCTGCTTCCCCCTCTCAGGAGATGGAAGCGTTATCTCAGCGACCCAGGAACCTGCTCGCTCTTCCTCAGTGATTGCATTTAGGGAGCAAAGCGCTTGATTTTTATTCTGTGCATGGTCAGATAATTTGCAGACACCAGTGTGCTTCCTCTGAAGCACACTCCTGCAAAGATAGCCAAACATCCCTGTGTTATCAACACTGTTTTCAGCACAAATCCAAAACAGAGCCCCATATTAGCTACTATGAAGAAAATTAACTCTATCCCAGCCAAAACCAGGACAGCTTTGCTCACTCATCCAGGGGGTGCAGCCCCATGGTTCAGTAACTCTCATCTGGATTGCTAGGCTACCATCTCCCTCTTCTCTGCCCACACCGAGACAAAAAGGTCCAGCTGCACTTGTAAGAAAGCTGCACTTTAAGAACCTGGCTGACTCGCAACTCAGCACAAAAGTATTTATGCTGAAATGCATAACAGAAATTATTGGTTAAAAGGAGCATAAAGCTGGCTTTTATCAAAGCCCTCATTTTCTCTTTGCACTTTTAAGGCAAGTTTCACTCATCTGCTGTGGTTTCTTTCCATGTCCCCCAGCAGCTGCAAAAGACTTGGTGGTTTTAGGCAAAATACTTGGTGGTTTGGTGTTCCTTTGATTCTAGGGTTTGGCCTTTATTAACCTGGCTTTGCGGGAGGCAGGGAAGCATTTCCCTGCACTATTTGTTGAAGGACCCCGAAGCTATTTCCTCTCTATTGTTTCCTTTCCACCTACTTTTCTTGTTCCTGCCAGGGAGTGTAATGTCAGGCACATAAAATGACCTTCAGAGAATTTTCATAATACATTTCAGATAGCCCTGTTCTCCCAAACACCCATGCATTGCAGAAACTGCCCGTGCTGATACGGCAGTATCTGTTCACACAGTGTAATAGTTCTGCTCTGCAGCGCTGGTGGTTTAGGGCAATAAGCAAGGCAAGGTATGTAGGAGATGTAATGCCAAAAATACCTCTCCTAGCAAAACTGGCCTTGTTTTTATCAATCCACAGCTCTTTTCTGAACTCTGCTGAGCTCCTCGTCTCCATACACGGTGGCGGAAGGTTCCGCAGACACACTGAGCTGCAGGTATTGCAAAGATCCTACCTTAAGCCCTCCTGGCTGCCTACGTGACGACTAGCTGAATGGCAGAGCTCTGGAACACAGCAGGGAGGCAAACAGCAAAGTCCTCCAAGCTATTACTTCAAAGTCCATATTGTCATAACTGCTCTGCCAAAGATTTCTTCTGTTAAGAGATGAGCAATCATGGAGAGACCTTGGGTGTTGTCAGGTCCAGAAACCAAGACCTTTTTGCTGACTTGCAGAGCTGGGGAAAGAGGGAGCCTTGAATTTCAGCCCCTGCTCCAAGCATCACTTACCTATTTCAGTGAAATGCACTTAATTTAGGGAAGGAGGAGTGTGAACGTGACCCCTTGGCAAGGGATGACTTGTGGCAGTTACCCAAGACAGCTCAGCTGATCTCACAGCCTCCTGCTGCCAAAAATGGGAAGACCCGCACCTTGCCGTTGCCTCCCGATTATCTCATGCAGGCTGCAGAGCTCAAACTCCCATGCTTCAACCCAGCAGCCCAAGAAAAGAAGCGGCAGCTTTACACTCAGTTATCAAATTGAACAGTCTCAGCAAAGGGTTCAGCAGCTGGCTCGAGGGAGAGGTTTGGGTGGAAAAGGGGCAGAGAGGTGAAGTTACACAGGGTGTGCCTAAGGTCAGCCTAAGCCTAGACCATGATTTTGGGGCTGTGAACCAGTCTCAATACCTGAGTCAGAGCAGAGCAAGATTTGGTTTTACCCATCCTAAATACATTTATATTTATGGTATATAAACACCTAACCAATACAAAAAGGCATGCCTTAAATTCAGATTGGGAAGCAATTAGGCGAAATTGTTCTTATTTGCCCCCACCCAAAAGCAGCACCGAGGTGAGGCCCCAAGTGCCGGAGTTTTTGTGTCCTGCTGTGCACAGTCCTCACCCACCTCGCTGGTGGGATCAGCGGGCGCAAGGGAGCAGGTTTGTTAGTATTCCCTCTCTTGGCAGTGCTACAGCTTAACACAGAATGGGTCTTATGAGTAAAGTCTATGCAGCTATTTATGTAGAAGAATCCATTTTCTAATTTAAAAGCGACCTGCATGTGGAAATAAGGGTTTCTGCTCTGTCTTGCTGTTGATGATAAAGAAAGATAGGCTGCAAGATGTGTGTTAACAGGCCTTGTGTAAGTGCTTCCCGTACCTGAAGGTTGGCTCTTGTCTATCCTTCTTTTCCTAGAAATTCCTGCAAGCAACCGGTAAAGTTTTTCAACATGCTAGATAAAAAGCAGTGAAAAGATTATGTTTATTTGTGAGACTATCCAAATTTTTATTAGCTCTCATTAACACAAAAACTGTTCAGCGCTTCATTAGATGCTCCCAAATCTGATGTCGCTGTCTGTTGTGTAAACGCAGCAGACCTCCCCCCTGAGGCGAGGTTTGCTGACTGCAGACATTCTTCCTCTAAGTTTCAGTTAACATCACAGTGGAACTGCCCGGGCTCAAATTCCACAAAGTGATGCTGCCTTTTCCCTCTTCGCCACTTTTTTCCCCCCCTCATAATTCTCACTTCACCTCTCAGGATATGAATTAGCCCAGGTGACGGGCTCCTGAGCATCAGCAAACTGCAGAGCTCTACTGCATGGCTGCACCTTCACCGGCACCACGTCCCGTCCCTGCCTGTGCTACTTGGACTTCAAGGGTGTCTCTCATGGCTTCTCCAAGCTGCAGGAAGCCAAGATCTTACCTGAGCTTGAAAGATCGCAAGATCTCATGGTACAAAAGTTTCCTTCCGTGAATTCCTAACGGACTTAGCATTTCCACAATCTGTGTGATCTTACTTCATATTTAAGAGTCAGCGGGAACCAAACCCGGATCCCGTGGAGGATGTATCCATTCAGCACATCTCTCCTCTCACACTGAAGGGCAGGAGGAGCTTTCATCACTCACCACCACTGAGCAATGCTGCACTGAAGTGGATTCAAATCACTGCAGTGCCGATGTGAAGAAGGCCTTTGACCCGAGGTCTCCCATCTCCCCAGGAAGCGTTCTACTGACTGGGAAAAGCTGCTGCCACCACCTCAGCCCCGTCCCAGTGCCACCCACCGACTACTCCCCAATATCAGGAATCCAGATGTACAATTTTTTTTGAGAAGTGTCATTTACTCGGCGTTAATCAAGCTGATATCCGCAAGGCTGTTCTGCACAGTGGTGTGTCTTCAAAATGAAACTACTGCGCAGCACATTTTATATTTTAGTAACACGGACTATAATCCAGGTATTACAGATCAAAACACATTCCCTAATAGACAACAATCTCAGTGAAAGCGTGAAATTAAAGTGACGTGATCCCACTACTTCATTGTGCCTGTGCAGAACCCAAATGAAGCTCTCCTGCCCTTCTAGGTACACTTCCCTGATGAATCTGTTCAGTTACTGGGCTTGGGGCTAAAGACAAGAAGGGCAGGAGGAAAGCACAGTTTTCATGTCAAACGTGCATTTGAGACATTTAGCAAGGACATAGCACAAGACTCGCCTCCCACCCAAGCGAGAGCCTTAATCACCAGACTACGGAGTTACGCCTCTCTCCCTCCCATTAATAAATCCTGACTGCCCACAGCACAGGTTTCTGACAGAGCAGCCCCAGAACAGCCAACATCTTGGCTGTTCTACTTCTACATTAAGGCAGAGTCTCCAAATCTTAAAAGTGCAGGTGCTCAAGCACTGGAAGAAGACAGGACTTGTTTCTCCCTGACCCACTGTCAGGATGCCTTTCTGGAAAATCTACCCGAGGCTGTGCCTGCCTTACAGACTCCTGCCAGCAAAACTGTTTTAGTAGAGGAGCGAGGAAAAGGTCTCTCCCACAGCCTCGTGGCAGCAACATTGCTACTCTAAGTACATCCGATGTACATCATCCCAGCGCAATGACAGTTGTGCCTTTACAGCTGCATCGGTACCAAAGGGGTTTATTAGCATAGCATACTGATACACCTCCTGCAGTAAGGCGTGCCCTCTGTGACCCAAGACAATCACTGTAAAGCTGCTGTATTATTCATACGGGGGTTTGCAAACAGGGAATGCAAACCGGACCACAATTACCAAAAGATAAATACAGTGAGAACCATGGCTGCTGCAGCCTCCTTCAATTTTCAATCAGCTTTGTGCCTGTCTTTTAAAAGGCAGAGACCAAAACTGGACACAATATCCCAGCACTGCTCCTACCAGCCGCTTTTACAGAAGAGAAATTCCTTCCCGACTTCTCCGTTTAATACACACACGGCTGTTTTGACATTCTTCAGCACCGAGACATGCAGTCACTGGACACTGCTTGTCCAATGATTCAAATCTTTTTCAGGTTGGAATCTCTTCATTCTTGTTGCCTGGAAATACTATGATCTTGCACATTTTCTTTATCTGCCATTCTATCAGCCTATGCTGTCTGCAAACTCTGCCTGTATCTTATTTTATTTCCAAGTACTCGGTTAATAAAACTGCACACAATGTTAGTTAAAATGCCTTACACACACTTGAGGTGCCATATATTCTTACAGGTTACAGCTGTCAAGTAGGATGAGGTTTTAGAGAACCTAAATGTTAGGGTTTGGGGCAGGGAACATTTCTTCTGAAAATCAACAGAAGATACAGCCTTAAACCCTATAACTGCTTTGGCTGTAGTTCAGACAATTTAAGCCACCATGATGATCCAATGCAGCAGTCCTGTCCTCCCCTTGCCCCAGCGCCCACATTTACATGGCTGTTGTCACGAACCGATCAGCCTGAAAGACATCTTAGCACGTTTGAGAAACAGCAGCCACACAAGGAAGGAGGGACAGAGAGCAGCCAGGAAGGCCTGAGGCGGCTTCTAGCAACGGTGGCAGACCAAGCTATTTGGCAAAATTGTCACGGTGAGCTGTCCCTGCAGGTCACAGGGGACCCTCCCACCGACGACGTCCTTCCCATGTGGGCTCAGGTGAGGAGCTGGCTGTGCCGGCGTCGCGCTTCTTGGTGGTGCTGGTCAGTCCGTGGATCTGGGCTGTGGGGTGACCCACAGCCGGGCTGTAGGTCAGCCAAGCCGTGGGGTAGCCAGGCTGTGGTCAGTCAGGTGTGGGGCGGCCAGGCCGTGGGCTGCCATCAGCAAGGCTGCGGGGTGGCCAAGCCGTGGTCAGTCCGCTGGGCCTCGGCTCAGTCTGTCGCTGTCGGGCAGCAGGGCAGCCAGGCTGCAGGGCAGGCGGGGTTTCCGGTGGCCGAGCCCAGCTCCCCAGGCGCGTGCCCGGGACCATCGCCCCCGTCCCCAGCCCAGGCGGCAGCGCCGGTGTCACTCGTGGGCCACGCGCTCCAGCGCCACGTAGAAGCTGTCCTTGTCGTCGAGGCAGTGCCAGCCGATGGGCCCCGCCTCGCAGTCGGCGCACACCAGGAACTTGACGTTGCCCACGTCGCGGGTGAAGCCCACGTTCTCGAAGGAGAACATGTCATGCACCAGCCAGTGCTCCCGCACCAGGTCCCCGCCGCCGCCGCCCGCCGCCGCCGCCGCCTTCTTCCTCATGGCGGGCAGGAGGAGCTGCGGGAAACACAGCGTCACCGCCCCGCCCGCAGGGGGCGCCCGCGCCGCGCCGCGCCGCGCCCCGCCCCGCCCCGCCCCGCCCACAGTGGGCGCCTCTCCCTCCCGCCTTCCCGCCGCCTCCCTCGGCTCCCTCCCCCCGCATCCCGGTACCTCACGGCGGGCGAAGGTGGCGGCGCCGGGCAGCAGCACGCGGGACCCGCAGCGCTGGCACAGCACCGCCTTCAGGTTCCGGCCCTGCGCGCACACCAGCTCGGCCGAGCCCGGCGCGGCGGCGGGAGGAGGAGGAGAAGGAGGAGGCGCCGCCGCCGGCTCCATCTCGGCGCAGGCCGCCGCCATGGCCGCGCAGGCGCGCTGGGTGCCGCCACCGCCCGAGGGGCGGGGCCAGGGCAGTGACGTCAGGCGGCGCCGTGCGCGTGCGCGGCGCTGAGGGGGGGCGGCGGCCCGGCGGCTCCGCGTCCCCTCACCGGCTCGGCCCGGGCCGCGGCCCGGCGGCCTCCGCCCGCGCCTCGGTGCCGCCGGGCAGGGGAGCCGTGGGCGCCGACAGCCCACGAGCAGCTGCCGTGCTGTGAAGCAGCGAGGTTTAAATGGCCCCCGCGCTCCTGCCAGGCCTGTGGCGTCTGAGGAGGCTCCCGCCGCTGTGGGGGTGCCCCGCGGCTCGGGCTCGCCGCCAGCCGCTGCGGAGGCCCCTCTGCCAAGGCACGGGTGAAGCGAGGGGGGCCTGACAAAGCCTCCCGTTCCCGCTCTGCGGAGGGGGGGGCGGCGCGGGCTGGGCAGCAGTAGGGTGCGGAGGATCCCGGTGAGAAGGCGGCTGTGTCACAGGCTGGCGGTGAACAGTTGGCAGCGAAAGTCCGTTTGGCTGCCAGGTGGGCCCATCGGCGACAGTCGCTTCCCGGGCATGGGAACCTGGAGACGCTTGACTTCTGTTACAGCGGCCAGAGAAAGCAGAGCTCAGCTGATGCTGGACAAAAGGAAATTGTGTCCCTGCGAAGCTGCTGTGCGTATTTTGCGTGTAGCGATTGCATCAGCATTTCTGAGAGCCTGGGCTACCTCTTTTCCTGCTGCACACAGCAGCTCGCTTAGCTGCTTGGTACAGAGAGAACCCCTCAGAAATGGGGAAGGAGAGGGGAAGAGTGCACTGAAAGGGGCAAGGTGCTGACATTCAGAGCAAAATGTTTTCCAGGAGAGGAAGCCAGAGTTCAGCCAGACCCTGAAAAGCCTGGGAAAAGCAGCAGGCTGTGTCAGTGCTTACAGGCAGCAGTGCTGAAGATGAGGTCCCGGGGCCCAAGTGACTCTTGGGCTTGCTCTTCACTGAGCATCTTTGAGGCACTTCTGGCTTTGTGCTGATCTCAGGACCCGCTGCTAGCGGCCCGCTGTTAGCACTGTTGGAAAGATTGAAAGCAGGCCTGTTGACTGTAGCCACTGCTTCTTCAGGGGGTAAAACAGATCCCAGCAGAGCCCTGATTCTTGCTTTTTCCAGACCATTTACTGTAAATATACACCGTTCTCCTGCTACCTCGCTGTGCCCTGACTGGCTGCTCCTGAGAACTCTCAGGAGAAGCCAGAAATGGGAACTGATGTTCAAGTTACTAAATAAAGATACAGGATTTCGTCAGCAATCCAGCTGCTGACCTCGGGCTCCAGCCTGGGCAATCGCAGTCTTGAATGCTGCGTCGTCGGCCTCAGCTCTGCTCCCTGCCACGAGCTGCAAGGTGGGTGTGGCTGGTAGACACAAACCCCACAGTCTGTGAAGCAGGTTGGTGTTTGTAAGGCAGGAACAGTGTATGGGGCATCAGAGCGCCTGAGCCATCTCTGGATGTGGGCTGGGAGCCAGAGCGGCGCTTGCAGAGCCGAGAGGGGAGTGGATGCAATAACGGAGGTGTGAAGCTCAGAAACACCCACCGCAAGCAGCCCTGGGGCACCCGCTGCTCAAAAGCCAGTCACAAACCAACCGCAGAAAGGTCTTGATTTGCCTGAAAGAGGCAAAAAATTTGGCTGGTGGCTGAGCAGGAGCCGGGGCGTCTCCGTTCACTGAGGAACTGCGCTGAGGGGGGGACTCTGCACCCGCAGCTGTTCGGCAGTGACTGGCACAGCCGTGCGACTCGGCGACGGCTCCGGTGAGCTGAAAGGGCTGAGACTTGGTCCTGTCCTCACTACAGTACAGTGACTTCCCCTGAAGAGTGGTGACTCAATGTAGAGACATTTCTACACGTCCTCAGTTCTGCCATCTCCAATTCCCACCCTGAGCAACTTTGTTCAGCTTTCCTCTGCCTCTGTGAAATGCCAGGCGCAGGCAGCAGGTTTATCTGTAGAGGAGGTTGCTCTATGCTGTCAAGTTTCTGCATCTTCCCTCGCCCCAGATGTGTCCTCCTTCCATGGGGTTTGGTGCCTGTGGCACCAGAGAGAAGGTTTCCTGCAGTTCAGCCGTTCCCCACTATCACAGTGCAGGAGTTTCCTGCAGAAATAGCCAGTGCCCAATAGCGGCTGGTGACAGGGATTCAGATCTGCTCTGCAGCCAGAGCAACTCAGGGGCTCAGAGAAGTCACAGGATCCCCGTGCTTGGAGATACTCTGGACTCAATGGAACAAGGTCCTGAGAAACCTGATCCAAACTGGCTCTTCTCCGAGCAGGATTACAGACCACCAGATTGCCTCTCCCAGCCGCAATTATTCTTTGATTCTGTGATTTCTTCTTGTCTAACTGCAAACACCACTTTTACAAAAACGACCCAGAGCGAACGTGCCCAGGAGCCCTGGCTCCATCCCTGCTCAGGCAGTGCGCTGTGTCCTGAGAGCCAGACAGCCCGTGCTGCCTCAAAGGCACCTGAGCAGTGAGAGTTCGGTTTCACTTGCCCCCTCCAGAACTTCGGAGCCTCCCATGACCAGCCGAAGGAAGCACTGCTCCTGCCCACGCGTTTGGTGGGTGCAGGAGGTTCCGGTGGAGGAGGCATGAAGCAAAGGCCCTTGCCTCCCTGATTGTAGCGTGACATAAAGTAACACATTTGTAGGGCTTCAACTCGATTGTATTAAGTGTGCACATACTAATTTAGATGGTAACATAATCGGTAGGGATGGAGATCCTGATCAGATGGGGGGAGAGGAAAGTAAGCCCTCTTCCTGGCCCAGGTGAAGTCCATTCAAGTTGCAAGTCAAAAGCTAACTGTTGCATCAACACTTAACCTCGATACCACCTGCTAGTCAAATTAACTTGAGATGAAGTTTTTTTGGCAAAATCCACTGCCGTAAAACCCCATTGAGCGGCACAACACTACATTGCCGTCTCCCAGCCTGTGGTCCACGACTGCCGCCGGGCGAGGCTGTGCTGAGCTGGGCAGGTTGTTCAGGGCCGGCTGCTGGTGTGGGGCTTGTCTTCGTTACAGTCCTCTGGAACTTCTCAAGAAAGAAAAACCTACCAACCCAAAGGGGCCTTTAGCCAATTCTTAACATTCTTGGGTGGGAGCTGTCTGGTGTTGAAAGTTTATGCTTAATTCTGCATTTTAGCATTTTCTCCTAGATTATTCATGGAGCAGAGCTTCATTCTTACTGGTCTGTCAGAATCAATACCAGCTTCTTTCCAAGCAGAACATTTTGACCCTTGTTTTACCTTCAACAGTAGCTTGTGAGTTTTCTCATCTCTAGCTATGCACAGATGCAGACCATTTTGAAGGTTTATATTGTCCATTATCTAGCTAGAAATGCCAATTCCTCTTCAAACCCTTCAGTACATCTTGTCCTGGAAAGGCAGCGATGGGGTCTGCTGGCCGCTGTGAATAGGGTCATGTCCTGCTGTGACCCAGTTCTGACGCTGGCGCTTCGTCTGCTGAGCTTCAGCAGAACCACACGCTGGACCCGTGGTTTTTTTTTTTTTTCCAGTACTAGCCACTTCTGGAGCTGAATCCCCCCAGAGGCCTTTGCAGGAGAGCAGGGCTGGTTGGGGAAGGGAAGGAGGAGCTACTGACAGCTCCAGGTTCGGTAGCCTGGAAAGTCGCCCTCCACGTACCTGTCTTCCTGCTGGTGTCAGAGGCGCACGGGGTAAGACAGATCCACGTACGAAATCAGTGAGTGCTTTCTCGTGAATATTGCACTCTCCCAAGCGGGTCCTTTTACCTTTTTGGTTCCTCACATACTTCTCGCTGGCTCAGGAGTGACAGAGAAGTTCATCCTGAGGGAGACATGTCAGGAGAGGCTATTTGAAATCTAGAATAACGGGTCAGGTGTTTACTGGGGGACCAGGCGGTGGGGAGAGCATTCAGTCATCAAAAGGCTGCTGGAGCAGGACGCTGCAGTTTGCCTTGAAATCAACAGAAGGTTTTGGAGAGGTATTTTGTAGCCACACCATCGATAGAAGAATTAATACTGGGCTCCATTCATCCCACATTTCTGTGGCGGACAAAGGGGCTGTTATTTTTTGCAGCTGTGGGCTCTATTATAACAGTATTATCAGCCTTTTCCTCATCTCTGCTGCCCCACTCTTCTCAAGCAGATCTTGCAACAAATTCACCCCCACTTAGCAAGTCCTCCAGGCCTGACAGGTTTTTGTGCCGTGGATCTCAACAGATGGAGCAGTTGTTTTTTACTACCACACTGAAGCTGCAGGGCAGAGGCACAGCTGAAGGTGGCTGCCTGGTCTAACACCGGGTTTGTACATACCCTCCACACAGTAGTTAGACAAATGTCTCGAAGGTAGAGAACAGAAGCTAAATTCCCACTGGCTCAGGAAATATTTTATTCTTTATATTTTCATTAAAAAATAAACATAGGAAACAAAACCACAGAACACTTGTGTGATAGAAACAAACGCAGAAGGTCAGAGCATTGGCTGAAAGTGCATAATTAAGTCATGCTACCACGTCCCTGATCCCACCCTGTCCCCCAAGCAAGGAGTCAGCAGTAAGCTCAACGAGCAGCACTACACAGAGCCCAGGCACTGCGGGGGCCAAGCTGATGGCGGAGGAGAGCCCGTGCTCCCAGAAACGCAGCAAGGCAGGAGACATGCTGAGGAGAGAGTGCTCTAGCGAGCCAGTGATGAAGCTCTCACTTGGGGTTCGTGGGGCAGGCGAAGGATAGCTAGTGTAAGAGGATGTGGAGTTACAAGGCAGGGGAATAAACAGCTGAGAACAAAGGGCAAAATGGAATCCTGGACGTCACTCCAAAATGGCCCTGGAAGCAGAAAAATCCTAGGTAAAAGGAAAATCAACACAATGAACTTGACTGAAAGGCTGACGTGGGTGCGCTGGACAGAGGTCTGTCCAGGGACGAACCCCAGTCACTCACCAGCAAGATCTACAGGGATAGTAGCAATTGTGTCCCTACTTTCAGGGCCTCAGCCTCTGCAAGGTGATCTCCCCACGGGGGTGGGAGCAAAGGCATTGCCGCACCACAGGAAGGCTCCTGCTGCCAGAAAATGCAGCGCTTTGCAGCTGGGTCTGTCAAGCTTTTCGAGGGAAATATGATGTGATGAACCTTGCTGAGCCCCCTGATCAGAGCACGAATGCTGCAGACCTGCTTCTACACCAGGCAATGAGCTTTTCCCCCTGCCCTCTGCCCCCTGCAGCCTCAGGCTTTTGGGTCTCAGTAGTTGACAGCTTTAATCTGCGACTCCTTTTGTGTGCAGACCTGTGAGGAACCTGCAGACGCAGCTACAGTGCAGGACCCCCTTACACATGCTCACTCAATTTGGCTCTGCACTGATGTGTGCTTGAGGAGCATGTTTAAACATTCAGTATGTACAAGATGAATTGAAGCTGGAACATAAGAGCAGCTGGATTCACCCTCACACATCCACGTGGCTGAGAGCAACCAGAGGACCTGCGTGCTCCTGCAGCGGCTGAAGAGACCACCCAGTTGTATGTACATGTCCTTGGAAGCATTCACCAGGCTGGCTGATGCCAAGGCTGGGGGCATCTCTGCTCTGCCGATAGACTTAGCCACAGGAACAGCAGAGAATGCAGCTTCTCCTGACCTACTTCACCACCTTTCGCCAGCTTCACACAGAGCCCCCGATTTCAAATGACTGCTGAGAGAACACGTTTATGCACATGCTCTAGTCAAAAGCAGCACAGAAAGCTGCTGTTCTGGTGCCTATTTCCACAGCATCCACAACTCTCAAGAACAGTCACTGCAAATCACTTGGGACTCTTCCTCCAGCCGAGACTTTTTAGGTTGTTCTTCTTGGTAAGTTCCCTCCAGATCACTTCTCCCGAAGGACGCAGACTCCAGCGTCACAGCGCTGCATCCCCAGGGAGGTTACCACTTCCCAGTTGTCAATGATGGGATCGTAGCACTCAATGCTGCTCAGCAGTGAGTTGCCATCATATCTGCAAGGACAGAAAGTTACAGGTGAGGGATGCTGCTGAAGGAAGTGGTTGAGGTGTCCAGACTCCTTCCCGGGAGGCTGGACAGCTGCGTACAGCAGGAATGGCCTGAAATAAAACCACTGCATTAGGCTCCCTTTTGCTGTCTGCTGCTGCTCTCCTGCCTGCCTTGGCCCTGGACCGTCACTCTGCCTATTTAGGTTGGGCATGGTGACTCTGTGGGCTGTCTCCTCTCATAAAGCTTGAAATGTAAATGCGAGGAGAGGCCACCTGAAACAGGGCAGCAGGCTGCGTCACCTAAACTCACTTGTTCCAGCAAACAGACGTGCAGGGCATCTCCCTCTCCAGCCCAGGGGAGCCGCTTACCCAGCGATTGCATACAGCCTTCCCCGCAGCACGGTGGCTCCCACGTAGCAGCGGGGGGTTGTCATGCTTGTTACAGTTGTCCAGGAATCAGTGCGAATATTATAGGCTTCCACCGAGGAGAGATGTGCCGTCCCATCGAACCCCCCAACTACATAAATATGGTCATTCAGCAGAGCCACTCCAGCCCCTGGGGAGAGACAAGGCGGCACAGTTACACCCATGAGCGACACCATCAGCACCGTGCCTGGGGCTCGCTGTTACGAGGCTGAACTAAGTCAGTTCCTCCCTCTTCAGAGGACGTTTTCTTATGCTCGTATCTCCCACAAAAGTGCTGTCATAACCCAGTCTCTTCTGTTGTTGTTGTCTCCAATACGATACATGAAAACCTGTAACTCTACCAAATGCTGCTGAATCTCTGGCATAAGGGGGACTGAGCAACACCGCAGCCAGGGCAGCAGTAGCAACATGAGTGTTCACCTTGGCTGAAAGACACCCCGACTCCCTGAACAGACCAGCACAAGGCTCGCTCTGCTGGCGGGTAGCCGGCCGGGACTGTCACCACAGAGACAGGTTTCTCTGGTGTTTCTGGCTCCCTGGTGTCAACCAGTCCCTGGCTGTTACAACGAGAATGATGCTGCTCCGTGTGAAGCTGGAGGAGGGATTTCTTTGACATTGCTCCTCTGGGAGGCAGGGAAATGAAAACTGGTGTCCACTGCACAGTCACAGAGGCATAAGTGGCCAAAGCATCTGTCTGAACAGCTGTTCTCACCTGCCCCAGTAAAAGCAATCAATAGTACAGTTGGCCCAACTGGGAATTTATGACAGCAGCAGAAAATAAACCTCTGCCAGCCTCTGTTCCTCATCTGCAGCCCCCTTCAGGTAAAGCACCAAAGAACGCAAGTAAGATAACAATGCACTTAGTGGCCTTCGGTGCTCTTGCCAAGCCACTCACAGATCTCAGCCACTGCTGTTTTGAGCTGCATCTCGAGAGCAGAGTAAACCATGTCAGGCTGTTACCATCAACATGTTGCACTGATGAATATCCTGAAGGAAACAAGCCAGCTACCCTGCAGCTCTTGGGCACCAATCTGTTTCTTTTACAAACAGGGTATAAGAGATTTTCTGTTCCACTAAATGCAACCTCAGTGTCTGTCCTTGCTGAGAGCACCAAAACAGCTGGAAATGGCCCGGCTGCCCCAATGGCCTCTCTGATAGCTTCAGTGAGGAAGACTTTGGCTGAGAAGAGAGACCAGACCAAGGCCTAATCAGGGAGGTTGGGTCTAGCAATGCAATATGGCCATTGTTTCTGAGGGGTGGCCTACCTCCAGAATCTGTCCTAAGAGATGAAGAGAAACAAGGAGGAGACAATCTCTGTGAATAAAGGCAAGATTACTTTTAGTCTTGGTCTTTCTTGGAATTCAAAGACCCGCAAGCAGAGAGCTCTAGAAAGAGTGTCGAAGCCTCGGGGCAAAAGAAGTCCTACAGGGTCCAAGGTCACCAGGATGGATGGACTGGAACCGATACCAGGATGGAGGTTGCAAGTGCAACTGGTATCTAAGCTACTAGTAGTTTGGGGTGTTAGTACCACAGAGTGGCAGCACAAAAACCTGGGCCAAAAAATGTTCTCAGGCACACCCCAATTTCAGGCCTCAGTGCTCCAGGTCACAGCACTGAGGAAGGAACCTGGCTGAGTCAGTGCTGGGGTCAAGAGCCTCACAATGTTCCTGCTCGCTTGTGGCACTGAGGAGTCTGCTCTGTGGGCTGAGGCATTGTTACCAAAAGCCTCCGAGTTCTGTGGGAAGCTATCATGGACCTGGGAAATGCTTTTTATAAAAGGCTTTCCCCTTGAACTCTTTGCTTTTGGTCTTGCCAGAAGCCATCTTCTCTGGTGCACACAGCAGACCCCCTGGGGAAAGCCGTCTCATCCTTAAGCCTTCTAGAGATCTGTGGATAGGTCTCGCATGTTGCCTCTGACATAGGAAAACCCACAGATTTTATCACGTGTTTGTATGTGGGGTCTTCCTGGATGTGGAAAGCGACCAACTTCTAAATCAAATCCATTCTTGGCATATGGGAAATACTTTCCAACCCATACTTAACAGGAATAGCCCTGTCAGAGGAGTAAATATTTAAAGCTTGGGGTTTTGGTGAATGCCACTGCAGGCACAAAAAAGCTTAAATGCTTTCAGAACAGAGACCAGTTTTAACTGAGTAACCAGCTCTTGTCCCTAAACAAGAACACTGCAGCAGAGAACAAACAGAAACAATGCTGCCTACGCTAACTGTAAAGGACATTTATTGAAAGAACTAGAGAAAAAGCAACTTCAAAAGGGTTTTGAAAGAGGGCTGTAAGCACAGCAGAACTACTCCATCGAGAACCACAAAGCTGTGGAGGCACTGAGCATCCTGCCTATCCACACGCAGCTGAGCAAGGCCACAGCTGCTCGCTAGCATGGCCATGAAGATCTGGGGCAGGCGGCCTGAGGCGCAGTGCAATAGCAGAGTGCCAACACTTGAGCACACAGGAGCTGCACAAGCCCCACAGGAACTCTGAGAAATGAATGAGAGCTGAGACAGAAAGTTACTCCAAAAGTAGGATTTAAACTATATTTTTCGCCTAGATACAGCTGCCAAACGTAAAGCGCAGGGTGCAAAGCAGGAAAGACAAACTAAGAGTTGGTGGCAGGTAATTAATGTGTGACTGCACCATGTTTCTAGTCATTAGCGTACGACTGTTGCAGCATGACACTGCTCTGGCAGTGCTGCTCTCTGCGTTAGTGCTGCCCCAGGAGCTGATGCCCAGCATTTCACAAAGCGGAGCGCAGATGAAGGAGGGCCTGCCAGAGCACTCCTGCCTTTGCTGTGTCCTGTGCAGCTGATGAGCACCGACTTAGCAAACTGTCCCATTATTGTGCACTATGGTCTGTAGTTTGTTCCTTGCTAGCTTTTCTCCAAGCCGTGCACTGCTCCTAGTTATGGAAGTCACACAAGACTTCCTCTCCCTCCCTGTAACCTCCAACGCCCCTCCCCACATTCCTCTATACACATGTTAGCATGGGATGGAGACATCAGGCATGCGAAAATTAATCTTTCTCTTGGGGAGTTAAGTCAGCATGTCCTAAAATCATCCCCTCTCAAAGCCAAACCACCCACTGGGGCCAGTCGACATCCTCCAGGGTAGCGAGACAAGCCAGCAGACTGCTTCCTCAGTGCAGCACAAAACATTTTGACCTCAAGGCACTGTGGGCTTTTACCTGAGCGCTTAGTGGCCATTGGGGTGACATTTGTCCAGTGTCCGGTGTGGGGATCATACCTCTCTACAGAATTCAGTATGTTCAGCCCATCATAGCCACCTGAAACAAAATACAGGAGCAAACCATGAGTCTGACGTCTGGAAAACGTTTTCTGTGTAGAGAGCAATAACATGCCTGGTGCATCCTTAGCACGGTGTTGCACTGCAATCAGCACAACTCACAATGCGCTGGGGCTGGCAGACCAAAGAGGATCTCTGCAGCTTGCAATGCCAGACTGGAGCCAGCTCAGAGCAAGGTCTGCCCCTGCACTGCACAGGGCCGTGCTGGGAGAGAGCATTACCTCTCCAAACCAGTACAACCAGGTTAGCACCGCGCTGCCCAAAGCTGCCTCTGAGCATGCTGATGCCAATGTTGATGCTGTCCTGCTAAAGCAGATGTACAGCTTCCAGACCTGGCGCTGGCTCACGGTCTGTGTGCTGCAGCCGCCAGCTGACGCTATGAGGCTACACAGTGTAGGCTGGGATGTCTCAAAGAGCTGTTTCACAAGAGGATACCAAGAAATCTCATTGTGCAGCTATAGCAAAAGAGCATCTGCCTCGGGAGACAGTGTGAGGAAGAGGAATTTGGGAGAGGGAAGTGAAACCCATAAACCAGTGTCCAATATCTGTGACTCCCCAGGAACAGGACTGTAACAAATGTGGGTGCAGTGCTAGGCCTGCCTTTTCGGGGGCCCAGAAGGTGTATCTACAGAACAAGCTTACTGAAGTCTTCAGAGTGATTTGCTCTCTAGCACTCTCACCGTATTCACAGCTGGCATGGGTCTCTGAAAATGAAACGAGCGCTACAGAAAGGAACTGGAACACATACAGCTCAGGATCCATTTCTGGAGCACTACAGCCAACATTGCTTTGTGTGCAGCAGATGCACCCTCTGTCCTGTGGCTATCTGCGTCATCTCTAGGGCATCTTAGCCACTGCCTAGTCTCTGCAAACCTCAGCTGGCACTGCTCATCCCCCGCACTTCAGCCGTCCCTCAAATGTAGGCTGATTGTGTCCAATTTGCTTCTGACAGCATTTACTGTAGTTCTACGGCAGCTCCAGTCTAAGCCATCGCGATGGTAACGGTGAGAACAGGCTGCATTCGCTGACAGAGCTGTGCAGCGCCCAGTGCAGTGAAGTTACATCTTCTTTTCTAACCTGGACATGACATAATCGGTGCTCCCCACAGACAGCATCTGCACTGTCATTTCTGTAAAAAGCAAGTATTTGTAGAACGCCTAGAGGTCCTAAGGGTACCTACCGAGGCAGTAGATAACTCCGTTAGCTACAACAAGCCCTGCTCCTTCCCGTGCTGTCTGCATGTCTCCCAGCATACTCCACTGATCAATGTTCGGGTCGTATCGTTCCATACTGGTGTGACGTCGGCTTCCATCAAACCCACCGGAAACATAGATCATGTCTGCAACGTTAGACAGAGGTTGGACTCAGCAAGGTAAGTATCAAGCATGCACATAGAGCAAGGCGGCCCTCACAGATGGAGCAAGCCTACAACATGGACTGCAAAATACAGGAACAACTACAGATCTTGGCACATTCGAAGCTGAGACAAACCCAGCCTCTTCACCCTAGCTCACTGCATTAGCCTGCTCACAGACCCAACAAACTAAACAAACGTAAAACCCATCTGGCCCTTAAATCTGCTTCTTGCTGGTGGATGAAACAGAACATGCACACCCCAGTTATTTTTTTCATGCTGCAGAACGTACTGAAACGCTGCCATGCCCAAACCCTGCCTATCACTAGCATCCTGTCAGCACCTCCTCAAAGTAAATGCTGACAAGGTAGTAAACACACAGGTAGCAAAGGAAAGAAGATCCAAAAGACATGTCTGGATCATCAAGATCAGTCCCTTATACTGGATAACCTAATTCATGCAACGCTTTCACAAATCTGTCATCTACAAAGCAGCTGCATTTTAAAGAGAATTTTCATTAGAATAGATTAACAATCTAAATGAATAATATTTAATCGATATTAATTATTAAGAAGATATTCTAATACAAGCATTAAAGCACAGAATATTTATTAGAGTATTCAATTCTTATATTGCCCATTTCCTTCTCATGCCAAGTTATACTCATAGAGAACAATCATATCCCCTCTCAGCCTTTGCTTTGCCAGCATAAGCAAGCTGAAGTGTTCTGGTTTGCTCAGTAAAGTACTTTTCTTCTTCCAAGTCTGTCCTAAGAATCCTCCTCTGCACATGCTCCAGTTTCAGCCTCTCTCCAGTGCCGGATGGTTATTGCTGTACTTGGTGTCCTGTGCTCAGTAATACGTGACACTGTCACCACCCCGAGAGCTTCCCACTCCATAATCCCTCATAGAGTTCCTTTCCCTCGATGCACAGACACACGCCCTAAGAATGAAGCGGAGGCAGAGCTCCTCTCAGGATATGTGGGCAAGTTTTCCATTTCTACATCCAAATGATGAGAAGCCAGAATTTCAGACTCACCTCCTCCCTTGGAGCCATCCCACTCTGCACATGCCAGCTCAGGGCATTTCAGGACGAGAACTGAACAGGCTGTACTGCCCTGTCAGTACGGTGACCAGGACATACCTCCAAGGGTCGTGGCTCCCGCCAGGCCTCGCCGTACGTTCATCGGAGCCACGGAGTACCAGATACCATCCTCATCTGATGTATAATCCAAGCACTCCACCGAGCTGAGACGGGAGCGACCATCATACCCCCCAATCACATAGATCCGATCATGCAGGGACACTGTAGCAACGTAGCGCCTCTTACGGGTGATGCTCTAAAACAGTAAAAAGAATAAAAAGGTCAAGGAGAGGAAATAATACTGATGCATGGAGACCAACTGCTGTTCTTCCATCCTCTTTTGCTGCTCTTTTGGAAAATGGCCCACTACCACAGAGGCAAACAGCACTATGGATTTAAAGGATACAGCCCTGGCTAAAATGCTTAACGACTGCGTCTGCCTTCCTCTGCCTGTACTCTCTCTCTGCCACGCTCTCTTCTCATGGCTAGGCCTCTTTGCACTAAAATATTTTGCATTAAATGTCATTTATCTTATGCCGCTACTGAATCTTTGATGCATCTCGGGGGTTTGTGTGCCTCCCACTGGCTCCCTGCAGAGACTGTTAATGGGAAAATGCGGAGACTCGGAATATTTGATGAAAATACCTGAAGCTTTTAGCCTCCAAAAAAGAACAGAATTTTGGGACACTAGGTGATACAGGGTCTTCTGTGATTAGCGATTTTAAAGAAGAGGCAGTTCTCCACCTTTTCACACAGATAAAGGTGATTTTAAATTTGGGTAGAAATAGTCCTCAGTGCAGGAATTCTCTCTTCCTTACTATCTCCCGTTATGCTCAGAAACAATGAAACCAGAGAGATCATGCAGCCTGCCTGAAAGCAGGACTGATTATATTATTCCTATTGACATTTCAATTATCATCACTAACCTTAAAGCTTAACACCCCTTCAATAAGAAACATGATAGCTCTCACTCCCACAACAAGGATGTGGGTCTCTGTAGGCTCATCTGATTAGAAATATGACAACCACCTCTTATACAAAGCTTACTTAGCAAATCTGCAAACGTGAAGCGGTTTCAGCATTCGCTATGTAAACCTCAGCAACTCTAAAGAATTTATGGCAGAAATTCTAAGCAGAACACAAAGAGGAGCCCAAAAAGGAATGTTATGTAGCTGCTGCTACAGGATCAGTGTTTGATCACAGCCTGTTCAACCCAGTGGTGGTCAAAAATGGTCCCTTACTGGCAAGAAACTCCACTCCTGAGTCTTCGGGTCGTATTTCTCCACAACATCAATAGGTGACTGCTGGCTGCCAAAGCCGCCGATCACAAGCAGGACTTCATTAGCTCCTAAAGCAAAGAGGGAGAGCAAAGTCAAGTCAATCCCTTCACAACCAAAGGGTCACCTCAAGGGAATCACCCTAAGAATCTCTGAGCCTTCCTTGGTGCAACGAGTCACCTCTAAATCTCTGTTCTCATCACTACTCTGAAGCTGGCACCTAACCTGAGTACAGTCACCTGGACTCCCTCTATCCTCGGCGGGGAGAAAGAGAGAGAAACTCTTCCAGAGTGCGTGGCCGTAAGACTAACTCAGGTGTCAGGAGCTGTCTGCTGGAGGGCTGTTCCTCGTTAGAGGGACTCTGAGAAGACAAGCTGGCTAAGTTAGGTGCTGAAGTTGGCTCGATAATATCTTCTTCTGTATTCTTTCCACGATTTTTTTTCAAACCTCTTGCCACCCCAAGAAAGCTGAAGGAGGATGGCTGCTTCCCTGCAGCCTCCTCACAAAACAGGGCCTTCTCCCCTCGTTTGCAAATGACATCCAGACCAGATGACACCTTTGTTCACCATTTCACTGACAAACAAGTCAGGCCGACTAAAGCCTGAAAAATTAATGAAATATTTTCAGAGGAATTGTCTCTTAAGTCTTATGTATTTTATTTGAAAGTTGCCTTCCCTCTACTTTCTTTTCTCTGAGATTGTCCCTGAATTGTTCTTATTTTCTCCCTGAGAGTTAAATAAGACTTGGGACCTGGTGAGTTTTAACTTCCCTTGTAACGATTGCCATAGCGGTAGGTTTCTATCATAGTTTTAAAAATAGATGAGCATCCCCTGAATCCCTTGGGCCCTTTCTGCAACAGGGAGTTTTACTAGAGTTTAGAACTGCTCAGCTTTTCATTGCAGAAGGACTGAACGCTGAGCAACAAAGATTTAACAAGACCCTGTCTGTCACAAAGCAAAACAGCTGCCACCTCAGATTAAGGAGAATAATATAAAAAATAACTGGGAAGGATTCACAAAAGAGCTCCAACAACAACTAGGAAAGCCTCCTGTACAGTATGACAGCTAAAAGTGCAATCATTTCAGTTTATCCCATAGAAAGTTAATACACAACTTGATCACAGTTTATAAGTGACACATGATAAGAGCATTGCTGATAGCAGATGGTATTGAATTAATTAAAAAAGGTAGGGCTGAATCCAGAAGATGAACCTTAGCAATAAGGTGCACAGTTTTTGCCAGTATAATTAAACAATAAAACAGTTTTGTGATGTGCACAAACCACAGTTATCTTCACTGTAACACAGCTGTCTCTCACCTCGCAGCTCTTTTTGTTTCTGACACTGATACCTGCCTTTTTAGACAGGAAGAAACTCTTCCCACGCTTCTTGGACAGCTTTATCAGGTGAAGCATTTCAACTAAGAACAAAATGAAATGCGTCTTTCTAAAATGACAGATCGAGCTGAACTGCATGTCATTGAAACCGATGTAGGATGTTCCCAGAAAAGCAGGAGACACGCTGTGGCCTGGACTATGCTGGAGGTCAAACCACATCACAACAACATTCCCTTCAGGCTGATAATCTAATCAACCTGTCTCTCTGATAATCTAATCAACCTGTCTCTCTGACAAACCTAATTTGCCCTCCTCCTTTAGTGGATAAACTGCTTTCTGTCCCTTAAAACAGTGTTAATAACAGGAAATGGCCATGAAGGGTTTTTCAGGGTCCCTCTCCACTACACAAGCAGCAGCACTGGAGAACATGCAGGGAGGTTTGCTTGCAGGAAGAGCGGTCAATGCTGGCACTGATGGCAGTGCCCTGTGAGTGCGCCCGGGATAAAGGCATGGCAGAGACAGTCCAGAGAGTGAGTGTGAAGATAACAGAAGGGGCATCAGGTAAGGAACGGCCACAGTCATGAAGAAGCCAGTAAAATACTTTTCCTTCTTCTGCAGGTCATTCCTACTGTTTGTGTTGCTCTCAAGTGCTTACAGCCCTAAGCCAAGCATTTTCCCAACTATTTAGTGACTGTGCTTGGTAGGAGTTACTGAAATAGAGGAAGAAATCATCTTTTATTTGCCTTAACACAACTGGGGCGGGCAGGGGAAAAGTACCTCTGAAAGGAAAGAGGGACCTCTCCATCTCCCTCCTTGTGCCTTCCCCTCCGAGATTCCCTGTTGAAAACTTAGCTTCAGTGTAACACAGCTGTCTCTCACCTCGCAGCTCTTTTTGTTTCTGACACTGATACCTGCCTTTTTAGACAGGAAGAAACTCTTCCCACACTTCTTGGACAGCTGCATGCTGAGACAAACACATTTGGAGGCACCAACAACTCAGGAGACTGGTTACAATTGCGGTGCAATTACAAGGCGCTAGACATGGTGTATAATACAACACCTGCCAATACCCCAGACCTTCTCAGTGTCCTTTCCTTTGCTGCTCACCTAGACGTGCTCTTGTCCTGGGTCCTTGCATCTGACTCCGGAGCTCGGGTCGAAGATGAAATTTCTTAGCTTCATCTACGAGGTCTCTGCACTGCAGACTGCATCGTATAAAAGGCTGAGAAAAAACATGAGTCACTGGTACACGCAATGTATTTTAAGATCACTCATAAGAACTGTCCTAAAGCCAACTCTGATCAGTTCAGACAGCATTAAAATGGCTTGTGTGCAGGCTGTAGCTAGTAGTGTCACAAGGAAATGCAAAGACAACCTAAGACTGGACTGCAGCTGAAAAGATATGGCTCAGTTCTCGCACAAAGCCTGGCACTGAAGATTCCATAATGAAAATAACTATATTGGAAAACTAAGGAAAAGCCACTTTTGCTACACTTAAGCCAGCAGAAGTATGTCTGAGAAGAGGGACTGGCAGTGAAACTACACTTGAAATCAGTTTGGCTGGCTCTGCCCCACATAATCAACTCCCAGCATGCACCTGCCATCAAAGAAGAAACAAGGAGCACAGCACAACGAAGCAGTTTTGCTGGATCTATTAGCTTGATCCCTGTGCACATGGAGCTATGAAAAGACTACAGAAGCAGTAAGGTCTTCTTTAAAAGAAGCGGGGGGCACTGCAGCCCAAGGACAGTCTTATCTCCTCCTTGCATAATGCCGTGTAATTACCTGCTGAGGGCCTGGACCAATCTCCCCTGAATGCTCAGTGTTCAGTTCCCTCTGGGTGTTTGGTGCTATATGCTGCTGCAATAAGTTAAGATTTACTTTTACAAGTTCTTGGTGCTTGTGCAAGAAGGCCAGGGTGTTCAGGGCAGATGATGGCACACAGGGCCAACACTCTACTCTCCATGCTGTCCCAAGATGATGATATCCCACCAGTGTGTGTCACCTTCAGTCTGGAGAGGCCATCCTGTGCAGTAAGAAAGCTGAGGCCCTGTATACACACTATCTTAGGCTGGTTTTGGAACAGATCTAATTGTTTTGGTACCAGTCCCTTTCATGTTAGCTTCAATTTCAGTTTAAAGTGGACCATAACAATCTGACTAAACACATTTTAGCTCCGGCACAACTTAACTGCCTGTTAGCTGCCCTTATTTAAGAACATCTGTAAAAGGCAGCTATATCACATTAGAGATGAATGTTGCTAAATCAGCCATTTATGTAGAGAAGTCTGTCATTCAACATTCAGCACTTGTCAGGTGACAAGGGCTAGCGACCACTGATTACCTCACATCACCATCAAACCAGAATGCTGGATTGAACTTCTCTGTGCCTTCCTTTCAAACCTTGCATGGGGTCAGCATCGCTTCCTGTTTGGAATTAAACTTCCATTGCAAAAGCTTAATTATTTCTTATCATCGCACACATTTTGGTTTGCCTCTGCAACACCCCAGCCACACAAAGAAGCATCATGAGATATGGCTCTGACTTGTGTGTTGGCCTTGGACCTACACAGCTGCTGTCCTTCTCGTTCAAAGATACCTGCTTGCCATCTGCACCTGAAACAATTTCTGAGGAGCCATTTCCTCCCTAGGATCGCATGCCAGCAGCCTTCAGCCTAGAGAAGGAGACCTGCTAGCGCTTACGAATGAAAGGCAGAAAGCACCTGTTAGAAAACTATAACAGATGACAACAGAAAGGTGCTACATATATCAGGAGACAACTGACTAATTGCCCTGGATGGGGCACCCTCCCAGCTGAAAAGTAGGATGCTGTAACTGCTGGCACAGCAAACTACTTCTGAGTAAAACAGTGGGCGCTCCAGCTGAACAGGGGCAACTCCGTAGTGTCAGCATCAAAAAGCATCAGCAGAGAAAGCAGCTTTTAACGTGTTCTGTTAGGACAGCAGGAGTCTAACCAGGGAACACGGCAATCGCACACAGATACTGGCTCCCAGCTGTTCTGTGTCCATGCACCCCGGCTGCCGATACCTCGGTGTCGATGACGTCTGTGATGTAGCGGGGGGTGAGAAGCGGCATGCGCACGTACTGCAGCAGTTCTGGCAGTGATGCTTCCCGCTCTTTTTTCGAGTGCTTCACCCAGTTTATAACTGCCTCAAAAACTGGCTCTTCAGAGTCCACCTGGAAAGAGGAGACACACACTGATCAGACTGCAGGATAATATTTCAGCAACTGCTGTGGAACGGACAACTTCCAGGCTATTGACACTGCTTCACAGCTAGCAAGAGAGCAGGACATCTCAAGTAAGAGTTTGTTATGGAAATTCCTATGAGCTGCATTTACAAGCACTATAAAATTCCCTCATTTTCTTTTCCTTAAAACTGCATTTCTTTTTTCCTTACAGCTGAGATCAACAACTGGCAGTACGAGTGCCAGAAAAGTAAGCTTTATGGTACGCAACAGAGCCAGAAGCTGGGAGCCACCACTTTTGAGAGAGCCCAGTGACAGGCTGTGACTCTCGGGGGAGATGGGGAGCAGGGCAGCTCCCCCAACTTCTCAGCGGAGCAGGAGTTACGGTCCTGCAAAATGCAAAGTACCATCATAAAGATGATCAGAATCACATTTCCTTTTTACGGAGCAGTGTCTCACTTAACCCCCTGCAGCCCTGTGCCCATGCACTGCCCCTTTAACCGCCGAGCCATACCAGGTACATTTAAGGGTTTTTTTTTTTCTTTCAATCCACATTTAAGAAACTATAAACAACTGGATTTCAGAGTGGTGAACCCCAGGGCATGAATGTTACTGTTCTGACTAGTTTATTTCTCTCTCCATTTTGGACCAGCACATGCTGGTGCTTACACCACTTCCAAAGATTACGCTGACTAAACCATCTAAATTTGATACTTTTAGAGAACCTCAGGTGCTTTGGACATCTATGATTACCAAAAGCAAAAGAACTGTAGAAAGCTCTATAACATATTATTTAGGCTTGGTTTTCTTTTTGCATGTCTTCAGATCATCCAACGTAAAAGCAAATCAGACATGAATTTAATGTCATGAGGGCTGTTAACTGTTATTAAATATGAAGATAAAAGGAGATATTGTAATAAGAGGATTGAGCCTTCCCACCGATATATGACTGGTACACTTTGAAGTTCAGTTTGAAGCCGTCTGTTGCAGAATGTTCTGAAGCAGGGAGCCGCAGAGGTTAATTACGTAAGGCAATTCTTCCAAGCCATTGATTTATATTTGTTACTGTGTAATTTGAAATGGCCTCTTTCTATTTGAATAACAGGGAAAGGACAATTAGAGCTCACAAAAGGAGAGCAGAGTACTTTACTGTTTCCAATTTTCCCCACCTCCTCCTCAAATGCAATAATCCCACATCATTTTATCCCCTCCCAAACTGACTGTCCTCTGATATATTTAACAGTTTTGTTGTTCGTGAAATAATTTCTGTTTTCTGATAAACGATGAGTAACATTAAACACAGCATCACAGTGAGGACCTGCCATTATATGTCTCGAACAGCCAGGGGATTTTCCGAGGGTGCTCCACATCACCTCTGCACTGGCACAGCAACAGCTAGATTTGCTTCGTTCACCTTCTTAAGCTATTACAATGAATGCACACCTCACTGTGTGTCTGCAAGGCCTGAATCTGTCCTTCCCATCCACAATGAATTTTACTTCGGCTGTGTGGATCATCCGATTAGTTTGGCTGGGTCGTTCTCAAGTTCCTCATTATTTCCTCTTTGCTGTCCAGAAGCGTTATGTCAGTACTCGCCACAACCCACATAAGCTCAAACCCTCACAGCATTAAAACTGCAGCTTGTTAAACACCAAACACACTCAGCCTTTCTCCACTGCTGATCTCGGCCTGTGCCAGGGTCTTTCACTGCTATCTTGCATGCTCTTTGTCAAGCAGACTTATTAACAAGAGGATGTCAGCTTGGCTGAAGGCTACTTTCAAGGCATACATCAAGAATTCTCCTCTGGCTACCCCTGTATTGTCTTTTCAGGAATTCCACCAGAGATAATTGGTTTGCTTCTAAGAGTTCATGTTACTGTGAACTCTGAATAGTGATTGCTTCAATCACTTCTTTTAGAATAGAAGCAAACATCAACTCTCGACGAAGTCCATCTCAATAAAAAAAACAAGCCCCCTCCTCCCCATTATCAAGGAACATTCAACTTATTTCAATTCTCAAGAACATACATATTCATAGAAAATTTGGAAAAAAG
This sequence comes from Aptenodytes patagonicus, assembly GCF_965638725.1. NCBI lineage: Eukaryota > Metazoa > Chordata > Aves > Sphenisciformes > Spheniscidae > Aptenodytes > Aptenodytes patagonicus. The sequence goes on from NC_134970.1 coordinate 7,205,289, forward strand.
TATTTGACAGGTTCCAGCCAAATAGTAAATCCTCCAGAAACTAACCTTAAGGGAACAAAATCTGCATATTACTCCCTGAAGATTCAGACTACCCTGCACCATCGTGCATTCTGCTGCTTGTAAAAGTAGAGGACACCCAAATGCCTGGGATGACACATGCATTCCTTGTGCTGCTGAGTAGCATGCAAAGGTCTACAAATAGAAGTTAAAGTCTTGGGGGTATTTCTGAAATGTAGGCATTGAGACAACTTGTCTCTGTAACCTCTGAAAGCTCCTCCAGGGGAAGGAGGAGACAAGGGAACAAGAACTCTGCAGAGGTAGCTAACTGCGATGGCCTTACTTGCAAGAAACACTTGTGTGACAACAAATTCTTACACAGAAGCTAAATGTTACTGATCGATTTCAGATTACATGGCTAAAAAATTAGAAGCTTCCTGGAAATTAAAATTCAAATTCAGGAACCACGTGAGAAGTCCACCATAGGAGGATGGACTAATTTCTGACTGGTTTCAACATTTTACTTCAATGCTTTGCACAGTAATGGTACTTTTCAGGTTTTACCTGAATTTCATCACACTTGATGAGCTTTTCAACCTCTTCTTGATTTAAGAGGATAAACTCTTCATGCTGAACCACCTCTGGAAAATGTTTCTGGCTGAAGACCTCTGCAGCTTGCATTAGATCAACACAATTGTGTGTCTCAGCAAAATCCCGAATGCCCAAACAATTTGATGGATCCAGCTGGCTTTCTAGAAACTCACAGCAAGCTTGTTTCACACCTACGGAAAATTGGAGGGGTGAATAAGCACTGCACGCTTACTATCAATCCACTGCTTTGGAAAGGGCTTCAGAAGAGAAAGTTCCAAACAATAATGAAAATCCAACTCAAATATCATGCTTAAAAATACTACAGAAACACACGCATGCAAATATTTCTTTGGAGGGGCGTGAAAACGCTAAGCAGTAGACCATGCGTTGGGGCTGTTTTGATCTCTGGCTGTTCTATTTAAACACAAAAATTAAATAAATCTGATACTAGGAAAAGACTCAAATGTGAGTTATACTCAGCTTCATGGATTATAAACAAAAAATGTATATGCTAGTGGATATGGCTACCAGACTTCTAGGTTTTCTCCACTGTCATTTTGATAGTTGCCTGGGATTTGGGATAATTGCCTGGGGTAGCTCCATAGGTGCACGTTCAATGACATCAACCAGTTTGTTACAACCCAGACATACTATGATGGCGGGTCAAATGACATCAAGGATTTGCTTATTATTATAAGTCGACTGAGCTGTAACATTTGTGTGCTATACAGCCCACAATTCCTCCTGGGAATTCTCACGCAGAAATACAGTAGCCCAAAGCATGGAACAATAACCTGGTTTATCACCTTTTTTCCCACCCAAGGCAGTTCCTCTACCAATGAGACCACAGTGCATAAGACAACAGAAATTTGACATAAGTATTTATAAATATCATGCCTCCCACAACATGTCTTCCATTTACAGAAGGTCAGACAACCCAAATCTCTGAACAGCAGCAATTGTGCAATTTGTGCGGGTACTTGGCAATTACCTTTCAGCTGAAGCAGACATGCTGCTGGGAGCAATTCTTGGACGTTTTCTACTGTCACATGAACAGTTTCTGTATATACAAAGTCTAGCAGGATTTCCATGGTGGAGGCTGTCAGTCCCTGGATATCTACGTAGGGTTTATCTTTCTCTGAAAGCTGTAAATTAGAAGTGAGACAAAGATTTATTTTTCAGTAATGTGATGAAAAAGCCAACAATGCTCAGCAGTTTTAAAAAATGTGATCTGTCAGAGAGGTTTCAACAGAGATTTGTACTTTCTCTTCCTGTGCTTACTGAAAGAATAAGGGAAAGGAGGGAATTTCCCTACAGAATTCACTTACAGGGTGAGTAAAAGAGACAAAGTTCATTATGGATCGGGAGGACGATCCATACAACAGTTTTACAACTGCATTGTAAAACCAGCAAGCTGAGATTAGAGATAGCAGAAATTACATGCATCATTTGTGCAAGACAACTAAACTCTCTCCTCCATGCAGTAACTCCAAGCTTTACTACAAGGAACAGTTCAGGGGGCTTCCTCCCTGGGCTGGATGCGTATGACACACTGCAGTGTACATGGAGTCCCCACCTCACCGCTCCGCTCTAAAACCAAACCAAATAAAAATCTTTCGTAACTGTTCAATTCCTGATCCATTCTGCAAGCTTATGGTGAAGGTTCCTAAAAAGAATGACTATTTATAGGCCAGAAAGTTCAGAGTTAAAGGTTAAATGTAGGTTTAGCTTAAACATTTGAAAGTAAAATGATAGTGATGGTACTGATACAATGCTGACTTTGTCCCCTGACCATTTTATTACCTCTAAGATAACATCATTTTGGAATAATTATTTTTTCCAAGGAATGTTAACCCTCTCAACAGCCAATCTTTGGGAACAGTAAATTCCATGAATCCACCAAATTTGCACCTCTATAGGTACAAAACTGAGATTATATTTCACAAAGCATCAGCGTTGTGGTTCAATGCATCCATCACAAAGCTGCTGGCACAGCATCTGATGATTCATGAACAATGGGCTAGCAGGTGGACTCACTAATCACACCCTGCACATAGCTGCAAGCTCATCAGCATGAATGGACCTCAACAGAAGGATGTCTCCATGCAGCACGCTGCAAAACCAACCTTTTTTCCCATGATTTTTGAAGAGTAGTCAGTATCAGTGCAAGCACGATTCAGCTGAAAGCCCATGGCTTTTCTTGCCAACAATGAGCCTGAAGTTGGTTACAGACAGATTGAGCAGAGACTCAGTGAACAGAAAGCATGATCAAAGCATGATCACTTGGCTTAGAATCTGCCACAGCTGGGGAAAAACGAGGTAATACAGAAGTAGAGAAAATAAGAGCAGTCAAGGATATTCCTGCAGAGGCATTTGATGACACAGCAGCAGAAGGGAAGAAATGTCTCTGCTGAGACTGAGCCATTTCTATGATGCAGAGAGATACACTTCACAGTAGAGAAACACAGGAGGTAATGGTGATACTTGAAGTAATTTGAGGGAAGAGGCCTTTCAACTCTGTTGACACAGTGAACAAACTTTATGGCATCCCGAGTCAGAAAGGAACAGCAAATTACCTTGTCTGACCTGCTGTACGACAGGCCATGCATTGCATTTAGAAGCTAAAATGAGTTCCTAACTTGGGCTAGACAAAACATTTCCAAAACAAGACTAAGCTCTTTGGTACAACAGATAAAGGCCACAGATGTCACCAAAGGTCAGAACTGATCAGACCAGATGTTCATATGTTTCCAACAAGCAAATGGAGATGTAGACCATACATGCATAGAAGAAAGAGGATAAGAAGTTACAAACATCTATTGACAGGAGATTACAAGGGCGCCAGACCTCCTGGTAATGTATTACACTGCGTCAGGTAGAAGCTGTAGACATCTGTTCTTCACAGATTGGCTTGGAGCTGGTGAAGAAGCTCCTGTCCCCACAACCAATATTCAATAATCAGCCATGCACATACTCTCTTTATACAAAACACAAACCATGGGGACAACACTAATACTATACAGATAATCACCTCCTGCTTCCCTTGTACTTCTGGTACACTCCACTACTTGGTTGTTATTTGGCTCACAGTTTACTCACGTGCTAAGATTGCTTGGAAGAAAATATTCCAAGTAACTTCACACAATGTATGTGATGCAGAATAACTTGGGAACCTAGCATCATACCTGTGAGAAGGATCTCAGAGTGGAGACAACTTGATTCTGAACATCCCATGAAGTCTCTGAGCTGTAGCTCCAGACTGCATATGCAGTGTTTGAGAACCGTATACAGTGCTTAGTGCTGTGCTGTTGGGACAGAGCGCGTCCCTCTTTTATCAATACATCCACATATTTGGACTCAGAAGCAAGGCAAAATTATGGTCATACAATGCTAATCAAAACACAGTACAAGCAGCTTTCCTTTTGCAGGTGTTTAGCGGTACGAGACATTTCTCTGCATCTCTGCTGTTAGAATTTCAGATTAGTTTCCCCCTTTGTTGTTTGATATCAGAGTTCTGCTAACCAGCAGGAAGTAAAGCGATAAGGGATTGATACTCCCTCATACAAGCACATTTCTAACATGACATAAAAAGTATGCAGCAGTACAGATCCAGAAATCAACTGGAGCTATCTAGGAAAACACGTTCCCATAGTTAAGGAGAGTCACTTGGAGACATCAGGGGTTTCACCCCAGGATGCCTAAGTTGCTGAAAGCCTTAAGGCAGGGGCTGCAGGTCATAGCTTTGTTGTGAAACATGATGTTGCTGTCTCCCATTCCATCCATAAATCACGCAACTCATTCTGCAGGAGAATGGGCCTAAAATTTTGGAACCACTTTATTATCTAAGGCCACTTCTTGTTTTTGCCTTCACTAATGCAGGTACACAAAAGTATGTTGTAATAAACCCCTCCAATTTCTTCTCACCTATAGGGGAAAAGAAATGCTGGCATGACAGTGCTAATATGTGGCTCACCGCATTCTGGAAGGTGTTCACAGTACAGTGAAGATGACCGTGTAAGAACCTGGAAACAGAAGTTGTTTATTTTCAGAATAAGACGACTATTTCTCCATGTTCTAGGGGAAAAAAACCCCTTCAATTTCTAGAACATACCCTCCAAGAGAAGACAGACTAGTTTCTTTCTGACGTGGAGCCAATGATCAGCTCTTAACATATCTCGAGTTAGGCTAACTTGTCCAAACAAAGACAGAAATGACAGTGCAAAACTAGGATCCCGGGGAGCATTTGCTAAAACTGCTCTTCAATTTTCACTGCAAGGAAGAGCCCTGTAGGTAAAACTGATGGGCGTTTCAGTTTTCCCACACTGCTCAGCACAAGGGCAGAGAAAAGTGTTGTCAAAAGCCAGCGGTTCAACAGGTGATCAGCAGCTTCTCCTCATTCTGGAAAATGGGAACAGAAAAATGGGAAGAAATTAATACTAAGTAAGACAGAACTTTTTACAGTAAACGTTAAAGCCAGAAGTGAGAGAAGGAAGGAAACTAGAGACACAGGGATTGGCAAACGCAGTTCTTCATGATGATAACCTCTGATGACAGTCTCAGTGCTACACTGGCCATGCACAGATGTAACATCATGAACGACAGTGGACATAACCCAGGGATCAGTTCTGAACAAAGCCTTGTGTAGCCCAAGTCTGACAAAAGCCACACATTACAGCTAGCCAAGTAGTCCCCAAATTCACAGGTGACGAGCGATGAAATGCAAAGGAAGCCCTCGCAGAGACTGTTAGTCCATTATGCAATCCGGCATTTTGAGTTCCCTCAAGTTACAGCCGTGACCAAAACACTCTGTACCCACAAGTGTTTGGAGAGCAACCAAATGCTGCCCCTTGACGCTCACCAACATACTTGTCATTGACACACATAGGAAGCAGGTCCACTTTGAGGCTTACCAAGCTGTCATTTCCTGGAAAGAACGCTCTCCCACAAACACTCGGCAATTGTGTGTGCCACTTGGCAGGTTTGCCATTTTGGGGTTTCCATAGGAAAAAGCAAATTTGGAAGAAATACAAACTAAGCAAAAGAAGTAAACCCCTTAAAGCAGCGGCAATTCGGGAGCGTGAGAGATCGAGCAATCGTGCCCACTGGGCACTGGGCGCACTTATTTTTCTAGGAAGAATTACATCTACGAATTAAGGTCACTACAATGTTACAGTTAAAATGAGAGTATAAAGAAGGAAGGAGAGACGATCCCAGCTTAGATCCAAAGTATACCAATCCTCAGCCTTTGTTAGCAGCCACAAAGGACATTCTGTAGCACACAGAGTGATCGGATCTCTGTATACTGCCTAGATAAAGTCCAGGAAGTCAAAAGCACTGACAGGAACATAGAAGCAAACACAAAGAAGCAGAGACAGTCTGCTGTACTGCTGTGCTCCTTGAAGCTATTGGTAAACAGAGAACTTCAGCCTCCAGGGACTGAATTTGCTTTGTGTATTTTTTTTTAAAATTACATTTCCTTTATGCAGAGAAAGAGCATAAACCTGACAAATTTACAAATTTCATGAAGACATGGACAGAAAATATATTGGTATGTGGTCAGACCACACATGTCTTTTTTTGGTTGCTTTGCACAGGACTATAAAAACTATGACACCTGCTCACCCGACACAGCACTGAAAGAAGCAGGCGCACAGACAGCTCTGCCAACAGTGTTCACTGCTGGATAAAACAAAGAAGAAAATTATTCTCTCCTGCAAGGACTACTGGGCTAGCAGGGAGGTCTTTAGGACCTTTGAGCCATTCTGTAATTTTTCTCCCTGCTAATGGGGAGTTGCTAGGATAAGGAAAGCACCTTCTGTAAGAAAAAGCCACAAAGATTGATTCAAACTTATAAAAGACAAAGCCAGGCAAAGCATCTCGTAAACAACATGAATGAGTGCTAGCTTTAGCTCAAATATTACCTTTCAGTGATTCAGAAAAATAGCATGCAGGTAGTGCAAGTCAATACAGTAAGAACTGTGAGAGCAACGCTCCTCACAAGCGAGATTTGCCGAGTACAGCAACGGGGGCTTATAGTGTCCCCCCAACCCCAGTGCTAGAGGTTGCATCCTCTTCGCAAGAGCAACAGCACAACCCAACACGTACCAGCTGATCAGCCAGTGCGAAACACAGACCAGAACATGAGTTAAATACCCTCCATTTCAGTTTTAAAGGGCTACCTTAATTCACCACCCGGTCTAAGACACACACCACGGCTCGCACAGCTTTGCACTAGGCCTGGCACCCTTGCCAAGAAAGATGCCCAGAGGCATGAAGACCATAAACCACCACTAGAAAAATTAGTAAATGTATCAGAGCCTTCCGGTTTGCCAGCTCAGGCTGGCAGCTCGCAGGTGCACAGGCTGGTCATGCAGCAGACAATGATTCAGGACCACGGCCCCAACCGCAGCCACGGTCCCAGCTCCCACCATGCCATGATAAAGGGCTCTGGGGCCACCATGAGGAGACCTAGAATCACCGCAAGGGGATCCCAGGGCCACCGGGAGAGGATCCAGAGGGCTCCAGGGCCACCATGAGGGTATCCTGGGCCACCACGAGGGGCTCTAGAGAGACCCAGGGCCATCATGGGGGGATCTAGAGCCACCATGGGGGGGATCCTGGGCCACCATGGGGGGATCCAGGCCCAGCTGCTGAGCAGCTTGATGGAGAGCAGCCCGAGCATTGGGCGGCCCTGCCTCCTCCGCCCGCGGAGCACCCAGGGCCGGCGGCAGCCCGCGGTCTCGGGGCGCACCGACCTCGCTGGTGAACATGGCGCAGAAGTAGTCGCTGCAGGCGGCCAGGACGATGCGGTGGGCCGGGAAGTCCTTGTGCTCCACGCGGAGGGTGACGTCGCAGAGCGTGTTGCTCTTCCGCAGGGCGTTCATGGCGTTGAGGATGGACTTGGCGTGCGAGTTGGTCATGATGTCCTTGGGGGGGGCCATGGCGCCCGGCACCTGCGGGCACAGCCAGCACGGCCACATGTCACGGCCCGCCCGCCGCGACGCCAGGGGGCGCCCTCTCGCCGCGCCGCGCCGCGCCGCCCCTCCCTCTCTCCCTCCCTGCCCCGCCCGGGTCGCCCCCTCCCCTCCCCGCGCCGGCGGCCACAGGCCGCCCGCGGCCCCGAGGCTTCCCCGCCGAAACGCGGCGCCGCCCGCCCGGGGCGGCCCGGCCGCACTCACCGCCGCGGGGAGAGGTCCCGGCCCGCGCGCCTCGCCTCCCCCCCTCCCTTCCCTCTCCCCGCGCGGCGCGCGCTGATGGCGTCATTGCGCCGCGCCGAGGTGCCGCGCTACCCCGCCCCTGGGTGCCTCGCGGTTGCCGGGCGACGGGCTCCTGCTGCCGCCTGGGCCGCCGCCCCGCCCCGGCCCGGCCCGGCCCCGCGTCCGTCCCCCCCCCCCCCCCGGCAGCGCCGCCCTCCGCCGCCTCGACGGGGGCCGGGGGCCCGGGCCCGGCGCGGCCCGGCCGAGCGCTCCCGCACAGAAGCGGGAGGAAGCGGAGCCGAGCGTGACCCCGGCGGGGCGGGTGCCCGGGCCCGCAGCGGCAGGAGCGGCTTGGGCTTGCTCAGGTCTGGGGAAGTTCGAGTGGAACGTTGCAATTCAATTGACCGTTGTCCCGGTGGGGACGGGCCGGCAGGCGCGGGCAGATCCCTCGCGAAGTGCCGGGCACGGGTCCCGCGCTGCCTTCCCCTTTTGTCACTCCCGGAGGGCCGGCGCCCTGGAACTGGCCCTGCCGGGGCTGCCGCAGCCACAGCGGGAGCGAGGCCCCAGAAGACTGCTCTAAAATACCAGGGTTTTTGAACGAGCGCTATTTTTGAGCTCTTCCCACACACACAGCTCAACGTCTCCGGCGGATCGCCTCCAGCTGACAACCCTGAGCTCGTGGTGGCTGCCGCCTCCGCTCTCCCCCTGCCCTCAAGCTCGTTTCCATCCTGCCGGGTGGCTGGGGATGCGTTTTAAAACCTGCAGCTATACATATAGTCAGGTAGCCGGTACAGAGGCATTGTTAGTGACCTGAGATAAATTCTCAGCTAAATGTAGAACAAATTCTGAGTTAAGGAATCTGTACGTGGAGGTTCAGATATTATCCTGGCCTGGAGGCTGATCATTAACTCAGAAACTTCCTCCTCAGAGAGGTAGGATCAGTCTGTTTTGAGGCTGCATGTGGAACAAGAGTTTGGAGGATTTGTTGGACCTTAGCGGTACTAATCTAGCAAGCAAAGGGTTGGCAAGATCCAGCAGCTGGAGATGAGAAACCAGTGTTCAGCCAGGAGGGCAGTTAACCACTGCCTTCAGAGCTGGCAGATGCTCTGCCGTGTAGGATCTTTAAATCAGCATGCAGCGTCTCTTTCTCTAGACCCAGTTCAAGCAGAAATTACTCTTGCTGGAGGCAGGTACCAGTAAGTGAAACTTTGTGTCAGACTACATCATCATACAGTCCTCTCGGAGCTTAAAATCAAGAGGGATGTTTGACCAAAGTGTCAGGACAGACTGTCAGTCCATGCGAGATGCAGCCTGGAGTAATGGAGATAAAAAGTCAGCATATGCCCGCGCAGTGCTTACCCTCACACTATGCGCTCCTCATTTCCTGACAGACACATCAAATCGGTCTCTGCATCCACCTCGTGCTGATTTTCCAAGGATATATACGAAACCTCTGACAGTATTGAAGACCAGTTTAAAAAAATCCATGACTCCCTTTATTTTTTTCAAGATGTTCTTTTACATCCAAGGAAAACTAAGGTAGCCACAGTAAAAATTGCATCTTGAAATTAAACTTTAAATCACAAAGGATGAAAAATAACGCACAGAAAGTACCGTTATACTGTATGTTTATGAAATAGGTACACATTCTTAGTTTTTGATGTTGACAGGTATATTGAATTGCTCTCCGCATTAATGTTCTTCATATATTTTTTCCTTTTAAATAAGTATTTTAAAATAGGAAAAAGGAATTAAGACAGAGAAAATAAAAACCATCAACTTTCTGAATGTGTAAACAAGAGCAAGGTACATCACAGGGCTCAGAAATAACATACAAATAAACTTACCGCAGTAACACTGTTTCAGAATGAGCTGAGGTTTGTAGAGCAGAGGCTTGGAAAACACCGTGTCATCCCCATGTGTGAGAACGTGGCTCCGTCGCACAAGGGTGGTGCTATCTGGAACACGCTGTAAGAGTGCACCGTGCTCTCAAAGATACCCACAATGTACCTGGACGAGGCCCTGGGCAACCTAATGTAATGGTTGGTGTTGCCTCTGCTTTGAGTGGGGTGGGACTAGGGACCTCCAGAGGTCTCTCGACCTCCGATCTAAATTGTGCTTTGAGTCTATGTTAATGTCCACAGAGCTAAATTCCTTGAGTTGACTTGATAGGACTTGTCCTGTCCTTGGGGTGTCCTCTGGGATTGCATAAAAAGGTCCCAGCGAGTACAGTATGGGGAAGAAACTCGGGAGAACCTTATCCGTAGGCTTCCTTTTGGGTTGCTCCCTCAGGCTGGCTCAAACTTACAGACCTCTTGCCGCGGGGACAGTGCCAGCCCGGTAACTGGGAGGAGACGCCTGTGTTGGGGCATATTTGGAGAGGCAGTTGGGATGTGGTGGGATGGGGCCTGACACTGAAGTAGTGTTGGTGGTCTGCGTGGCATGACTTTTTTGGGGTAGATGGTACTGAATCTCACGTGCGGCAGACCTGTTCAGGCCAGCCAGGGCCTGGCTCCTCGTGTCCCCAGGACTACCCTGCAGAACGGCCTGACCGAAACACAGCATTCCTGGTGACTGAGGTGTTCTCCCATCCCTGTGCTAGGGTATCAGGGGAGCAGTTACCCAGCAGATGCACTGGCTTGGCTCACCAGCGCTGCAATATGTCCTAGCTCGGTATCTCCTGCACAAGCCATGCTGGGAAAGCTGCTGTTACACTGCCACTCATGCCGCCAATCAAATCTAGTTTGCCCCAGAATTAATATACAGAGACTGTGTCTCCAAGTCACGTAGGCTAAGTACACCGAGAGGAGGTCCCATGAAGCCCAACATCTCAGGCTGTACTCCGGCCCTTCTCTCAAACGTACTCAGTCTTTCTCCTTAGAACGGCAAGTCAGGCCATTTCACTTGGGACCAACAGTGCAGAGCCCAAATTCCCAGCCTGAGACACTGTGCATTTACTGTTTCTTGTGGATCATGGTTGAAATCTCTCCTGTCCCTTCCTTACTGTCACGTACATCACAGTGATGAAAGCTTTCAGAGCTGTCATTGGCCATCAGAGTAATCTGAGAAAGGCAATACTTCCACAATTGGCTGTGTGTTTTAGGAAAATGACTGATGTGGCTGAGACGAGCATAACACTTATCGTAGGGAGGCACAAGGATTTCAGGGAACAGACAAATGGATTTTGGAAGAGCTGAGAGTGCATCAGAGACAGACAGGACAGAGCCATGCCAGACTTGTCTGCCTTCATGTACCCCAAGAGCTCGCAGCGCCAGCGTGAGTCGCAGGCACTAGTCTGTGGTGTCAGAGGAGTAAAGATGTGCAAGAAGTCTAGAGAGACAAAATAGATGTGCCCAGGACAGATCAAGAGCTTTAGCCTAAGTACAGGCAAAAACATTACAAACCAATTTTGATTTGTGAGCAAGCTGATCTTATTTGAAATACTTCTTAAGTTATAAAAAGTCTTTTGGAGGCTTAAACGCAACAGAGCTAATGTGCTGTTAAACATTAGACTGATGTCTTTCATTGTTTATTCTCAGAGAAAATATTTTATGTTAAACGTTCTTTTGATTCCCCACACCCTCTCCAGTTTTGCATACCAGATCTTAAAAAAAAACCCCAACAACAAAAAAAACCCCAAACCCAAAATGCAGCGTTTTTGTTCTTAAGAGGTTCAAATTTTTTCTGGATTTTCATACCTTTGGTCTCACACTGAACAAATTCATGGTGCTTGCTGGGCACACAGAATTGTTTTGTTATGGGAGGAGGAATGGTTTGGGGAAGGCAGAGGAAGAAAGGTTGGAACTGGGTTGACTGCGAGTCACTTAGGTCAAAACTGACAAAAGCCACCACCAGGTTTGGGAACATTCTCTAGAGGATGTTTATCCCCTACCAGCTAGAGGCACTCAAAGGCTACAGCACTCAAAGTGCCTACTGGCTTCAGCTAGGCATTGCATTGAGCTGCTCATCTGAGGGCTTGTGAGTCTGTTTTCAATTCTTGTGCTGCAGTTTCTAGGAGAAAAAGTCAGTTGCTGCATTTCAGCTCTTGTTACAAGCCCTGGGTTAAGAAATGTCTTTATTCTTTTCCAGTCCAGCTGCCTGATGGATATTCTTCAGTTGAAAACAAGGCAAGGTTTGCAGGAAAAGGTGATTTCTTATATCAGAGCAACTGACATTCCTGGAAAAACAGGCCAGCGTTTGGGCACTCAAGCTCTCCTTCAAGCCTGGAGCAGAAGCAGGCCACTCCAGATTCTTCTTCAGCAGTGGTTTACCAGTTTGGGATGGGCAAGATTATTGTGGCTGTGATCGTGGAAGAACCCAGACTCTTTGATCTTCCACTTCTTACATGTTGATTTACAATCTGGCTTTACTGTGGAGCAAGCCAACTGGACCCCTGGGTGAGAAACTCATGCTCGCTGTCAGGGGAGTGGTGGAAAAGGGAACAAGGCTGGGCTCCGTCCTCAAGAGGTAGCAGGGTTGTGACTGTCACTGTTGTGGTCTGTGTTCACCCATAGCTCTCCCAAAATATTCCACAATACCTTCCACTCTTCCTTCTATGCTCTCTCTGTTTCAATATCCCTCTACAAAAGTCTGTGAAGAAAACATGACAACCCCCGTCTGCTTTTCTTCTTTGCAGGAAAGCAGTTTTGTCACTATTTCTCATGTCTGGAAGAGTCTTGCTGGAGCTGTGAAGAGATCTGGGAGCCACCTGGCTGGTAACATATCAGTACAGCAGCACAAGGTCGCTTCCCTGGGTATTGGCCAGGCTGGATACACCTGAGGGCAGTGTAAATATAAATAATAATAATAAAAAAACAACTCAGGTTAGTAACAAGACTGCAACTGTCCTTCTGGGGCAGCATGTCTTTTCATGACTGCTGTGTGAAATCTGTGGAAGGGAGACTTCCAATGAGTCTTTGGTGATATTTCATAAATGCAGAGCCAGGACAGACTTAGAGGCGGTAAGGAAGAACCTCAGGCATGGGCCTTAAAAGTCAGCGGTGCTTTAGACTTGGGAGTCAACCAGGAGCCCTCCTCCCAGCCAGACATAAGGCCTTTGTCAAGGCTGGGATGATTTCCATAATCTGAACTTTTCAAACATCCATAAGGACATGCTCACGTCTGGGAGGAGTGGTCGTGTGTCTGTGGGCACTAATAGCATGAACAGGGAGGGCAGAGGGCAAGGAAGCATGATGCAGTCTAGGGCAGATGTGCTGTTGGAGATGATGGCCACTGTCTGCAGCCCAGAGGAGTCAGAAGGATGCACATCCCCTGACTGAGCAGAGATCCCCACACTGTCATCTTAGAACTTTGCCTTCTCTGGTCAGAGAAGCAACAATTCTGGGCAAGGTTTATGGCGGGCACACTTCACCTTTTTGAAGAAGCAACAACGCAAGACTGGCTAGAGTTTCAGTTTAGCAACAAGATGCATCACATGCAGGGCCTTGGCTGCTTTACTGGGTCATGATCAGGTGCATCTCGAAGAGAAGCTGCACCTGACCCATCATGGCTGTCTTTCTCCCAGGGCTACCCCACACATCTTCCTTTGCTGACATTTTTTTCTGTAGGGGATTGATAGCTGGCAGGGAGTCAATGTTGGCCTGGCTCACTGATGGACCATGACAGATGATCAATTTGGGATTGTTGCAGTCTGTAAGCATGGAAAGATTCATAGCAGATTCGATTTTTTCCCTCTGTGAACTGTAGGGTGGTGTTATCTTCAGCTGTCTGCAATATGGCTGTTCTAGCCCTTCCCCTGCGACTGGAGTCAGCAGTGGAAATCCTGTGATTATGATTGTCTCCTCTTTGCTCTTCATGGCATAAAATGGTGGCTGTGGTCCAATGAATGTAGACTTAACAGGGAAAATACTCGCAAATCCAACATCACTCAGTTCAAATCAAATCTCTGATCCTCCCCCAAGACACCATTACATAACCATTATGTAAACTGTCCCAAAAAAATCTATGAAATGCCTCTTGTAAAAATACCCCACCTCCATCACGGAGCTATTGTGAAAACACACTGAAGAGACCAAAAATACTGCCAAGGAGCTATCAAGAGTAAGCCCAAATCCCCACAAAGGAGCCATTGTAAATAGGACCATAAGAAATTGAGGGATCATTGTATAAATCCCTTCAAAAGGCCCCCATGAGAATGCTTCCAAAAATCACACAAAAGATTTTTGATACTGGATGCTCTGTGGGATTTTCTGGTTGGTTTTTTTTTTTTATGGTCCTTTTAATAGGGTGTTTATGGCTATGCTTTGACATTACAGATCACTTCCAAAATAGCTTCTACGTGGTGTTATTTGGGGCAATTTTAGTATCGCCAAGATGTTCACAGTAAATCCATATGGTTTGACTCTAGGGCAGGTTCACAACTGCCTTGACGATTGTCATAATTGTTTCATCAGCAATGCTCTCTGGGCATTTTCTAAATGCCCCTTCGATGGAATCACTGAAACATTTGATAAATTGCTTTGGTGGAGCCTTAGGTCTATATATTTTCAAACTTGCCTTTGGCTGTGGTTTCTGGTGTGCTGGATCTGTAGTTCAGGTTTTTTTTCCAGCTTTCAGAGGAGTCACAGAATGGTTCCTGGGCTGGGGCTTTGGGTGATTTTTCAAATTCTTCTTGGCTCTGACCCTTAGGTGAGGTCTTTGAGACAAAATGACTTTTGGATATCAAGGTTCCAGCGTTGGGGAGTGTCTTCAGGAATATTGTAAGAAATGTCTCACAAGTGTGATCTGAGAAGCACTTTACAAAGCATCCGATGACATCTTATGCTCATCTTCAAAATGGCATGTGCCTCTGGGGTGTGATTTAGATGTCTGTTGGATGTGATCTGTCAGGTAGTTTCAGAATGGTCCGTGAGCCCACATGCAAATGAGTACAGCATCTTCTACAGACATTGATAAGGATGATACAGTGATAAGTTATAAGGATGTGATATAGTGATAACCATAAAGATGCAGCGAGATGCATTACTGCAGAAATGTCCACACACCACGCGAGGGCAGAGTAGGTCCAAGTCTGCTCTAGCAGCTCTACAAAGAAAGGATCTTCCCAGCATCAGTGTTGTAAGAACTATATAAACTCCGTGCATGTGTGTGTGTGTATGTGACAGTGGCTGGAAAGACCCCTGGTATTTCTTCTGAAGCACCCAAGCAGAAGCTAATGGTCCCTCTTAGCTTACCAGCCACCCAGGCAGGGCAATATTTGAGTATTGTCATGTCGTGTCCAGTACAAGGTTACTCAGCACTTTATCCAGCCCGGATCTGAAAGGAAGCGTCACTGTTTTGACGTCTGTACATGGGAGCACGTATAGCACACGAGCCATACCATCCACTAAGTGGGATGGCTGTGGAAGCATGTCCTTTCTGCTGTATAGCAGGGTGCGCTGTGGGAGTCCCGCATCCCTGACCTGTTCCCCAAGGTTGAATTCCCAGGCATCAGCAGTAGAAAGTCTGCACACCACGAGGGAGTGGTGATCCCCTGACAGCACCAAGCAGTGCTTGTGGGCACAGGATCTGGAAACTGCTCCTGTGCCTAGAGCTTGGCACGGTGCTCTTGCCGCTCACTGAGGAGCCCAGCTGCTGGCTGTCACAGCAGGCACTGGGGTTGCTGCCACTGGGACCAGTGTCTCTTCACCTGCTGCCACACATTTAACTCCTGTTCCTCTTTCATAACCCATTTTACCTGACTTTGCTCCCAATGGCCGTGCAATTGTACGTTAGGGGACATCTACTCACATCTGCCCTGCTGGTGGTTGGGCACTGAGTGGAGAGCATGCCCCTGATGGCTTGTGAGGAAGTGACTGTGGGACCCAACACATCTCTGCCTCTCTCTTGCCTTCATTTTTATAGAGTGGGTTTTCACCCAAATCAAGACCTTCAGTTTCACACACAACCTTCAGTCTTTACCTCTTCCCTAGAATACCATGACATATGTGTAATCTGTACTCTTTCCCTTGCACGTCCCTTGCTGGTGGGGAGGGCTGGAGTGCCAGACTCAGGAGTCCAAGTGATTACATGGGACTAGTAATGAAAAGAGAAGGATGACGGTGTACCTAAAAGGCTAAAACAAGAGGACCAGAGTGGGGGTAGTGCACAGAACATCCCCAGCTTGCCCAGCACTCCTTGGAGGGGTCTGGTGCATGCTGCCCAGAAGGTCTCTGTCCCTAGATGGAAGGACACACAGAAAAGAATTAGATCCTGCAGTTGTGGGGAGCTTTTTGCCCCCCTTCCCCTGCAACCGAGTTTCATTCTTCTGGTATTAGGGTTAGCCAGTATGACGAGGGCCCTGGTGCTGTTGATGCAGAGGCCCCATGATTTTGTGAGGCTTCAGACAGGGATTTCATAGGCCGGAAGATGAGGGGAAAAAAGCAGAACGAGCCTCACCATGAGGTCTAACAGTCATTTCATTTTTGATGAAAGTGCTGGGCAGGCCAGCTAGGTGAGGTGATGGATCTGCTAGTTATGCATAAGGAAGAACTGTTTGGGGATGTGATGGTTGATGGCAGCTTTGGCTGCTGGAATCGTGACTTGGTGGATTTGAGATGAGTGAGGAAGGCAAGCAGCAGAGTAACAACTCTGCCACCAGGAAATGGGCATATTCAGGGGTTAGGTGAGATTGTAATGGAGGCTGCCCTCAGGGGGCAAAGCCACCCAGGAAAGCTGCTGAATTTTGAAGGATGACCTCCCCAAACAGAAGAAGGGCCCAGTGTGATCTGCAGGAAGTCAAGCAAGCATGGCAGGAGGCCAGCATGGATGAACAGGGAACTCATGACTAAGCTCAAATGAAAAAAATGAAGTGCACAGAAAGTGAAAGCAGGGTTGGGCTGCCCAGAAGGAACATAGAAACACTGCTTGAATGTGCAGGGGTGGAGTTAGGAAACGTTGGCCCACTGCTGAATGGGTTGGGTGTCCTATTGACAAAGGACATCGAAAAGGCCCCGGGCTTCACTAGCATGGCCTCCCCAGTCTCTGTGCCTAGTGGCAGGGTTTGGGAGAGAGAGGTACGTTAGAAGAAGATAAAATTGTAGGTCATTTAAGGAAACTGGACATACATGACCCTGTGAGACCAGACAGGATGTACCTGAGGGCGCTGAGGGAGCTGGATGATGTCATTGCAAGGCCATTCTACATCATCTTTGAAAACTCTTCGCAACTGGGGAAGGATCCTGATGACTGCCATGAAAAAGGTAAGTGTCACACCCATCTTCAAAAAGGGCAAGAAGGAAGATCCAGGAAATGACAGGCCGCTCAGCCTCACCTCAGTCCCTGGGAAAGTTTTGGAGCAGATCCTCCTTGAAACCGTGTCCAAGGACATGAAGGCACACAATGGACAAGAAGGTAACTGGGAACAGTCAGTGTGGAGCTTTACTAAAGGCAAATCTTCCCAATTAACTTCCACAGTGAGATGACTTGGCTGTGAGGATGGAGGATCAGTGGGTGCTGTTTCCCCTGGCTTTTGCAAGGTTTCTGACACAGTTTCCCATACATACTTGTAGCGATGCTGCTGCAATGAAGGTCAACCACATGCTGGGCTGCATTAGTAAAAGTGGAGCTAGCATGTGGAGGGAAGTGGTTGTTCATCTCTATTTGGTTCTTAGGAGGTCATACCTGAAGTACTGTGTCCATTTTGGGGTCCCCCAGCATAAGAAAGACATAGACATGTTGGAGAGTCCAGATGAGGTGGTTGGGGGCTGAAGCACAGCCTCATGAACACATGAGGAGAGGCTTATAGAGCTGGGTTTCAACTTGGAGGAGCGAAGGCTAAGGGGAGATCTTGCTGTCTGCAACTACCTAATGTGTGGCCGTGTCAGAGGTGCACACTGAAGAGGCAAGAGGTCGTGGACACAGATTTCAGCAAGGGAAATGGTGCTGCAAAATTTTTCCCCGTTTGAGTGGTGCAGCCCTGGGACAGGTACCAGGGAGCTGGTGGGATCTTCATACTTGATGGGTTTCAGAACTTAACTGGACAAGGTGCTGAGCAACCTGATCTTGCTTTGGGGTTAGTCCTGCTTTGTGTAGGGAGTTAGAGCCTTCCAGAGGGCTGGTCTGACCAAAATTATTTTAGGTTTCTTTCATCTCTCTGCATACAGGGCTGTATTCTAGTTTAATCTAAATATCCTATTTAAGACCGTAAAAGCTCCAGCATTTATTTTTAATTTTTGTATGTTATATTATAGGGTTTTTTTTGTATTTAAGTTTTCTCTGTCTAGGAACTCTCCAAGATCCTGTGGACAGGTCGATTGCTGTTATAACATATCTGGAAATAGTATAAATTATTTCAAAATCATAAATTGACATTAAGAGATTTTCTGTTGATGGTGTTGTGTTTACTAACATGTCTTCATGTTTTGCTTACAGGCTTTTTTGTGTAGGGACAGTGCTCCAGAATCTTTATGTAGTTCACCAAAGGCGAAACTTCCTTTAGCTGCGTTTTGCAACTCAGAATGCTTTACAATGTTGTTTCTAAACCAGTCTGTGTTTTGATGTTAGATAACAAGGTCCAGGGCATATGGAACTATGTCAGTTCACATTTTATTTGTTCATTAACCAAAAGGCCTAGATGAAAGTGAAGGAAAACTGGAAAGGCAGATGTCTCCATGCCTGGTGAAAAAGCTGATGCTTTGAGAATCTTGCCTAGATATCCGCAGAATTTTTCTGTAAAGACTTCTCTGTTGATATTGCATTCTGGACACCTCTTTCCTCTAGAATAAAAAGGTAATACCCACCTATCTCTAGTATAGGTTTAAATATGACAGCCATAAGGCTTTTTCTTTTTACTGGAATAATGCAATGGGGCTGTTAATGTCCTTTGATTGATGTGGTTGTTGGGGTGGGAAGTGGATAGGAGACCTTTTATGCAGGAAAGATTGCTGCCATAAAGTGCTTTCAAGTTTTATGGAGCTATGTTTCTATAAGCCATAATTTGTGTCCCTGAAGTTCTGGTAAATAAGAGATCATGCTGAAGAGGAAAAATGAACTCACCAGAAAATGAAAGTTCCCCAGTATTATGGACTGCCACAAACGTAATGGAATTTCTTTTCTTTTTTTTTTTTAAGTCCTCAAGGTCCATCACATGTATGTGTGTACCCAGAGGCCCCACAAAGCTTTGCCAGACAGGTTGAACATGCCTGTCCTTAATGGCTGTCTTGCTTGTGGGGTTGGCCTGCAGGTCTGAACATCTCCTGTCTGATGCAAGGTAGTGAGAAAAGCTGTAGGAGGCTCAGACTCCTTCCAGAAAGGTTATTGTCACCTTGAAAGTTACCTGTGCTCATGGGTATCACTGTGGCCCTAAACTTCGAAGTGATCCATAAAAGATGGCAATGTAATCTGGGAAGGGTCATGCAATATGCTTTGCAGTCATATCAACTGTGCTGGATGCAAGAAATATTTCTGCTGGTGGGATGGACAATCTGGGGCACAGGACTCGACTAGCAGTGGACCTGTGGTGCAATTTGGGGGTTTTCTGGTTGGGGAAAGCAGAACCACACCGGAGAGGACCGAGAGTAGATGCACCAAGCTTGCTGGAAAGAGTGTGTGCACCCAGCAGGAGCTACCTGGGTGCCTTGAGTTAGCTGAGGTCCAGGTTTTTTTTCTTTCCCTTTCAAATCTGGAAACTCTGCAGCCCGCACTGAAATGGCCCAGGCTCAGTAAGTCTGGTAAGATGAATCTTATCCAGCTCAGCAGCCATTATTTAACCTCTTCTTTCCCTGTTTCTGACTGAGCTCTTAACTCTGGTAGGATCTATTTTTTTTTTTCCCTTTAAGAAATTTTCACTGGAGCAAAAATGTCATGTGAAAAAGGGCATTTTCACCTTGGAAGGATCTGTTTCTGGAAGGTGAATTGCATCTCACCCTATGGTATGCACATGGTGAGACAGCTGTAATTTTTG
This sequence comes from Aptenodytes patagonicus, assembly GCF_965638725.1. Lineage (NCBI taxonomy): Eukaryota > Metazoa > Chordata > Aves > Sphenisciformes > Spheniscidae > Aptenodytes > Aptenodytes patagonicus. The sequence continues at coordinate 7,224,975 of NC_134970.1, forward strand.
CTTTCCTTTTAAGCATGTGGGAGGCATTAAGAGGTGAGGGTTGGTTCCCTGGACACAGTATTTGGAACACAAACCATCAGTTTAGGATGAAGAACTTTATATGCTGATTTTTTCCTCTTTTTCACTTGGTTGATACAATTCACTTCGCTGTAAACTCCCCAAGGCTTTGTTAACAGCAGTCATTAAGGAATGATATGAAGGAGGAAAAGGGACTTTGAGGATGTATCTTTACTCCTGATCACAGCTGAGACAATGGCATACCAGATATTTCAGGTGGAGGAAGCTGCTGCTAAGTACTGGCAAAAAGATGTCTGATGATGTGAAATCTCAGAAGCAAACTGCAGACATTTGGGGGAGGTAAGTCAGAGGCTTTAGTTAAGTTAGAGTTGGAAACGCCTCCTGCCAGAGCTGCTGTGTAGAGGGAGGTAAGAATCTGTGAGTGACCTGGGGGCAGGATTTAGCATCTGTTACACAGATCTGGAACACAGACCTCACGAGGTCTGCTTCTCAACCACCTCTTCCTACGAGGTACCTCTCCAGACTTCTGTGGCTTTGCTCTCTGCCCCCCTCTCCTGATACTGACTGCTAAAGATATCTGTAGGCTGTCTGCAGATAAGGGAGATTAGGAGATACTGAACTGCCAACTGTCTGTGCAGTACAACTTCTCTGATGCAAAATCTTTCTACTGTTTCTTGCTCATGTGGGAGTATGAAGAAAGCAGTGGTGCGGCATGTGCCGATGCCTGACTGTGGCTTCTCGCCTTTTTTGCCGTTCTTTGAAGACTGGGATTTTCAGATAAACCTGAAGGAGAAGGGGCTCTCCAAAAATCCCAACCTCAATGCACTGGTTCAGCGGAGGTCTGGAGGACAGGTGAGGGCTCCTGCTGTCCATTATGTGATGGGAGCAAAAGCCAAAGGACCATTGCTCTGCTTCAGCCACAGGAACAGCACTGCAAGTGACGGGACCATCTCAGCCTCTTTGATGGGCATGTGCTCCCCTGGAAATCACAGGTTCTGTTCACATTGGCCAAGATACAGCCTTGTCAGCATTTCCCCATCATTGCTTGTGCTCTCTGCAAAGCATGCAGGGCCTCAGCCTGTCTGCCTTTACGGCACAGATCTCCTCAGCCTGTTCCACTAATGCTTCTGTCTCAGACAGGCTCTGGCAGGACAGACCTCACAGTCAGATCAAGACCCTTGTCCCCTGCAAGCCCCAGGGGCTCTGGGATGTTCCTTATTCTCCAGCATTAGTCAAAAGAGAGTATTGGACTCTTCAAAGCTTTGCTCACTTGACTTACTACCTGGCAGATTCAGATCTGCAGCACAGTTTTATTTCTGTTTTCTTACAGTTTATTTTATTTTGCATGGGGTGATGAAGAGGTGTATGTAGCAGGAATCGGTTAACAGAAACAAGATTGAGATGAAACAGGAAGAGAAGAAGTGGTGAAGCGAAGTGGAGATAGAGCGATGGGGGTGGGTGAAGGATTTGAACAACCAGCCAGTCACAGCAAGGCGGAGAAAGGCCGGCCAAGCCGTAGAAACTGGACTGGAAACTGATTTGCCTTCTTGCCTTTTCTCCCTTTGCCCCTAAGGGAGTTAGTTCCCCTAACTGAACATGTGTGTGTCCAGGGTGAAATTCACTTCACTATGTTCCTCAAATGTCTTCAATGCGGTGGCAAAAGGAAATGTGAAACTCTGGCTATGTAACTTTTCCAAACCAGAAGTTTAAAAAAAAAAAAAGAGAGAGGAAAAATAAAGACCTAAATGTGAGAGTGGGAGAAGAAGGAAGAGAAGAGGTGGGTTGGAGGAGGTGGGAGAGGAAAATAATCCAGTTATTTTAATTGATTGATTCAATTGGCAAAAAATGCAGGAGAAAACCAAAAAATTAAAAGCATAAAAGGCTTTTTTCCTGAGGACTTGGAGCTGAAACAACTGCAGAATTTCTGGTGCAATTGTTTTTCTGTTTGTTAACTGGCTCCATTATTGTGGGGCAGCAAAGCAAAGGAGAGGAAGAGCCTGGCTGTGAAGCACTGTGTAGGAGCAAGGACTTCTTTTGGGCACCCCTTTAACCTCAATGGCAAATTTGGACCCAACTTCGCATCTGCTTTTTCCTTGAGGATTAGGGTCACTTTAGCTGTGGTGCTGAAGGCTGTAGTTTTCTGAACAGTTGATGTTAGGAGAAGTTAGCATTGCCACCAAAACAACTCATCTGGCTCCATCCTCCTCTCTTCCCCTGGTTCAGGAAATCAATCATCCATAATGAAACTAGCCTTTTGTTGTTGTTGTTGTTGTTGTTGTTGTTGTTCAGAATTAACCTCAAACAGTTCCTAGGTGGTGTGGAGCAGTTGCTGGATTTTATCCCTAGACTGGCAGCAATTCAGGATCAGTTCTTCCCACACACCGTGGTGTAAACATGGATGTAGGATGATGTTTTTGAGAGGAGGAGCTAGTTTTTGCCTCTACTCACAAAGTTCCTGGCGCTTTGCTCTCTCCAACGTCTTGGCTGGGAAAGTTATAGTAATAAGTTTTAAAAAGTATGTTTGGTTATATGCAAACAACAGGACCCCCAATGTTTCTGGTCAAGTGTCATGTTAGGATGAGACCAACTGTGCATCTCCCCCTGTTTCCCTCCTGTTCCTCTGCAATGTGATAGGAAAACCTGGACATGCAGGCTGGGAGCGTGCTGTGGTGCATAAGGAGATCCCTGAGCTGGACAATGGGAGAATCAGGACCATGGGTCGTGTCCTACAGGCTGAAGTTTTCTTTGTCTCTAAGGCTATCCCAGGCTGCTGGATAAGGAAGGGAGACAATACCTCAAAGAATCCAGTCTCTCCAACCAAAGAAAATGCTGTCATCGGGAAGAGGGGAAAATGCATGTTTAGTTTGTGGATGGCTTTGCTGTCAACTTGATTTGCACTTCAGGAAAATCAGCTAATTGGGTTAAAGAAATAGATCTTATAATGTTTATGTGTGATGCTGACTGGTTGGCCAATCCCCTCTGTTTTTAGGTTGTTGTCTCTGATGTGGTGTTAGTCATCACCTTCAAACACAGTGCTTTATTCCTCATGAAGAATGTCTCCCGTGTCCCCTGGTGGGTCTTGCTTTTTATTTTATATTTTATTTTATTTCAGAACATTTTGAAAAGGAATAAATAAAAAATGGATTCTGATTGTCCTGACTGTCACCATCCATTTGTGATGATAGTCATAAATGAATGAGCAGTTGCTTAATACTGTCAAAGGAAGTACTTTGGCAGCCTGGCATTTCTGCCCTTTCATTTTCGGGTGATGGAAACTGCAATGAGTAATGAAAGAGCATGTCTGGGTTTTTTTTGTGGGGAAAAGATGTCCCATTACTCTCCATGTTTTGGACACCAATGTGCCTGTCTAGAGCATGCCTTGTTTCCCTTCTTGGAGTTATGACCTTATTTGATATTAGCAATAGTTCAAAGTAGGTGACATTCATTGCATGATATACATGAAGAGCACTGCTGTGTCCCAGCCTTTACCCAGCCGTTGCCAAACCGTGCAATCAATAACAAAGTTGTAAAGCCAAAGAAGATTATTTCAGCATGTTGAGTAAATGTCTTAATTGCTTGCTATGGAGTCCCAGAAGAGCCTAGAAGGAGACTTCTTGCCATAGACTTGATTCCTTTTAGTGCTCTCGCAGCAGAACTGGCATCTTTCAGCTGTTAACTGAAGCTTTACATGTTCCTCAGCTTGTCACGTGCTCCTCCATAAACATCAGAACTGACTTTGGACACTGAATGCAAGAGTATCTATGGCTCTCTTGTGTCTCAAAGAAAAACAAATGGATGAGGGCTATGGGCAAAATGCTACCAGGTGAATCAGGACAGGATGCTGTAATTTAAAGTGAGCCATTCTATTTCCTGTTTCTTACGGTTTCCTAACATTGGAGTTCCACCAGTATAGCTCCCTTTACAAGTTAGTGCATACTTGTAAATGAGATTGCCATCATTGGATTTTGATACTTCACAGTGCTGAGATACCAGTCATGGCAAGTGGAACTGAGCTTGTTGAGCTGCTGTGGATGCCAGAAAAAGTCCAACATTTTGGCAAAAGAAAGACATGTGTCATGGGTTGACCTGGGAGGTGAGAACCACAGCTCTGGAAAGAACATAAGATTGCCATGCTAATCCAGTTTTGTGTCCTCTCTAACAGACAGTGTTGGATGCTGTAGAGAAATCCCTAATCCCCTCATTCTGTGCTGAGAAGGCTCGTTTACTGCTCTGCCCTAAGGCTGTGAATAAGCCCAGCTCTACACATTACAGCAGAGAATAATTGTCTTCCTTTCTCAGGATGATGCACAAGACAGTTTAGGATGGCAGTTGAAGGACTTTGGGGTGAGGCAAGGTGTTTTTATATAGAAATAAGTGAATAACGTGCACATATTCATGGTTACTGGATATTTGTGTGTGTGTGTGTGTGTGTACAAGCACATGCCTGAAATCAAATATACATACAATAGCATTTGCAGAGTATAGAAAGACAGAGCAGCCCATGTAGAGTGTTTTCTTGACCATACATAGGCTTACGTAGGAATAGAATTAGTGCCACGCATCAGTACAAGCTGGAGACTGACTGGCTGGGAAGCAGCTCTGCAGAGAAGGACCCGGGGGTCTGGGTGGTCAGCAAACTGACCATGAACCAGCAATGCACCCTTGTGGCAAGGAAAGCCACTAGCATCCTCGGCTGCATTTGGAAGAGCCTTGCCAGCAGATGGAGGGAGGTGATCCTTCCCCTCAGCACTGGCGAGGCCACATCTGGTGTATTGTGTCCATTTCTGGACTCCCCAGTACAAGAAAGGCATGAACTTACTGCAGAGAGTCCAGTGAAGGGCCACAAAAATTATTAAAAGGCTGGAGCATCTCTCATATGAAAAGAAGCTCAGAGAGCTGGGATGTTTAGCCTGGAGAACAGAAGGCTAAGGGGGATCTTGTCAGTGTATATAAATACCTGATGGGAGGGAATGAAGAAAAGGGAGTTGAACTCTTCTCAGTGGTGCCCAGTGACAGGACAAGAGGTGCAATGTGAAGAACAGAAAATTCCGTCTGAACATAAAACCCCACCAAACACTGGAATAGGTTGTCCAAAGGGATTGTTGAGTCTCCATGCATGGAGTTATTAAAAATCTGACTGGACGCAACCTGCTGTAGCTGACCCTGCTTGCGTAGGCAGGTTGGACTAGGTGGTCTTGAGAAGTCCCTTCCAACTTCAATGGTTCCGATTCTTTGATTTTGTGATTATTCTTGATGTAGATTTGGAATAGTGTGGAATTATTCTTAAGAATAAGTGATAAGAATGATATAAATACTTTATCTTTAAGAGCAGACTATGCCTGATAGGTTCTTACCCACCACTAGAACAATTAATATAAAAAGTATGATATTTAATAGTGATATTAAAATTTAGGAGAAGACAAATGACAGGTAGCCTTTGAGCAGGCAGAAGCAGCTTATCTGGAGTACAAAGAGGGAGAGGAGATGATGATCTGGAAGTACTTGCCAAGAAAGACAAATTAATACAAAAACTTCTGGGTGGATTTGAATACAGATACCCTTTTGTGATGGGATGCAAGGAAGGAGAAGTGTAAGACATGCTAATTAATCTCACTCAGATAGATTTACTATCGTGAACAGTTTATGGCACTGGAAGCTGAGAAAGGAGAATAAAAATGTTCCCCTAGCTTGCAGTTTAGCACAGCATCTAGTCTTGGCTCCTGCTGGGCCAGTCAAGAGATTGGTGCTTTGCTTTCCCTTCAGGCTGTTCAAGGAAGCACTTGAACTGCTGTTCATCACTTCTGGAGGGAACGAGACATCATCGGCTGCTTCTGAGCAATACTTGCCACAGGTAGCTAATGCAATGCACTCTCTGCATCCTCGTGCCTGAGAACCAGATGAAGGCTGAGAGGTGGGAACTCTCAGAGATGCACTTAGTCCTAACTCCCATCAAGTGACCAGCATTTCAAGAGCTTTTCAAGAGCCCTGTGACTCTGGCATGGGGAAGCTGGCTAGCCCATGTGCAGGGACATATTACTTGCTCCGTGTCCTGGGCGTGGATGCAGCAGGAGCTGCATCTACCTGCCTCCCATATTTAAAGGGCAGAGTGCCCTAGCTGGAGTAGTTCTGGTATTACAAGAGTGCTGTCTGCATTCTTACATACACACCGACTGTCTTGAGTGGACAAAGACAAAGGGAGCTCCAATCCCAAGTGGGGACTGCTGCTTGATTCCCTATGGAGCTGCAGAAAGAGCACATCCCAGTGAATATAAGGGAAAGAAAAGAGCCAGTTGCAGCATTCCCCAACTCCCTCCATCATTCACTCCACATTGAGGCCTTACTAGCAGTCATACAAATCCTAGATGTTTATTTCCAATCGTAAGTAAATACCAAAGTGCTTCAGAAAACATGTCTTTCTGCATCTTTAAGCACCTCTGCATTGTTAATATCTGTCCCCTGGGAGCCCTTTAGGATAGGAGACAGTGACCATTACTTAAAGACCCTCTGCCCCAGCCAAGCCTTAATTCTTTAAGTCCTGTGGGTCTCAGGAGAGGTGCCACAGAAGAGGTCAAGGTGTTTGACTCAGTTTATCACTGGACAGTATTTGAGTGTGATTCTTCTGCCTCACTAATTGCAAGGAAGTTACTCCAGTTTTGAGGCATTCAGGAAGCTGGAGCTTTTTTCTTTTTTCCAGGTTGGCTTTTCACATTGGGAACTCAGCTTTTCCTGTGATTTTTCCCAGGGGTCAACTTGACACTTGCTTGTACAATGACGTCCTAGACACCTGAAGAGAAGACAATGAGCAAGGATATTGAGTGTACTGGTATACCTTGAAACATAACTTTGCACATACTTTGCTTCCATCCAAGGTTTAAGAAATCTCCTAGCAGAATACTTCCCAGAATACTTCTGCTTCCCAGCAGTATACTTCCCAGCATAATAGTGGGAGAGTGTACTAGCATTCCCAGAGGAATCAGAACAAACTGTTAACGCCTCAACCCCTTGCAAGCCTGCCTCCTCTGCACCGTGTTCCCACCTATCGCCTTTCAAAGTGGTGCCTCTCCCTCCTCTGGGTATGGGAAGCATACAGCTGGAAGCAAGGTGGATTGCAGACAGACCTGTGGCTTTGACTGCATTCCTAGGAACACCCAGTTACCAGACTCATGCCTGAAGGCTGTAAGCGCGTAGGACAGCCAGCTCTCCGCTGCATGAAAGCAGTGTGGCCTTTACCCAGCAGAGAAGGAGTGAAGTGTGCTATGCCATCTCCTTGGCAACACAGGATGCCGCGAGGCAGTTGCTCCGTGCTCTGCCCTGGCTCCCTGCTCTTTTTGGGGTCAAACCCAGTGTCTCTTGTAGTTGAGAATCCTCTGTGAGGTCATCCATCAGATCTCACCTTTTTCTGTGCCTGTCTGCCCATCTTTGACTGCTCCATCCTAAAACTCTGACAGACACCATAGAATGCAGCAGATACAAGGGAAACCTACACCATGGCCAGTGGAGATCGAAGATCATAAGGTCTTTCACTTTGAGAACAGAAGCCAGTATGTTTGGTCCCACTGATGCTCTGGCTCTGGACTGTCTGTGCCTACACCAGCCAGCATCCCCTTCCTGGGGTCTGTGATGGAAGGAAGAGGTGCGTGGGGATGCAGGGCTGGGAGCGCAGTGTCCATATGAAGAAATGTTGGGTCTGGATGGCAGGGGAAAGATCCCAGCAAGAATTAGAGTTAACAAAATATTCACAGACAAAAAGTTGAGATGAAATGCCTCAGTTTTGCTTCCAGGAGCTCAAAACAGCAAATCCTGTGGGAATGAGATAGCCTGGAAGTTCCCAATCAGGTCTTGAACAGTAATGGTTCTTGGCGCATGTTTGGAAGAGATTGTCTGAAAATATGAATATGGTTTTGTGTCACCAGAGAGTAGGGAAAAGCCATTAACCCTTTGGTAGCTCAGGGTATAACCTGAAACTCCTGAGGTCAGCTGCCAGACCTGACGTGTGGTCTATCTCAGTCTCGAAAATGGGCTGGCATTCTCCAAAGTGTCTCTGCTTTTCTCTGACCTCCTTGGCTAGTACCAGATACTGCAATCCTATGCAGAGCTTGCTTCTCATCATTTCCATTCCCGTGGCTGCGGCAGTGCTGCCATCCCACGCCTTCCGAATCATGGCCCAGACTTCCAGAAATCACAACATTGGTGGAACAAACAATGAGCTTGAAAAAATAATACCGTAGGGTGCTTGCTACACTGGCTTTATTTCAGAGGAGTTGCAGATCTACAGCCGTGAGGGCTGGACAAGTGAAAAATTGACATCTGAGAGTGCCTACAAACTGTCTCTACATTGTCCTGTTAGACAATGCTTCCGGGTCCCTCAGGGCCAAAATCCTCCCTGAAACATGCTGTCTCTCCCCTTCAGGGTGTCCTGACAGTGCCTTGCTGACATGCAGGGGAAACCTCAAAGGTGCCCAGCCCTGACAATGGCTTCCAGAGCAGCTCTGCATGTCACCCAGCTGCCCAGAGGGCCTTTGCTTGGAATAAGCCACATCAGCCAAGATGTAACCCACAGGGCAGCGTGGCCTTGTTCTCCTCCCTTTCAATGTGTCCCACCACCTCTGTGCCCTCTTGCTCACTCAAGCTGTTGCAGGCAGTGCCTGCAAAGTGTGCCACCACCAGCTCCCGGAAACCTCTGGTGTGTCGGGGGGGCCCAGCACCACCAGCTGAGTCGGGGGGAATGCCAACCCAGTCTATCACACTGACAGAGCTGCAGCCTTACCACATTGGGACTCACAGCCCAGCTCCACTTGTCCAACCACGAGGTGCAACTCTCTGGCTGCTGTCTGGGGCTGTTTGGCAGCCAGACCTCTTCCAGCCAGGAGCAATCTTGCTACAGGGAGAGAGCCCACACTTAAACTTCTCTCTCACTCTCTTAGTTGCATACATCCCCTTCCAAAGGCTGGAATCTAGGGGAGCCCTGTCTCCAGTGAAAAGAGCTCACGATGCCTCAAGGACCTCTGGTTGCTGTTGGGAGGCCCATGTTAACATTTGGTGGCCTTGAAGAGGATCATCTGGAAGGGAGGCATCCAGACAGTGTGGTATCTCACTGCCAAAGCTTAGGCCAGGAGGCAGAAGAGCAGCCTCATGAGTTCTTGCTGGTGTAGAATGGGGAGCAAGAACTTCCCTGTTCTGGGCTTGCTGAAGTCATTTCACACCTCTGTTGGTTGACCAGCAGTGGTTTACATAGTCCAAGCTGATTCCTGATTGCTCATGGAACTGGGTAATCCAGGCCGGTTGTGTTGCCTGTGGAGCAGCAGGGTTACCCTCAGTTACCTAATGACTGGGAGAGGTCTGAGCTGCCTGAAGGTGGTCAGCCTGGCACCAGTAAGGGCCAAACCAGCTGCTAAGGAGGAGATGGAGTGGTGTAGGGTTGCTTTTACTTTTGTTTTTGATAATTATTGAATTTAGCGTTTGGTAGGGTGGAAAGCCACATATACACTGTTAGAGGTGTGATGAAAGGCACTTTAATGAGCATTTACCGGAGAATTCATACTCTGGATTTATGGCCCGCAATAGCAGAGGGAAGGATGCTGGTTTCTGTTTCCTGCACCTCTGCAGATCCATAAGCTCTCACTGTTTCTCAGGCACCTCTGTGGGACAGGACAGAACATGCTCTGTGTTTATGCTCCCTCCTTTCCTCTTCCTAATCTTGCCAGGGCCACAGCTCAGAGAGGGCTTCAGGGTGCATTTGCTCTAAATGGGCTCTGAGGGGCTCCACATGGCCCCAGGGAAGCAGAGGGAACAGATCTCATCCCTGCTCCATGACAAGCTTATACTCAGTTAAAGTAAGGAGGCTGGCCTGTGCAGAAGTGCTGTGAGGAAGGTCTCTGAGCCTGATGAGAGTTGGCTCTGTGGGGTAGAAAAGAGGGTGCTGGCTGGTGCGTTGTGCAGGATCTGTACCCAGTAGCTGTGTTCTCTTTGGGGTAGACAGTTCCAGGGTTGCCATGAGATGGGCACTGGCTTTGAGGGGCGACTGTTTCACCAGAGCTTCCCTGGAGGCAGCCTACAGACCCTTGATGGGAAAAGGTTCCACAATGAACAGCAATGAAGTGCTTCTGTGCTTTACAGTTTGTCTGCTTTCTGGGCTCAAAGCCCTTTGGGGTGGCCTGGTGCTCTCTCAGTCCCTCCTTCCCCAGAGGTGCCCTGCAGCCTTCCTTGGCATAGGCAATGTCCCTCTCACAGGGGACACCCTCCAGGCATGTGCCTGAAGACACAAGTGAGGTAGACACAAGTGAGGTAGAAGACAGGTTGAAGCAGGGATTATGGGTGAGCAGGGGGTAATGGTCAGAACGTACATGGGCAGCATCTACTGTGGATGCCCTGAGGGATGGAGCGAGGTGCTGTAGGGCTCAGCTGGGCTGCTCTGGGCTGTGCTGTGCTCTAGGACAGACAAGACCAGCAGGGCTGCTGGCCATTGCTTCATCTGTGAGAGAGGAGGTGGGAAGTCCCACACTGACTTCTAGGGGCCTGCATGCTCCGGAGGGCTTTTACCCAGCCCCACAGTGAAGTTTTCCACGGTTTCCTGGGGAAATGTTACTGCTCTTGGGAAGGACAGTGCCTGTGCCTGCATCAACCCTGTCATTATCTCAGGCTCTTCCTGGGTTGGGCACTCTCAGATGCTCTTCTTCCTCTTCAGCCAGCTCCAGAGGTGATGAGCATGAGCCCTGGGAAGCTGGCTGTGCCAGACTCCTACCAGTCTTGAGCTCAGACTCACCTGTTCCTCTTTGCTCAGTACCATGAAGGATGTCCGTAACGCTGTTTGCTAGTTGGTCTACCCCGTGGTGGTCACCACCTGAGGCACCTATGACAACATCACAGCGGGATGTGCCCAGCTAGGCTGAGACTGTAATAAGGGACAGGCAGGTTGGATGAGGGCTGTAATTCTTGTAATCCCAAGAGGCTCCAGCCATGGCAGCCTGTCCACGCACACTGACGTGTGTGTAGGAAGTGTGCGTAACATCCATACATTTTGGGAACCCTATCTACCAGCTGGGACAACTGGGGACTCAATTTCTGCTACATTGACCATGCAGCAGCCTGCTTTTTTTGTCCCAAGTACTGCTCAGCTCCTGCTACCATGATGTTGTGTGACTGTTCCCTGATAACCCAGTGCCCGTGGAGAGCTCATGCGCTCCATTTGTTGGGGACAGCTGTCTGTCAAGTGCTTGTTGGGTACCTTAACACCTGCTAGCGTGGTATAAATACTCCTGGCAGCAGTGCTGTGCAGGGGATTTCAGGCAAGAGAGTGTTGCGGTTAGCCTGTGACTTGTAATGATTCTCATTGTATCAGTGTCAGTGGGGTTTATTTTGGGGTGTCTTATAATTAGGGATTTCCTTATGGAGTTAGGATACATGCTGGGGAATTTGGATTTATGCTGGGGAGGTATAATCCCACTTCTGAAGGAGCATTTTATTTCTGCATATCGAACTAGATATGAGTCTTTCCCAGTCATGTGCACATGAGCAGCCCTAAGGAAATGGAAGAAAATGGCTCAGTGTTTTTAAAGAGCCAAGCGTAAGAACTGATTTTGAGTATCTGTAGGATATCAGAAGTCTGGATCAGGATTCAGGTATTACAACAGGGCATGTTTTTCATAGTTCCCGCCTGGACTGCATAGCAGAGCTTTGGATTTTGTCACTAAATTTGGGCTTCCCATCCTCTTCTCTAGTCTTTGGATCTCATTCCTCTGATTTCCTGCTGATGTCTCAAGTTTTTCTTCTTGAGATAAGACTACAGGGCTCATGTGCAGAGAAGGGAAGCAGAGCTAGGCTCTGGCTGGGGAGTCTGTCTTTGCATGGGAGACCCTGTTATATGATGTCTGTAAGCTTTTATACAGCAGACTCTGTCCTGCTCATGAACCCAGACACTAGATGCAGACAAGCAGCAGATCAGGGGTGCAACCAGGTGGGTCTGGTCCACGGGGTCTAGAGAGGGACACTGGTGGTGTAATTCTGCTGAGTAAAAGCAGGCGGTTTGGCTTTTGCCTCTGAAGAAGAGGGGTGGGGAGGAGATGGTGCCAGCTCATTTGGACACAATGCAATTTCCCAGTCCTCACTCAGGCAATACAGACAACATCCAAACCACAACAGCCCAGTTTCACTGGGAGAGGCAGCCAGCCAGGCACTGAATGAACCAACAAGGTGCTTTTCACATGCAAGAGGACAGAAGCCAGCCACTGGTCAGCAATGGGGCTCATTTATTATCTCACAAGAATGAATGACTTATACAGCTGCAGTAATGTCAGCAGAACCAAAGCTTTGCCCAGGGCCTGAGCTCTGACCGCGGGCTTCCTGCTGCGTTGGGCGGCAGTGGGAGGGTTTGTGATGGAGAGGATGGATTTGGGAGATCCCTGAGCTGCAGGGAGTGAATTTGAGACTGTTCCCAGTGGCCTGTGTCCTCCTGATGCCATCATCCCACAAGGCTGATTTCTGTTCCCTCCTTCTACACGAGCTGCCCTTAAAATGAGGGAGGGCAAATGCAGCCCCCAAACCGGCTATTCTGCATGGAGGACATGTACCCAAGAACCTACAGCCTCTTCCAGGAGTAAGGTTTGGGGGCAGTGAGGGAGCCAGACCCCATTTTCACTGAGCCTGACTAGGAGCCAGGTGGCTGTAGGCAGCAGTGCCCCAGGTGTGCTGCAGCACGCGAAGGTGGAAGGAGTGATGAAGGTGGAGGGAGCCCAGTGTTCCCTTGGGCGCCCTGGCCAGGCGCTGCCAAGTGACCTCAGGCAAAGCACGTACATTTCTCCGGGGAGGCGTTTGGATTTGGCTGCCTTAGGGTTCAGAGACCCCTTGTTAGACACTGTGGGCCAGATTGAAAGAGGGGCTGAGCATCCCCAGCTCCTGGTGTCATCTGAAAGTGGGGGTCCTGCCCAACCCATGAGGCTCCCAGTGGATGAAGCGGAGCCTCCCAAAATGGAGGTGGTCCAAACCTCAGGTGCACGCATGGATACACTGCTTTTAATCCACTTCCTCTGCTCTTCCAGTCGATGGCGTGGGGCAGTCACAAGCTCTTTTCCAGGGGTCTGTGGGACCTGCGGAGGACCCTGAAGGACAAGGCCTGAGGTCCCTATGGGTGGCCACATCACTGCAGTCGGCCATTTCCATGTGTTTCTGCCACAGCAATGGCTTTTGCTTGCTAAGACATCTCTGCCTTGAGAAGACATGCTTGGCTTTGCTGCAGGCTCCTCCCGGCTTGTGATGCTGTAGGATGACGAGGAGGAGGGTCTCCCTGACCCATCTCCTGAGCTGGTGGGGCTCTCTCCCAGGCAGTCCCTAGCAGGGGAAACACTTGCGCAGGGGGTTTATCTCCTCCCATGGCCAGCCCTGAGTATCTGGAGCTCAGTCAGAGCCCTTCCAGGCGAGTGGCAGCTGGCAGAGCGGTGCCGGTTGCCCAGGCAGGTATGATGAGGGGTGAGGGTAGATGGGTTGTACTGGTGCTTTACATGGAGCAGCCTGCTGTCACCTTGCTGGCCACCCAGCGCTGGGGCTGGCCCTCAGTGTGTGGTGTGGGGCTGTTTGGCACGGCTACTCAGAGGAGGTTTATAAGTGAGACGTGTAGGGCGGCGTGGGTGGGGAAGGGAAGAAGGCTATCCGGAGACTGCTGCCGGCCGGATCTCGACTCTCTGAAGCGATCAGCACCTCACTGTCATTGAGGCAGGGACAATGCTCAGAGAAGCCCCGCTCCTTCCCCCTGGTGCCCACCCTTTGCTGGCAGGGGACAAGCGTCATGGAGGGGAAGCTGTAGCTGTCGAGGATGGGGTGCACTCCCAGGGAATCAGGTGTCTCGAATATGTGGTCGATGTCAGAGAAGCTCACCAGAGCCTGTGTGGAGTCATAGGAGCTTTTCTCCATGTCATCGACCCCGCAGGACTGGGGGTAGCTCCCCTTGTCCTGGCTCTTCTGCCTCAGCAGGCGGAGGTCATCTCTGAAGTGGGGGTTGAAGAGCAGGTAGAGCAAGGGGTTCAGGCAGGCGGGCAGGGGCAGGACCACAAGGAGGACGGATTTGATGACCTCTGGGGTGATGAGGAAGAGGTTGAGTGTGGAGGAGAAGGTGAGGAAGGCCACTGGGCAGTAAAGGAGGCAGTTGGTGAAGATCAGCCAGGCCACATGCTTGACCATGGCACAGTCCCAGACAGCACTGAACTCCCCCTTCAGCAGGTTGCAGTAGAGTCGGATGTAGGTGCCTGTGATAGTCAGGAAGCAGAGCATGTTTGTCATCACCAAGGCCACAGTGAAGCCCAGGGTGGTGGGTTTCCCATCTGGGATGGGATACGGGAGGCAGAGAGGGGATGCTCCATATTCCCCAATGGAGAAGAGAGGCAGAACGGCAGCCACAGAGGACAGCAACAGGCAGCAAAAGGCAGCAGCCTTGACCTTGCCTAAGGAGGGTGACTTTCCATAGGCCCGCACACAGGAGACTGAAATGCTGCACTGCACGGCAGCCAATGTCAGCAGAAAGATGGCAGCCTCGGAGGCAAACACTGACAGGAACCCCGTCACCCTGCAGCCTGCGCCGGTCTCCCATCTGGCGCCATATTTGGCAAACTGGCCGTAGGTCAGGGCATCGACGAGAGCCAGCATACTGCAGTAAATGCCAGTCAGCATGTTGGCTCCAGCTATGGAGCCGACGATGAACTTAACTGGAGAGAGGTAGCTGGGAGAGGCAAAGACAGCCAGAATGACCAGCCCATTGCAGAGCACTGAGACCAGAACGATGACCCAGACTCCCAGGCGGATGATCCAGCTCTCAAACAAGTGATCGCAAGGCTTGAAGGGACCTGGAAGAAAACAAAACCCAAAGTTAAACCCAGAATATGCCACTCTGCTCTAGTGGTGCTGTTTGGAGCAGCGGCCAGGTCCCAGCCCTCTCCTGTCCCCACCAGCCCCTTGCCTGTTGAATGCTGAGGGCTGGAAAGGAGCATGCAACATTGCCTGCCCTCTTCTGCAGCAGAATGGCAGCAGTGCTGCCTCTTGGCTCTGTCCCAGCTCCCCTGTGCTCCTGTCCCCACACTGGGGTGCCTCTGGCATGCCGACCAGGGCCTCCTCTCAGATCTTGTCCAGGGCAGAAACAAGGTGCAGGGAGAGGTCATATGTGAAATGTGAGAAATGGCAAACTTATCAGAGCTCCCAAAATGTAAAAAGGTTGGGGCCTTGCATTGCCACCCCATGACCATATGCGTGGCAAAGCCTTTTTGCTCTCATGTTTCACCTGCCCTATGCTGTTCAGGGGGGCAGAGTCTGAGCTCCAGGTGGGCCTTTGTCCAAAGGAACTCATGACCATAACGCCCCACATTTCTGTGGGACTCCAGACCCACTAACACTCCTGGTGTCAGCCTGGCATTTGGGCCGCTCTGCCATTAGCTGCTCCTTCTCACGTACCCCCTGGGATCTTGGAGTTAGTGGTGTGGAGATGTGTGAGAGATGGCAGGATGCTCTGACGTTGCCAGCCTCTGCCCTTACACTCAAGACCTTGGCTAAGTGGTGTCTTATTGTTTCTGCATGAATGACCTCTGCACGGAGGGGATGGCCAAGGTGAGATGAAGTGTTAGAGCAGGAGGGAGAGACAGCAGGCGGGGAGGAAGAGCGGGGAAGGGACAGAGGGGCCTGGGCAAGGAGAACATGGGAGGATGTCAGGAGAAAGAATGGTGGGGGGTGGACATGGGGAGAAGGGGGAGTGAGAAGGGAAGGTCATGGAGGGGTAAAAAGGGGACTGGTGGTGGATGCTGTTTGCCAAAGGAAAAAGAAGAGAGCGGGGAGAGACAGTGCAATGAGAGACAGTGGCCTCTGGGAGGGATTCAGATGTTACAGTGAGGGGCTCAGGGTGGGAGCTCAGCAAAACCAGAAACAGGACGGGCCAAGTTTTAGGCAGCAGAGAGCAAAAGAAATTAGAGGAAACTGAGAAAGCTTGTTCAGCTCAAAGGGGGTGGAGGTCTTTGGCTGACTTTCCTCAGAGAGCCACCACCTCTGTACCCAGGCAGCAGGGCATGCCCTCTGCTAAAATCTTGTTCCTTCTTGTCTCTTTTGCAGCAAACTCAGTGGGAAAAGTGGTGAAAACTCCATCCCTGCCAGTGTCCCACAGCTGCCTGGATGGAGCCAGGCTTCTCCAGCCTTCAGCTGTGCTTGTGTAGGACACCACTGAGCTGTGAACGGGGACAAAATCAGAAGGCAGCTTCCTTGTGTCCCAGCCAGCCTGTGGCCGCTGGGATGTTTTTGATGGAAGTAAGGAGAAAGTGGCTAGGTGCAGTCCAGCACCTCCCTTCTCTCCCTTTCTCAGGAAACAGAGTAAAGTACCCTTGCAGTTTGCAGTGCTGCAAGTATGATCGGGAGATCAAGGACAAGATCTTGTCATGCAATATTCTGGGCTGGCTGGGACAAAGCAAAGTCTAAGTCTTGCAAGGGAACAGGAACTTCTTGAGAGCCAAGAGTCTGACTGCGGGCAGGTTGGTGGATGGAGGAGCTGGAGATACCTGGGACTCCTGGTCAGGGTTACCATGACCTTGTCCTCTCCTCACAGGAGGGCAGCTACATCTGAGTGGGAGAAGGAAGCTCCTCACTTGTCCCCAGTTTGGCCAAAGCACAACCATTCAGGGTTCTGATCTGCACATCTGTGAGACACTGCAGGAAGGGTCATGGGATCCTGGGGATTTAGAGAAGCTCAGTGGATCCCAGCTGTGTTCAAAGGGTTTCCCTGGCTGCTCACCGGGGCTTGGCGTGCACTGAATAGTGGGGTGCAGCTTTGATTCCTCAAGGTCCAGCTGGAGGTCATCTGCCTCTAGGTCATCTGGGGAGAAAACAATGAGAAATGATGCTCAGAGAAGAACGAGCAGGGCCATCAGGGCTAGATGGGCCAGAAGCTTTTCCCACTGCGTGTCCTCAACACAGACTTTTCAAGCCAGTTCCCAGCCCACAGGTTCAAAGTAGCTGCTGGTGTCCAGTTTGTCCCCTGCAGTCACTGCTGTAGAGGGAGAAGGTCTTTTAACGTTGGTGGGTTGCAATGTGGCCAACCCCTCTGTTTTAGGTTACTCCCAACATTTGAAGTGTAAGAGCCCCAGATCCCAGAGTTGTGTGACTGCAGATCCCTCCTCCCTGCATGCTTTATTAAAAATAAAGAAATACTCTAGCCTATGTGGTTACAGAAAACAAAGCCTTCAAATGCATCTTCTAAATGGAAGCTTTCTGGGCAGGCCTGGTCCAGCATTAGTTCATCAACAAGGACTTTGGAGCTTTGTTCAAAGAGAGCCATTAGCCTCTACTTGCAGCAGAAATTCGTCGTCAGCAACCACCACCAAACAGCTCAGAAGCAAAAAGACAAGAGAACCCAACATTTATTGCTTTATTTTATGTCCTATGATTTCTTGGGACTGTGGTGCCTTGTTTTTAACCCTGGAGGTTCCCAGTCCTGGGTTTGCTTAAAGGCAGACTGATTGCCCATGCCTGCAGACTTTGGATCCCGTGGGGTTTATGCAACCAGACTGCACTGCCCTCAGAGCCCAGCCTGCTGGGCCAGCATCTCCATCACTCTGGCAGCTGCACCCTGAGCCAGGCTTGGGCTCCCTGAGGGTCAGGCAGAGACTCCCTGGCTGAAGGAGAAGCTGCTGGAAGAGAAAGGGGCTGAGACCTCAGCTGTGTTTTCGATGGCATGTAGGTGTAGGTCATCACCAAGGAGAATGGCATCCTCTTAATCTAATCCAAGACATACTTTTCTGCTTTGTTCCTTGTTCATCTTAAACTACCGCTGATTCACAGCGCTGGGACACAGTGAGAACAGCTGCTGTCCCACTGCACCATCCCCACCCATGGCACAAGCACAGCCTTCTGCTCCCAGTGGAGACCTCCGGAGGGTTTTCTGTGGGCGGGAGGAAGGGGAAAGGACGTGTTTTGTGCTTGCTGCAGCCCGATAGCCAGGGAGCTGGATCTGTGGCTGTGGGATGAACTCTCCCTTGGATGATACGGATGGATGCTGGTGCCCAGGTGTGCAGCTGGCAGCTCAGACACTGGCCAGGAAGGCTAGTTTCCACAGTGCTGAAGATATGGCTAACCTAAGTGGGATTTAGTTGCCTATTCTGCTTAGAAATGGTGCCTCTCATGAGGTCTGGTCCCTGCTTGTGTTTGAAAATGCAACTGTGATTATTTGATTAAAGAATGATGACAAATAACATGCTATCTTTAGTGGCTCCTGACAAGCATTGTGGCTTTCTCGGCTTCAGTGAGCTTTGGAAAAAAATGCCATTTAAAAAATCTGTCTGTATAAGAGTTGAAATATTACTGCTGCTTTGGAGTCTGGCAGGAAAACACTCACAGTGGGATGGAAAAATATTTCCTCCTTGTATTTTATAGTCTTATAAATCTCCAGTGTCTTTTCCATCCACAGTGCGGAGGCTGTGATGTGCAGTCACGATACGCAAATCAATGCAGAGACTTGCACCTTCTCTGCCCCCCTGCCACCCAAACGATGGTAGTGTTAAAGTGTAATCTGCCCCCATCCCTTTTTTCTTCAAAGGGCCAGAATGCACAGAGGCTGGTTTTAAGCATAGGTTAAAGATTTGCATGAGGTAAAGGCAGCGATCTTTTGTTTTGCCTGGGCTACTGAGCTAGGTGTGAATTGCAAAGCAATCCTTGGCCAGCACAGTGGGATTCAAAGCAGAAAATGTGCCTCTCTGCTGGAAATCAGTACTTCTCCCAGCCTGGGAACTGTAGAGAAAAGAAAATGGCTGTTGTGTTCTAGCAAGGCAGACTGCATTGTTTTTGAAGTAGCCCTTATTTACTTGAATTTTGCTAAAACATCTCTGCTTTCTGAGGCCTTATGGAAAAAACCACTTTGCTAGTAGGGCCCTTTCCATGGAAAATGGTTCCCAGTTGGCTGTACAAACACAGAAGTGGGAGGGAGAGGAGGAGAATTGCTGGAGAAGGAGTAGAACAAAAAACATGGGGCTGGATGCTTCTTCCCCTTTTGTATTGTCTGCCTTACCCAGGGCAGTCCCCACGCGGGGTTTGCAGATAATTGTGCTCTACCTGAGAGTTAGGGCATGGGTGGCTGCAAGGGGCCTGGGCAGGTGCTTTCTGGGGGACTTGAGTAGCCTTCTTGAATGACAGAAGCAGGAAAAGTGTAGCTCTAAGGACCCTCCAGGGTTTGCTGGATGGTTGCAAAAATTAATTAGTCAGCTTTACAAGCTAATGGAGGTGCTGGACTGGGTAAAGCAGTGTCCTATTGTCGAGGATAACCATGCAAGTGTGTTCTCGCTTTCTATAGCTTTGTTCCATTATTGCAAACATTGCTTGTAAGTAAATACATCCTTTTCTATCCTCAAACCAGTGGTCCCCAAGGGGGGTGCTGGGACTGTGTTGGAAGTGGCTCGTGGCAATGGTAGTACTTGCACTTTGCCTGTCCTCCCTCTGCAGCCAGTTTCAGGAGGGTGGCAGGAGCGAGCTGCCGGGGAGTGTCGGGTGGATGTCTGTGTGACAAGCCCCCGAGCCATCTTTGGGCTGCTGCCCAGCCACACGGGACGGGCCTGGGGCAGGGGGTATCTGCTAAACGCCGCCAATTATAATCCAAGGCATATCCCAAGCACCAAAAATTTTGGAAACGGGACCTTAAATATCTGTTGTGACAAGGTGACAGTGGTGAGACATGCACTAACCACACTCCTTTGGGCCTCGGGTGGCCGCTACTCAGATGTGAACGGACACACTTTGGTGGTGTCCGGGGGGTTCCCAGGCATCCGGGGCCCTGGGAGGATGGGAAAGAGCTGAGCTGGCCCTGGGGTCCGTGGCACCATGTGCACTCTGTGGCTGAAGTCAGACGGTCCCTTGGGCGCGGGGCTCGGCTGAGGGATGGGTGCTGGATGCGGGAGCGGGACACGCTGTGGGAGGCAGCATTGGCTGGCTGCTGGAGCAGGGCTGTGCCACCGGGGACCCATTTCTCGCCCCTACATCGCTGCCTGGGACAAGTTGCCTTTCACCGCCCAGCTGTGAGGTTCCGCGGACTTGTTTGTAAAGGGTTCCTCAGTCCCTTCCTAGAAGCACTACGCAAGGCTGAGAGGACACGGCTATCTGGAAGCGTGCCCATCCCTCTCACAAGTTCTGCCACAGCATCCAAGCGCCCTGATGAGCCTGGCTGAACACTGCAGGGACAGAGCCCCGAGTTATTTTCTCTTAATGAGACCACTTTATCTTTCGCATGGAAGGAATGTTTGGAAGCTTTTTTCCTCTTTAATGAGGAAGTGTTACAAAATTCATATAACACAGCTAAATACCCCTGGTGGCCATCAGAAAGGAAGCACTGGGAGCAGAAATAAAGCAACAATTAATTCAGTAAAACAGCAATATCACAAAACCCTCATCGTCAAGAGTAGACCATGCATCGCTGAATGGTAAGGAGAGCTGTCTGTGAAAGCTGCGCATAGTGAGGCAGGACATTCTTGTGCATTTCACATTTGCACCTCTGTGGTTTGATATTTCAGACAAACCCAGTGCTTTAACATCTGAAAATGTGGGCCTTTACGAGCTGCTAATAGTGTCATCTGGCACGTCTTAGAATCACTCAGCATTCCCCTCTGGTCCTAATATCTCGTGAACACACATATAATCCATGAGACTGAGACTGGCTTGGAGGCCTGGGAGCCTGTGGGAGGCATTGATCTGCTGACTGGGCCAGGAGAGAGTATCCTTTGAGACATCAAATGCTTTGGTGCCCAGCAAGAGCAGGTCTGTAAGCAGTACTATGGTCCCTGGTTGCAAACCAGGTCTTTTCACAGATGCTGTAATTTGCTGGGCAAACACCCCAACTATATGCACAAGGACTGTTAAAGTATGGGCTGCATTAATGATGGAAAAACTGACCCAGCTGAGAAGAAATTCCTGCAGCAATGACGGTAACATATGGCTCCTCTGTACTGTCGGCCCAGTGTAACCACCAAGTCTACCATGCTTCCAGGAGCCACATCGTGCTGGTAGGAATCACACTTGCTAGCCCCTGGCTGGACTTTCTACATTGCTAAAGCTTATTCTTAGTCTGTGAAGGATTGGGGCAGGGCAGATGGCAGGAGCAGAGACGCAGGGCTCGTGACTCACTCGCTGGCTGTGTCATAAAGTGTCTGGGTCATCCTGCCTCCCACCACTGCTGAAACACAGAAAACCCAACTAAGCTGGGTCACTATCTGGCTCCAGATCTAGTCCTGCCCGCTTAGGATGCAGGAGGAGATTCTGCAGAGCCCCTGGTTATAGCTGGGTGCACGGTGCTCCTGGGAGCAGGTGAGTCAAGTGCTCCTCAGGGACTCAGCCCTCTCCCCATCTCCTACAGACACACAGCATGATGTGGTTTTGCCTACAGGGCGTTTCAGACCTCGGAAGTTCATGTGGCCTCTGTATTTACACAAATATATAAACAAATGCAGCATCCAAGCTGTGTCCTGAAATGCTATTTCCACTCTCCAGCAGTTACAGAGGAAGCAAAAGAGCTCATGCTTTTCTTCACATTATTCTGAGATTCCCTTGCAAAAGGATCACACCAGCTTTCTGCCTGGAGCTGCTGTTGTGCTGTGAATCTGTGGGTGCAGGAGGTCTGCTGACCTTGTGCAACAGATTTTATGGAGGTCTATGCAGAAGTGCATTTTGGAGCACAGAATAAATTGCTTCTTGAACAGAAGGCTCTGCTCGTCTTTAACTTCTGCCCTGCATAGGCTAGCCCCCATGCTGAGCTCATCATATTCCCCAAACGCGTCCTTTTGTTCATACCTAACCCTGACCTTTGCTGTGGCATCAGGGTATATGCACAGGAGTGTGGACATGGGTCTCTTTACCTCCAGCCAGCTGCACGTTCCAGTCCTTCGAGTTCCTTCACTCAGATTAACTCAGATTAATCCTAGGGCCCATTCTCTGTATGTTGTACCAACAAAGACTGATGTCCTGCCAGAGGCTCCGTATTGCCCAGAAGCCTAATGCCAAGCCCCGAAGCTGTCCCATATAACCTCAGCCACCTTGCTCAGGTGGCTTGGGTAGCCTCCCGCCAAATTAGCATACATGTCCATCCTGTTGAGGGCTGCCAGATCTTTCTGTCTGATTGTGAAGGTTTGGATGCGCCAGACCAGCTCCTTCTCCAATGCAGTGACACTAATTGAAGCCCATTCACAGCAACTGGCCACCAGAGCTGGAGAAGGATCAGTCTGCCTTCCCTGAGGCAGATGTAACTCCACGGCTGGCAGTGGGACCACTCCTGCAAATGCAGGATTGCATCACCATTCGGCCCAGTTTACTTACAGTGATTATCAGCATGACCTGGAAACAATTCCATGGTCCTCTTGTGGGGATCCTCCTCCTCAGGGCTCATGTCTTCTGCCTCCCATTGGTTGGACATCTTGAAGAAGCTGCTGCAGCTTCCATAGGCACAGCACTGGTAGGCGTAAGGTACCTCGAGGACTCTGCAAAGGGGGAAAGCAGAATTTTTAGGTGCGTCACCTCCATGACCTGACTCTCCGTTGCTTTGCACTTTTTGCTTTATTTCCACATGTGACACAAGCCAGTCTATCAGTTGATGGTTACATTGGAGCAGGACTTTGCTCTGGTGAAGGACTCCATGTAGGACAGAGTGTGGACCCGAGTCACCCCACGGTGTCTCTGCACTGCCCCACTTTTGGCGCTTAAGACACTGTCTGTCAATAGGATGTTGTCAAACACCAGGTTTGGAAACTGCACTAAACTTCCTCGATAATTCCTAAAAACTTTTCTGCAGTTCTCCCTAGACTGAATTAGCCTTTCTTTACCGTGCCCTTTGGCAATATGCCATGTGCATGTGGAGTCTTCATTTTTTACCCCAAGGCCATTTTTTGCTGGGCATCCTTTCTTTTGTTCAAGGTGAGAATCTTTCTGAGAGCTTGAGCAAGTGCAAGGTCCCCCTTGCTAGTTGCTGAAGGCCAGAGAAGCACCTCCAAACTCCCGTTCCATGACCGTGGCTCACCCCTGCCAGCTCCGGCAGGGAAATCTCAGGTCTCTCAAGTGTAGCAAGTTATTTTAATATGTCTGATTTCTTCTTGAAAGTAGAATTGTTAGTTGTTAATTATAGCATGTATTACAAGGTTAATTAAACAGCAGCTGAACATCATCTGGATGAAATACCAGGCTATCAGTCAGCAGCTGCATTTCCTTCAAAGACAGCAAACTCTTGCTTCTTTGCTGGAAGTCAGGAAGACTGCTGATGAAGGCAAAGGAACCTCAGGTTTTCCAGACAATTAAGGTCTTCTGACAAGATCAGTAAATATGGTGAAACTCTATATTCTAAAAATATGCTTTTGTTTTAAGTTCCCAAACATTTCTGGCTGAGCCCCGGGAGGCTATGGAAACTCTGTATACAAGCTTGCTTCCTGTTGTAAGCTCCAAATTAAATCCTATTATTGAAAGGTGGTAGGGAGGTACAGATCCTCCCAGGATGGCTAAGAACTGTTCTCAGATGATTCCTCCAGACATATGCCCCAAGAATAAGACTACTTAATGGCAGTACCCCAAAATTTAGGAAAAGTTAATGGGTCCGTCGCCTGGCGTGGTTCAATGAACCACTCCTGCAGACTCAGTCTCTCTGGTACAAATCCAAACCAGCTCCACAGATGTCAATGGAATTAGTTTAGAGGAGGAATGCCCCTGGAAGTGCTGAACTTGACCCGCTTTGCACAAGGGACTGCCATCCTGGGTGTGGAAAGCCCTCCAGAAGCTTCTGGTATCCCCTGCATTTGGAAACCAGTCATGCAGCAGATCCCAGCTATGATGAGTCAAAAAAGTCAGAAGAGAAATCTCTGCAGGCACCACTGCTGAGGCAGACCAAAGTGAGAGCTCCACACTTTTCCTTGGACCTGAGCTATTAAGGCCAATGTTGGTGCAGTGGCCTGTGACCCCAGCAGTGGGTGTCTAAATTTGAGAAGCTCCAGCCTTGGGAACCTGTACTGGATAAGTGGGAGCATCAGCTCGTGCATCCTTGGCTCCAAAGGAACTACCTGGGAGACCCAAGCAAAAGATGGCTTCACCTCAGGGGAATTTGCATCATCTGGACCATGGGCCCCTCAGCCTGAGGGCAGGTGCCACACTGGAGACCCACCACTGAGGGAGGGTCAGGAGAGCCAGAGCCTGCAGTGCAGCACTGCACTCCGAGCCTTTTGCAGCCTCGTCTTGCTCAGTTTGACCCCTTCAGGCTCCTCATTAATCCATAGCAGACAAGACACGGCCACACAAACAGAGTTTACTGAAGGAAAGCTGGATGTCGTTAGCTAGGACTGGCTTCTGGGAATGTTTTCCACTGAGAGGAGCCCTGAGCTGGGCCTGCTCCATGCTTTCCACTTGTGTGTGTGTCTGGGGTGGGGGCAGCGGGCCCGGGAGCGCATCACTGCTCTCCCGTGGAAGACTTTAAAAGATGAGACGCGTTAGCAGCAGATGAAGCTTCCTCAACCTATTGGCCTGAAAGGATGGAGGAAAGCATGAGATAAACAAGGTAAACAGGAGGCTGATTGCTATAAGCAAATACAGGCTGTGCTGAGCGCCAGAAGTGAAAGAGCCAACACCACCAGTACCTCATTTTGGGGAAGCTCTCCTTGGTGAAGGGCTCGGAGAGAGCGGGGTTGCCTTGAAGCTTCAGATGGGTCAGTCCACCCAAACCATCCAGAGGCAGCGTCACCAGCCGGTTATCAGTCAAGTCCCTGATGAAGGGAAAGCAGAGAGGGAGACCGCAGTCAGGGTTTTGCTGCTCTGCTCTGCCAAGCAGAGGCTTGGAGAGCCGTGCTGCCTGCCTTGATTGCTCCCTTAAATGCGATGCTGAAATGGGGCTGGGTGCTGCATGGGGACCAGGATCCTCTGAAGATAAATGGATTGATACTGCTGTCCCTGGAGGAAATGAGGGGCAGGGATTAATGCCCACGCTTAAAGCTCTGGGTGGTATCTACCTCCCTGTGCACATGTCTGCCCCATGTGTCTCTTCCCCCACCACTTCCCCCATAATAGGGCAGGTATGATTGCAGCTCCCAGCTCATAAAATACCCGAGAGTCTTGGTGAGGGGGCTGAGGACTGGGGACCCCTCCAGAGCCAGCAAAGATGGTCTATGATGACTCTTGCTGAAATGGTCTATCATGCTGATCTTTCATAAAGGTATTGAAGGCAGGTATGAAAGCATCAGAAAGCGGAGGTACTGGCTTAAGTATTCAGGGTGAAACCATCTTGAAGATGGCCTCTTCTGCACTCTCATCATCCCTCTAATATTGATAGGAAAGCTTGGGATTTGGTCTGCCCATGTCAGCGCTGAGACATGCACCTCAGCACTGCACCCTTCTGATATCTAAATGCCAGGTGTCCCCGTAGCTTGGGGAATCAGTCTGAGGTCCTCAGATACCTGCTGTCCATGGCCCACTGTGAAAGAAATACCGTTGCAACTTACAGCTTGGTGAGCGAGTGCAGGGTCACAAAGGCTTCAGGGTGAATAAACTGGATGTAATTCCAGCTCAGGTCTCTGCAAGGCAAGGACATGCCAGTAAGAGGGGTGCAGAGCAGGACAGTGAAGCTGCTGACACCAGCCTGGTCAAGGGGTTCGATGCGAGCCAATGTGGGATCTGTAGCCCCTTGGTCGGCAGCAAGTTCTGTCTCCTTGCAGCTCCCTGGAGACAAATACATTTGGGTCTATATATGGGTGGTCTCTAACAGAGGGCACAAGAGTTTGCCTTGCAGGAGCTCCTCTACTGAGACCAATGGGAAAGGTTCCTTTTTGGGTTCATTTCTGTAAATTTGGAGCTTTAATGCTAGCATGCTAAACCTCAGAGCATTAGACGGGTTATGTCTTAGTGCCAGAGCATCCCTGATGTGGTCACACTACTGGGTGCCCAGGCAAGGGCAAAGGGGGTCAGGAGCTGTGTGGAAGGCGAACCAAGAGTGTCTCCTGTCATGTACAGTTGGCTTGTTTTTGGGGAGGATTCCTTGAGGCTCCTCAATAAGCTCTGCTTCCATCTGAGCTAGAGGGCTCATCTCCCTCCGTCATCAGCAGAGAGGAACCTGTATATCAAGAAGCATTTCTTCTCCTAAGGTTGGCTACATGAGCAGTCTCCTACATGTATCTACATCTCTCCAGCTCTGAAGGAAGCCAGGGGTGCCTGCCCAGATGTGTGTGTCTCACTGCAGAAGGCGAAAGTTGGGTGAGTTGGATCCTTCCCACAGGGACCCAGAACATACCCAAAGGCAAATGCTAGAGCTTACATGCTCAGCTGTATGTTTGTGTGACTACAGCGTGGCAGCAGCATGCTCCTATTTGCATACTTGTCTGTAGCGTTACATGTAATACGTGAGTGTTCCTGTGCGGTTACAAACATGGTGTACACGACACTCATGGGATCTCTAGAATGCTGGCCTATTAAATGACACTCAAATTGCTGCACCATGGGAAAAAACTTTTGTGCTATTCAGTTCACTTCCTAACAGAACAGTAAATAAAGACCGTCAGCACTTGGAGGGCTCTTCCCACATGTCACAGGGAGAATCACGCCCTGCAGAGCCTTACTAGCTTCTCAAAGGTGCCGAGCACTTGAGTGGGCTGTCTACTGCAAGGTCATTATGCGTGTATGATATTGTGCATGCTTGTGTGCACTTAATACATCTAACATATGCTTTTGAGTTGTGGGGAGACAGTCCCAAATCGAACGGGATGGTCTGCACGGATGTTCCAGGAGTGCACGGCCCAGGACTAGCATGTGTAAGGAAAGGGGTGCTAGAGCTCATGCACACCGTGGCAAATCCCCGCCACGAGTCCATGTCTGCGTGGGCATTTAGGAGGCAGGTGTCCGTAATGTGTGCTGTGCGACATACGAGTTGCAGCGTGTGGTTAGAGCATGTGGTGTGGCGTGTCCGCATGCCTGGCGGGTAATGAGTTTATTTACAGGGTGTGTCTGCATGCAGAAGGGAAGCCAGGCAGAAGGTTTGTGCCCAGTTCTTTTGTAAGGGGAAGTGGAAGAGGGACTGGACAGCAAAGCCTCCCAGCAGAGGCAGAGGGAGTGGGGTTGGGAAACCACATCAGCCTGGCTGGGTGCTCACGGTTCCCCTTCCCCCAGCAAAAAGCCCAGTCATTCCCCCTGCCAGACAAGACTTACATGGAGCGCAGGGCCATCAGCTGCACAAAGGTGTCTGCTCTGATTTCATGGATCCTGTTGTGCTGGAGACCACTGAAAAAACAGAAACTGGTTTGAGAAAATAGCTGAAGGCAGTGTTCATACTTTGTAGGGATTTTTGTCCCATGGCAGCAGATGCAAACTGTCACAGTGGAAGTTGTCATTCGAACTTGGGAGACCTACTCTTATTCCAAGGGGTAAACAGGATGAACAACAAACCAGCTCAAAGCCATTCTGTCCTATGGGCAGCTGCAGGGCTCAGACAGCCTCTCCTTTTGATGCCATCATGGCACATTAAGGTGCCATTGATGTGCGGTGGTTAAAGGTGCCCCATTATCTCCAAAGCCACACTGATTTCCCACTCTGCTCCACTGTGAGCCTGCAAACGCTTTGTCCAGAGCAAAAGAGGAGAGCTTGGATCTGGTAAGTCGGCAAACAGCTCTGTGTGACCCTTCAGGAAGGACTATACGGTGCTGCCCTTTGCCTTGGTGATGACGAAGGGGGTTTGAGGGCTGAAGGCATCTCAGCTTTTCATGAAGAAGTATCCTGATGTGTTGCTGAACCCACCATCCACATTCTGCATGTGTATTTTCATAAAGTGCCTCAGCCCCTGCACACCTGCCTTCCAGCAGCCTCCTGCACTCCCTGGGATAGGGGAGGGAGCAGGGTAAGAGCTGACGCAGTGTTTGCTGACTGACCTACACACTCCCCATGCCTCTTGAGAGACATCCAGAACTGATCCAAGCATCCACTTTGCAGGAAACACTCACAGTTTTTCAGTTTTCTTTTCCCTAGTGTGGAACAATGGTGAATATTTTTTAAAATTCCTGCAAAATGCCCATCATGAATTCCCAGACCTGCAGAAGTGGTCTCCTCGATGTGTGACCTTCTCCAAGGGGAGACAGCCACTGCCTAGTGCTCTACCTACAATATACAAAATACCCCAGGGTGTTTGTTGGATAGCTAACCTGCCTTTAGACTCAGAAGTGATCTTGACTCATCTCACACAAGGACCTGCACATGATGGCTGTCATCTCTCAGCTGGTATTTGGCCACACGTTCACGTTTCAGAGACAGGGGCTTGAGGGTCTCATATCTGCTCTACTGCTGGTTTCTCAATGCCCCACGTAGCCAAGAAGGCATCGCTCCTACTTCTAGTTAAGATTTCAGGTGAGGGCCATGGGAAGCTCTGTGCACAAATTTGGGGGTCTCACTGAGTGGGAGAGGTGGAGCTTGGGAAGAAGGGGTATTGGAGCAAGCTGGTGAAAAATAATTCAAGGATGTTTAGCTGCGAGGGACCACCTGTGTGTTGCAGGTAAAAACCTGCACATTGGCAGTTACAGCAGGGTGACTGGCACACCTAAGTTGTTTGCATGCCAGGCTGTACCACCATGCACTGCCAGACTTGTTTCCAACATATTTCCCAGCAGGAATGCTGATGCCTGGTGGGGGTGGGGCTTACAGGATAACTTTGGGCTTAAGGGACCAAATATTCATTTTGTAAGAAAATGTTAATCTAAGACACAGTCAGTCTGACTTAAGTAGTCTGAAAGAGGGATTTGCTGTACTTTTATATTAATGTTAAGTCTGAATTTGGCATATTATAAAATATTCTAAGAAGAAATTTAGGCACAATGCATGAAGCTACAGGTTTGGAATTCTGAAAGTTTGTCCTTTTTTTGATGTCTTTTCTATTTTTTCAAACATTTTCCTGGGGGTACTTTAGATAAAAATATGTCCAGCTCTAACTCTTGTCCTCAGAGCTCCCGAAGAGGCAGCAAGGGCTATGTAACTCTCGTTTTCACGTGATTTCACAGTGTCCTAATGTCTGGTTTTGCTAAGGCTGGATGAACTGGTCTGGCCATCCAGGCTGGGATGCTGCAGAAAGCAGGGACAACCTCTCCAGTGTATTTTTGTGGAGATGCTGCTCCCACACATCTATTCTTCCAGGTTGCAGGATTCTATAAAAAAATCATGGAGTCTATTATTTTTATTTTTTCTCTCAAAAAGGCCAAGAACTTCTGTTAGATTTGAAGTGTAGGGCCAGATCTCCAGACACTTTGAACTGAACATGAATAACTCTGTCTCGGAGCAACAGAGGTGCCTCCCAGGGCCCAGAGGAGACGCAATTCAAGTGCTACACATGAGGAAAGCATTAATCTTCTCTATGGAGGGGCTAGCCCTGAGCAGTGTGGATAAGAGCTGCTTTGTGCCCATGGCATGGGACCCCTCCTTGAAGCAGAAGACATTTGTGGTATAGATAAACCCTATTCTTGATTAGCTCGCACTGAGGCTTGAGTTAGTGAAGTAAAATTCAGTGCTGCCATGTCCTACTTCTGTTTGCTGTGGCTGGGACCTCTGAAAAGACCTGAGTGAATTAAGCTCCTATGCACAGAGGATGTATTTTTATTCTGTATTTGCACAGGGGCAAAGAGCGGAGCTCTGGTCCATTTGCAGTCCAAATAGTGAGTTATAATGCTCAGCTTTCCCAGCGCTTGGTTAAGGTTGAGTTTTGTGTGTGGGAACTGCCCCTCTCCCCGAAACAGCCCTTTTCCCCCAGACCATGGTGCAAGCAAGGGCATCTCTTTACTCACAGCTCCTCCAGACGCTGACACCGGTGGAAACTGGGCAGATCTTCAATTTGGTTGTGTGACAGTTCTCTGCAGGGGAAGGACCAGTACAGTAACGTTAGGACATCAAAAGCGGGTGCCCCTGAGCCCTCCCTTGGAAAGCAGATATTGCTGGAGAGGGGGATGACCTGACTTCCATTTTGCACAGATGCAGAGAGCAGCAACCCCAGGTGAGGGGGATCTCCACTCTGCACACACCTGATGCTTGCTCTGAGCATCTTTGTGCAAGGCAAGGATTGCTTGGTGGTTTACCTACTCATCCAGCCCCAGCCCAGCTCCCTCCAGCACAAGCTGCAGACTGACGGAGCTGCTTCTACAGCTGGGGTAGGCTTTTCCTCCCCAGCCCCAAGTCAGCTGTGAAATGCATCCATGCCAGCTTCTGCTGTGCACAGCCTTGCTTTTCTGTGGGCAAAGCAGAGAGGTGTTTGTGCCAGAGCTCTCATCCTGCTGTTGTGGATGGGGGAGCTCACAAAAGCTGCAGATGTGCTTGCAGAGCCTGGGGAGGTTTTGGCCAGCAGAGCAGCCAGCCAGCTGCCTTGCCTCCTTCCTGGTGCAGGAAACCCAACTGCCCATTGCCTGCTCTCCATTAGGTCTTTCCTGGCTTCTCCCCAGGGTTAAGGAAGGGGTTGTGGCACTGGCAGGGATTTGGTACAGGACATTACGGACTGTGAAAACCTCAGGTCGCCATTCTTTGAAGTGTTGTCACTTGAAAGCAATTCCTAGCAAACTCCTGTTCCCACTGTTTCATGGCCCAGTGTCATGTAAGCATCCAGGGTAGAGTGACTTGGTAGTCAGAGGAAAACCTACCCTGGCACAGCTTAATGTGAATTTATTAAAACTGAAATGGGCTGGGTAAGGAATAATGCTTAAAATCAGCTCTTTCCCACACCAGCAGAGGCTGGATTTGTGGTTGTTCAAGGGAAATTTGCCCCAGGGTAAAGTTTTGTATGTGGCCTCTCTGCCGACTTTCCAAACTCAGTTTCCATCTTTCTGCCAATAAGTTGCTGCTAAAACATTTCAATTATTTATTTTTTTTGCTAACCCCCTCTCCACCAGTTTTCCATGGCGGGGAGGAAGAGGGAGGGAAAAGCAAACAAAAGTTTTGTGCTTGGCTCTGGAGACTGTCACCCAGTATGGAGAGAGGATCAGTCACCTTTCCCTGGTCCTTGTGTCAATCCACTGGACTTGACAGGGCGGTGGCTTAGCTAGGCAGTGATGGAGGGAGAACGCAGCCCCAGGAGTTATTTCTGGTTCCTTCAGAGCAAGTGTAACCAGATGCAGCCCAGTATCTACCAGCAGAGCAGCCTCAGTCACTGATGCTGTGTTGTGGACACACCAGGATGAAGGTACTGGTGGCATCAAGGGCCTTCAGCTCTGCTCAGGGAAGTTTCATCTATTTCTGCTTGAGAGGAAAGACAAATCTGTGCCCTGAGCAGAAGCTCTGGGCCAAAACAACAGGATGATGTCGGGTTGATGCCAAGCTCAAGCTTGGCAAGGCTGCCCTGCCTGGGTGTGCTGGGCTCAGTGCCCATGCACAGACCGGCGTCGCAGCACAGCCGCGAGCCTCACGCCCCTGTGGTGGCTCTTACAGCCCCCCTGCAAGATCTCTGCAGAAAATCTGCAGGGTGGTGTGAGCAGTAGGAGGCCAGAAATGTGGCGTTAACTGTATCATCTGTGTTCAGATGTGTCGCAGTTGTAATGTCAACCTGACGAACTGCCAAGGGGCTGGCAAAGTGCGGGAAAGCAGCGAGAACAACCACTAGCTCTGCGGGGACAGAAGGCCAACGCATTTCAAAGGCAAGAGAGATGTAAACATGCACAAACATTGGCCCACATACTCTCTCTCCAAACTCTGAAAGCAATGCAATTAATGTCAGTAAAATTAACTGGGAAAGAGGAATAAGGAACAAGGAACAAGATGGGGTGTCCCAGTAAAACTCTCCCACAAGGAGGGGGCAGGCAAGAAGAACAGGCTTTGCTGCGAAGGTTTACAGTCTTGATAACTTGCAAACATAAACAGAGCGCTTGGGACCCTACAGCCTGGGCCATTCCAAAGGCTACACTTTCGTGGCAAGATGTCCATTGAATTGGTCCAGATGTGTAAAGATGAGAGATCTTCCCTACAGGGACAGCTGGAGCCAAAATGCCATGATCTGCTAAGTTACAAATTGTGTTCTTTTATTTTTATGTTTTTCTCTTGTTTCCAATTTCTGTGATCAAGAATTCACTCCTGTTGCTTTCCTGGAACAAACTTGTTTTCATTTTCAGCTTGCTTGTATAAAGACTGATGAGAGGGAAGCCTCCTGCTTGCCCTAAGGCTGCAAACTTGTATAAATCTGGCTCATGACTCATTTCCTGAGGATGTCTACGATGCAGACAAAGTTGGGGATCTCAAGAACGAGGGGTGTGATTCCTGAGGAGATGCAGGAGTCTTTCCGAGATGCTGATTTCATCACGTACCAAGTTAAAGAAAAAAGCACACCCCCCCCACTCACCATCATCCAGTGCCTTGCCAAGCAGGTAGAGCCAAAAGCAACTTAGAGACTCCGAGCAAAACCCTGATCTGGCACTGCTGCACCACGTGAGGGGCCATGGCCATGTGGCCTTGCGGGTCTCCATCAGGTCGGGCCTGTCCCCTCCCGGGATGTGAACAGGATCCTTTCTCCAGATGATGGCCCTTGCTGGAGCTCCAACTGCAGCAAGCCAACATTGGGGCAGGGCGTTGCGTGAATGTGATTTACCCCTGGCTGTTGTGCTGTGTATAGCTAGGAGCTCTGAAATGCTGCTGCCGTTCTTACCCACCGCTCTTTGCACCCTCTCTACCCTCCTTGCATGGGGCAGACAGTTCCCACTGGCGCAGAGCAAGGAGGAGGCAAATGTGGATGTGCTTGCAGCCCTGAGTCCAGAGCATCACGCTGGGATGAAGCAAGCAAGTTCAAGAGCATGCAGAGCTCAATGTAGTGCCTAAGCAGGCGGTGTCTTCTGCATGGAAAATATAATGGGAACAAGAACCACAGGATGGTCTTCCATAGCTGGTGTTCCCCCCTGAGCTAGACAAGAAGAAAACCCGGTTTCTGATGGCACTTTTCTAAAGACCAGGCAGGACAGAGAAATGTGTTACTCACAGGACTCGGAGGCTGGGCAGCTGCTGGCACATCCCTCTGGGGAGTAAATGGATGCCTGCCCGGGTCAAGGTCCTAAAGGAGTGGAGGAGAGAGAAGAAATGATGTTACTGAGAGCCAGCGCACAGACTCTGTGACCCACAAGCCCAGCTACTGGTCCCAGATGGTGGCAGGAGAGGCAATATCAATGGGATAACGAAATACCTGGAGAGAAACAGAAACTGATTTGGAAACGGGCACTGCTGCTGGACCTGGTAAAGGTGAATGTGCCTATAAGAAATTCTGGGATGCTGCTGAGTTCTGAATTCACTGCTGTCCTTGGTCGAGGGCAGGTGGCAGTGCCCTCCGTGGCATGCTCTGCTGTCCCAGTTCCCCATTGTCCAGACTGGTGATCTGCCTGGAGCCACGACTGCCTCAGAAACCCATGTATGGGGGATGGATGGTGTGTCCCTGTGTCCCTGAGGCAAGGCACGGCTAGGTCACACTCCTGGGCTGGGGTGCTCAGCTGTGCTCCCAGTTTGGGCACAGCGTGTGGACCAGTGCCCTAGAGAGGAGAACTGTGGGTGGCCAGAGGCAGCATGTCCTCCAAGCTCCTGCTCTCCTGGGTCTGGTGGTGTGAGGATGGGACCAGAGCAGTTCTAGGTGCCCCCAGCCTGGGTGGCAAATGTTTCCTGCACTGCACTGCACTGCCAGTGCTGCTCCCAGGATGGGCAGAGACACTGGGTCTCAGCAGACCATGCTGAAGCACTGCACCCAAAGGCTCGTTCCTTCACAGATGCAGAAGGGAAGGAAGAAAAAAAAAAAAAAAAGAAGATTGGAGCACACTCAACAGTACCGAGAGAGCAACTCACGGAGAGGAAAGCTGCTTTCAGGAGCCACAGGGGTGAAACGAAGCAGAGAGGTGAGTGACCAGGGAGAGGCAGAGCTGAAGACAACCAACTGCACAGCACTGTGAAAGTTGTCCTCGCTGAAACAGCCTGGACCGCCTTGAAGGAGGAAGAGCACAAATAGCAGGGTAAAAGGGAGAGAGTTGCCACTCACAAAACTTCTAGGCTGGTGGTGCCTTTAAGGTCTGGGAATTCTCTGATGTCCGTTGCACCATTGAGCGACCTGCGGAGAAATGAGGGTGAAGCGAGGTGGACAGAGGACCTGGAAGCAAGTGCAGCTGCCCAAGGTCCCAGACCCATCAGCCATGGTGGCAAATCTGCTTCCTCACACCCAAATGTGTGTGTTGGATCAGAGGCTCAGATCCAAAGGCGCCCCTCTCATCAGCGTGCCACTGCCAGCTGGGTGGTGGAGCAGACGTCTCACGCAGTGCAGATACAGTGAGCCAGAGCTGGGCATTTCTATGCAAGGAGGCTTGGCAAGCTCAGACCCTCCCCCAGCCACTGACATTCTTGGCATGATCTCTACCCAAATTAAATAAAAAACCCCAAACAATTACCATGGGGAATGTTAGCAGGGCATCCCACCCAAGCCTCCCAGAGTCTATGCATTTGGAGCTAAAGAATGTATGGGTATTTTGAAGGATTTATTTTATTTGCCTGAGTGTGTGTTCCTGCAGTGGGAGGCTGGGTGAGGCTTATAAATGGAGATTTTGAGGTTGCCTCTGCCTCAATATTTAATGCTGTGCCACAACAGGTTAGCTGAAAAGCCAGCCAGTCCAGTTCAGCCAATGTGGAGCAGCCGTTCTGGTCCAGATGGTGCCCACCACATGGTGGTGGCCCTGGAGCAGGCTTAGGGCCATACATGTGAAGGAAGCACTGTCACCACTGGCTGCCCAGTAAGACTATTTGTGCCATGGTGTTGGTGTTATGGGACACGTGTTCCTCTGCTTCTCCATCTTGTGGAGGAAGGCAGATGCCTTCAGCAGCCTTGTGTTTGGGCAACTGCACAACAGTGCAGGGCTTGCTTGAGCAGCATGCAGCAGACGTAGTGGCACTTGTGAGTGTGGTCTTTGCTGGTGCTGATGCAGCTGTGGAGACCCTAGAAGACTCCAGTGCCTGTCAGCTAGGTGGGCAGGAGGAATGAATTGCTCCCTCAGAAATGCCTTTCTCAAAATTATTCTTCCTCAGCAGAAAACATCTGCAGTGTCTACACCTTGGCTCACTGCCTTTGGGGCTGGCCAGAAGAGTGGCCTCATGGTCTTCTGTTGGCACAAGGGCTCTAGAAAAGAGGAAGGGAGAAGGCCACTAAGGTGTCCAGCTCACAGGGCTTGGAGCTTGGATGTGTTACCTCTATGAGGATGTGCTTGGTGAACTTACAGAGTGTGGAGCTTTGGCAAGTACTGGAAAGCAGACTGTCCAACAAACTGGATGGGATTGTCATAAAAATGGCTGCAAAGGAAATGAGTAACCGGTCAGATTCTGCTGCGCATGAAGAGAAGAAGCTATTACAGGTCAAGAGCCTTGGAGCAACTAGTAGTAAGCCATGTAGGAGGTGCTGGCTATCCTGTGAGGAACCTTTGTTTTCCAGATAACCCCAGGCTCTCCCACTAGCCTGTTTTGGCTGAACATTGGTACAGCTGAGGTCTCCTGCTGCTCTGAAAGGCCCCTTTAGGGTCCTGCTGAACCAGGCAGGCTAGAAAGATGCAAAGCCCTCCTTCAGCCCTACTATAGTGCTGTAACCCTGTTGGGAAACACCTTGCACTTGATGACACCTCCTCTGATCTTGCATATCCACAGCAGCAGCATCTTTCCTACTTGTCACAGTCAGTGGAGAGAAATGAACTCTTCTGGGATCCAACTAGCTTTAGGAGGAGTTGAATCACCTCCTACAAGAAGCACTTTCCCCCCACTGACGGTGAAAGACTTTAGATGGGCAGATCCAATGGAGACATGAGTATTCTGGATGTGTCCCACTCCCACGTCACTCCAAGGATGGTGCCCAAGGAAGATGGGGATGAGGCTGGTTTGTTTTGACTGGAGCAGTGACTGTTTTCAGCCAGTGTCACCATAGCTTTCCAGATGTTGGTATTTCTATAACTTAAGTCCCAGACTGGCCAAGCAGAGCTTTTGTCGCTTGCCATGATTTCCAATATCAGTGTGGTTCAGGGAAGAACTGTCCAAAAATCTCTACCTGTGTCTGGGTCAGAGGGGAAATGAGCTGTCAACTGGATGTATTTATCTGCAGAACTTCAGGTCCATGGGTCTGGGGTAGACACACAATGATCTGGTGTCCCAGCTCCCCAACACATATAGCTACTGCTGTAGCTGACTAGCAGCTTTTCTAAACACAAGGAATAAACACTGGCAGATGTCAACCAGGGCTTAGAAAATCCTGTTATGCAGAGCAAGATTTCCATGCAGACCACCCATATATTGTTCTTTCATTGTTTTCAGCCTGTACTGCAGCAAAGTTCAGCTGTGGGGAAAGGAGAATCCATGGCAAAAAACCTGAGGTGTAGCTGAGAAGGAGCTAATTTCAGCTTGCGTTGGCCCATATACAACAAATGTCAAATTGCGGTCATGCTGACAACTGTCAGAAATCCCAACCAAAGACATCAGGAAATGCCCCTTTCTGGGGGATATAAAGATTTAGGAAACATTGTTTAATTTTCTTACATTGTCTGGAGGAGGGGATTCCCAACAAATGCGTTCTCTGGAATTGCTTTGATGTTGTTGTTATGAAAACCGCTGTTGGGAGAAACAAATATCTTGGCATTAATGGATGAGAAAGGCTTTGAGAGACCTTCTTTCCTCAACACTTTTAAAGGCAGAGAGCCTTCAAAACACATAAAATAGGAGGTGTAGGCTCTGTTCCAGCTGTAGCATCATCCCAGCAAGTGAACAAAGTCTGTCCTTTGGCAGGACAGAGCCCTCATTCTGCTGCGTTTACTCTGTGTATAGCTTGGTGCTCCATATGTCACTCTACTGAACCCACCAAGAATACAAGGACTTAAGGTTTAACGCTTTACAGGTCAGGAAACAGGAGCAAACAAAACACGCTTATTTTATACCCTCCAGGAATTACAGTTTTTATGGGTGGTCTCCATTATAGCTCCACAGCTGTTAACCAGAGTGCAACCTACCATGAATTATTGGCCCATGTGACTTGAAAGTATTTGTAGATCTAGCTGTGATATTTTTGGTTAAGCTTTAGAAAATTTGCTATCAGCAAACTTTTGTAGCAGAAGAGAGCTCTGTGGCCACAGTCTGATCTCCTGTACATCAAAGCCACGGGATCCTGTGTCCAGGACCAAGACAGGCTCTGGGTGATGCCCAGGTTGTTTAATCCCTGAGCAGTCTGTGTGAGTGATTAGTTGGATGGCTCTTTGAAATTTGCCTCTTATTTAGTGATGGGCATTTCAAAAGCCATCTCAAAGTGGATTAAGGATCTTATTCTCATTTTGAATGTCAGAGTAATGATGATATCTGGTCTGATCTGAGAAATCTTCTTGACAAGAAATTCTTCCAGTAAAAGAAAAAAGTAGTGTCAGATTTTTACTCCAAGCCTCCCAGAAGCACCAAAGCAGGTGCTTTTGTCCCACCCCAGCCTGTCGCCAGTGTGACACAGTCTTAGGGTTCACAGGAACTGTGGATCCACATCAGCTCGACTTGACCCCATTAAGATGGGCTTCTACCTTTGTGGGTGTTAAGTGGGATGGTTTCCCATTTTTAGTGTCTTCCAGGCTGACCGGTTAGAGGAGAGAGAGCTAGCCACTAAAATGGCCATAAACTTTTGTAATTCCCTATTATAAATTTGTCCTAAGGGAGATCAAACAGTTTCTGCACATCAGAGGAGGTGGCACAGGGCCTGCAGAAGCCATGGCCTCGCAATAAGACAGATAAGTCCATGCTTGTGGTCCCAAGCTGGGGAACGGACATTAGAAGTAGCTGGAGATCAGATGGACTTTGAGTTCATCAAATGCCACATGAGAATGAAGAGCTGCAGGAAGAGCCTGCTCCAAGCCTGATGGTCGATCTCCCACTTGCCTCCACCAGCCATGGTGCAGAGGCTGATGGTGAGGTGATTAGAGCTGATGGAAATTGAGGGGATAAACTGCTTTTATGTGCATAGTAGAGAGGGCTGTGAAAGATAAAAGAAAGGCTTGGACCGCAGTGGTATCCCCAAGTCAGAGCACACGTGATGCTTTATTGGTCACTCTCCATTGGGGAATGCTTTTGAAAAGGAATAAATAGAAAGTCTCACAGCTCCTGCAGTCGGCCCAGTGTCCTGATAGCCCCAGGGAATTCCAGCAGCTCATTGTAGTTTAGATCCCTGAAAGACAGAGAAAAAACATTCATTAACATGGCCGTAGGAACTCAACCGAGTGTATCTGTGCTTTGAAGGCATGGAAACTTGGTTGTTAAGCATGGGAGACAGGTTTTTCCTACAGTGCTGGTCCAGCCACTGCCTGGAAACAAAACCTCACGCATTCCTGCAGCAGCAATATTCCCTGCTAGGAGCACTGGCAGGCGAGAGCCAGTCCAAGCCATGGCTGCTGCCATCTGGACTCCTTCCCCTCAAGTTCCTCCATGCCCAGCACTGGACCATGCTGCTGCTTCACGTCTCCAGAGTGCCCTGTCCCCCTCTCCCAGGAACTCACCAGCAGAGGCTTTGGCTGTGAGTCATTTTTCCTGCCTTTCCAGGTCAAAATGGGATTTTATGAAGGACAAGAAACACAAGAGCAGCTTCAGTTGTGTGGGCCCCATGAAAGGGCTTCTCTGGGCCCCCTCGCCCTGCGGTGCAGAGGGGATCAGGGGACCATTCCCTTGGTGCTTGTCCTGGGGACGCCGGATCTCCCTGCCACTGGGACATGCTGTGACTGGGACCAGTGGAAAGAGCGGGTTATGGGAAGGCCTAGGTCTTCTTCTGACGGTTGGGGTAAACCCACATTGGAACCTGTGAGCCAAAGGTGGAAGTGATGTGCAAGAGGTATTGACACTGCTGAGTGTTAAGCTTAATTTGCAGTGTAATAAATTAAGTAAAATATAATATGTTGGTCATAATGACAAGCGTAGAGTTTACCTGCCCTAACTTGGCAACCAGAAGGGACATCTGAGCCTGAATGAAACCTCTGGGCTGTATTTGTTCTCCATGGAGGGGCTGGCATCTCCAGAAAAGGATTTATTTGAGCTATGGGGCACTGCAGGTAGCATGGGAGGAACAGCCCTCTGAAGGTACCGATCCTGCTGTTGACTGGAGGGGGCCCATGGAGACTGACTGGGCTTTAGATGTGTAGCACCCCTCCTCTGGCATGCCCAACGCTCTCCTTTGAAAGGCAGTTCCAGCTAAAATGGTAACATTTGACCCCATCCTGGCCATCCCACAGGCCAAGACACTGCAGTCTGAAAACCATGCAACTGCTTCCTACCTGCATGAAACTCACTGAGTTTTAAGTGGTAGATACTTTGGAACATGAAGGTAATTACTGGCTCCTGGAGATTACTGTATAATTACACTTAATGGACCTCAAAGTAATTACCATGTAACCTGGATTGTGGTTTACGGAACAGAAATAACCGTGCATTTACACAGCAATGAGTTGCTGCCCAATTACCTTGTAATTCTCATCCTCTGGGCCCAGGCATGGTAATTACATTATGATCTCTCTTGGCCCCCCTCTCTCTTACATAGTCTTCTCCTTTGCCAGTGTCCCTGCTGAGGAATTACTCTACAGCACCATCTCGGCTTTGCCCTGTAGGTATTTACACACTAAGTCAACCCAGACTCTCTCCAAATTGGTCTTCCCTTGCGCATTCCAGGACTCCAGGCTTATATGACTTATGTCCTAGGGAATACTTATCAGGGAATTACAAGATAGGGGACAAAACCAGAAGAAAAATATGGAATGAGGCTGTCTCGGGTGGATTTTGTCTTGTGCAGCTCTGACAAGGTCCATATCAGACCTCGTTGCTGGATTCCCTTAGCAGCCCAGGGGATGCGGTAGGTCCTGCTATGGCAGGGTTTGTCTCCCCACACCAAGGGCTATTTTCTCTCCTCCAGTTACAGAGGGAGTCTGGCTGCCTGCACTATGTGTATGGATTTGAGCAAACAAATCCTGCTCCTGTAGGACCTACCTCTCAAGGTCTGGAAAGGGTTCACATGGTCTAATAATTGCCAGTGCTGGCAATCAGCAGGAGAGGAGCACAGGGCTGGTGACAAGACTACAAGCTCTGCCTCCCCGCCGTGTCTAACCTGCAATGCAGCGGCAGAGTCCCAGCACACGTGAAGCTGCTGTGCGTGTCCCCAGGGCCCAGGAGTGCAACAGGAGCGATGTGTCCCCTCTTCACACCAGCTCACATCTATTAGATATGAGAGCTCTGCATCTTCTAAAAGGCTTGCTCTGACACACTCAGTTCTCATCTGGGTCCAAGCAGAGCAGTGATTTTTGCCAGTCTTCTCTGCTTGAGCCCAAAATGATCTGTTTAAGAATAAATAGCCCAACACATGACTGCTCATACGCTTCACTCTTTTCAAGGTGCACGTAGCTCCTTATCAGCTGCTTGGATGCTCTTAGTCATTTTCTGTCGATGGTACCTGTCAGGCATCCATCACTGTCACGGCTGAGTGCCTCACGTTATACAGGCTCTGTTACGCAGGGGAAGACAGGGCAGGACTTTTACAATGCGCATCCCTTCACCGAAGCTCAGGGAGGCACAGGAGTGGATTTCCAAAATGAATGAGCAATTAGAAGTGCAGACAGGACACTGCTGGGCATTTTGAAAGCATCAGTCAAATCCCACTAACCTTCAGATCACTGCACTGAATGAAATCAGAGGGCATTAGCAGCCTAAGTTGACTGACAGTCCCAAATCTCTATCTGCACGTAAGGTGCTTAATACCTTTAAAAGTCTTACCCTGCAGTGA
This sequence comes from Aptenodytes patagonicus, assembly GCF_965638725.1. Classification (NCBI taxonomy): domain Eukaryota; kingdom Metazoa; phylum Chordata; class Aves; order Sphenisciformes; family Spheniscidae; genus Aptenodytes; species Aptenodytes patagonicus. The sequence goes on from NC_134970.1 coordinate 7,265,728, forward strand.
CTTTCCAAGGTTACAGCGAGGATTCACAGCACCGCAGGAAGCTGCAGAGGTCACTCAAGGCTGGGTGTCTGCCTGCGCTGCTTCCCTCCCTTGTACCACAAACTGAGGGGCTGGGATGAGCCTGCATGATGCCAAGGGACTGACCCTGGAGGAGAGGCACCGTGAGCCTCGTCCCCAGATGACACTCAGCCCACCGACGTCATGTCACTGATGCTGGGGGAAGCTCTGTGTGATGGCGCAGGGTTGAGTTTCTCCCCAGCGATACCTGACGTGTCTGTGAGCAGCCAACAGACGGAAAATATTGCCCAACAGAGAGGAGACTTGGCTCACCTCTGATTCACTAACAGAAAAAGGGAGCTTGATCTGTAACCAATATTATTTACAAGGAATAATTCAGCATGCTGTAATATTTTCTTCTGTCCTTCTCTAGAAAAGCATTTCCTTTCCAGCCCGCATCTCTTCCAGGCAGGCTGGTCTTTCATCAGCAGATGAACATTTTGTTTGTACCTCCGTGTGTGTGCAAGTATGTACAGGACCAGTTCTTCCTGAGTGAACACACACCTTTCCCAGCCCTGGCAGCATCTCGGTGCCTCCCTCCGCCCTGCACTTGACAGATACAAAGAGCATTGTGTTCAGCAGCTCCCTCTGGGTAAAAAAGCCATCTCTGAATGCTGGCATATACTGGGCTTGTTGGAAAGTGGAAGTGCAACCAGGTGTAGTCATGCTGCTCCAGCCCAGCTGCCAGCAACCCCAGTCTGTTCAGGAGAGACAATGTGTCCGTGCTCGCTCCTGCCAGTGCTTCCTGGTTTTTGGTGAGGTGAGCCTCCCTCCTGGAAAACAAACCCAATTGTGCTCGCTAACAGCTCCCCTGAGTGATGCTTGCAGCCGGCTGCTCTTGATCCGTGTGCCGCTCGCACCACCCTAACTTGCCTCCAGCGCTGCCCTGTGCCAAGCCCTGCCGATTTCAGGGGGTTCGTCTGGTTAGAGAAGGCTGGAAGAAGCCGGTACCTGAGATGGTCCCCAGGTGTCATCTCTTCCCTGCAGTGGGGCAGCTCTCCCCGAAGCAAAGACCCAAACCAGGACACAAGGGTGGCTTCCCTCTGCGTTCTCCTTCCTTCCCAGAACTTGAGTTGGGCTCTGGTTCAAGCAATGACCCAGAAACAGCCTCCAACCTTCGCTGTGGGGGAGGCTGTGGATGTTTGTGGCAGTGGGGAAGTTTCTGCTCATTTAGTGAAATTCAGTCCTTGGGTCTTTCCACAGGTGTCTGATACCAGCAGGGCTACATCCATCCCAGACATCGCTCCTCTCCGCCTGCTCTCCCGTCATGAATTTGGCCCAGCCTGTGCCCCCGGTGGTGGGTCTCCAGAGCTTCATCCCCGGCATGAAGTGTCAAGGCAGTGACAGTTGGGTTGGTGAGGATTTTGTGTTTTGACTTCAGGGGGAACAAAATTTCCTCCACTGAGCATGTCAGTGAACTGTACATCATTTACAAACCCTTCCCAGGGGCTGGGTGGATATGGAAAACGGGTGTGCCATAGAAAACACCTCCAAGTGTCCCCTTTCTCTCCCTGCTTTATCTGAGCTGCTTGGGCAATGCTTTGCTGGTCCCAACTCCACGCTCTGACACTTTTCCACTGCTTCCAGCTTTGGGATGATGTGGGGAAAGCTGCAAAAAGCCAAACTTGCTGCCAGGTGAAACTATCCCCACTGCACTGCTATGGCACATGGGCTGGGGTGGCTGTGGGGCTGGCCAGGGAGGCCTCTTGGCCCAAGGGAGCTGGACCTGGCACTGCTAGTGTCTCAGTTGCCCCCGCTCTGGGGTCTGCCCCAAGGCTTTGCGTGCTACGTATGGGGTCTCCCGGCTGTGGGGTGCTGCCCTTTTTGGCACACCTGGGAAAGTGTGCCACCATTACCTGGTGGAAGGATGCCAACGCACCATGGCCATGGCTATGCCAAAAGAATAGGGAAACCTCATAACAAAAAAAGAAAGAATGGGCATGACATAAGGAAGAGAGTCTTGTCCATTATCAAGGGCTTTTGGAAGCAAAATCACCCAGCCAAGAGGTTCAGAAATTATGTACAAGAGAAATGACTATAAAAAATCACTTTCCTTAGTTGGGCTCCAAGTTACCAGCTCCAGGCATCACAGTGGGATATCGAAAGGAGCCTTGTCTGTTCTTCTAGTTAAAATGAAAACCTCTTAAAGGTCACCCGGTCTGCCCAAGACACAATGAACTGGCTGGCTTTCCATTGTTGTTATTTCTAGAGTGAGCCTATAGCTTCATATTTGGAAGATCTTAACCCACCCTGTTGTTTATTTAGAAATAAAAGTAAATTGACATCAAAGGCACAGTTATTTTGGGCTTTAACTGCCAGGGCGATTTGAAGCTGACAACATGCAGCCTAGAACTATTAATATCTTCAATCGGGCCAAAAGGAGAGAAGGAGGGGAAAGAGTCTCAGGTCAATTTTCTGCCTGTTAGGGACTATTAGTGGTTCCACACAGGAAGCCAAAAAAAAATTATATAGTACTATAAATTCTTCCATAAGCCACAAAACACCACAAATTTGCAGCTAATAAACCTGAAGATGCAGCAAGATTAGAAGCTGGAGATGGGACATTTGCTGACTATTTCAGTCCCAGCGCAGTTCGAGATGTTGCTGTGGTGCCCTGGAGGGGCAGCCTCCGATAAGGACTTGCATTTCCACCTGTCCTGTGCTGGCATCTAATCAAGCTGCCAGTAAATGTAATTACTGGTGCTGCTAGCCGAGCTGGTTACTGTGGCCAAGTCAAGCACTGGAAATGATTTAATTGGTAGTCTGAGAGCCCAAGAGGGCCGTTGTGACCATTTAGTTTGACCTCTTGCCTGGCACCGGCCGGAATGCTTTACCCAGATGCCTTGTATCAAGGTCGTGGCTTGGGGTTGAGCTTGAGCTGGGGAGAGCTGCCTGATTAGTCTGGAGTATGAAAGTAACTGCACCATGAGGTGCCATGTTTCTGTTGTGTAGCATCAGCATAAACCCTGCTCTCCTGGTAGCGACTAACACGTGCGGTGAGTGTGTGCCCTTCCCCAGCATGGTCTGGATGATGAGGTGCAGCAAGTGCCTGTAATTAGTGAAAGGAGGGGAGGGGGACGTGAAAGGACTTGGAGCAGATGTCTGACTCCAGCCAGCCTGGAGCCGTGCTCCCATCCCCTAAACGGAGATGTGCAAGATGGGGATGCTCAAGCATGCGCAGGAGAGGGAAATGACCTATCATGGGATTCATCTGCTAGAGTCAGTGTTTTAATTTGGGAAACCAATCATGTCCTAGAAAGGCCCATTTTTAGCAAATTATAAGGAGAAGCCAGGCTGTGATGGAGTGCGGCAGAGTTTATGGGTGTCCCAAAGGAGCAGAGACGGGCCCCCACACTGTGGGAAGGTTGTCAGGTACTAACAATATCTGATTTCTGCCAGGAGCAAGCAGCAACCTCTGCGCAAGAATTCATTCTGACAGCCTAGCCTGGAAACATCCCAGCCTCTCACTTACATGGTGCTGCACCATTTTACAGGGTTTATGTGGCACTGAAATCTCTATTGCTGGGGCGGGGGGGACCTGTCTGTAGGTCCTGTCTTGTACGCCTGCAGCTGCCAGTCCTTCCTCGCACAGCTCTGTTCTCCATTTAAACATGCAACAGTGCCCAGAATATGTCTGTTCCAACCAGTATTTCTGTCTGTTCTCTAACTGACGAAGGTACTGGATTAAATATGTTTTCAATTCTGTTTGATTTATTTAACAAGGTTGAAATAAGCCTTTGAGAGCGGGATCTCGTGGGGGGTCCTGGGAGCACAGGCGCTGCCATGCACATATCATTTGCAAGACACAAAAGGAGCTGACCGCAAAGCGGAGCAGCGGGGACCTTGGTCGCTGGGACGCACAGACAATAACCATGAAGCTGATGACTCAGGCACGGGAGGCACGGAGAAGGCTGCTGCACTTTGCCAGGCAGAGGAAGAAGGCAGGCTCGAGGAAGCCTGGTCTACAGCAGAGTGTTTCCAAACTGCGGGAAGGAAGCTGGGGACCTCTACCTCCCTCCCAAGGTGCATAAGTTGCTGGTGATCGGCCCCCCGGCCCCCTGCAGCTTGCTGCTGCTGGAAGGAGGGAGCGTGGGGTAGGGGCAGAGCTTCTGTGCATCAGCACATCCACGGTGAAAACATGCCTGCAGCTTGCCTCTACTGCCATGTCTGCTGCCTGCAGCGTCTGTTCCTCCTTTTCACAGGCAATCAATTCACTCTCACACCTTTCTGGAGGCAGAGGTTTCCCTCCTCCAGCACAGGCAGCTGCTCTCGCTCAGCTGCTCTGTGAAAGGGTCTGTGTCTGAGGGGAAGGCTTTGAGCAAAAGGAAGCCCAAGGAGCCAGAGGAGTTGGGGACCCCTAACAGGTCACAGCAAGCATGTCTGGAGAGCCAGGGTTTGGAGGTTTGGGGAGACTCAGTGCTGTCTGTCACTGCAAGATCAGCAGCTCCGGGGGGGGTGTGTGTGTGTGTGCAGAGCCAGGCTGGAGAGCTGGCAGGGCACAAGAGGGGTGGTGTGAGGATTTGGTGGGCAAAGGGAGAATAGGCAGAGTCCTGCTAAGGAGGTGAGCCTTACAGTGCAGCCATAACCCATGGAAAAATGCAGTGGCTCCAGAACTACCTTTTCACCTGAACTCCCTTCACTTTCTGTCTTTTTTCTTTATAATCTTGCATAATATCATGTCTGCTTGGGGTCACGTTCAGCCAAAGCTCAGAGCCCGGTTGGAAGGTACCCAACTGGTTCAGAGCCTGAGCTGCATCAGTGAGGACACATTTCCGGAGTCCAGGCTTCTGCTTTTGGGAGAGAAGATACAGCAAACTGGGACCAGTTGGCCAAGGAGACCACAGGAGGGAAGTCTCTGGTCCCCATGCTCCCAGACAGTGCTTCGTGCATTTACCAATTCAGTTTTACAGGTGGCTTTCTCTGTTTGGAAAAGTCACCTTCCATTTACACGATGATCAGAGCAGGCAATGGATTTTATAGCTCTATTCTTGGACCAGACACAGGGACCCATGCAACCAGAGCCCTGAGCTGTGGTCCCTCTTTCCAAAAAGCCATCTGCCCCGTTCCTTTCTCCATCCTCTGACTCTGGGTACCCAAGCCTCTGCTGAAGTCCCCTCCCTCCTCTGGCAGGGCAGGGTGGGACTGCAGAGCCAAGCTGCCTCTGATGAGCTGCCCAGGGACCCACGCTGACACACAGCAGGGCTGGAGCATCAGGATGCTGAGGAAGGAACAGAGCAGCTCAGTGCAGCAAACAGGACACCCTTGGAGGAGTCAAAGCCATCAGCTACTTTGGGAATAGCACAGACTGGGATTAGCATCAAGAGACTGCATAAAAGATTTCAAATTAAACATGCTGATGGAGACAAATGCCACTTGAGGAGCAAGGTAGCACTTGGCAGACAATTTTCCAGGAGAACAGCAAAGCCTGCCTGGCCCTAAAAGGGTTAAACAACCCTTCTATGAGCTGTGGTGGAGATATTTCCCATTTCCTTCTTCCTGCCTTCATCGCCCGAGGTGCACTTTATATTAATTTTCTTTTTTTTTTCTCCCATAGAAAATCCAAGTCTCTGGAGGAGTCGGTAGGTTCCAGCTCTGCTCTGCATTTACAGACTCGACTAATTACCCGGATAATAGGGCAGCGCGCTGCGAAAGCCTGTGGTAAGGGCATTTCCTGTGAGGCAAGGTTAGGCAGATAAAACGCCTGGAGCCAGAGGATTTTGGATTCAGCCCTTCTGGGAGACGTTTTTAATTTATTAGCGCTATTTTTTAAAAATAAATTAAAAGGTTTTTAAATGAATGGAGATTTGCTCTTTCCAAGTGATTTATCTCCTTTGTCTGACGAGCACAGGAGCTGGCAGGGATGTGAATGGGGAGGGAGAAGTCAGAAAGATAGGAAGCAGCGGGGTCATCTCAGGCGGAGGGGATGGGCGAGGGCTGCGGGGCCTCTCTGAACCGCTTCCCCATCACGTCCATGTCAGAGATGGGCTGGAGATGCCCAAACAAGCAGAGGAGCAGCACTTTTGGGGCAGATCATTGCTATTTTGGCTGTAGCCCGGAGGCCTTCAGCATTTTGGGCTGGTCCTGGGGAGCAGCCATTTGTTTCCCATCCCTGCCTCTGCCCTGAGAGCCACCTTAGCCCTGGTGGCTGCGGAGTGGGGAGACAGGGTGCTGCTGAGACACATTTCCACTCTCTGCCAACGTCAGGGTCTTGTCTGGTTGCATGTGCCAGGGCAGGGAGGAGCCCTGGCCCCTGTTTTCGGTTTAGCCCATGCTCCATGTATGTAGGGGACTCGGCCATGTCCATGGACAGGACCACTGGGAGGGCCGTAGCTCTTACTTTTGCATTTCTCCCTTTGCCTCAGCAGCTCAAAATTGAGCCCTGAGCAGGTGTTGGGGGATACATGGTGGCTTTTGTGATGGGGGACCCTGCACATACCCATGCCAGGATGCTGCTCGGCACTGCCAGCCCATCCGCACCTGAGAGCCTCACGAGAGTGTAGACCTGCCAGAGCTGCTGCTGTTGCCTGCCTACCCCGTATCAGAGGCCCCAAGGACTTGCCTCGATGGGTTACCTCGCCATGTGTGTGTGGCAGCTGGTGCTCAGGGCCACACCACCTCCTCTCCCCGCTTGGGCAAAACAGTCCTGATGGGAGAAAAAACACTTTCTCCTTTTCCTCAAAGTGGAGCTCCCAGCCCAGGGGCATTGTCAGTGAAGTACTACTGTTTCAGTGAAAGACATGGGAAGACCCATGCAGGAACATCTCCACCCCTTCAGCTGCACTCTCCGCTTGCTGTCTGGGGTCTACCCTGCTTTTCCATGGGGACACTGGCAAGGCTGAGGTCTCCCTAGCAGCAGTCAAGCTGGGAAATGCTAAATGATGGTTTATGTGTGCTGGTGTTTGGAGCTAGAACTTGGGGGCCTGCTCTGAAATTCAGCTTCCATGATTAGATGCCCTCCCCATGGCTATCTGTGAAGCACTACACACACACACACACACACACACACATATATATATATATATTTGGCTGCATAATTTCAGGTCACCTACCCCTTCCATCCCTTCACCCTGCAGAGAGCAGTGACTTGGGGCTTGGCCATCTGGAGGGTCTTCATGCATTCACCTTCCCCTCCAGGTCTGATCCATGAAACATTTATATTCCAGGGAAGCAGAGGGCTAAGTTCAGCGTTATCACAAGCTATCTAATGAGGTCAAAGTCAAGCACTACAAGGCATGTGGTAATTATTCATCAGCCTTTAGGTTGCATTCAGACTGGCTGCAAAGCTCAAGGACCTTAGGACACCGGTCAGCTTTCCAGGCGAAGGTGGTAAGGAGGAAACCTGGGCACAAGACCAGTGTCACTGTGGAAATTCATGTCACAGGGATCCCCCCATGAGAAATACTGTCCTCATACAGCAGCAGGGAACTTGGCTCCTGTATTAGCACCATGCAAGTCTTTAGATGGCATTTTTTCCTTGCTGCTCCTCTGAAAACACAGCCCTGTCTCCCCTAGCACCGTGCCCTCAGCCCTGAGTACAAGGTCTGAATGTTTCCAAGAATCAACCTCTGTCATTGCACTGATGCTCCTGGCTGCAGTTGACTTCTCTTTACATCAACTTTTCCATAAACATCCCTACTTACCAGGCTTACGCTACAGCACAGGTATAATCTAATCCCCCTCTCCTTCTCCCTGCATTGTTAAAGATTGAGAAATTAAGTCCAACATAATCAGGACATGTAAAAGTTAAGATCCTTCCATCCAAATAGCAGGAAGGCGGTTATGCTGCCCGATGTTTTACAGCACACATTAAACTGCCTAAAGAGCAATACACTACGGGGCAGGTTTTACAAGGCAAAGCAGGAGCAGCGAAGCGACGTGAAGGGCAGTGCGACTGGAGCCTCAGCTTTTGGCATGCCTTGCTCCTAGTTCTTGCAAAAGATGGTGCTTCCCCTCGACTTTTCTTTTCTCTTTTGTTTCACCGCCCCACTCCTCACCCAAAGCCCTCTCGGGATTCCCCCACCCCACTGGACCAGATGATTTGCTGTGGGCCAAATGCTCCCCTTGGCCACAGATCTTCCCCTCTGGGCATGGCTATGGGTTATGGTTGTCCTTTTCTTGGTATTTAAAGTCTCCGTGCCCAGCTGGCCCTGCTCTGCTCATCGGGCAGTGCTGGCTCTGCTCTGCATCACCTGTGGGCACCCTCTGAGCTTGCACCTTATTTAAAGGATCTAGTCCATTACCCAAAGGGGCTACAGGAAGAATGTGTCACTTAAGGACATTTACACTCTTATTTACTCTGTGTCTTTGGGAGAGGGCTAAAAAATGCCAAGTATCACCCACTTCGACCATCTAATACCTGGTTTCATGGCTCAGCCACACTTGGGGTTTCTTCCCACAGCCCTGCAGCATTGCTCTGTGTAATCTCTCAGGCTTATGGGAACTGGTGAGGGAATCTCACTAGGTTTCAAGGCTATTTCGAAACCCTATTGGGAATCTGGCCAGAGTAGCTCTGACTTGCTTCCAGCCAGCCTGCCCAGGTTTCCTTCCCAGGAAGAGGAGGCTGGGGGGCTGGTGAATAGCCAGATCTTGCCCTGACAGAGAAAATTTTCTTGGAGCTGCTTTCTCCAGCTACATGCTGGTGTTTGACCGGTTGAGACCTGGCGGGTATTGCACATCTACCTGCCCCCTGATCAGCATGGAAAACACAGAGCTGCTCTTGCTCTGTACCTGGCAGAGCTTACTTGTGCACAGTAGCTGCAGGTCAATGCAGGGGAAACATGAAGTCATTCATCTGGCTTCACTTTACATCTTTCTAGATTTGCTGCCCTCCTAAAATATCAGGGCCAAGCCCTCCCAAGAACAGAGACGCTCCACTGGGATCTGTTTTTGCAGAAATGATAGGACCTGGGTTAGGCATCCGGTGTGGTTGTGCATAGGCAGCTTGCGCAATGCTGAAACCTGCATGGAGCAGTAGGTGCTGTTTCTCTTAAAGTTTTGGCTGTATTTGATAAAAATAGAAGTTTCCCTGTCTAGCTGAATATGAGAAGAAACATTTCCCTTAGGGGAACAGAGGTTTCTGCACCTAAAACTTCCTAGGCTTTTCTGAAAAGCCCAAAACAATTTTTTTCCTCTCAACTTCTACAGTTCTTCAACTATTGTGCCTGGCTTATAATCAGCATCTGGCCACAAATACTCATTTTAGGAACCCTGGAGAAGTTTCTGTCTTCACCAACTCTTACCATCCTGCTGCCTTCCAGGAGGTAACGCCCACAGGGTAACTGAGAGCACAGTTTGGCCTCCACAAGCCAAGAAAATGTGCTAAGTGCTGTCAACAGAATGTAATCATAATTTGAGTTAAAGGGTATGTGCGGAGACTGTAACAGTCTCCACATGCACAGGAGCTGAGAGGTGGTAGGTAGATGCAGGTCTAGCAGCTTGGCTGGGCTGTTGCAGCCAAATGCTCGGCTGTTTTTTGCCACTAAGCTTGGCCGGCTTTGGTCAGCAGGGCAGATGAGTGCTGGAGATTAACACGAGGGGGATGGCTCCATTTGAGGAACAACGCGTTCCTCAGAGATCAGTGACTTGAAATACTTGCTGGCCTGGAGGTGACAATTAGGTGCTCAGGCCAAGAAGAGCAAAAGCCAGCTCACTCTCTCTTGAGGACACTCCTTCAGTGTGATCAGATGTGGAGAAGAGTCTGGAGATCTCGCCCACAGCACTGTCCTTGCAGCTGCAGGCAGCTGGTGGAGCGTGGGGGCTGTGGGATACTCACACGCACAAGTCTGGGCCATCAGCGCCTGGACACAGGCATTAGCCAGGCAGAGCCCCACTCCCCGGGGACAACCCCTGGAGGTCGAATACTCCCAGGGCTGCCTGGTCAGCAGGGACAGGACTTCCACTGCTGCAGCCCTGCAGGGAGCCACGTCCCCGCAGTGCTATGCAGTCCTGTCCCTGCAGAGACTGAGAGCAAGAGAGGGAGACACTGAGCTCCCCTGAATGCAGGGGGGCATCTCAGATGGGCAACAAAAGACAGAGAAAGTGCTAGAGCAGGAGCAGAGGGGAAGAGAGGGAAAAAGAGTTTTCAGCACAAGTGTCTGTGGAAATGGAATTATCTCCCAGGGGCAATGGAAGCCCTTCAGTTTTTCCCACAGTAAATAAGGGGCCAGCTTCTTCTCTGCAGCTCCATCCTGCTTGGGATGGGCAGCAGGGTGGCTTTAACCACCTTGGCTGCAGAATAAGGTTGCCCTGATGTAGGCTGTGATGTTGCTGCATAGTTTGCCTGGGTTATAGCCCAAACAGGGTTTTCTTCCATCAGCAAGTCCTCCACTCCCTCCTGCAACCTGCCTGCCTTTGTGCTGCCCAGATGCCACGACTCTGTCCTCACGTATTTGCCTGCGCCCACCAGAAATGACTGTGGAGCAAGCCAAACTGGCACAGTGACGGAGGAGATCCGTCAGGGAGGGGAGACCATCCAGCAGCCTCCCTTCCCACACCATCCTGGCACGGTTCAACCTGTCCCCAGCCGAGCCCTTCTGGGTGGCCCCAGGATGTGCCAGTCTGAAAGTAAGAGACAATGCGTGTCACGGTCCTGCCACTGAGGAGTATGTCTAGGGACCAAGGGCTTGCCTGCTACTTCCACTCTTAGCCGATCGCTGCTGCTGGCACCGTGCTGGGCACAGAGGGGTCCTGCCTCCTTGAGTGGCACTTGAATGCTGGGAAGCGTCACCTCTTTTTGCCATGACCCAGACCCCCTAGTTCTTCCTGGCAAGGAGTGAGGGCCTGACTCAGATCCCAAGGCCTGCATGGAGGGACATGTTTCTGCACAATTGAAGGCAACAGGCACCTATTCCAGTCTTTCAGAGCCTTGATTTATTTGCTTGCTTATTTACGTTTCCTCCTATAGGCCAACGCACGGCACATGAGATCCAAGCAATTCATAGTGCCGTCAAAGGCACGGTGTGTGCAAGGCAAGGCCATCAGAGTTAAGTCTCTCTGAGTTCAGGGTGACCCATCTGCTGCTAATGAAAATGTGTCCTGGAGAAGAGTTCATTCCTGCTTCCCATCTTCCCCCAAGGTCTCCTGACAGATTGCCTATGCAGCCATGCCAAGAATATGGTGCAAGATGAAGTCAACTGGCTATGGGTGAGGCCAGGTGACATGAGGCCATCTCAAAGACAGATATTCCACAGATGCCTGAGGATTTTACCAGCCTTGAACTCAAGCCAGCCCCTCATTTTGGTGGAGTCTGGTGTTTAGGAGGCTTTGGGACCATGTGCATGTGGTGAGGAGGTGGGCACACTCCCTGAGCAGGGCATGCATGCAAGCTCTCTGGATTGCACCAGGACTAGACTTGTGTCCAGGGCATCAGAGCCCCTTCCCAGCCACTCTGCCCACATGCGCAGACACCTCTGCAGCAGCAGCACACCAGACCAGCTCACACAGATGCAGGGAGAAAGTCCAGCCTGCCACCACCCCAGGAAGCATCACGCCCTGGGCATCTACTTGCTGGGCTGGTGCCTGGAGCCAGCCCTGCTGCTGCCCTCAGAGCGTGGTGACGAGTGAACTGGCAGTGGGGCTGACACAGAGACACCAGCCCTTTCCCGTGGGCTGTGCTGGAGGGGATGAACACACACAGAGAAGAAAACAGGTGACTCACAGAGTTTCCAAGCTGTGCAGCCCATCAAAGCCGTTGGCTCCCAGGCTTTGGATCCGGTTATTGTGCAGGTGCCTGTGGACAAAACAGAGATGTTCAGTGGAGATGCAAACTGACCTTTTCCTGCCAGTCTGAGCCATGGCCCAGGGACATCCTGCAAGCTGAGCACAGCCTGGGCTGGGATGACAAAGGGTGTTATAAGGTCCCCTCTTCTGCCCCATGAGACACATGCTAGGTGCAATAGTGCTTGCAGAGCAGCTTACAGAGCTCCCATTTCTCCCAGGAAATCCAGGCTGATGTAGGAGTTTCCCTGAGACCTCCACTTTCACAGCTGGTGGGTGACTTTGGACGAATATGCTTAAGAAAGAAGCTTCAAGAAACACTCTAGATCTCACCTCACATTGGGCCCAACCCTACTAAGTGTGGTGTGGCTTCAGCAGTTGTTCATGGCACTGGGTGCTATCTAAGGACACAGTCATATTTGGACTCCTCAGAGCCTTAGTAGCAGTAAGAAAGCTTTGAGTTGAAAATCATCCTGTTAGTCACAGTTTATTATCTTTACTTGCAAAAAAATGAAAATGCTGGCAGTTCCTGGATTAGCTCCAGTTTGATTGCAATGAAAGTTGTCTTCAGTTTAATGCTTCAGAGTGTCTGGCTGAAGTGCAGGGGCCATGCGACAGGCTGATACACATTCTCTACATTAAGGCAGCAATTTTTTCCCTGTGCCCTTTCATCCTGGTGCTACATGCCACGAACATCTAGTGCTTAAGGGCTCTGGACCTCCCAGCCTTAATGCTGGTGCTGGAGAGCCGTGTGTTGGGGCCCCCCTGGCTTGCAAAGCCACCTGGGGTATTTTTGCCTTGGAAGCTCCATAGGAGATTACTTTCCCTGGAGTCCCATCTGCTGGGTTCTGTTTCCATGGACCTCTTACTCCCATGTCTCAGTTTTTTGGCAAACCCAAGACCTTCATTCCTGGATTCCTCCTCTCTGATCGTCAGAGACTCTGTGTGTGTGTGCACATCTGAGTGTTTTAGCCACTGGGATTCCTTTACAGCTGGTCGGAGCCACATGGCTCATTGTGCATCTCCCTCTGAAATCCCACTCAAGGGCACCTTGAACTCCATATAGAGAGACCTTGGAGCAGCCTGAGGAAAGTCTGCTGAAAAACAGGAGAAGACAACCCACTGCTGCCCAGCCTGCCCTTCTACCAGCCTGCGCTTAAGCACATTAGGGATGTCCATGCTTGCACGGGGATGGACTGTGCAGAGAAATGCCCCCTGAGGGGGTAATGTCCTCTGGGGCAGGATACCCTCTGCTCTCTGTCAGGGTAGGTTTCCCCACCAGTTCATTTTACAGTTCAGGTTCTCCTTTAACACAGAGTGCCACATAGTTAATCTGCTGCCACACCACTTGCCTTTGGGGTCCTTTTCTCCCTTGCCCATGTTAAGGGATGCACCAGCCTTTGTCCAACACTGCTGCCTCCTTCCAAGAGCCTGGGGGAGACTCCACACTGGCAGGTGGATCAATGACTTTTTCGTTATTTGCTGCTTGATCTAAATCTGTCTTGGCTTGAAAAATCTCTCACTCCACCTGGATTCAAGTGTGAGCTGTTTGGCTGAGCACAGGCAGCTCCCACTGCCAAATATTCTAGGGTAAATCAGGAGGGAGCTGGGAGTGGAGGAACAGCCAGGCTCTAGGGCAGTTTGGTAGGGGCTTGCAAAACAGAAACCAGCCCAAGACGGATGTTTGTCGTTGGGATGAGAACATACAAACATTTCAGAGGAAGGGGAGGGGAGGGGAGGGGAAAGATGTGTGATAAAATATGTTTGCTCCTTTGAGCAAACGGGAAAAAAGAAAAGGAAGTTGCCTGCAAGAAAACTTGGTTTGATTGTGACTTTTAGAGGAGAAAAGAAGCTGAGAACAAAATCAGAATTTCACAGGAGAAATTTCTCTTCATCACAAGAAAAGAAGTTCAAGTCCAGACAGTTTATCAAATGTTATGGGATAGCTTCAGATCATGTTGCCCCTACTCCACTTGGCACTTCCAGTGCAAGATGGTGCCAACAATTTTGGGTCCCTTTGAGCACTGGATACTGCCTTTGGCAAATCAAGGGTTTGGATCTGGAGTCGCTCTGTAACTGCAGCAAGAGGTACCGCAGGAACCCCTTGCCCCATACCTCTGTCTGCTACGAGGGGACAGCGTGGGGAGAAAGGAAATGCTGAATGCTGGGGAAGATGTGAGCTCCTTGGAGCTTTGTCGGGGTGGTACAACAGGACACCTTGTCTAAGCTTGACATGCTGAGCAGCTGACTACTATCGCTCATGTCAGGCAAGGAGACAGAATAGAAAAGCAATCACCTGCTGTGTTTATACTTGGCTCTAAAGTGCTTTGTTTGGAGGCAGAGTAATGAAAATCATCAGAAGGAAGTTCTTTATTGGTGAGAACATTATGAGCAACCGAAAAAGAGAGTTATAAAAAAATTTGCTGTCCAAGCTGAACTCTAGAGTTGTTACCCAACCACATGGCAATAATAGAAACAAGAGAGCTGGAAAGGTAAACACTTGAAAAGACATTCCTTTCTTCCATCCTGCCTTTTTTTCTCCCCTGGTAAACAAATTTTAACAAGTGGAATTGCAACATCTCCTGTGTTTGTCAATTTGAGCTCAGCCCACATGACGTTATATTCTGCCCTGTAAATTACAGCTGGTTTGATAGCAGCTTGAGATACTTGGTTCTGGGCTACAAACAACCCTCTTGTGATGCAAAAACATGACAACTCTTTAAGTCCTTGCTATTCCTATTTGAGCTAGTATCCACCACTGTCCTCAGTAAGATCAACGAGCTTTGAGATCTGTGTATCTGCCTTTGCAGGTCAGTACCATGGAGTGGGGCTGGTTTTGGGCAATCATCCATGAGAGCAGCTTTGCCCAGGAAGGAGCAGAACAGTCATTGCTTTTTTGTGGGCTGGCATGTAGACTGTTATTCAGTTATGCACCTCCACTAGAAAACAGTGGCCTCTTTGCAAAAGCGGTTGTCATGACTGACCTCTGGCAGGATGGCAGACAATTTGCCCCACGTGCTCCTGCAGCAGCAGGAGTGCTGCCACATGTCACGAGACAGGCTAGCTCCTGGGCTGTGTCAGGTGAACCCACGCCGTGCCTTGCTGAAAGGCAGCAAAAATTACAGTGGCTGCAGAATACCAAATGGCCACAATCTCCCAGACAGGCTTGGGAGAGATGCTCCATCTTGGTTGGTGTCTCTTTAGAAGCACACCAGAAAAAAACCAACCCTACAAGATTCATTTCTGCCCCACAAAAAAAGTGCACAGCAGTTTCTAGAAGGAAGATTTTCTGTCCTTGCCAACAATTTCTTATCACAAATTGGGCATAAATGAGATTTTTTCCAAATCATCCCTGCAGCACTCCTAGTAGAATTTGTTTCATTTTCATTTCACTCCCTTTTCCATATATTTTTCCAGTGGATTAAAAGATCCTGGAGAACAGTCTTGTATTGAAGTGAGAGACAGTCCAACACAGGCATTAGCACTGCGAGCGTTGTGGTTTAACCCGGCAGGCAGCTGAACACCACGCAGCTGTTTGCTCGCTCCCCGCCCCCCCCAGTGGGATGGGGGAGAGAATCGGGAAAAAAGAAGTAAAATTTGTGGGTTGAGATAAAGACGGTTTAATAGGACAGAAAAGGAAGGGACAATAATAATAATAATAATGATAAAAGAATATACAAAATAAGTGATGCACAGTGCAGTTGCTCACCACCCGCTGACCGATGCCCAGCCAGCTCCCGAGCAGCGGTCCCCACCCCCCGGCCAACTCCCCCCAGTTTATGTACTGAGCATGACGTCATATGGTATGGAATATCCCTGTGGCCAGTTTGGGTCAGCTGTCCTGGCTGTGCCCCCTCCCAGCTTCTCGCTGGCAGAGCATGGGAAGCTGAAAAGTCCTTGACTAGTGTAAGCACTGCTCAGCAACAACTGAAACATCGGTGTGTTATCAACATTGTTCTCATCCTAAATCCGAAACACAGCACTGTACCAGCTACTAGGACAAAAATTAACTCGGTCCCAGCTGAAACCAGAACAGCGAGCTCCAACTCTGGAAATGCCACCTCTGATGGGACAGGGCACCTCTGTCAATTTGTCTTACACGTAAGGGAAAGCAGGTTGAGCTAATTGAGAAATACTGGTTCAATAAAAGTCCTTGTCTGCATGAACAAGAGAGTAGACTATAAGGAAAGGGAAATTATGTTACATCTGCATCGTGCACTTGTGAAAATGGCTCTGGAAGGCTTAATGTATTTCTGGTACCCACATTGTTAACTGGATGTTGATAATTTGGAATGGGTGCAAAGAAGAGCAATAAAAATGATCCAAGGGCTGGAAAAAACTAGGATAGAGACTTAGAGAACTCAATCTGTTTAGCTTATTAAAAAAAGATCAAGGGGATGAGTGCAGCGTAACATATAGGATTCTTCCTGGTTAGAAAATGGGTACTAAAATGGTTCTGTGATTTAGTGGAGAAAAGAATAATAGAAAAAATGTCTGAAGTCAAAGCCAAAGAAAATTCAAATGGGAAATATGAGCTTTTTTTTTTTTGTTAACACTAAGGATGATTAACCACTGGAACAAACTACAAAGAGAAGTGGTGGATTCTCCATTGCTTTCATTTCTAATGACTTCATTTTTCTTCTCAAAAAGGACAAATGCAAACATTTTCCATCAGTTATTTGCATTAGATGATTTGAACCAAGTTCAAAATTGACATGATGTGAATTCTCCCACTGGACCAGCCATTGCCATGATGAATTTCCAGCTCTATTGTGGCAAAATTGTCCTTTTCCTCAATTTGGCCATGGATAAGTAGAGAAACCTAAATCATAAATGGTGCAAATTCCCATGGATTATTTCCGGCAGCGAAGGACCAGCATGAAACTTGTCTGGTGAAGAATAAAGCTCGATCAGAAGTCACATTGTCAGGAGTGCATTGGAGTGCCATTCGCTTCTTCCTCAAGTGCTGGAGAGGGAAACTTACTTTTGCCAAGGCAGCATTCTTGGTCCTCAGAGAGAAAATGCACTTTTGCAAATTAAAAGGCCCATGAATGGGACCCAGATGTTCCAGGCAATATTGTTCTTAGCAATAACGAATTGCACATGCCTGGCACTCCCTGCTAACACCGAGGTTCCCAAGAACTTCTCAGAGAGGGACTTCTTAACTCCCTTGTACAGGTGAAGGTAGAGATGCACAGGTTCATCCTGACACTGATCTAACAGACTGGGGTTTGTCATGCTGGGGAGCTCCGAGTCCCACAGATGTCAGCTGAAACTACTGGCAATCAGCTCCCCTGGAAAGTTCTTTGATGTTTGCTCCCAGGCAGGGAGGAAACTGAAAATCAGTGGTCCCTTTTTTTGGCTAGAGTAAAACCAGAACAAGGACCAAAAAGGGAATGGGAACCCAGGAGTCTTGGAAACTAGTTTTCTCCTCTAGTCACTAAACCATGCTGTTAGAGAGAGAGCTGCATCATGTCCTTACATGATAAAAACTGTAAGAAAGAGAAATTCTACTAAATATCCTTCATTTACTGTCTTCAGATCTCAACACGTTCAGTTGGAAGGTCTTCCTGGGTCACCTAGGAGGGAAGCACTTGCAGGTGAGTGGCTTGTCCTCAACAATAAAACATCAGCTGAAATTCAGGTTGCATGAATGTAAAGTGATGTAAAGGGGGGAAAACCAATCTTATATGAGCACATACAGTAACAGGCTCTTAAATATCTACAGGAAGGAGCTCTTGGTAACACCAAGAGTTTGGTAGTAGCTGTCAAAAAAGCAAATAGGAATTACTAGAAAAGAGAAAATGGGCTACAGAACAGCATTATGCCATTGTATAAACTCATTGTTCATTTTCATCTTTGCTACAGTGTGCGGTTCTGGCCTCTCCATCTCAAAGGTGCAGAGGAACAGACAGGTGTGATATGTACACTGACTTCTGACTGCAAAACAGCTAACTGAATGGGGACTGGAAAAGCAACGATGAGGGAAGGGTATGACAGACTAACAAATACAGAGATGGCACAGAGGAGGTAGAGACAGAGTGCAAGAATTAGGGGGCGTTAGCAAAACTAACTGGTAGTGGCATGAAAACAACTTTCCCAGAGTCCTTGTTTTCGAAAGACTTGTGTGCAGGCAGACAATGGTCAGGGCCAGATAAGAGGAGTGGAGCATATTTTTTGCATATGGGGCCAAGTTAACTCACTGGCTCCAAGCTCACTCCATGTGAAGCAGCAAACGCTGGGTCCTTTTGGCAGCGGGATGTTCAGCATCGCAGGAATGTTTGAGTCAGAGGGGTTTCCAGGAGCTGAGGCTCCCTGTGGACCCAAACAGAGAAGGATCCAGGTTTTGACCTTGTTTATTCTAACTTAAGGGATTCCCTGCCATGTGATGAAAGTAAAACTACCCAAAGACTTTCTCTAGCTGGGTCCATCATTACAGGGCTGCAGAGAAAACCTCTCCTACGCTGCCTGGCCTGTGTGGGAGAGGGCACCGTGACTCCTTGTCCCATCCACATCCTAGCATGTCTGCTGACAGCGCTCACAGCTCCTTTGGTGACACCGGAAAAGAAGGGAACTGCAACCCATTTCAGAGATGTGGCAGCAAGGACATGTCTGCGGCATTGGGGGAATTCTTGGCTACAGTTCCCAAATTTGTCTATGTAAGATTTTACTGCAGGGCTAGCAGACCCCTCTGGGGACTGAGACTGAACAAGGTGCTGTGATTCCTGGTTTGGGAGTTGACTTTCTGCTGAATTCAGCTGACAGAGGAGATGAGGGACACTAACGAGAACTGCTGTCATGCACTTTATCAGCCTGTCAGCACAGCAGCATGGGGGTTTCAGATGCTCGCTTCTAAATGAAAAATCTTTTATGCCCAAGAAAGAAGATGCTTTTTGTAAAAAACCCTTTGCTTCAAACAAATCATTAGCTGAAAAATAGTCAGGACTATTTCTGCTTGTAGATGCTAAGACACATTCTGTCCTGAATAGATCAGACTTGGAGGTAAGATCTTCAGTATCCTATTCCCATGAGCCACCCTGATCAAACAAGCCATCTCCCTTCTGCCATCAGCAGCACAGTGCCAATATCACAGCACATGAAGCCCTTGTTATCAAAGCTGCTAAAGGATAGTGCCAGTTACCGAGACTCATAGATTTCATGATGAGTGATTTACATGAGGCTCTGCTTACTGAACACCCTGCAGCCCTAGTTAGAAGCCTGTAGCAGCAATAGATGGGAATAAGATCAGGGAATTCCTCAACAGAGGTGTAATTTATTAGCAGAGGCTGAACCCCTTAACTTGTTCCAGATTGAGGCTTGTGTATTCTGATGTTGGTGCTTTGTGTCAGTGCTGGATGATCACCCACATCTCTCCCAAAGGCCCAAGGTGTGTGGAGGAGGAAAAGCACTTCTCTGCACCTGGGAAGGTCATGCCCTCAGCCGTGGTCAGCCGTGTCCATGAGTATTAATCAGGCTGTATATGAGAGATTCCCCTCTGCTCCTCCACATCTGCCCTTGGCTTTCCTCCCCCAGGTGCTCATTTTAATACCTCTCAGGCTAGAATTTTCCCGATGTTTATGGTAGCAGCCAGCCCTTCTCAATCTACGTGCAAATTCAGACACTATCAGAGGAATGCACATATGTATCATCTGCATCCTGGTAGGGAAAGTTTCCTCGCAAACTTTACTGCCTAGCTCGGCTGGCTTTTGGGAGCGTGTGCTTCTTGGCTTGGTGGGTGAGTCCAAAGCAGGGAAACATCCCTGGTAGGGGTGCAGGAAGAACACTGGGTGACTTTCCACTGGCTGCGTGCTGACAAGGGTATGCATGGAAGCATGGGAGAGATTTATGGGGCCAGTTCTGCCAAACACTTGTGATCCCACAAAAATTTAGCATCGTGTCCCACAGCGCCTGGCAGGATCACACATGTGTTCCCTTCCAATTGTCTGTGGTGGGACATTATTCTCTCCCTTGTGACCTAATGGTCAATGACTTTTATTTCTTGAGCTTGCCTGTTTAATTAAGGAGTTGCTTCTCACCCGAAGTATGGGATAAGCCAGAATGAAAGCAGCATGCTTTTGAGACTGAAATAAAACCCCAAATGTCAGCTCACCCTCCATGCTAGCTATTAAAGCTGAATGAAGTGGTTGCATTATGATGGTCATGGGATGCATTGTAGAATGAGCATCATTGTGGGTGAAAATTACTTATCTGACATTTCTCAAGTTGGTTTTAGCATTTCTCCTAAATAAGTCTTTATGCTTTGTCTAAACAGCTGAAGTTGATGCTTAGTAAAACTCTGGACTGTGCTTTGTCCAAGCACTTTCTATGCTCAATGGCTTCAGTAAACATTTTAAATTTTGAAAGCGAAATAATTGCTAAACTTTCACTAAGGCACCACATGCTGAGGTTACTTAATATCCTGGTATCAATACATATTACCAAACTAAAAGGTAGCCTTTCATGTAGATAGAGGAGCTCTAAACTAATTGGCAATCACACCTGAACTTGTTAATTAACACCAAAAAAGTAATGACTAGCTGATTTGCACACGTAAACTTCCTTTTAAAAGTTAGATAATATACAAGCCTCTGTTGATCGAAAGGATGCACCTCCTGACGTAAATGCCGAAGACATCTGTTTGCTTTCTGATTACAGGCTGCAGAGTGTTTTAGCGTGTCTCACTGCCCATGGAGTAAACGTTTCCCTCCTGGACCGGGCACCCTCTGAGAGCAGCACCGTTCTCTACATTGCTCTGAACACTGTCAGTAAAATGTTTATAATGCAAACTGGACAACAACATGCACCATGGGGTTGTGATCACCGCAAAGAATAGTTGATCTGCATATACAACAGTCATGCAAATAAGCACGTACAGGCTTGGACAAGGTGTTGAGGTTAGACCTTTCATTCAAAATCATATTTGGTCAAAAAGTTTTCTTGGCATGTTTTCCAAGAAAAAAAATAAAATGCTTTTTGACCTGACTGCAGGTTGTTTCATTTTTTTTTTTTTTTTCATGTTGATAGAAATTCCTGTAGTTTCAACACAGAGATTGGAGGGAGAAATAGAAATGAGAAGCTTTTTGTTGCTTGAATCTTCAGAGAAAAAAAATCTGCTTTTTGTTTCCAAATACTGTTTTTTTTTTAAATGCAAAGCATTTTTTGAATGATATTGGGGAGCTTTTTGGCTCTTCAGTGAAAAGTGGGGAAAATATGAAAAAAATCGAAAGAGGCAATTTTAGCATTTCATATCAAACAGCAGAGATTCCTTGACTCTCATGAACAAAACCTCTGCCTGCCGCCCCTGCAGCAAAAAGCTGCTCCTGGGGAGCGACCACCAGGTCTTCCCGCGGGAGGAGGACCCCGTTTGCCAGGCACGGTCAGCACCTTGTCCCAGCCAGAGGATGCCGTGGCTGCGAGGGAGTAACAAGTGGAGAAGGCTTACAGCACCACGAGGCTGCTGAGGTTCTGGAAGGCGTAATCGGGAATGTGCCAGATCTGGTTGAGAGCCAGGGTCATGGCTTGCAGCGCTGGCAGGTGGTTCAGAGCTTGGACAGGGATCTCCGTCAGGGCATTATCGTCCAGCCACAGGTGACGCAAGGAGAGCAGCCCCTCAAAGCTCTTCTCAGGCACCACAGAGATAAGGTTTGCATCCAGGCGTCTGAGTGGGAAAGAAACAGGGTGGGGATAAGTGAGAGATGGATCTAGCATTGCTTTACGTGCCCACAGTGTTATGCAAAGGGAGTTTTGATGCCGAGGCGGGATGGATTGATGGCCAGGGAGATTGGATTAGGCTGTAAATAGTGATTAGCATAAGGAGGTCTCGGTGCAAGGTTCCTGCCTGTGCTTGGAGATGTTTGACCGCTGCCAAGGTTGATCCCTTCTTGATGGCCATTTAGTGCTGCCAACTGATGTCAGCTTCTTAAACAAAGTGGTTGGGCTAAGTCCTTTCACACGGACCCACCAGATGGACACTGGCCAGCTGTGGCTTGCAGGCACCCCCCTTAAAAATGAGCATCAAAGCTGCATCCCCCGGGGCCAGGCTTGCTGTGGATCTGCCTGAGCCCATCTGCAGAGGCACAGCCCTATTTGGGGTACCCCACAGCCTGCTCAGACCCACTGCTGCGGGGCGTACAGGACTGCCAAACTGTGTGGCTAAAGCCCCATTCCAGAAGAAAAGGATTTGTCTAGAAATGTGAAATATGTGGCAGCCCTGCTTGGGGTCCTGTGTTTGATCCGAACAGCCAGAGCTACCTGCAAAAGCACCGCGAACGAATCAGACCGTATGTCATGGCGCAGGAATTATACCTGTGCTCTCTGTATCGCACATGTTCAGGCCTTTCTTTCTCCTTGATTTGCCAGCTGTTTTTTTTTTTTTTTTATCATCATGGAAACCTTAAGGCAGTTGAACCTGAGGTTTAATTTGGAGAAAATTTAATTTTTAAGACTTGTTTTTGTTCCAAAATAGAATCAGAAGCCAAGAAATATTAAGCTTATTATGAAAAAAAAAATTAAAAACTAGGTTTGGGAATCATCTCTCTTAAAGATCTCTTATTTCAACAATGGTGAGCAGGATACAATGTATTATCTGTAGATTTTAAAATCAAAATATAAGAGGAAAACACTTCAGATTTGGATGAAATACCAGGAACCAATTATACCAAGGAGAAAGAAAATTCTGATTTCCATCCACGGCCAACAAAGCTTATTTATCCAAGCTATTTAAAGGAAAGATCTCTGAATTCAAACTGCAAAGAGAAAGCACTTTGTCTCTTATCAAAGCATGAGAGAAGGAAGTTAACAGAACTGTCACGGCCCAGCCCTCAAATCAACAATCCTCCACAAAGGAATGTGGTATAGAAAATAGTATTTTTGACTACATAAAGTAATATTTTTGATGAAAGTTGGACACTGGAGCAGACCCACAGACACTGTTCCCCCCCGGCGCCAGACCCTTGTCCAAAGAGCACAGACAACATTTCCTGGCTCACAAACCAGTTCCCAGCACTCTAAAACTCCTAGTCTGCAGGAGAAGGCCAAATGCTCCATCATGTGCATGGAGCAGGGAAGACCCCAGGTGTGAGCTGTGGTCTCTGCAGTGGGGTAGGGGTAGGATTTCCTGGGTGGAATTCTCAGATGATCCTGGGAAAGACCTTTTCCTATGCCACAGAGAGAAGCATTTCCTGCACTGGTTGGTCTGACCTGGATGGATGAAGCTGGAGATTTGTACCTGGTCAAGAAGTGCAGTCAGACCTTCCTGAGATCTCCCTCGGACAACTGTCCTTTAAATGCAGTGTACAAGTCTTGATACAACATCGCCTCAAACTGAAATGGTACCCCAAGGTGGATTAAATAACTATTTCATTACTCACATTTTGCCACGCTAATGTATTTTTCCAAATTGCAATACACTTGCATTGCTGCAAAGCAGCATTTTCTGGTGCAAGGCTGTTCAGCTGAGAGTGTTTCTCTATTGATTCCTCTGTGGATGACAAAGGCACATCGCACCCAAAGCTCAGCTCAGTTGCCACAGGATTTACATCTTTACTCAGAGGGCTGACACAAGACAGTGTATATTTTCCTCTTGAAGAGGAAACGTCTTTGTTTCCATTTTGCCCTCTTGGGCAATAATTGAGATTCATCTAAGGAGTTTCTTAACGCTCCTGGATGGCCACTAGCTTTGGACATGCTGCAGCTCCAAGCCAGGCTCTGCTCCATGTCTCCACATCCTGCCGTCAGCGAGAGGTCACCTCTTCAAGACTCAAATGAACCCCAAGTCTTCTGTCTCCTCACCTCCGCGGGGGCTGCCTGGTGGCAGTGTGCCGTGTTGTGATGAGTGTGGCCACTGTCCATGAGACGCTATCTGGAGAGCAGCGTGCTTGGGCAGTGTTGGTGAGCTCCAGCCACGTAATTGCTGCCTTAATCTGCTCTAGAGTATGAAAATCAGACCCCGGCCAGATTCCTCGGTGGAGTGAAAGGGAGACTTTCTGCTGGTTGCAATGAGCTGGACAAGGGCCTGAGCAACCTTAGAAACAGCAGCCTGCTTGGACCACAGCACGGCAAGATGCACCTATTTGGAGCTAGTGAAGTTAAAATTAGGAACAGGGAAGTGTCCAGGTGAAGGCATTTCACAAGCAGCATGATGGGCAGGATTCCTTATGTGCCTTCGCAGCATCGACAAGGGAACAGGGAACATGGACTAAGTGATGGCTGCGTTCCTGGTACCAAAAGGTCTCCAGGTTGTTTAATTATTCCTCAGGGAGTTACTGGCTCTTTCTGGAATAGAGGTGCATTCTTTCTAATAAAAGCTGTGCATGTGGGGATTGCTAATTGCTATGGCTTTCAGACAGCTCTTCACTCTTTTCTGGAAGGAGAAAAGCTGAACTTCTTGGCACAGAGTTGTTAGTAATTATATCAATTATACTAAACAAAAACCAACCCAACAGTTCTCTCCTTTCTTCAGTGTGTGACTCTGGCTCCATAAGTGTTTTGTGTTATGATTTATACCTAAGATAATTGGGCCGATTAGTGGGTAAATGGGACAGCACAGGCTGGGGCTGGCTCCTCACCTTCCATGGAGATGTTTTAATCTTTATTTCACCAAATCTCTCAGTTGATTTTCCTTGCAAGCATTAACCCATTCGTCGCTTACAGAGGAAGATGCCCCTTTCACGGAGCTGCTGGATGGCTTAGCAGTGGGACTCCATCTCACACCTGCTGTCAAGCAGTGCTGTAGGTCTGGAGAGCGGATGAGACACACAGTGGTCTCCAGATGTCTGCACGGGCAAGATTTCCAAGTGACTTCACAGGCAAGGCACTGTAGAGCATCGTCCGTTGCAGGCAAAAGGAGCTGATTTCAAGTGGGGTATTCAAGAACAACGGCATATGAAAATCACCAGCTGCTTGAAAGTCTCAGCTTCTGGCTTTAGACCTGCACCCACTGCTGATAGTTACGGGGCGTTTATATGACTTCAACATGACATTTAGCCAAAAGTCCTAAAAGTGCCTGGAATCACCTCAGATTTTACTCCATTTTCTGTTTTGGGGACTGCAGGGATGGGAAGAGAGGGAGCTGCCTGGGAAGAACATGAAAAGTCCCCTGGCTTTTGGTCTGAGGCATTGCCTATGTCATCTTTGTTCCCTGCACAGCTGTTCATGTCTGTGCTGAGCCATGGTGAGAGGAGCGGGTCAGCATCAAATGCAAGCGTGTCTGAGCCCCACCAGCTGGTGTCTTTGCTGCTGCTGTAGCCAGTGGCAGCTCTGAGGAGCCAAAGGAACCTGTGTGGGGTGGGAAAGGGAAGCCTTTCCTTGGGCAGGACAGTGTCAGGTAGCCTTCGTGTGGGTGCAGGGTTAAGAGCCCAGCATGCCTTTGAAAAGCCACTTCATTGCTTTGAGCATTGTCTGTGTTTGATAAAGGCTTGAGGAGGAATTGCCTGCCTTCTTGCCAGGAACAGTCCAGAGATGATGCTAGGATCAAAAACATTCCTAGAAGGAACAAGCAGGTAGGGAAGGCCTTTTCTAATGAGAAAAGGTCAAGACTGGGAGATTCCTCCTTCCCAGTGTGCAGGAGATAAGCCAATGCAATCAGTACAGCCATTCAGGAGGTCCAGGTAGTGGTGGGACTATGTGTGGTTGGCAGTGCAGCGAGCATGTAATAAGTTTTGTATTAATTCTGACAGGTCAAGCTATAATCTCAGGTCTTTGGTTTCCTGTGCCGCAGAGCCAGCAGTTTCTAAGAACTGTCTTGCTCCAAGAACTGCTTCCAGAGTGTTTCAGAGGATGTACAAATGTGTTTCCTAGACATCTGTAAGCACATGCATCCTGCTGTCTGTAACATGACTGTCAGAAGCGTGCAGCAGTGGATAACCAGAAACAGTCTCTCTGTTCCCTAACAGATGTGGTGCAAATCTCAGGCTATGACCTGCAACTTTGCCCATATCCTTCCAGTTCCTTCTGGCTGTGGAGCATTTACAGGGGGAGCTGCAGCCTGGAAACCAATAAAAATGCACAATGCCATGCTGTCAGGAAATATCCTGACTTTTGCTGCTGTTTTTCCTTCCTTGCACACAGTAGAGCCAGACAACAGGCTGTCTGGGTGCCTTATACAAACTATGTGCAGTAACTGGTCTGCAGTATAGACTCTGTGATGTTCCTCTGCTGCCCACAGCCCAGTCACAACAGGACACCGGGACCTCAAACTCCAATCCATCCTCCCAGCATTTTTTGCAATATATTGGGCTATTATTTCCCTTGATAAAGTTGGGGAAAACTTGCCACCAAAGATCATAGGCAGCATTGGGTGCTACTGGGCTGGGCTGTTCTCTCTCCAAACAGGGGAGCTCCTCTGCATCTTGATTATCTGTCAACAGCAGAATATAGGACATAAAGAAAGAATGGTCTGGAGAGAGAGCTGTGACCCTCGAAGGAGTGAGGACTGACCCAGCAGCAGTGGGAGGAAGAGCTGGTTGTCCACCCCTCCCTGAGACCACCCCTTTCTCGGGAAGCGAGGTGCTTGCTGTCTTCCCCGGCCCCAGCGTGCATGTGTGTCGGCTGAATAGAGCTGATCTCACCAGAAATGTCTAATTGGTGCCTTCAGGCAATCATGTCTCTCTTCCTGTCTGAGTTTATCTTGAAAGGCTCGATTGAGTTACCTCCTATCCCATAATAGGATCTAAGTTCCTTGTAGTAACAGAAGAAGGAGATGATGTCACTGCAGCTAAACTTCTCCGATAACTTACTAATGACTGGGGCCAACACCTCAGCTCCTTTCTCAGGCAAAACTCCCAGACGCACTGAGTCAGTACCTGGCTTGTGAGCTCCCGGGGAACTCGCCGTGCAAGAGGCTGAGGGCGCAGCGAGGGTGGATGGCTCCGGAGCCCTGCAAAACACCCTGCTCAAAGGCACTCTGTCCCCCTCTGCCACACTCCCCTGCAAGCCAGCTCCATGTGTGTTGCTCTTTCTGCCAGGCACAGCACTCGATGGGGCCCAGACACACAGAGGCAGGAGGTTCTGGGACCCTGAGCCTGCCCAAATAACCCAGGTGAGGAGCAAGGGCTTCTTCCATCAACTGATACCAAATGGAATAGGAGAAAGGCAGGTGGGGACTGCAGTGCTAACCTGGAAAGTGGGAAACTGGGTTCAGTTTCTGCTCTGCCTATCATGTCCTTGTGGTCATAACGTACTGCAGATACAGTGGGAGAATGGACCTGTTGGAGCGGGTCCAGAGGAGGGCCACAAAAATTATCAGAGGGCTGAAACTCCTCTCCTGTGAGGGAAAGCTGAGAGAGTTGGGGTTGTTCAGCCTGGAGAAGAGAAGGCTCCAGGGAGACCTTATTGTGGCTTTTCAATACTTAAAGGGGGCTTATCAGAAAGATGGGGACAGACATTTTAGTAGGGCCTGTAGCAATAGGACAAGGGGGAATGGTTTTAAACTGAAAGAGGGTAGATTCAGACTAGATATAAGGAAGAAACTTTTTACACTGAGGGTAGTGAAACACTGGCACAGGTTGCCCAGAGAGGTGGTGGATGCCCCATCCCTGGAAACATTCAAGGTCAGGTTGGACGGGGCTTTGAGCAACCTGATCTAGTTGAAGATGTCCCTGCTCATTGCAGGGGGGTTGGCCTAGATGACCTTTAAAAGTCCCTTCCAGCTCAAACCATTCTATGATTCTATGAATGACACATTATTGCATAGGTAAAACATTGCCTTGTAGGCCTGCTCCAACACCTGGGCTCTTTGCCCCTGCCACCGAAGAGCTCACAGCCCTCAAGCAAGACTCACAAGAGTTCCCTAGCTCCATTTCCAGACTAAAAACTCTTGTGAAAACCACCCCAGACAGTGAATGAAGGTTCAAGATGCAAACGTGTTCCCAGTTGGCTGTGGAATAGGACCTGGTGGAAAAGTTTGCAGGGCTCTGTTTAGGCTGCAATGAGTCTTCACTCCTGACTTAACGGGGCATGTACCTCTGGGAAGCCCTCCACGAGGGATGCTCAGGAAATGAAATCAGAGCAATACCTAGACTCCACACAAAGTGCCTTTGGTACAGACAAGAGGGCTTTGTTATCCCCAGTTGCAGACACCTCCAAAACCCCTCAGGTCAGAACCGTGCAAGAAGGATTGCCAAAATCTCTGTGCAGCTATAGAAACTGCTGACAGTTGGGCAGCTGCACTCCACTGCTGTGCCAACTCCCCGACCAGCCCTCTCCCTGGGCGCCTGGCATTGCCCCCCCTTGCCCATAGTGCCAGGCACAGGGAAATGGAGAAGGTACAGAAAGCAGCCAGAGGCTAAGCAGCGTGGCTCAAAGGCCCGCCAAGCAGTGTGGGTCCTGCATATTTGCTGGGAAACACGGTGTTTGTCAAGGGCACAAGCTAGCTAGAAAAGAGAAGGGAGAGCAGCTCTTGGGGACAGAAGGAACAGGACACACTACTCTCTGGGGAGAAGGGCTCTGAACAGATCATGGCACCCCGAGAGATCCCCTGGGCCAAGCATGTACTGGGACATAACAGCCAGCTCACACCTTGAATGCATGGGGACCAGGGCCAGACCAGATGCATCACAAGGTCCCTGTCTGGCAGTGGGGACCTGCAGAGGTGTTACAGCTCGGTCCATGGCTGCCTTGCTCCACCCACTCTCCACTTGGGAGCTGACATGGAGATAGGGCTCCAGATGTCCAATCTGTGGTGTTTGACTCGGGCAATCATTGCTAGACTGGTGGTTATTTTGTTGGCCACTTGGGTGGGAGCCGCCTCCTGTTGAGGTGCCGGACTGTACCCTGGTGTGTTTGAGTGCCTCCTTGTGCTGGGTGAGCACCCATAGGATCCCCTGTGACCTTCCAGTGCAGCCGGCTTTGTTTTAGAAATTAAATGACCCTCACCCTTATAGCTGATAGACTATACTGGGGAGAAGCACTGGCCTTTGCTGAGAGCCTTGAATCTTGATGGTCATGCATGTGGTGCATCACTTCTCACTGAACACGTGTGACCCACAGCTGGCCAGATGTTGTCCTGGAGAGGAGTGCACAACAGCTCTTCATCTCACCAGGGCCCGAGGCTCTCTGGGCTTGGCCCCTCCACAAGTTACCAGGCTGTTTTAAACAGCATGGCAGCCATGAGTTCCCCAGAGCTGACACAAGGCTCTGTGGGACTGTCCCCTGGCCCCTCTCTGGCTGAGGAGATCCTCCATGGGCCAGACACAGTAGTTTTTGAGCCACACAGCTGCATGGCACTGGAAAGCTCTTCTGCTCTTTCTAGCAGCTGGGGCTGCTTTGGAGGTGTAACACTGAGTCGTGAAAACAGGGCATAGTCCGCTTGGCTGGGATTTGGAGCTAGCTGTCCAGTGCCGCTGCTCTGCCGTGGGCTCAGTGTGACCCTGGACAAGTTACTTGGCTTTTCTTTGCCTCCTCCTTCCTCTGTATGAAGGGAACGGTAGCTTTGCCCTGCACCGCAAGGGGCTGTGAAGGGACCTGCCTCCCTTCAAGAATGGTTAGCACTGCAGATGGCTCTTAGGAGACAGGTTGCTTGGACCATCTACAGCCTGGGCTAGCCAGGACCTCACGGATCACTACACTGAGCTCCTACTGCCAAAGATACCGTCTGATAGGGCCTGTCACACACAGGGCTGGGGCCTGTGGCTCCTAAAATTTTGTTTATGCACATCATATCACTTGGCTAAAAATTAACTTGGTGTTTATCCTACCAACACAGCTAGTGATTCCTATGCCTTACTTTGTCAGGTGAGACAGTTCAGTACTTTTCATACCTGAGTCTCACTAGATTGACCGTGCCGTGGGAGGAACTTCTTGAAGTCCACAGGGTTATGAAAGAGGCAGAGAGTTAAACATGAGAGCAGACTAAGGGTCATGGCTGTGTCTTGCATAGAGGACTAAATGCTGCATAGATGGGTGCCAGTTTAAATATGTTGTTCATTTCTTGCTTGCCTTTCTATCTCCAGTTTACCTGAAGCTTCTCTGTGGTTCATCAAGAGTGCTTACACATTCAATGCATGTAACATCTGGGACCCATCTTCCTTTTGCACTGACACATCTACTGTATGTAACATCTGGGACCCATCTTCCCTGCTGTGAGGCTGTATCTACTGTATGTAACATCTGGGACCCATTGTCCATTTTCTCTACTGAGTCGTCACCAGGGAAATGCAGCATGCCCTCGATACTTATGTGTATAAGTGAGTGAGTTAAGGTTCATGAGTCCCCATAATAAAGGTCAATGGAAAACACATTGGAACTTACTATATGACTCATATGCAAGAGAGTGTGTGTGTGGATCGTGGATGTGAGCTGTGATTATTATTTCTTTAGTGTCTACAATGTTCTAGGCACTGGGAGGGCAGTCAAGATAGCATGTGCCCCTTCGTGAAAGCTATTGCAGCCTGAGATGGGAACTGACGGTGCATATGAGAGGGGTGTGAAGATGGAAATAAGTTTCTGTGTTTGTCAGAGTCTCTTTTGAGGGATGTTTGCTTATTGAAAGGTGGGTACTGCAGTCACTGCAGTGTGGGCAGGGAAAGGTAGGAACAATATAGATAGACAAGTGACCACCAGTTTCAGCTTGGTGTGAATGATCTCTTGAATGTTTATCCAAATGGAGCTCCTGGTTGCCACACTGGATTGCTAGCAGTCAATATAGACAAGTTTGGAGGTGACTACAGTACGTGATGGGCATAGCTGTGTAGGTATAACCTCTGCCAAGCTGCTAGAAAAATACAGCTCAAGCCACCCAACCTGTGCTGTGACCTCTTCATTTGGGAGCGCAAATGAAGAATCCTGGAGGCGCTGGGGCACAGCAAGGGTGTCGCTCATCATCACCCCCTTCCAAGTGGTGCCAACCACAAGCTCAATGAATGGGAAAATTAGAGAGTGAAGTCTCAAGAGAGGAATTGACTCACGGGATCATCATGAACATGATGGCCCAACTCAAGATCACTGGGAGCTGAAGAGCCGACTCTCTACACGTTCCAGGAAAGAATTTCAAAAGCTGTAAAGGCACGGAACTGCTGCTTTTTACACACAGTGTACACAGGTAAGGCATCTGATGCAGTCAGGGGTAGAGTTTCTATATCTGCTGACACCATTCTTGGGATGAGATAGCAATTTACGCAGACACCTATTTTTCTATATTATTTGCCAGTTCTGCCACACAATAAAATAAGTTAGAGTGACTGAAGTTCGCTAAACTTTTAGCTGTTAGTCTGATAAACAACACGACACTCTTGTCTTCCTGGGAGATGAATCCAGGGATCCTTCACAGCATGGATGCTCACAAGCATAAGCCATATGGACATTTCCCTTACATAAACTTCACAACATCTCATTGCTCAAAGCCAGGGAGTAATGGATGAAGGACAAATGGAGGCAGGGTTTATTGGGTCACTGCTAAAGAGAACTGTTCCTTGAGGATGATATGTTCAACAGCTTGTGTGTGGTCTCTAAATCTTCCTCTCAAAAAAGCTATTGAGGTCATTGTAGTGGGATAACCACATTGCATTTCATGCTTTTTTACTCCTAAGCAGAAAAGGCTCTAATCTGATCAGCTGAGTTCCTCCCACTGACAGGAAAAAAACATGTCTGTGATGTACCCAGTACCCACATCGGAAGCCTTTCTCATTTCTGACTTGCCCCCAGAACAATGGTGACAAATTCAAATCTCTCCAGCTCTGGAGTGCAGAGAAATTCCTCTCTGGTTAATGGGTGAGCTGCTCCTTGCACTTGTATTTTTGGGCAAGACGATCTCCTCTGATAGCTTTCTCTGAGGGCTACACAAGTGTGTGCTGGGTCCTGTGCACAGGACCATGGGGGAGGAGAGATGCTCAGCTCTGCTTTGGTACCCATGCTCTGATGATGTGTGTTAGCTTGGTGATCTGTTTTTGCCAGATAAAAGCGGGGGGTGGGGAGAGGGGCATTTTTTTTGCTCTCCAGGGGTAGGAAAAACGCATCTCACCCAACCATATTCGCACAGAACTTGAAACCAATTATGGGGTCTTTCC
Organism: Aptenodytes patagonicus; assembly: GCF_965638725.1. Taxonomy (NCBI): domain Eukaryota; kingdom Metazoa; phylum Chordata; class Aves; order Sphenisciformes; family Spheniscidae; genus Aptenodytes; species Aptenodytes patagonicus. Next base: position 7,297,500 of record NC_134970.1, read on the forward strand.
ATAGCCAAAAGAGAGAACCAGAGTCCTCCAGAGAGTGATTCACCCCCCAGACAGGGCTCTGAGATAACAGGTATGATTCACCCTCTGGAGATGCTGATCGTTTTCCACTGCTGACTAGCTGAGATGAGTAATATCTAGGCAGCTACGGTCAGAGGAGACAAATCCACCTGGTCTGCCCGAGGGGGACGTGGGCACAGCAGAAGCTTACCTGAAGCGAAGGCCATGAAGGATGACTCAGAAGAATTTTATTTCCTTCCTGGTGGTATCTTAGGATCTCCCACCATGAGGGAAGGATCTAGCACGCCAGTCATAGCAGAGGCATGAAGACACCAGCCTCCTCGTCCCAGCCACTCGACTTCCCAACTACAAACCTGGCCCGGGCTGCTCTACTGTAATGCCAAACGCCAGCGTGGCTGATCCGGCTGCTGTTCTTTGAGGGCTGCAAAGGGCAGGCAGTGAAGCTGCTTGTTGGGTCCAACCAAGAACACAGTGGCTAAGCCACAGTTTTTGCCCCTATAAAAGAGGGTGATGCATTTTCTGCCAAGTGGATTTGCCAATGGCTTTTGAAAATGTATTATTGCTCATCATTGCAGTAAAAATGCTAGTGCTCTTCAAGGGTACTGGGGAACACTCCATAAACAACATGGGGAGACAAGCTGAATGGCAGAGAAAGCTGCTGGAATAAGAAATAAGGTCCAGCCACACACTTTGTTTCCCAGTCTGGGATACTCTTGAACCCCGACCAGAGATTTGGAACAGGTCAGTGTAAGCAGAGGAACAACTCCAAAATCTGAATCTTGAACTGGATTTGTATTTTAATACAGCTTTTTCTCCTCAGACCTGGCCTGATACTGCCAAGCTATTGCTGCCAATCCTGGTGACAAGCACAGATCTGCAGTGACAGCTCAGGCTGATCATGCACTGGGTGAAGTGGAGAAAAGAGCAAGTGAGCAGCAGGTTGGCTGACAGCCTGCAGTACACGGAACCAGAAAAATCTTGTCTGCTCAAAGTCTATGCCAAAAAGCAGTAACTACTCTGAATTTGGCTTATCATTCCTGAACCAAATTATGAGATGTGCCCATAGAGGAGGAGAGCCCCAGTCCCTCCCAGGGACATCAGCCCACCTGAAGCCAAAGAAAAAAACCACAACTGTAGCATTTCCTCACAATCTGTGCACTGGCTCAATTACACAAGCTACAGGGGCCACCTTGCCTTTTTCAGGTGAATCTCAGATTGTGCACACTACACCTGGGAGGAAGGATCACGGCACGCGGAGCCAGAGAGGATCCTGCTTCCATACAGCCAGCAAGGAATACTAACAGCAGCCAAACTTCAGCAAGGACTCACCACACCACGGCTACATCACTGCATGAAAGTTACCTGCAGTACATCCAGATGTGTGGCACGCCTGAGTGTAGTGTTCACTTGGATGTGGTAGACACCTACTCTTGACCCCTCCTAGACTTTTTTCTTTGTAGAAATACCATTAAACACTTAAAATGCCAAAATGGAGACCAGATTTCTGAAAACAAAAATGGGGACAAAACTCCACTGACTTAGCTGTGCTCCTCTCGAGCTGCCTGCTGAGAAGAGGGGCCTCAGGGAAAAGAGGAGATTTCAGAGATGAGGCAGGAAGGTTTTGAGCAGCAAGCGTCTTCTAGAGTGGAAGGAAATTCTTTAGCACACTGCCTGCACTGTGACACTTGTTATGGGCTCTGTTTCCTGCCACAGGCATGCTTTCTGCTGCAAAGTGATCTATAACAGGTGAAATTCAAGGTCTTGTGCTCTCAGCAGTAGCAATCACCAAGAAAGTACTTGTGGTTGCTTTGTTTCAGTCTATCTTCAGATTTGCTGTTAAGAACTACCTCACTGCTCTTCCCTGACCTCTTTTCCATTGTGCTCCAGAAAGAGCCTGTAGCCAATAAATCATGTTACAGGACTGAGGTGGTCTTGCCACAAGACAACTTCTATGCTAACAGATTGTAAGTCACTGCTATGTTATGCTGACTTTATAGATTTCTGTTTTTTCCATAGCTTTTATCCTCTAAACACCCAATGGAAACAACACCTTTCTTAAACCTTACTGCATCACATGTGATTTATAGAGAAGAATATTGCTGTTAACAGCAAACTGTCAAATCTCAAACAGATCAAAGAAGTGAAACAAGGAATGAATTGACTGAGCTCTTCAGGCCATGCTGATTACAAAGTAATTTTTTTCTTCCTTCTGTCACAAGAATTTATATGCTTGTGAGAATCTGATCAGGTGGGAAGAGCTTTCCTCCTTTGTCTACATCAAAGTCCACATGTTCTCAAATTGCTGTAAGTCATTTTTTGCATTTTAATCTCTGTCCATATGTATAAAAATAATTACCTGTCTTGAGGGACAGGAGATGAAGTAGTCTTTATTGCATTTCCATAAGACTCCAAAAGGTTCCTGCTAAAGATATCAGAGAAGTGAACCAATGGGTTGGAGGAACTGGATTATTTTAGTTAGAGGTAAAATTAATCTGTATGCAGCGAGTGTACATGTCAGGCTAATTTAGCACTAAGAGATTATGAGTCAAGTAAAACTGGAGTGAAATCAGAATATAATGGGAAATGATATTTGTAGAAAACATGAAAATGCTTGCAATGTTTTTAAGAACAATGTATATGACACAGTTTGTCCTCCAGGTTGCATCCCATCAGCTTATGAAGGCATCAAATCCTTCTGCAGCACAGATGAAAAGAGGACAGACACTGCTGTCATATAAACACCTGAAATGGGAAGATGATGTTAGCAGGACCAGTGCTGATGGGACTGGAGTCCTCCTCAGGGAGACTGTGGCTGACTTCAGCTGGGAACAACAGATTTGTGGCAGAGTGGCAAGTGAATCCTGCAAATATTTCAGAGGGATGCAGTGAACAAAGACTGTGAGGGAGAAAGGAGAACTAAAATGAGAGCAAGGACAGCATCCCAGGGAATGGGACCTATTGCGCTGTTGCCCACCACCTGTGTATGGTTGCAGTGGTGATGGCTAACTGTGTACTGGGTGCATTAGCCACCAGGTAGCAGGAAATAGTTTGCTCTAGGTGACGGACACATGCTGACACGGAGGGAAGGTCTCTTGCTTATCTGCAGTTGCTTCCCTAACATGCTGCACGCAGGAGGAGTTGCCAAGAGACAGAAGACGGATGGAGACACAGTCACAGGTTTTTTTCCTGGGCCCCTTTGCTTTAGCAAACACGCCATCAAGCCCAACAGCAGGAGAGTCAATCCGTTTGGGGTACAGGGCTAACGAACTGCCCGCAAGGACTGAAGCCAATGTTTCTTAGCGTTATGGTGCATCTTGCCTGGAAGACAAGACAAAACTCAAAGTGCCTTGTGGAAAGGAGGCAAGAAGAGCCTGATCTCATGGTGCAGGATCTTTAGGCTTCACTCCTCATGAAGGGAAGGGCTGCTGCTGCTATTGGGGAAAGGGAACATCGCAGGGCAGGGAGTGGGGCATGGCTGAGAGGTAGGAAAGACTGATGGCAGAGGAAGAGGTGAATGCAATGGGGAGATTTGTCAAAAAGTGGCTGGGAACCATTCTCCACATCTCATGTGCCACAATTGGTTTCTGTGCTTGCAAATGCAAGGGTGAAGTGGGGTATGGGCTCAGTGTGCTGGAGGCTGCTGGGGCAGCAACAGCTGTGGGGAAATCCCACGATCAAGGCTGGTCCAAGGCCCTGACTGTCGCTGATCACTTGGACCAGGCAGAAATATCTGAAAATTACTTTATTGGACTGAATGGGCTTTGCAGACCTTTAGCCAAGACACCAGACTTCTAGTTCCCTCTTTTCACAAATTTAAGTATTGATGGACTATGATTTACACGCTCTATCTCCTCTGGAGCAGGGTTACCAAATGTTTAGATGTTTCTGGACAAATCCTGCACATGCAGGCCAGGGGATGGGCTAGAGCTGTGGTAAACTCCCTGATTCACATGCCGTGGTCCAGGTACCAAGGACTTAATGAGGTCATCAAGTCTGATACACAGGTGGGTATCACAGCTAGGAGTCATCTCAACTATACTCAGATGCCTCCTTTCAAACTGTGTGTCCCTCCAGCTGTGAATGGAGAGGACCAGGCACCGCTGTGAGTGATCCATCTCCGAAGGCAGCTGCCTACTTCCAGGAGATGATTTTTTCCCCCAGCACATCTACTTCTCTCTCTTGACTAAAGGGTGGTGCTCAGACACATGGAAATTAGCTCAGCTGGAGACTCCCACACTATTGTCCCACCGGGGGGTTAGATGACATTACACGTGTTAGCGTCTCTGTGCCGGCTATGTCCATACTCTTGGGGTCTGGGGTCTACATGAGGTGACATGCAGCCACAAGTCTCTGTGGGAGGAGAAATGAGCTACCACAGGACGGAAGATAAACAAGTGGATGCCTTTATCCAGAAGGGAGAAATGTGACTCTGGAAGCTTTGTGCCTATGCTGCTGCATCTTACTGGGTCAGAAAACCTGCTACTATCCTAGGGAGGCCCAAAGTCTCTCAAAGTCCCAGTAATTAGCTATTAGTGCAGTTCCTCCCCAGTCTGGAGGAGGGAACCCCAAGGAAATGCACAGAGCTCTGGGATTCATGACCATAGGCTAGAAATCATCACCATGCTGAAAGCACAGGCTGGTACTGTGGAGCTGAACTACAGTGGTAACTTTGGGAAAGCCGCACTGGGCCACTTAGAAATCTTATCCTCCTGGAGCCCCTGGCCTCAAAGCCAGGTGAGAGAAGCTGTGGTGACTGTCCTCAGGCTACCATATAGCCACCCATACTGGAAAAGCTCTGACACTCTTCTGGCTGGCACTAATCCCCTCTTCCCCCTTCAAATTGCTGTAGGCAACACCCACCCAGACGAGCCAGACACACGCTAAACACCTTCCCAAAGTGCTGATCTCTGAGAAACTCCAGAAAGAGCCAGCCATTCTCATCACTTTCCATAAGTATTTGAAAAAGAAAAACCAAGAGTTTATCGCTTAATCCATCAGGTTTCTTTTCTCTTTGCTTTCTCTACCTCTGCAAGCCTGGTAATTATAATTTATAGCACCTGCTCACTTTGAAATACCTTGGACTCCTTCTGCCTGGCAGAGGAACAGACACAGTGCCCATCTGCTTTAGGTAAGTGCTCACAAACCACAAAGTCGTTAATTAGACTGACACACGACTCTTCCAGAATACGCATGGTATGTTGTTACTGCACCTATAAAACACTGGTAACCAGATACTCTGCCAGGGGATCACAACTGGATCAGAGCATTACGTAAAGCCTTGGCACCCCTTGCAGGGCTCAGAGCATTGCCATCAGGTGTGTGTGTTCTCTCTAATCCTCCCCACTGGGCTTCCCAACATGCTTCCCAGATAAAGCAAGCCTGCTGGGAAGCAGCTCCCTCACACTTGGTAGGAGGGTCAGTCACCAGAGCTTTGTATTCTCTTATTTTGAAATCCAAATTCCTCTTTGTATTCATCTAGTGATCCCCACCAAGGTCTCCTTCCTGACAGCCTGGGTTCCACATCCTGCAGCTGACAGGGAGCAGGGCAGGTCTGTTTCTGGCCCCATGGGCATGGCTGCAGCTTCAGAGAGCCTGTGATGAGGGGTGTTTGCAAGGACAGATGTGTCTGATGTGGACGGGGCTATTTGGGTGGATTTGACACTTGCCTCCTCAGGCTGGCTGGCATCCATGGTGCAAAGTGAATCATGAACACTTCTGGTTGGGAAGTGCTGAACCCCCGTAGTGGATGTCTCCCTCTGGAGGAGGAGTCGCCCAGACCATGTGAAGTCCCTGATGAGTGATACTCGGTGATACGCAGTAAGCCAACCTGGAGCAGCCAAGCTTTGGGTCAGCACATGAAGCGATGGGGAATGGGTGTCCTAGACCTATGAATGCCCTTGGCACAGAGTTATGTTGAATGACCGGAAACCTCCACCTGGTTTACCAGGCTTCCCAGCACTTGTGTTAGAGTTTGCAGGAGGATGTCCTGTTAGTGTGTTTGAAATATTATTTGCCAAAACTCAGGACTGCATCTTCCTTGCTTAGAAAAGGTATGGGTGGATCACGCAGGGCAATGGGAACATCCTCTCGGAGAGCATTCACAGGGGAACATCCTGACCCTCCCATCTCACCTAAACTTGCCTGAATCTAAAGTCAGCTTTTTGGCATGCTGTCTGTCCTGTGAAGTACTGGAGTTTCAGTAACTTAGGTTCCCTGAGAGCCAGCGTGCATCATCTAGGCTAGTTAAAATCAGTGCCCTCCGGTTGCTGTTTCCTGCACCACAACACGTCTTTTGTGGGTGACACCACACCTGCCAAGGAAAATCCTGCGCACCTGAAGCTCATGGGTTGGCAGCTTTGAGAAGGCTCCTTGCATGAAGACAGATCCTCATCTTGGCCAAATCAGAAGGGAAGAGCAGGGGGAGGCCCACAGAGGGAGAGCAGTGTAAGCATGGTCTTTGTGACACCTGGCCAGTGTTTCTCCTCCCTTATTTCTGGTCTTCTAGAGACAGATGTGAGAGCAGGACCGAGGCCATGTTAACAGAGAGCTGCTGCTTCCTCTCCCTGGAGGTGGAGTCCTTTGTTCAGACTGCCACAAAAAAAGCTGTGTGGGAAGGCATGCAGGGTGCATGTGCAATGCAAGAGGGCTCCAATGTGGAACAAGCTTTTCTGGGGGCAAGGTACGCTGGAGAGTCGGGTTCATGCCCTGACTGTGCCACGAACTCTCTGATCATTCTGGGCAGGAGACTCCTACTTCCCTGTGCATCATCCCCCAGTAAAAAGGAGGAATAACTTTCCTTCTGCTCTCTGGGTGACAACGTTTATTGGAGTTTCTTTTTGCCTAGACTTTCCTCTCCTTGAGCATGTATGTACAAGTTGATCTCCTGCTGTTAGAGATCCCCAAACTTGCTGCAAACTTCCTAGCTGGTACCATGGCTTCACAGCATGCATCTTGCAGAGCCCGAGAAGCATCTGGCTGCCTGCACGGTCTGGCATTCTCAGTTAGCAAGCAGAGGGACTTCAGTACAGGTCTGAACATGCCTCATGCCTGGGACCCCAGCTTGGACCCCAGCAGTGCAGCAAAGGGACCCAGCAGTTCAATTCCAAGTGCTACCAAGGCTGGGGTGCATGTGTCCTATCTCAGTGGGTATCCTCTCTGAATGCTCAAAAGGCAAGACAGCTGCCGCCTTTGGAGACAACTGGAGTTTATGAAATCATTATTTTTTGCTTTCCTATCTCAGAGACTCCACTGACACATTAGGGTTTTGCTACATTTCAGCTCTAACTTGGTGCTGTGCAGGCAGTAAATACCAACTTCTCTCTATCCCACAGTGGCTAGAAGCATCCCCTTCTGTCCCACTTGGTTGGCCACCTCATCGCTTGAATTGCCTGGTAAGTGCTACTGGTAGAGCTATGCTCAAAACAATTGTTCTCAGCTTCCACTTAGTTTGGCTGCTTCTGTTGTAAACCTGAGAAAAGTCTTGTGTATCCAGAATTCTGCCTATTTTTCCTTTCCTATGTCAGCTTGTCCATAAGAGAGACATACTTTCCCTTCAAATCCTGCCTGAATACCAGAACGATGAACGTGGACATCAAATGCAAATATCTGAAAGAGCAAGAAAATAACCAGCACACAATCCCTTTCTGTCTAGTACAGCTGTCTGTTCCACCCCACTCCTGTTGGCTTCCATTTTCGCCCCCCTTTTCAGCTGTCCTGCCTGCTTAGCATGTGCTGCCAACTTGCAAAGCAGATAGTTAATATTCCATGAAGTGCCATGCAAGTCCGGTAACTCATGGACTGTCATGATGTGCCATAAAGCCACTTCCCCTTCTGAATGGAAAAAAATAGTCTCTGGGCAACATGAGTACACTGGGTCCCAGATAGCCTGACCAGTAATGCTCAGAAACCATGCTGTGGATGATCTATGGGTGTTCCAGGCTGGCTAACTTTTTGGCAACGAATATGCAAGAGTCTCATAAACTTGCAGAAAATGACTCAGATATTTGAAAAAGAGGAAAAAAGTCTCTAATGCAGACCTGTATTGGAGGCCCTTGGCCTGAGGTTAGTAACTGCATTTGGAGAAGTCATGGCAGCACCAGTGAAAACCAAGCAGAGCATCTTAGTTCTGTATCTGCCTTAAGCCACAGTGACTGTCCACACTGTGCCACTCCTCTTTTTCAAATCAGGTCTCATTGATCTTTATGAAACATTTCCCTGTTGGAATGGAGAGAGAAGGAAAAGGTGGCTACAGAAGAACATCTCTAAACATGAGCTAGAAGGAGAATTGCAAGACTCTGCAAGCACTGGCTTCTCCCTTGTAGGAGCAGCACAGGGTGGAGACCCAGGAGGTCATGCTTTCACCAGTGTGAGATGCAGCAGTGGTACAATATTATAACACACACCGTGTGTCTTCAGAAATGTCCCCATCCACCCAGAGCAGGCCTATGCCTCACAGCCATGCTGGGCTTAGTTACCAGACATGGTTCTTGGGCCTTCACCATGCCCAAGGGTTCTCTGTTGTACAGTTTCTGTATAAGGAGGAGAAAATGCAAATCATCATCTTTTTCTGCATGTGCCCTCCACACTTTCAAGTGGCCAAGCTAGAGACAGAGACAGGCCTTGGTGTAGTGCTAACATGGGGCAGAGCTGGCTCATGCCTGTCCTCTCAGAGAATAACTATCTGCGGAGAATAACTACCTTGGAGAATAACCACCTCGGAGAATAACCACCTCCTGTACTCTCCGTACTGAGGGCAGGTTTTACTGCAGCCTGTTGGTGATCTGTGATCAGGGTCTTTCTGAGAGGCACCTTCTGCCCATCCTTTAACCAGGTAGCTTGGACAGGGAAGAGGTCTCCGTCGCGTGGGACACTTCTGAAACTTTTGCTTGCAGGGACTGCCCCTCCGGTTTGAAGATTTGGACCCAGCCTAGGGGCACAGCATGGAAAAGCAACTGTAGGGGTCCTGACTGATCTCTTATGGCTTCACCCTTGAATTCTCGTAAGCACAGAAAGAACAGGATGTGTGAGGTGGGTTCACTGATGCGAGACCTACAGAAGATACTACTGCTTTGCTGCTTGCTTTTTGTTACAGAAACCTCTCTCCTGGAGCTTTTCATCTTTCACACAGTCTGCCCCAAATAGTTCCTCTCCTGGTGACTGGTGGTTATACACACCGATCGTGCCATTGCAGAGTCTCAAATGAGGCATGGAAACACCTTAATGTGGCGCGTGGAGCCAGGACACCTAGGTCCTACTCCTGACTTTGCTGTTGTCCTAGGGAAGATCACTTTGCCTTCCCATGCTTGTGTCGTTCTTGCTAGTGCAGAGCAAGAACTGACAGCGAACTCTCTGGAAAGCACTTCCGAGTGTGCAGCTAGAGATGACTATGTGCAGGTGTTACTATCCTAACAGAGAAAGATACACAGCATCTTGCCCCACAGTTTGCTGTGTCTACTAATTCCCACTAATTTGCTGCCTGTGGCTTAGCTAATCCCTTTCCAGTTTCTCTGATCAGGTGAGATGTCATGAAGAAGATCCAGCCCAACCGCAGCAAGTCCCACCTTCCTGAACTGGCGAGCGGGATACCTGTCTGGCTCAGGGGGAGAGGTGTTGCCAACAGTGGATCTGCCACAAGGGATTGTGCTGTTTTCCCGATGCACATCTCTTATTTTCTGATAATCTTTGCCGGTTCTTAAAGCTGGGCCTCCTAAAAAGGGTGTTTAATTAAATACTCATCTGTGTAAAGATGGTCCAGAAGCCCTAGGCAGTCTGTGACCATGAGAATGTGTATCCAGGCTCCCTTGGCTGGAGGGGCACTTTAAGCTCAATCCCATGAAATGCTTATTTTCCCAGCAGAAGCCTTCTTTTGAACTTATTTGCTCTCACTGTACCTGGTGGCTGGTGGATAAGCTGTGGGTCTGGCTGGTGTACCTGGGAGCATTGGATAGAGCAGTCCTGCAGGTCAGAAGTTGTTGCCCCCTCTCCTGCCCCAAACCCAGGTCTTGTCAGGTCTAACAGTTTTTTTCTCTTTTTAAGAAAGAGACAGGAGTGGGAGGCCACTGTCTCAGTCCCTCCTGTGCATAGTTTGTGTCGGGGACAGGAATTTGGGTCCAATGAGAGGTTGAAAAGGGAAACTGAGCCTCAGTGGTGGATCTGGGGAAGGCTCAGAAGAGGTGGCCCTGGTTCAGGAGTATGAGGGCAGATATCCTAAAAACAGATGGTGAGGAGAGGTGGAGTGATGGAGTCCAGAGGGACCAGGCACAGGTCCTTTGCACTGCTGGGAAGAAAGAGCTGGCTTAACTACCAGGGGTGAGGGACTGAGGGGAGCTTTGAGAGGGGAATAACAGCCCAGACAGGTTGGTCCAAAGGGCCAAGGCTGCTGGGGAAAGGCAGGAGGTCCCTGCTCAGTCACCTCGGACCCTGGGTGGGAGCCTGCCGGCTGGGGCAGCACGCTTGGAGGGGCGAATGGGGCACAATTCCCTACAGCAACCTCTCTTGCCCCTGCTGCTGTGGCTCTTGAAACCAGTCTTAATATTGCAGGCATTAGGCATGTCCTAACCAGACATGCCCTGATACTCAGCCCTCTGATGTTATTCTAAGCGTAGTCTCCCTCAGGTTGTCTGAAGCAGCTTATTTCTTCTTATTTGCTCTTACTGTTCAGTTTCTGCAGGAAGAACATGAGATCCCAGCTGGCCCAAGCTCTGCCTCCTCACCCAGCTTTGGAGACACCTGGAGGGGCCTACACTGGATGAGGTGGCCTCAAAGTGCACTAAGAGCAGGTACTTCTGTGTTGATTCAAGATAAGCCGTCCTCCCACCCTGAGCCTTAAATGAAGCCCAAAAGTGCTATGAGCAGCTTCTTGAAGCATTTGGCATTTCTCATGTGCCATGTAGTATTTTGGTGGGGGCTGTTGGCTGAGGGGATGGAGCATGTGGACCTCAGCACTAGCCGAGGTGGCCATCCATCGGCGGTGTGTGCCCCAGGCCAGGTGGCCTGAGCAGCAGTGGTGCCTGCAGGCAGTTGAACCTTCAGAAGCAAAGGTTGCATCTATCCAACCATGAGCTCTGCTGGCACTGGTTGTCACACACTTTCATGAGAGAGAGGCTGAGGTGGGGAAAGGGGTGTTGCTGGGGCAGCCCCATTGCAGTGACTTTCCATGTCATGTTTCCCTTGAAAGGGAAGTCACCTGGAAAACAATCTAATCTCCAAATCCCCGGAGTGGGGGGTCTTGACTCTGGCACTGGTGGTGATGTCAACACATTTTAATAACAGCCACAACCATGTGCCAATGATGTTTCAGCAACTGATATTTCAGATCTCTCCTGGCAGAAAGAACATTAATATCTTGCACAGCCAACACCTCCATTGCAAATTAATATTTAAATTAATATTTACAGAAACTTCTACTTGGTGCTGGGAGGGCCACACATGGAGAACTGTGCCCAGTTTTGGGCTGCCCAGTGTAAGAAGGATGAAGAGGAACCAGACGGGTCCAGTGGAGGGCTGGTAACTGAGTCAGGATCCCAGAGCACTTGCCCCACGAGTAGAGGTGGAAGGAGCTAGGCTGGTTTCACTTAGCAAAGAAGAAGCTAAAAGGAGCTCTGCTAGTGACCCACAAGTAAAGATGATGGAGCCAAGCTCTTCTGGGTGGTTCCAAGTGATCAAAGAGTAATGACCACAAATTGCGCTCCAGGAGTTTTAGGTTGGACTTGAGGAAAAGCTTCTTCCCCAGGAGGGACAGTCCTAGGCCAGGTCACCAGCGAGGGGGGAATCTCCATGCTTGGAGTGTTTCAAGGCTTGGATAGACAAAGCTGCAACCGCTCCACCTAGTATTGGTGATAGTCCTGCTCCAAGCAGGAGGCTGGCCTGGAGAAACCCAGAAACCACTTCCAGCCAACTATGATAAAAAGGCACAGTAAGACTAGGACTGAAGTTAAGGATTAGGGTTAAGGTTAGTTTTTCAGTGGTTCAGCTCAATTCAAAATGCTCTTACAAGCTTTGGCAGTGCTGCTTACGCCAGCTGGGCAATTCCCAAACAGACCTGCCCTAAATTCAGTGGCACTACCAGGACCTGGTTGCATGTGTGTCCCTACCTAGGAAAACTGCAAATATTTCAGTGCTGTGTGATTTTTAGTGAATATAGTAGCACAACCTGCTGTGGGTATAGTTGCTTTAAAGGAAAAGCATGATCACAACCTCAGCTTCTTCCCATGGCTGAATCACTAAAAGTGTTTTAAAGCATTTCTACCCTCTATCTGGGTAAAACAGCACAACTCACATGTTGACAGACCAGAGTGTGCTCTGTGCTCCCTGGCAGGTCCCTTCCCCACTGTGGTCCACAGTGGAGAGGATGGAGCCCCTTCTGGGTGGATATTTTCCAGCGTTCCTTGAAATATGCATTGGCACTGGTGGCCTTTTCATCACGACACACACATGGGGAGCTGTAATTTCAACATCCTTTACCAAGACAGTGTTCCTTCCATGAAAACCGTCCTCCCCTCCCTTCTACGCTAAGTGACAGTAATCTTTGCTTTAATTGGAAAAGAAAAGGAAGAAGGGACAGAACATCCTTGACAAAGGAACTAATGACTCAAATGCTGGGAAGCCTGAGGCCCCCAAGGGACTGTGCAGCTCGCAGCATTGATTTTTAATGACTTACAGAGATTGGAGGTTTGGAAGATCTCTCAGTGCCTCTGCAGGGATGCGACTCAGCTGATTGTTCTGCAACATCCTATAATTAGAAAAAAGAAAACTTTGTTAAGAAAAAGAAAAAAAAAAGCCTGACACAAAATGGAGGACGTGGCTGCTTGTTTCTGAAGGTGTCCTGGACTCTTGTTGGAAAGCTGGAGGGGTTGGAAAGCAGCATGTTGGTCACCTAGAACTCTTAAGCAAGCTTGCAGGCTGCAGGCAGGTGATCTGCAGTCCAGGCTGGCCCAGGATCCTGCAGCAGAGGGTCCCAGGGGTGAGTTTGGTGCTGCAATGGGGGATCCACTCGGAGGATGTGACTGTAAAGGGGCCTCTCCACCGCACACATGCATCTGTTAGTCCAGAGTAATACCAGTGCTTTCAGCTGAGTTGTCCCCTATTTATTCTTGTCTAAGACATCCTTCTCCCAATGTGTGTCAGTGGTGGTTGCCTCTGCAGGATCTATGGAAACTAGCTTGTGGGCAGGTTTCTTATTCAACTTGTGAGACAGCTGCAAACACAATGGGTGAGGAGCCACCCCATAGCTGTTTGCTAAGGGGCTTCGCAGCATTGGCACAGCTTGCAGCAGTAACTAGAGCTGTTGTGGAAAAAAACCAACCCAACCCAGGGGCTTCAGAGAGAGCAGGTGACTGGAGCTGAATGTGCAGGACCCAGGAGGACTTCTCAGAAGTGGAAGTGAGCATAGGGCATGGAGAAGGGCCATGGACACTGAGGTAACTACACAAGTAATTGGGGAGGAGGAGACACTGGGTGGCAGTGCTCCTGCCCCAGGGTTGGGTGCCTGACCGGCTCTAGCAATTCAGGCAGGGTCAGAACCCGACCCCAGGGGTATTTCTGACCTGGCCAGCCTCTACCCTCTCTCACTGACCTCCTGGAGCACCACGCATGTGAGTTTACTAGTTTTATCATCTCTGCATCTCTGGACAGGCTAAGTTTTCTACTCTGGACCAGCCTCTGTCCTGAACCTACTTGTTCCTTCCAGAACTGGGACATCACGGGCACATGCTCCTCTGGATAAGAGAGACTTCCCAGTGTGGTAGCTGGGCTGGGGAAAGTGCCTAAAGAAAGGAATGTTTTATATATCTGAGGTTTCTATTTCCAAAACCTTCAAGGAGTGGTTGGAGATGACACGAAAAGGGAAATGGTGCATAGGGTGCTGTCATAATTACTGCCAGTGTCAAAGGGACAGAGCACAGCCTTAGTAGTCAGGGGCAGCCCAAAGAGTACTGATGCAAGCAAGAAACTTTCCCCGTGCTGAGACTGCTAGGTTTACTGCAGAGGATTCAGATATCTGTCATGAAAGGAAAGTTGGAAAAAGACAATTATAGAGACAATCTTCAAAAAAGGGAAGCTATAAGCCACACAACTCTTCAATTTCTGGAAGAAAATGGGGACTTACCCTTAAATTATTTGTATGCACACAGAAGAAAAAGCAAGAAAAACAAGCAACTGTCAGTAGTGGCTAGTGAAAAATGAGTTGTGCCAAAGCAATCTAGTTTTTTTCTATAGAGGGTAAAAGGCCATGAGAATGGAGAGGAAAGCATAGACATCATCTACCATGACTTTAGCTTTACTTTAGAAAGATGTTAAATTCTGGCATGCAATGCTGTTCTTAGCAGTAAAGGAGACAAATTTGATGTGGTACAAAGAGGCAGTAGAGAGGCCATACTCTAATAAATCGTTCTCTCTCAAATGAAGAACATGTTCAAGGGTCTACAGCATCTCTCCTGGAGCTGACGTTCAGCGATATTGCCAAGGACCCAGATGATATCTGGGAGGGGAGGGTTGCGACCTCTGCTGACAGCACAGGGCTGCACAAGGCACCTTGCACCTACAAGGAGGGGCGCAGAGCTTGGCTGATGCGAGCGAGGGGCTGGGAAATACAGGATACTGCAGGGAGACCAAGAGAAAGGCTCCATGGATGGACAGGGATAACTGGCTGCACAAAAGCAGCTGGGCACAGCCTTGCAGCCCTGCCGAAATTGCCTGCGATTAGTGGGGATCCCAAAAGACCCAAGGCAAAATGGACACTTGCTCTTGGGAGAGGGCAGACACCCTGTGGGGGTGGCTACGTGGGGCTGTGAGAAGCGGGACACCAGCAGTGATGCTTCTGCTCCTCTTGATGCTGGGCAGGCTTTGGCCGGGCCACGCTGTCCCATGTGGGACCTGCCCTGCAGAACATGGGGCAGCGGGAGAGCAGCCAGAGGACAATGGGGAGATGGATGAGGAAATGCCAGGCCCTCACCTGTGGGGAGAGGTGAGTAGAAATTACAGGGGTGGTAGGAGACTGTAATTGGGATAATCTGGTCTAGAAGAGAAAAGGCTCAGGAGGCAGCACGGGAATATCAGGCACGGAGATGTGCAGGGTGCTCACACACCACTCCTCACTGGTGGGCAAGGCAGGGCTGGGCGTGTCTGAAGTGGCTCCCTCTGACCATGCCCTCCTCCTCCTGCATCTCCTGCACAACGCTGGTCCGTGGGCAGCACAAATGGCCCCAGGTGTCCTGGCACAAGGGGCGGTCTGAGCCTCAGACACTCTGGCAGTCTCAGATCCCTGCTCCATCGACTCCTAATTTTCCTCTGTTGTCCCCCACCCCCACCACCCTGCCATTCTCAAAATACTTCCCCTGTTCCCCTTCCCGGGTGATCTTCTCACCACCCGCTCTGCGTGGACACGGGCCAAGTGCAGGGACCACAGAGCACCACGAGCTTCCTCGCTGCTGCACCCAGAGCCCGTTCCTGCAGGGTGCACGCTGCAAGGCTGTTGGGACCCCTCTGAGATGAGCGTCACCTGCGGAGGACATGGGGCTGGTGGCTGCTGGGAGAGGTGTGAACTGTGCCCTGGCAAGTCCATAATCATCAGCCTTGGTTCTCCTTCCACGCTTGTGAGACGGGGAGTGTAAGCCCCAGTGATCGATCCCATGGGTGTTCTCTGCAGCATCCAGAGGATGTCATCCAGGCAGACAGCTGTCATGCAAGGACCAACACAACTTCTGGGGCTCCTGGTCCTGCATACGGGTTTGTTTCCGTAGCTGAGGTATGCTGGGGAGCTAGGATACAGGGTCCTGCAGCCCAGTGAAGAAGTACAACTATTCAGGTCTGTTACAAATCAAGAAGATGCACAGCTGAATGCAGAGTGATACAGAGTTGGGCTTTAGGAAGTGCTGTTGGGGTTTTGGTGGGACACCCATTGGATCTCAGTGGCTTTATGAAATCTGAGCTCAGTGTTCAGAGATGATCAGTGGAATTACCTGGAGTCAATATTAAAGCAAAACCCGTTGTCATACTACTGCTGGATCCTGCTGCCTCCCATCTATTACAAGTCCCTTCTCCAACCAGTAACACAAACTGAGAGACTTTCCAGACCACCATCAGCATGGACCGGTTCCAGAACAAAGCCATTTTGGCACAGACAAATTATATTTAGGGAAGGTGCATGTGAGAACTCTGAAACCACTGGAGTGCTGGACAGTGCTGTTTTTCACAACAGCAGGGCAGCTAGAGAAGTTTTCAGATACCAGGGCTGGGGCAAGAAGCAGTGTTTCTTCACATGGCATGTAATTACCTCCAAAAGCTCATCATTAGAGCACGATACAGAGAGGCCAAAAATAATTCCAAACAGGGTTAGATAATTTTCTAGGGACAGGGCCACCCTGGTATTAAACAAAAAGTTCTTCATTCAGCCTCAAGCTTAGGAAAGCCCCAGCTCTGCTCACTGGGAGCTCAGGTTTGAGCAGGAAAAGACATGCTGCATCTACCACTGGACATCCCAGGATGGCTTTTCTTACAGTCTGGTATTAAGGACAACCCCTGTCAGGCCCCTGGTTGCTGCAGTCAATCCTTACATGTCATGTTAAACCATTCTTGCATACTATTATTTTTTCATAAAAAGCCCTTTCAACAACAACATATAGCATGATTTTGGCAAGAGGTCAAATAATTGTACCAAACCCCAGGGGATGATGTCAAGGAGGTCCCTACACACTAGCAGGAGCACATCTCCTCGCTGTGGCATCTGGTTCCTGGGGCTACTCTGTGCTGTGTTGCCCAGGCGCTGCTACAAAAGGATGATGGCAAAAGGGTTCAGAGGAGAGCAGGGCACATAGAGAGCTGGGAGAGGGTCACAGGGTCCCTCTCTGTCTAAGTGGTGACATTTCCCCTTTTGGGATGCTGGTCTTGTATAAGATGGAGGAGGACAATGCTGTAGCTCACTGAGGAGAGCACCCACAGCAGGAGTCCTGGGGTCCAGGCCAGCTCCAAGGATGGCCAATACATTCTGCATTAAGGGGTCACTGCATGACTTATGTGAACAGCATTGCAAAGAGGGAACAACTCTGAAAACCAGTCATCTCCTGACTTCATGTCCCTGAAAGCCTCGGGCATGCTCTGTCCCCTTCTTGCATTCATGCTCCCCCAGGAAAGGAAGCTGCGTTCCAGGGTGTGTGCATGGAGATGGTGCAGGGATCTGCATCAGGATCCTAGGTATGCCACAGGGTGACCAATTGAGGCGCAGATATGGTCTGTGAACCTGGACCTCAGTCCACAGAATCACAGCAACCCTGTGATCCCAGATCACACTGGCCTCAGCCTTTCTCCATCAGCATCTGTCTCTGCTCCTGCCTCTCCGTCAGCTCCTGGCTCCAATTCAAACAAAATTCCTGGACTTTATTAGCTTTCCTACTGCAAGCTGCTGCTTCACAGCAGCCTGGAGACAACCTTAGTCAGAGCTTGACTTCTAGCGCCCATGGAGCAATCTCACCACCTACCCAGCCCTATGCCCACTCTGGTTGGTGCAGTTTCTCAATTGCTGAGTGCAATTTTCTGTCTTCAAGCAGCTGTATCAATGAGTAAAGTCCTACAGGACTGTGCTGGTTGATGAGCCACTATCAAATGCAGCACCAGGCCTTCTGGACATTCATGAACATGACAAGCAAAGACCATTCAGGCTTGCAAGTGCTCAGACCAGGTCTGGATGGTGCACTGTCACCTTGGGTTGGCACTGTTCAGGTGACCATACTGAAGCTTGCAGGCACTGGCAGACACGGACACACAACCTGCTGTCCACAGCAGTCTGACTGGGGCCAGCATAGATCACAACTCTTCAGAGGTCATGTTTTATTTTCAGAAGTAGGAGGATTGTTTGTTGGCAGAGACCACGCCTGAACGACCAGAAAAATGCTGGGATCAGGTCCCATCACACCAGGATCCTTGCACAAGACAGTCTCAACAGACTTACAGCCCTCAGAGGTACAGGCCTGTGCATGATAAAATGTCCCCATCTTGGGAGGCTGAAGTGACTCAGCCAGCACAGTCAAAGGGCTGTTATTGCTTGAGGCAACTGTGCCTGGAGCCCGTGCATGGGGATTAAAGACATTCCAACCTCTGCATGTTCCTCTTCCCTCCCCATGGGAGCGTCTCTTGGATGTGCCACACCATTCCCTTTGTCTCAAAGCCATTTCTGTTCTGCATAGGCTTGGGGTTGTCAAAGAGGTAGGGTCTGTCTGGGGATTCCTGAATTGTCCCAAGGCACCTGCAAACCTGCCATCCTGGGGCAATATGGCTTTTTTGGTGATGTTGTTTGATGTGTGTTCACAAGCCAGGCTAGTCAGCCTGTCCTGGACCGCATGAGATGCTGCGATTGCAGCTCAGGGAGGAAAGAGGAGGGACTATTGCAGGTGGCCATTGGGTAGGGTCCAGCCAGCCAGGAGATGTGGCATCTGCAGAGCAAGGCCACTCTTGTCAGGCTCACTCCAGCCTACCTGTTGATGGAGACCAGCCATGGTTAGCGCTGGGGCAGTGTGTTGGTGGGAGTGGCTGCAGGCAGCACTGGGTCAACACGCTTGTGCAGGCAGGTGCTGGGCAGCACTCGCGTCACTGTGCAGGCAGGTTGTGGGCAGCGCTGGGTCTGCACGCTCACACAGACTGGTTGAGGCTTGTTGAGGAACAGAGCAGCGGGGTGGGCCATCCCAGCTGGCTGCTGCGGGTACGAGGTCTGCAGCCAAGAGGATGCACCCAGGCATTTTGCCCTCCACTTTTTGGGGTGAGGCAGGCTCAGGTTGTGGTTGTACTTGGAGTCTTTCCCTGCAGAGTTTGGTGTGGGATTCCTTCTTGGCTTCTAAGTGCCGCTGCTGCTGCAGCATGTTCAGCCAGGAAAGTAAGAGGCCTGGCAATCCTGCTTGTGCAGCAGAGCATTTGATGAGGGATACACGTGTGAGGGTGGGATGCTGCGTGAAGCCATGGCAGCACAAGCTTAGCCACATGGCCAGCTGGGATGGATGCTTCCTGGCTGATGGAGCTCCAGCCAGGGGACTCGGAGGTGAGGGGCATCCAGGCAGGTCACGAGGAGGTCTGGAAGGATGGGGAAGTTTCCAGTTTTCCAGAGACTCTGATTAAGCAGCATATTCTGCCACCCTGGAAAGCTCCAACACTGGGACAGCGTTGACCAAGGTGTTAATTTTGCAAGGGAAGGACCTTGGCAGAGGATACAAAGCAGCCTATGGAGCTGCTTTCTAATGATCCTGGCACTGAAGCATGGACCCAGGAGCATCAGCCTCCATGGGGAGGGTGTGGGTTGGCCATGCTGCAGAGCAGAGCCCCTGGGAGAGGTGCACTTGCAAAGTCTCTTTGCAAAGGGATGTACCCACCAGTTGAGAAGACCTCAGAGCACCAGCTACTGCTGCTGAGCATCCATCGCAGTCTGTTTGCACTCATCTGAGTGCAGCTGAGGAGGCCACATCTCGCCTTGCCTTTGGTTGGGGGCTGGCTCAAGGCTCAGTGCATGAAGATCTCAGCATATTTCCCTGTGTCACGATGTTTTCTTGGTAGTGGGGCAGCCTGGCTCTTCACTTGCTCTCTTCCAAGTCTCCACACACCTGCTTCGCCGGCTGTACCCCTGCATGGTTTCTGCACAGGCCTATCTTCATGGCCACTTTCCAGGTGGTTTTGGGGCAGTGAAGCAGCCAGAGGAGGCAGAGCCAAGAATATGGTCCTGCTTCCAGTAGCTCTGGGATTCACTCTGAGGGCAGGGAGAGGACCATCTGCACAGGCAGGTTTGTAGTGGAATTCCCAGGGTGTTTCCCATCCTTTTTTAAACATAATTCTTAGGAAAGACTGGGAAAGCACCAGGCACCTTGGCAGCCCAAGATGCATGAGAGAGTTTACTTGTGGACATGCACAGCTCTAAGGCCCTAGCACATTCAAATTAAATGGTGAAAATTGTTACCATCCCCAGCCACCAGCCTGTCTCCTCGGGGAACACCCCTGTCACCACAGCTAAGATCTCTGATCCTGGTGTGAGTCAGCTCCTGAATACCTACAGGCTTCAGCTGGGCATTTTTGGGGCAGCCATTCCCAACTCCAGCCATGCCTGTCACCTGTCAAACCTCAGTCAACCTGTGACAGAGCATCCACATCTGTAGACGCAATCTGTGCTGAATATCCCTGGTGCCATCTGCTCCAAAACCTGCTAGTCTTGTCTTCAGCTATGGAGAATATGTATTTCCCTCCAAGCAGCTGCTTGTCCTTAAAGGTTTATGTCCATGCTCATTCACCTCTACTTCAGTAACCTCAGTTGACTCATTATTCCTTTAGTTCATCACCAGACCCAATCCTTCTCACTTTTTAAATAAAGCAATTTGGTTTTCTACTTCACTGGGCTGCAGGACCCTGTATCCTAGCTCCCCAGCATACCTCAGCTACGGAAACAAACCCGTATGCAGGACCAGGAGCCCCAGAAGTTGTGCTGGTCCTTGCATGACAGCTGTCTGCCTGGATGAGCTTCCCCATCCCAGCGGGCTGCAGAGAACACCCATGGGATCGATCGCTGGGGCTTACACTCCCCGTCTCACAAGCGTGGAAGGAGAACCAAGGCTGATGATTATGGACTTGCCAGGGCACAGTTCACACCTCTCCCAGCAGCCACCAGCCCCATGTCCTCCGCAGGTGACGCTCATCTCAGAGGGGTCCCAACAGCCTTGCAGCGTGCACCCTGCAGGAACGGGCTCTGGGTGCAGCAGCGAGGAAGCTCGTGGTGCTCTGTGGTCCCTGCACTTGGCCTGTGTCCACGCAGAGCGGGTGGTGAGAAGATCACCCGGGAAGGGGAACAGGGGAAGTATTTTGAGAATGGCAGGGTGGTGGGGGTGGGGGACAACAGAGGAAAATTAGGAGTCGATGGAGCAGGGATCTGAGACTGCCAGAGTGTCTGAGGCTCAGACCGCCCCTTGTGCCAGGACACCTGGGGCCATTTGTGCTGCCCACGGACCAGCGTTGTGCAGGAGATGCAGGAGGAGGAGGGCATGGTCAGAGGGAGCCACTTCAGACACGCCCAGCCCTGCCTTGCCCACCAGTGAGGAGTGGTGTGTGAGCACCCTGCACATCTCCGTGCCTGATATTCCCGTGCTGCCTCCTGAGCCTTTTCTCTTCTAGACCAGATTATCCCAATTACAGTCTCCTACCACCCCTGTAATTTCTATTCACCTCTCCCCACAGGTGAGGGCCTGGCATTTCCTCATCCATCTCCCCATTGTCCTCTGGCTGCTCTCCCGCTGCCCCATGTTCTGCAGGGCAGGTCCCACATGGTTCAGCGTGGCCCGGCCAAAGCCTGCCCAGCATCAAGAGGAGCAGAAGCATCACTGCTGGTGTCTGTGTGCAGGTCAGTATCCAGCCCAGCAGCCTATCTCTGAGCCTTTGCTGGCTGTCAGAGCCCAGCGTGCCCAGGGAAGCTCAGTGTATAGCCTGAAGGGTTACTTGCCTTCCCTGAGTCCTCTTCTCTCTTGATTTTCAACAGAGCCAGAATGGTTAAGTGTAAACTCGATGCTTTGCCTCTGTCTAAAGTGAGGAGACAGGACTTTCCTCTCTATTCCTGTCTTTTAATACCTGACATCCCAGCCTTTCTCTGATCTTTCCTGCCTCATGGGCTCTTCAGATTCCCTCTCCAGATACCTCCTTCAAGATCTGTGGTTTTTTGGTGGAGATTAAAGTGTAGAGAAAAGCACATGACTTTGAGAGTGGTGATACTGGTCCTAAGGGAGCAAGGATCTGATCTGGATGGGGAGCAGTGTGGTGAGCAGCTCGTGTCACCGTGAAATGCAGTGCTCTGCACAGTGTAGCTTCACAGCAGCCCCACAGGTCATGGACATAACTGGGGCCAAACTGATTCTCCCCAGTTACCTGACATACTTCTGTATGCTACAGGAGGCACACCAGTTTACACCAAGTTACAGCTAGTTACACTCCCCCATATTTGTGTAGTATCCATAGTATCCATAATGACAGTATCCTAAAAATCACTGCAGTTCCCCATTAGCCCCAAATGCCTGCTACAGTCTTCTGGGTTGAAGCTGCTCTTCTCAGTTTCAAAGTGCCAGGTCGCATAGAGATCTTGGAGAAGCCAGCTCACCGGGGGGGGTTTGCCCTCAGCAGTCTTGGATGGGGGTGGAAAAGCTCAGCAAGGGAAGAGGGAACCGAGACACGGCTTGGGAAGAGGGCGAGGATTTCTGGTCACTCCCAGAGCACAAGGAGCAGGGTGAGCCAGCCCCACAGTCTCTCTCCAGGCTCTGCTCTCCACCCCTGACCACAACCAGACTCTGAGGGAAGGTGCAAGGTGCTCTGCAATGGGCTGGGAATGGGCACCCTGCTTCCAAGCTCAGTTCCTGCCTTGGTTTTTCCAGCCAGTAAAATGGCAATAATATCACCTTTCCCTACTGGAGGTTTTTGGTGACTTTATTGTGCTGCCAATGAGGATGTGGAAGGCACCCTGCACTCACACTCCTCTCCTGAGGAGGTCAGAGGGGAGGAGGAGTGGCCCGTGACTCTTCAGCAAGCCAGTGGCAGGAAGGACACTTGTTCCCCCTGGTCCCTGGGGAGATGGAGCAAATCCTGCTGAGCTGCTGCCGAGTCACCAGCCCCAACTAGGTCACTGCTGCAGTCACCTGAAGGACCTGAATCACAACCTGAAGGAAACACATGGTGGCCTTCACCTGCCTTCTTCAGCACTTTCCTCAGTCTTTTCTCAGTAGAGGAAATCAGTGAGAGTCACCATCCTTGCCAAGAGCCCTTCCAATGTGATTAAGCTTGATGCTCCTATGGTCTGTCCTGGCAAAAATTCTAGTCCTGTTCCAGCAAATTCCCAGGGACCAGCCTATCTTTGCCATGTCCCTCACTGCTGGCCTCACTCTCATGGTGACAGAGAAGTAGATGAGGGTGAATGATTTGTGTTCCTGGAGGGTGCAGGGACCTGCAACTGCATCTGCCGGTGACCTCACTCCCGTGGAGCCCACGGTATCATTACAGAAAGTAATCAGAGCATCTCCTATAACAAGAGCACATGACAGACCAACATACCCCTGCAAACCTGGCCAGGAAAGCATCAGAATCTTTGGAAAGTGAAATGCTCCCAGTGAAATGAGGGCTGGCAGTGCCCCTGTTTTTAGGAAGCAGGAACTTGTTTAAATAAGAGGCCCATGGCAGGGTCTGGATGGGCCAGTCACTGTGAGCATCAACCTTTCCTTCCTGGCCTTGCAGCTGGGCTAGTCCTCTGCATACCTCCGCGGGAAAGGTCGGGGCATTAGAGTAAATTTAACTTTAATTAAATAAGTAAATTAACAGCCCTGCAGCCAGAAGTGTTGGTATGACAGCCCAGGTGCCACCCTGTGTCACTGGGCACAGCCTGGCTGAGAGCAAGGCAGGTTGTCCTGAAGCATGAGGACACCAACTTCAGCTCTCACAAGACAGCCTGCAGCAAGGTTCTCCATGTGACGATTTCCAAGCTGGAAATGCTCTGATCCTTCAAGCCTCTCCTTACAATGGGGTCACTTGTGAATGTGTCCCTCCTGATGCTGTCCCATGGTGGAGCACACGGGGTGTCCATGAGCCCGTCTGCATGTGGGCGGCGGGGCGAGAGAGTACGCTCCTCTCCTTCTGCCACCTGCAGCGAGCCGTGCTGGCTCCGGAAGGGAGGCTTCGCTCTTGTACTCTGCACCAGTAGTTACCTGGGCCTGACAAAAGTAGAAATTGATCAAAAGCAGCTTTAAAAGCTCTCGCGTTCCCGGAGTAGAAAGTTCCTCTTGTTGAAATTGGGTGGGAGAGCTGCGGTTTTTCCTCAGTTCCTTTGATTTGTTGCCTAATGCAGGGGATGGATAAATCTCTAAGCCCTGAGATTTAGGGCAGGATTCATACTTTACATCTTCAGAAGACGTAGTAAACAGCCCTATACTCTCTAATCCTGGGAGCAGGTTTGTACCTGCTCGCTCTGTATAAACTGGACCGGCTACAACAATTTCACATTGCGGCTGAGTTCAAAACATCCCCTTGGGGATTAAATGTTTATTGCAGGAGATTTTTAAGATGGTTCCTGAAAGGGAGAAAGGGACTCCCACCTCAATACCCTGCACAGATCCTGCTGGACTGTCACACAGATGCAAAAAGCGGTGTGACTGCACGAGCAGTGAGGCACCCCGGCCCAGAGGAAAATACCCTGGGGAGGAACTTGCTGGTAACCTTTGTCACTCAGACCTTCCCCACTGGACAGGCAGAGGTGGGTGGCCTGCCCACAATGACAAGAAAGCCTTTGTTTACCAGGGCTGGTGGTTCCCAGGCACGGCCTGATGTCGGCAGTGCTCCCGGACACAGCTGCCCCTGTGGGCAGGCTGGGCTCAGGCTGAAGTCAGACTGTCCAAGGATCCCACCCTTCCCAGGGGAAGGTCACTCCAGAGCCTTGCAGAAGCCTCCTGGGCCATGCAGATGTTTGCAGCAAGGGCAGGCTGGTTGCAAAGAGGCAGCTGAGCTGAGCAGGGCACAGGAGCTTTCCACAGTGCCTGCCAGAGTGCAGATATCTGGACCTTCGGGTTGCTCCAACCCATCCCCAAGATGCTGCATCAGAGCAGATGGGGGCCAGTCTGGGGTCTGGACAACACATCTGGGGGGACACCACGTCAGGGCATTTGGCAAGTTTTATGCAAAATGTGAACCTCTGCAGATTCTCTTGTGGCATGTTTTCACACAGCATGGAGGGCTGTGCCCTGAAGGTGACCTGCTCATGGTTTGCTGTAGCAGAAGCGAGGAAGCAGTGCAGGGGGGTGGGTGGTCCTTGGGGTGGGACACAGCTCCCCACTTGCTAAGGGGCATATTAGCCAGCGTGGGTTTAATAACTGACACCACACCACCTTGTAACCTTGCATTCCCCTCTGGATGGCTGCAAGACTCGTTGCGTGGCCAGTGCCTGGCATGAGGGCCTGGGGGAAGCGGGGGCAGTGGTGGCTCTGCAGAGGGGAGCGAGTTACTTACAGAATTTTCAGGCTGTAGAGGCCAGAGAAAGCTTCCCCTGGGATCCTGGAGATCTGGTTTCCAGAGAGGCGTCTGCAGCGAAAAGAAGAGCCAGTAATGTGTCAACATCCTTGTAATGACAGTCCCTTTTCTGCAGACGCTTAACAATTCATGGATCTTGCCACAGCCCCCTTGGGGAGGAGGCTGTGACACCTGCAAACTCAGCCGTGGTTGTGCGCTCAGGCAACCTTTGCAGAGGATCCCCTCTTACAGCTTGCGGAACAGGCAAAGAAATAATAGCTTATTACTCCTGCTAGACCTGAATCCAGTGTTTTCAGCATCCAGTGACAGCTCATGGCTGAAGGCATTCCCTGGGTACCCGCAGAGGACCCCACCCACGGAAATTACAGCACAGGCAGCCTGTGAGAGGGACCTCTGCTCGAGGGCACTGACCAACCTACAGACCCTGCTCTATGCCAGATGCCTGGCAGTGAAGGTGGAGCAGGGGAAGAGCTACTTTCTGCTTATGCATGGTCCTGGGAGGACTATCCCTAAATCATGGACCCTTATCTGTCCCTTTTGTCTGCATGTGGCCTGTTTCTGCATCCTGCAGGTTCTCCTTTGTTCTGTCCATCAAAGCTTGATGCCACCTGATTTACTTCCACTGCCTCATTCCCAGCCCTGCTTTGACATGTGTGATCACAGCTAAGGCCCAGCTCCTTCAACATATAAGAGTTTGGTTTCGCTGCTGTGAGGGGAGACCAGGGAAAGGGCTGGAGATGGGGAGTACCATGCAGGTGCCACAATAGAGCCAGCTCATCTGAGTATGGTTTCCAAATCCAGGACAGAAAAGTCAAAAGTGGTTCTCAGATGAGCTATGGCTGGAGAAAACCGTAGGAGAGAAGACGAAGATAGGGACAATGCAGCCAGGGAAGGAGATGAATGTGAAGGGATGGGAGAGGAAGACAAAAGTGAAGAGCAGCGTCACAAAAGAGAGTGTGATCATCAGGGACACAGCACAAAGACCAAGGGACAATGTTCAGAACTGGCTGAAAGAATTTATCCAAGGGAACCTGTGGAATTCACCATTGTACAGCATCATCTGATCAGAGTGCTCAAATTTTAGCAAGGCCCAGAGCAGGCTGGGACATTAACAGGTATTTGGATTTTTCACTGACATTGGAAACTGCATCACCGTTACCATCACTTTCACTGATGAGGACAGCGGTCCTGAGAGACCATGGTGGGAGCCTATGGTGGAGGCAGGAGTAAAGTCCAGTACTCTTGAGTCTAGGCTTGACCTAAGGAGAATCTCCGCCTTCTCCTCCTGTTTCTCCCATGAAGACAAACGTGGACCAAGTCCCAGTGCCCATCAGCCAGAAATCATGAAGACAAGTTCAACAACCTGATTAAGACCCCAAATTACTACTGCGTTTGTGCTTTACTTTCTGATCCCCAAGTGGTCAGAGGTCAAAGTTGTACTTCTCCATAGTCACAGGGTAAGAAACTTGTTGCTGTCCACTTGACTTGGAGTGGAATATTGCATCTCCCAAAGGAGGCAGTGAACATCATTTCTGACCAGGCTCATCTTCAATCTCTTAGAAAGTCCAAACCAGGCCCAAGAGGTTGGGCACAGATGCTGGCAAGCTTCTTGTATTCATTTAGCATTGACAAAGCCCATTTCTTTTTAGACGTTTTGGCTGTGAAGGAGACAGGTGTTGAGGATGAGCAGCGTAATCCAGTCTGGAAGCAGAGTGCATCACAGTGAGGACTCTGCAAAGGTCATGGAGAGGATCTGAGCTGTTTTGGGGAGCCACACTCACCAGTGGCGGGGCAGGCATGTGCGGGTGCCCGAGCTCTCTCCCTCCCTGTCTCTCCCCTCGGGAATCTAGAGAAAATTGCTCCCATAATTAGGCCTCCGACAGCATAAACAGCACAGGGTCGTCTCTTTAATGTGTGTGAGCAGGTTGTAACCTGCCTCTCTGCAGTATGCAAGCTGCCTGGCAGGCTGGGCTATTTGTCACTTGGGGGCTGTGATTTGGGGTAATTGCTCCTTTTGATTGCTGATTTCCACATGGGAGGGAGTGTTGTCCAGGAGACTGGAGTGCTTGCCTGGAGGAGAGGTGTTCCTGCACGGCATCCTCAGCCTGCTCCCAGCATCCATCCTACCAGGCTGCGTTTGCTCTGCGGGGGGCTGTCTGTCCTCACCTCCCTGGAGCTCCTGTCTGCCCCCATGCCTTTGCTGGCAGTAGTCTACATGTATTCACGGTTAAATGTGCCTCTCGACTTGTTTCCTGGCAGCTCTGCATCTTTATGTTCACTGTCCTGGGTGTGTTGAAGTGTTTGCTAGGTCCCTAAATGGATCTGGGACCTCCAGGATTAGCAGGAGAGGAGTGTGGAGCTTGAATGGAGCCCAGGCTGGGGCTCCTGGCCTCAGAACAGGGTGGCAGGGAGCCCTGTGTGCTGGTGGACACATGCTGAGCCAGCTCGTGGCATCGCAGCACCATGGGCAAAACAGAACATAAGGGGAAAAACAGCTCTGCAGAAGATGCCCTGGTTTCACTGGGCACCATCTCTGGATACATTTAGAGGCACAAAGCATCCCCCAGCCCCAGGAAAGTCAGCCATGCCCCCCTGTTGCCACTGCTTTTGTCCTTGGCCCTGCCACACTGAGACTATGCCGTGTCCCTGGCTCACCTCTGGCCTCTGGGTCTTTTCTCTCTAGCTTTACCTCCTCCCCCTTGCCAGGGCAGCCTAGCTCCTCTCCTCAAGGTGTAGAGCTCCATGCCAAGCCAAGGAGCAGGCACAAAGGGAGGCACCAGCCACAACCACTTCACTCAATCCACCTCCCAAGGCAATTGCCAGTGCCGTTGGGGTTTAAGATGGGCTCTGCTTACTTAGAATCATAGAATCATAGAATCATTAAGGTTGGAAAAGACCTCTAAGATCACCGAGTCCAACCGTCAACCCAACACCACCATGCCCACTAAACCATGTCCCTAAGCGCCTCATCTACACGTCTTTTAAATACTTCCAGGGATGGTGACTCAACCACTTCCCTGGGCAGCCTCTTCCAATGTTTAACCACTCTCAGTAAAGAAATTTACTTGTATGCATGCAGAGCCTGGCAGGTGGGAGATGTCTGTGTTTGTGCACACAGGCTGAGGTTTTGCTTTCCTAGAGGGGTACATGTCCGGGATGTGCACACAGGGTCTGGAGGTGTGGGATTTGGAGGTTTGCCGTACCTCCCAGGACAGGAGCTGTATGATGCTGTGGGTGGTAGCCAGGTGTCCCAGGCAAGGAAGCATGGCTGTCCCATGTCTCTGAAAGTAGGTCAGGAATGGGTAGGTCTTTTGGGATGTCCTGTCCAGCAGGAGGAGTGGCCACTGGGAAGAGATGCCTGCTTCCATGTCGTTAGCTCCTGTGCCAGTTCATGTAAGAGACCTGAGACACAAAAGACTCCCTGTGTGTTGACCCTTCCTCTGTCCATGGCACTTGGCAATCTCCCTAGTGCTTGGTTCCCTCTGTCCCTCTCACTCAAACTTTTCAGAAATCTCCCAGCCTGGCAGACAGACACCTGTTGAACACATCTCCAGAAGCCAGATCCCACAGGAAATTCACTGAAATGGTCCCTTCCTTTCCATTTGAAAGGGAACAATAACATTTGAAGTGATGCTGCCAGTAAGACTTCCCCTGAGACAGCTCTTCACTTGCTCCTTCTGTGGAGAAGACTGAAGCAAATAACCCCACCAAGAAGGACTGAGAGGTGGCATTCCCTTGTACCCTAAGCACATAGCGGGAAGAGAAGCTGCTCCTGCAGGGGTGAATGTCTGGTCCACAGCACACGAGCTTTGCTCCAGGCCAGCTCAGGTCTCTTTTTAGGATAGGCAGACTTGATTCAGCTGTATGCCCTGCCATCCTGGAGCCTACACCATGAGACAGGGTTGGGAGAAGGGGAAAGCTCTATATTTAAAGTGACCGATGGAAGAGGGAGAGAAGGGGCAGGTGGAAGGGAAGGGCAAGAGCCGGAGTTGGCTTGCTTGCTTTGGGAAGCTCGCATGTTCAGTGGATTTTAGATTCTGCTCCCCCCCCTTCCCCACTCCTGTGATTTCTGGGAACATTCCTCCAGGCTTTGATGTGCATTCCCAATACACTCCAAGTTGGAACAAACTCATGGTTTACCACCTCATGGTTGCTGCAGTTCACTTA
This sequence comes from Aptenodytes patagonicus, assembly GCF_965638725.1. Taxonomy (NCBI): domain Eukaryota; kingdom Metazoa; phylum Chordata; class Aves; order Sphenisciformes; family Spheniscidae; genus Aptenodytes; species Aptenodytes patagonicus. The sequence continues at coordinate 7,326,693 of NC_134970.1, forward strand.
CCACAGGCTCCCACCCCCTCCTATATCTTGGGCTTCTTGGTCATGCTACAACTTCCATGGCACACCCAAAGGCTGTTTGTTGGGCATGATCGCTCATGTCATGTGCTCAGGCAACACGATGATGCCCTTATCATTCACATTAGGAGGCAGGAACATTGCCCATTGGCAGGACAGGACAAACATGTGTGTCCATATCCCGGTGGAATTTTCCCCTTGCCAGATCTTTATTGAGCATGTCAGCCTCCCCCTTTGATCTCCTGCTCTGGTTAATTTCTCAAGCACTAACACTGTCAAGGCAGAATCTGTGCCCAGATAAACTCTCCGCGCTCCTGTCTAAACAGTGTCATCACGCCAAGACCGTGCCATCCCCTGGGCGCACAGGGGACCAAGGGCTCTGTGTTATGTTCAAGTTTGTTCTCGTGCTGGTGCAAACCAGGAATGAAGCCAATTAAGTCATGCAAGTGAAAACATGGTACATTTGAGAAAAGAGCCAGGCTTGGACTCTCCCTTCCCACACAGGAATCTGCAGCTGGTCCTAGTCTGGTATCACCTGGAGGTGTCTCTAACATGGTCTTTATTGCCTTGTTCCATCCCTGAGGAGGAGACTATGCAGGCCTGTTTCTAACTCTGCTCTCCATGCCCCCACCGAATGCCTGTTCCAACTCGATAGATTGATGGCATTCGTTTCTTTTGTTTATGGTCCTCAAGCCAGTTTTCAACCCACACGAATGTTCATATGCAAGCTAGTTTGAATTCATATGCCAAGTAAGATTTAATAAGACACAACTCCTTAATGAACAACCCAATACAGGACACTGAATGCCTTCACTAAGGGGAGACCTTATTGCGGCCTTTCAGTACTTAAAGGGGGCTTATAAAAAAGATGGCGGCAAACTGTTTAGCAGGGCCTGTTGCGACAGGACAAGGGGGAATGGCTTTAAACTAAAGGGGGGTAGATTCAGACTAGATATAGAGAAGAAATTTTTTACGCTGAGGGTGGTGAAACACTGGCACAGGTTGCCCAGAGAGGTGGTGGATGCCCCATCCCTGGAAACATTCAAGGTCAGGTTGGACGGGGCTCTGAGCAACCTGGTCTAGTTGCAGATGTCCCTGCCCACGGCAGGGGGGTTGGACTAGGTGACCTTTAGAGGTCCCTTCCAACCCAAACTATTCTATGATTCTATGATTCACTCCATCCCCTTATATTATAAACTATCAAGGTTTTCAGGGGAGTTTTGTTTCCTCCAAGCCTTCAGAGCAGTTTTGACTTTTGACTCTACTCTGGGTGCCCCACTTGGGGTACCTCAGAACAGAGTTAGTCATTTGGAAGGCAGTTTTCAGGAAAATTGGGGCCAGCTATCCTCACTTGCAAGGATTTTTCAAATGCTGAATACTATCCCCAGCCTAACTGGAATAGAAAAAGAATTGAAATCTCTAAATTTTCACAACATTTTGAATGTAACTTGGGCTCCTTCAATAACTTTACTTCATTTTTCAACGTCCAAGATGGAGAATCCCCTAGAAGCCCTCTTCCCCTGTCCCCACCTGTACCTTGGCCAACATCTGTCTTTGCACCGTGCCAGATGATTGTACCTTTGGAAGGCTTCATCAGAAGAATTATCCTTTAACCCTCTCTCTGCTACTGCCCACCTATTGAATCGACAACCAGTGCTGTCCTCTGCCAAGGGGCAATGTCAACCAGGAGGACAGAAAGTCCTGGATGAACCAGGGCTAGCTCCCTTATTGCTAACAAGTTGCAGAAGAGCCACAGCAGTGCGCTCCATCACAACATCCTGGTACCTTCTCAGACACAGGATCTAGGCAGCATCCTAGGGGAACCATGGTGCCCAGGCATTCAGAGGAGCTGCAGCTCCTCACCTACAGCCATTTGGAAATGGAGAGCTGTGTCAGGCAAGGTGGCTATGTAGGGAGCAGTGATGCTGCCTCCAAATGTCAACATGGCAAAGCAAGGTCGTGTCCCTACAAGCGTTTGTCTCTCTTCCAGAGACCTCTGGGGCCTGCTATGTCATGGAAACCCACCAAAGCTGCTGTCCTAGGAGTACCCTACTCCAGACATGTCACTGCACTGCTCCAGGAAAGGCTTTTCACCATGGTGCCAGCACACTTGAACATGACCCAGAAATGTCAGCACCCCTTTAGACAGCAGAGCTATCACTCCAGAAGGAGTCATGCCCCAAAGCCAGCATTATTGCAGTGCTGCCTCTCACAAGAATGAGATCGCCTTGGAGTGAGACCCTGTGCTGGACAATACCCCCAAAGACGGATGTGTCAGATGTCTGGGAGCTGACATGAGTGCTGGTGGGCACTCCAACTCCAGGCAGAGACACACTGCAGCAGTGCTGGTGCTCCGTAATACGTGATGGCTCCACTAGTCCTTGCACCCGCATGGGAAGAGGAGTGGGAAGGGGGTTTCTTCTCCTGGTGCAGGGGAGGAGGAGAGGGCTGCTGTGTTCACATTCCCAGCATACAGGCTTGCATTTTATTTTGTTTTGCTTTTATGCTGTTTCTTGGCCTCCAGTCTCTTAAGTTGCAAGAGCTGCCTAGGAAAGGGAACAGCCTGCAAGGGGAGGCCACGGTGTGGGTCCTGAGTCTGCTGTGCCTGCATAGGTGCAGAGGCATGGCACTCCCTGTGATGGTGAGTCCCTCTGCCCTCGGGGCCTGAGAAGAGGCAGGTGAAAGAGCCAGTGGCTGGGAAGGGGTCTGATCTTGCCGCTGTGCCCCGAAGCAAGAGGTGAATGGCAATGAACACCTGCCTTTGGCTGCAGTTTCTCTTCTTGGCACCAAGCACTCGTGTTTGGATTCAAAGCGCGGTAACAAAGCCCTTGCCGGCGAACACATTTCAACATGTTATTATTCCCAGGCCCGCTTTCAAGATCCTCTTTCTATTCCTTCTGTACTGATTGCTCTTGTTTCTCTTGGCTCCCAGCTCTGGCTTTTCAGGCTTCATTAACTGGAATTTATTAGCAACTTTAAACAATCTTCCTGCTGCCAAAAAGAGAGAAAGAAAGAAAAGAAGAAAAAAACCCAGAAAGAAACAAAGAGGAGACACACTAAACTCTGAGCTTCTCCCTGCCTGTGTGAGGCCCAGGTCTGAACACCTCTATCACTGGAGGCTTTTTTTGGAGGGGAGGACTGGTGAGTGCCTGGGCTGGGACTGTGCCTAATCTCGGCACAGCCTCTCCTGTTTCTGTGCTGTTTCCCTGCTGGAGCTGGAGGCTGGTGCTGACAGAGGAGAGCACAGACTGATGGAGAGCCGTTGGAGAGGAGTCCTCGGTGGCGCTGCCTCTTCAAAGCCAGCTGCGACTGGAGAATCTGGTCTCTTGGCAGCCTCCGAGCATGAGTGCTAATTGCATCCGCAACACCTTCCTGAGCAGCTTGCAGTAAAAACTAATGACTAACAGGTCCCAGCACACCTGAGAGGCCCGTTCTCATCACTGGATGGATGGGTAAATAGAGGCACTGGCAGGGAAAATTGCTTTACCAAGACCACACAGTGAGCGAGCAGTTTGAGCTGGAGCGGTCCTGGTGCCCTCATTTGTGCCCTGACCACAGCATTGCCTCCGATCCCTTGTAGGACAAAGACATTTGGTCTCTGGAGGGGAGCTGAGCCAATGCCGAAATGTCCTGTGGGACACAGCCTGGCTGGACATCGTGGTGTGGCCTGGGTGATTGCTCTGCTGTCCTCAAGACCCTCAGGTGCCACACTGCTCTCACTTGCTCCCTGCCTGTCCCCACCCGGCATCGGTGCCTGCAGAGGACTGACATACTCAGGGCTCAGGTGGATCCGGCAACCTGGATTCGCAGTGCTCCACAGCAGCCTGAAGGGTGTGCAACGTGGCACATTTGTCGTCAGTGTCCATGGGACACACACGCTTCATCTACCCCTTTTTGCAGCTTGCTTTCCCCTTCCCATTATTCCTGTTCCTTGGTTGAACCCCAGTTCCACGCACAAGCTGAGCCTTGAGTCCAGCTGACCTCTGACTTTCATGAAACTCCACCCTCATGGGGAGCCTGAGATGGTGCTAAAATAGAGGCACAACAGAAAGAAGAGGAATCATAAAATGTGTGAAACACCAGCTGTCCTCCAGGCCGCTGTGACCCTGGGCTACTGGGACTAGATCTAACGAGAGAAGATTGGCAGTGGCAGAGCAGGAGAGAGGAACTATGAAGAGCTCGTGGAGGAGGCAGAGGAACATGCACTTTCTCTGACTGTCAAAGAAGATGAGGGTTACAGATCACATTCACATGTGTTCAAGGGCTAGGGGTGTCAGGAGTTTCTGGGATGTTTCTCAGCGTTAGGCCAAGGTAAAAACATCCCTAACATATAAGAGTTTCCAGGGGACCTGAAAAGGAGATTTGAAAGTCTGTGTTGAATTTGGCAAATATTTTTGGCTGAGGAACCTGTGATTTTTTTCAGAACGTTCAAGCATCTTATTTAAGTCATCTTTGCAATAAAGCAAATACCATTTGAAATACCATTTTCTTTTCAAGTTTGACCCAAAGTAAAAGAGTAAAGGTTAAGAAGTAACCTGAAAATGAAACAATTTTTTTTGTTTCAGGTCAAGGAACTCTTTTGGGCTGACAAAAGCCCCAGAACATCAGTTTTGGTTCACCCTGAATTGAATTTTTCCAGTTTTGTCCTCAGTTGCTGCATCCTCCAGCCTGTTACTTACTCAGTTTATCAAGGATTTAACAGGGACCATAACAGGGTATGAGGCAGGCTGGGGCTGTAAGGTCACCCAAAATCCCTGGAGATGAGAAGCCTGCTGAAAGATTTCCATCTGACTGAAGACAGGCACTTGCAGCAAGGACAGGCTGCAGCAGAGCCCTCTTCTTCCTTGTCAGCCCTTCTCTTCCTGGAGAGCAGGCAGGCAGGCAGGAGGGTCTTCCTCCTCCCCAGGAGGCACTAGCACTGAGATACCTGGATTGTCCCTCATTGCTCAGCAGGGTTTTCTGGTCTTCACTGACTCAGCATGTCTCAGGATGGGCAGTTCTTCCATGGGGGGAGTAGACTGAAGGCTTGGTCTCATGTGCTACATGTCACCCCAGTAGACCCAAGGGTCTACTGGTTCAGAGTCGATGAAATCTGCGGAGATTTGAGCTGCGAAACCTGAACAAACTTCTACTGAGGTTGTGTAAACAGGCAGGATTTGTTTGCTTGATTCTTGTGCATGTCCCAGCACAAAGGGTGATCCCATCCCGAATGTGATGGTCCTGATGTTTTGGGATGAAAGTTTGGTAAAGATATAAGTGAAAAGGGCAGAGGAAATGCCAGCCAAGTTGTATTACTGGTCGATGACAGCCCTATGAATAATATATATACACACATGGTCCCTGTCTAGAAGCTGTTGTTGAAAGAATCAGTTTAGATTTCTGATAATATACAAAAATCCTTTCTTGCTTGATTTCATATCAATTTCTTGATTTCCATAAATAGGATTACTGTATTATTGCTATCAAATTCAAGCATGAACTTGGGTATGCATAGATATATAACGCTGCAGTTTCCAATTCTTCTAACTGTGATGGTTTTTCCTAGTCAAAATACCTTTGCTTTCCGAATGAGGACTTGTGGCATTTTGAACCTCTAGTAAAATGTTCTCTAACAACTTCCAATTATTTTTCAGATTTTCCTGTTTAAATTTTTCCTCTTCATCTGTTTAATTCATAATTATTTTTGGCTGTGGGAAGCTGGCTCTTTTGGAGCCTATGAATATTTATTCATTGCTGGTTGAGACTGTTCTGTTTGTACATGACGTAGTCAGGACATGGTTGCTTGCAGCAAGACAACTGTTAATTGTATACAACAGAGTATGGTCTCTGTGTGTGAAAAGCTGTACTGCCCCCATTGAATGCTTTGGGTGTCCACACTTCAACACAGATATTGACAAAATGGAAAGAGAAAGGCTACAAGATGGAGGCAAGGTCTCAAAAAACCCACCTTCTGTGGGTAGCTTGAGCTCCAGAGCTAAGGAAGGATAAAAAATGACTCCTGCTCGATCTGTACATGCCTAATGGGGAGGGGAGTTTGGGTAGCTGGGATCCTTACAAGTCTAATGAATAGAAGCTATAGACAGATGAAGATGAGTTGCCAGACCATCTGAAGTTAAAAACCTATACTATGATTTGGTAATTATCAGATTTGACCTGTAATGGGAATAATGAACAACAATATCTGGTCTGGTCTCTTTAATCAAGACTGAATGTTCAGAGAAGTAAGTTTGTCTTTGCATATGTGTGTCCACCTAAGTATGTACACTCATCTGCAAACTCTTTTCTAAATGCACAGACAGGACTTTCTGCTCATGACAGTGATACCCGAGCACTGCACACAGTCACACAGTGTGCTCGTGTCGGTAAGGTGTTAGGCAGGTCAGGACCACAACCTGTGCACATCACTGGCATTATGCTGCAGTACTGGATGCTGATGATTCAGGGTCGTTCCACTGCAGAGCATGTGGGATAGTACATCTGGGAGATGAAAATGTCGCCCTTTCAGGGTAGTCAAAACACCTTTTCTGTAGGAAATTCTGACATTTTGGGAACTACCATTTTTGAAATGTCAATGTCACGTGTGGCAGTGGCTGCAAGACCTGATTCAGTAAAGTCGAAGTGTTTCATCTAGGCAGATTAAACTCTAGCAAGTGTTATATATACAGTAAGTTTACAACACATACATCAAATGTGGCATTAATATTAATATTTAATGCAATGTAATAATTGTGTTTTGAAGAAACTGTGTTTTTCAACAGAAGCTATTGTGTTGAAAGGAGCAACAGCATGGGAATAACACCTGGAGGTATTTCTCATGGTCAAGTGGAATAAGACCATACAGGTGCAATTTACCCATGCAGAAATGGTCAGCCCCAATCTTCTGCCCCCCAGGCTCCCATTTTTGGGGGTCCCAAGGGATTCCAGTGGTTTCTAATCTGGTAGTTAATTTTCACACTTTCAGAAGTGGGGCCACTCCTTCACTCACACACAGCCACATGCTGATCCCCAGGGATTGGGATTGCTGCTGTGTCTGAGTGTGCCTGCTCAGACCACGGTACACACTGGTGCGTGGCGGGACACCTCAGCCTCTGGGGCAAATTTTTTGGTCTTCAATTGCTCAGGCTCATTGTCGTCTGAACTGCAAAGTGCCTGGGAGCTAGGGTGTCTCTGGACTGCAGGAGGCTGTGAGGGGGACCCTGTATAGAGAAGGGTGAATGAAGGTCCCTGTTTGCTGGCTCTGCTCCAGGGTACAGTGTTGATTTTTGCATAATGGATTGGGTTCTCTTTTATTTTGACTTTTGGCACATGCACCATCTCAGCCTAAAGGTAATGTCCTTAATCAAATCCTACAGCTAGAGTAGCAAATAAACCCTCTCCCAGCGTGCAGCCTCCTTCCAGCTCATCCTGTAGCCCCAGTGACAACACTGGGGGTTGCTACTGGAGCCACAGGCAGCCTCTCCAGTGTCCCCCCGCCACCACGACCATGCTTTGCCCGGTGTAGCTGCTCCATACTTACAGCTCCTCCAGGAAGCGCAGGTGACGGAGAGTGCTGGGCTGTAGCTGGCTAATGTTGTTCATGCTCAGATCTCTAGTGGGGAAGAAAGACAGAAGTCTCTGATCAGTCATGATGTGATTTGCATAGAAGAAACCCCAGTGCCAGGCTCTGTGTCCCCTCTCTGCTAAGAGGGAAAGCACTTCAGCGAGAGAATCCCCTGCAAACTGCATTTCAGCATTAGCATCTTATCACAGCCCAGGCTCTGCCTGCAAAGGGATGAAGAGGAGTAACCAGAGAGAGACACTTGCTCCTTCAGGGCGGTCTGCCTGAGCTTCTCCAGGTTATGGACCAAGTTAGGACATTTCCTAACAGCACAAGGAGTATTAGTGTCTCACATGTTTTGGAGAGTGAACAGGAAGCCCAGTGACGCTAGAGTAGGACAGTATGTCCTTGGGCCCAAAAGTGATTGCTGGTCATGCCAGACACCACAGGGAGCTCTTCCAGTGCAGGGACAGACAGCTGCTTTTGAGGAGAGAGTGAGCCATGGAAGAAGGGGTACATCCTATTGGACAAGCCTGCTCTAAACTGGAAAAACTAGAGAACAGTGCCAGGAACAAGGGCTCGAGGTTGGCTCCGTGGGTGACAAAGTCAGAGTTTAGGCATTGGGAGGAATCTGTCTGATTGTGCTTGTCTGAGTCTTTGTCATCTCCAGCTTTATAAAGGCTCACCTCCTATCTGCTTAGGGTCTGACAGACCCTCACAGAGGAGTGCCACAAGCCAAGGGGACCAGGGGGTCTGCTGAGTCTTAAGCCCTTAGCACATCACAGAGTCACTGTGAGCTGCCCACTGCAGAGCTGTCATCTTATGTCTTAGGATATAAGAGTAGCAAAGTCTGCAGGAAATGGTGCATTAGACAAGCTGGTAGTTGGAAAAAACAAGGATGCTTCTGGGCTACAAGGCTCTTCAGGAGGTCTGATACTTGATAGCCGCAACCCTGCCCTCATGAGCAGCTTCACATGAAGAAAACCATGCTTGTTACTCATGACTAGAGCAAGCTGTGTCCAGGTGACTGCAAGTGAGCATCAACTTTTACAACTACGAGGAAAGATGAGGTGGAATTAAAAGCTGGCATGGTTAAAACCAATGGGAAGGAATGGGCCATGTCCCCTACCGAGCAAAGCAATACTAGTCAAATGCCATCTGAGGCTAGACTCATATGATGAAGAAGGGACTATTTTTGATCATTGTGCATAGACAGGACAGTGCTTGGCTCCTTCAGGCTGCTTAGACTAAATGGCAGAGACAGACAGGTTTCTCTCTTGTAATGTGAGAATAAGGAGGCACAACATAAAAATAAAGGCATTTTACTTTACTCTTTCCTCCAATAAATAACACAGACTGATGAGCCTAAGGGAGGATGTGACACCCCCCCCCTCCTCCTCCCCCCAGTATCAGTGGGAATCTATCTTGGTGTTAGACAAATGCATGAAGGAAGGAGGCTTGTGCCAAGGACAAGCACTGAAGCATGAAGGAGAAAAATTACCCTCAGCAAAACCTAGCCTTAACAAGAGGGACGTCTCTGAGCTGGCTGCCATCTGCACAACACACCGTCATTTGACCCGAGATCCTGCATCTCACCCAAGATGTGAGAATACAGGTCACATGTCAAATGCCCTGGAGCATCACAGGCTGGCTCTGGGCTCTGGGTAGGAAATTGCTTCAGTGGAAAATAAGTTTATTGAAAAAATTACTCAAATTTCTTTGTATTCTTCAGTGAGAAAATTCCCGAGTTCTGCTAGTAAAGAGGCTTAAGAAGTTTGGGGGTGTAGGCTTCTTCATTTTGCACCATTTTCCATGAACACCCCCCCCCCACTTTCTGACCAGATCTATCTGGCATTTGTGGATGCAGGTTACACCTAGGGAAGGTCTAAAGGCTGCTTTTACAGCTTCTCTGGAGACGTGTCCTGTGACAAAACTGTGCAGTTTGATGAGCCCTATTTGAAGATACTCCTGGCAAAGTTTGGGGTTTTTTTATAACTTTCTCCTCTCCAAAGAAATGGTGGAAAGATTCCCAAAAGACCTATGAGAATTCAAAATTCTGTTCTCAGAATGAATGCAGAAATAAAGTTATTGTCTATATTGTTCTCTGTGCAACGTTGCATTCTATATTTGGATGATCCCGTGATACAATAGAAGGGTTAAAATATTATATTGTGCTGCTTCTATTTTTATTTTAAAATCCCTAACGGCAGTTGCTACTTAGCACCCATTAAAACATCTTTTTTTCCTACATCAAAGTGTCTCCTGTTTATGTTGTAATGAATCAGTCTGATGTTTTGACATGTTGTGAAACAATGTAAAAATAACGAAAAATAACGTAAAATGAAAGGCAATGAAACAAAATACAGATCTGAAACATCCCAGATCTCCCTGAAATTCCTTAAGTTGCCTTCTGCTGGCAGTGTAGGGAATACTCCTTTCTCACTGCAGGAGACACTTTTCAAACCTCATTGAACTGCATTTTGGGTGCCCAGCCCTTTCCTAGGCATGATGGGGACAGCCGCCTGTTCCACACCCCGGGGCAGGCAGGGGTTGCAGGGATTCGCAGACCCTCAGCATCAGTCATACCCAGCAGTACATCACTATGTGGCTGGTGGTAATGGGGAGGCCAAAGATGTTTTGACCCCTTCTTCCCTCCCCTTTGATCCATATCCTGAAGAGGAAAAAAATACACTGGTTTCTCAAGAAATCTTCCAAAAGTCAGAGGAGAAATACCATTGTCCTATCACTCTGGCAGCCTCACAGCTCCTCCTTGCATGACTTTTCTTTAAATGCCCTGCTCCCCTGCCTCACTCTCTTGCACCCCTGGGGCTCCTGGCCATGGACAGGTCTGAGGGAAGTGGCTCTGTCCCACCATCTCTTGGGGCAGTGAAGAAAAATCCAGCCCTGATTTCCAAGGCTATTGCATGGAGATCGTCATTTTATTTAAAACTCACTGATGTTTTGGGTGTTTGGATACTTCAGTGGTTTGCAGTCCTGCAGGAGCCAGCAATGTGCGCTCGCAGCCCAGAAGGCCAACTGTATCCTGGGCTGCATCAAAAGCAGCGTGGCCAGCAGGTCGAGGGAGGGGATTCTGCCCCTCTGCTCTGCTCTCGTGAGACCCCCCCTGCAGCACTGCGTCCAGCTCTGGAGCCCTCAGCATAAGAAAGACACGGAGCTGTTGGAGCGGGTCCAGAGGAGGCCACAAAAATGATCAGGGGGATGGAACACCTCTCCCGTGAAGAAAGGCTGAGAGAGTTGGGGTTGTTCAGCCTGGAGAAGAGAAGGCTCCAGGGAGACCTTATTGCAGCCTTTCAGTACTTAAAGGGGGCTTATAAAAAGATGGCAGCAAACTGTTTAGCAGGGCCTGTTGCAACAGGACAAGGGGGAATGGCTTTAAACTAAAGGGGGGTAGATTCAGACTAGATATAGAGAAGAAATTTTTTACGCTGAGGGTGGTGAAACGCTGGCACAGGTTGCCCAGAGAGGTGGTGGATGCCCCATCCCTGGAAACATTCAAGGTCAGGTTGGACGGGGCTCTGAGTGACCTGATCTAATTGAAGATGTCCCTGCCCACAGCAGGGGGGTTGGACTAGATGGCCTTTAGAGGTCCCTTCCAACCCAAACTATTCTATGATTCTATGATTCTATGACTTGACTGCAACACATCTGCACTCACAATACTGAAAAGAGGAGGCCCATAGTGCAAACCCTGGTAGTGGTCTGCAAGCTAATGAACAGCGAGGCAAATATGGTGCCAATGACTCAGCTTTAGGACTGTGTTTACTGTTAACTGTCCAGTGTGATATCCCATGGCGGGCCCACATCAGCTCCTCTAGAACACTGGACATCACACTTGGCTTGGTGTGGTGGATTTCCTGGACTGGCCATGGTATGAGGACAGCATGGAGGGGATGGTGCAAGGACAGATGGTGTGAAGGAAGAACAAGTTCCTCCAAGGGCTGGAAATGAACTTCCTGAGCACAGTCCTGGGCTTAGTGATTTTGCTAGCCACAAAAGTACGAGATGTTTCTCCACAGGCTGTCCATGCTTGTGTGAAAGCTGAGGCACAGGATTCTTGCTGAAATGTTGTGGGAGTAAATATTTGACTTATTACTCATGTAAAGACGTTGTTGACTTGTTGCTGTGTTTTCCCAAGCTCATGCTTTTCCTGTTAGTAAGGTTTCTTGTGTTATGTACAGCCCCAGTGCATGCAAGAGTGGAAATACTTCCTGTCAGGGTAATCAGGAAAGCTATTTATCTCTTCAAGTGTTTGAGGGTGGTTAATTCAGCTAGTCACGTATAGTTAATTTTAAAAGGAACCCATAGTATTTGAACCTTGTTGGATTTATTTTTTCAGCAATGTCTGGCAGAAGGGATTCATGGACTAAATGGATTAGGGACTCCTCTGACCTTTCTCAGCTCTGTCAATGACTTTGACTTTCCAAAATAGCCCTCTCTTTTGAGTGACTAGCATCCAGTGGAGTCAAAGAAGTGTTGGGTCACTCATATCTAAGCATGGCTATTGTCATCTGCACTGGAGAAACCACTACAAAGATGGTGACCGTACCATAGCAGGCATTATAGAAATGCATAAAGAACATAATTCAGATCCCGAAGTCCCTTAAACTCAAAAAGAAATCAGAAAGGTAGGAGAGGAAATGGGGTGCTACAGTTTCACCCAGGCTTGCAATGTAGGATCAGCAGAGGAACTGTCCAGATTCTTGCCTTTCAGTTCATGAGACCACACTGTACTTGGTGAACTGGGACAAGCCATCCCTCTCCTGTCGCAGAGCTCCTGTGTTCCTCTTTCCCCAGTGACTGGCCTGTCTGTCCTCTCTGCAAGCTATCAAATAAAAGCAGGAAACCTTTCGCTGTCAAATCATTTTGCATGGCTGTGGTCTGAAATGCTGACAGTAAAGTGAACTACTCCACTACTCCTGAAACTGAAGGTTTCTGGTTCTGGTATCACCCCCGTTTACCTGTGAAGCAATGTTTTTCAAGGCCTCTTGCATTAGGTGTTGAAATTACCTATGCTTTCTAATGGCACTGCACCAAAGCCATCATGGCTATAATTAGTGTGATTTAACATCCCCCCCTTCCCCAACTAATTCTAAACATTTATCGTAAGCATTTCTAACTTGTACCTGCAGGAAAACTGAGACACAGTTCATGGAAACTGAGCTCATGTGATTCAGCCTCAGACCTTACAACTACTCTGGCCCTCGAGGGGTTCCTTAAATTATTTGCTTTGATGTCGCCTTCTTTCATGAACAACCTTTGATTATTCACTGATTAGCTGATCTTCCTTACCAAAAAATGATGTGACACACACCATGCTTTGGATACCCCAGTAGGACTGTCTGCCATGCTCTTTAACAGCACTAGGAGATGGTTACCACAGTGTTTTAGTTCAGGGATCATATGAGCTTTAAAGATCAAAGGAGATTATCTTTGGCATAATTGCTCGGGCAAGTGGGACGCAGGCTGTGGTGCTGGTGCTCTGAAACGTGGAGCCATGGATGTCCCTGGGGGGAGCAGCACAGTCCCCGTAGACTCTGTCCAGCTCTGGTGGAGACACCTGCAGGACCTTGTAGAAGTACATGGTCTTAGGCCAAAAGGGAAGTTTTTTATGCTACAATATGTGGGTCTGCATGAACGGCACCCTGCAATACTTGCCCAAGATAGGCCTAAGCAATATCCTCAGGACATACCTCTAGGGACAGCGGGATTGATGTGTCTCACACAAACTCAAGGTGTCTAAAAGCTGCCCACAAAATTAGGGAGCAAGGAACCCTGTCCGTCACCCCCAAAGCTCCTGATATGCATCTTCCCAGACTGTAAGGAAAGTGTTTCCCCATAGATGCACTCTAATGTGAATTTACACAAGCAGTCAACAGACCTAAAGCAAAACAGGTTGAAGCCACACTGGAGTAACACAACGAAATTGTGGCTGCTCAGTCAGGAGGGTTTGAAAGTGAAATGTACAGCGATATGGTCTTGGCTGAGGCCAAGCACATAACCTTCAGAACCAGATGTGCATCTGGCTCAAGATCTGCAAAGTGCACATGACTGGCAGGGAGATGGTGCTCTCCTGGAAGCCATCACAGGGCTAGGACATTTCCTACAGAAAGAGCAGCTCCTAGCTATGGGTGAGAGAAGACATTCCCCAGCCATCTCTCTCTGTACTCCAAAGGGGCAGAAAGTCTGGTCACTAGCTTCAATCCCCTGAGGTGCTCTCCATGGGTCCCTCTGTCACTCAGCATGATGAGAAGCCTGTGTCCTCCTGCCATGAGAGCAGGGGGAAGTAACCACCTTCAAGCAGATCTTTCATCTACAAGGTTTCTGCAAGCTCATGGTGTGGTTCAAGGGGCAGATCTTCAAGGACTCAGCAGTGGGGTACTCTGTGGGCTCCTGGCTTCTTTCCCACTTCAGTGAAATCCCATGCATCTGGCAACAGCTGGAAGTGATGACAGACGTTGCCCAAGGCACTGGACAGGACTTTCAGTATTTAGGGAAATGGACCTTGTGCTCCTCTTTTGTAAGGAGGCAAGGTCGCCCCAAAGAACATATCTGACTGCTATCCTCAGGTTTTGAGCCTACAGTAAGTTACTAAGAATCCCAAATGGTGACTATCTTCTCAAACCCTAAATCGATCCACTATATGAATATCTTCACATTTTTCAAGACATTCAGGATATTAATGTGCTCTCTTCCCAGCACAGACTCAACCTAGTTCGTCTCAGTGTTGGTGCTCAACACATGGGTTCCTGGACTATAAAAAAGACCTTCCTTACACTCAGGCAGTTGAGCAGAAATTTTTATGATTGTGGGGAGAAGCTAATGACCTGGTATCCTTTTGATTAATTTATTGCACAATTACAGCATTAAGGCCTCCCAGTCCAGCAGTCTGATTTCTGGGGGAGCTGTACAAACCAGACCAAAATTCCCATCCTTATCCTGGAAAGGTCCAACACTAGACCTGTTCTCGCAAGGCATGAAACACTCTTGTCTCTCTGAAATCACCAGGAGATGAGCAATGTCTCTACCTATCTTCTGGCCACTCTCATTAGCATCCAGTGAAAAACGCACAATTACACCACCTTTAGAAAAGAAGCCCAAAGGCAATAAATGATGGTTTTAGAAATTCTTCAGATTATTCTAGAGTGATTCATAAAGGTTCTTGTTATCTCCTTTTCTCTTTATCTTGAAATCTCCGAGGTCACCACAAAATGCCTGAATTGCTCGGGGTAAAGCTGGGGCTGATGATAGAATGGTACTTGGAGCCATAGAGCCAGCTGAATTTTTTCCTAAAAGCCTGCAGGTTGAAAACTACGCTAAAGGTAGTCTCCATAAAGAAAAGGAGAAAGGGAAGATAAAGAGATCAAAGCAGTAAGAGCTCATTTGCATTACACCATATCTGGAGGCACCAGCCCTGCTTCAATCCCGTATCACTGCAATAGGCAAGAGCAGAACGTGTTTCTACTCCCACCTCTCCATGTTTGAAAATAGATCAGTCATCTTAGATCATCCCCCATGTGTAGGCCCTATCCGAGATCTCCACAATGTTTCAATAATAAAGACTCAGCCAAGGCCAGTTTGCCAGGGTGGGATTAAGCCCATCCCTGCCCCAGCAGGTCTGGTCTGTGCAGTGAATAGTAGTGACCTAATGCAAGCACAACTCTCATGCTGCTCTGGCTACTCCACTTCCAGCTCCTCCCGTAGCTGCCCTGGCTCTGCACCGTGTTATGTGCCCTCCATGCATGAGAGCAGAAAGAGGCTGAGCAGAGGAGGTAGTGCATTTCTGCCCCTGCAAATGGCTGGTGTGAGAACAAGAAGAAATAACCTTTGGAAGCCAGGTCAGGGCTGTCAGCGAACACCATCTCATCCCAGGGCCCGCAGGGTCTGCCAGGGGAAGGGCTGTCCCTAGACAGCAAAGGAGAAAGGAAGAAGGTGTGGGGTGCACAGCCAAGGGTAGGGAGAAGGGCAGATCACTTGGCATAATAGGCTGCAGCCACATGGAGGAGACATGGCTGAGAAGCAGCAAGGAGCTGCCTCCAGAAGGCACCGTGTCATGGGACAGAGATGAAACTTGGATCAGAAAATGAGGGCAGTTTTTCCAAAAAGGCAAAACTCGAATCTTGCTAAGTGTACTCCTGGACATTTTTCTCATGGGCTCTGCCTCCTGGCTGCAACTGTCCTGGTTGCCAGAGGGAAGTCCGCATGGCGATAAAAGGGGAAAGCACTTGTGCTGTGACAAGGCAGGGAGAAGATGGCTTGTCTTGCTGGATATAGCTTTTATGAGCATGATGGCCATTGACATCTTCTGGCCTACAGGTGTACAAGCGCCCTGGTGCTTTCAGTGCCCATTAGCACCGAACTGCTTCGACTGGAGTCTCATACACCAAACAGAAGAAGAGGCTGATGGAGCCCCCTCCCAGCCCCTCTGCTTTCACTGCCTGGACAGAGCAGTCAGTGCACCAGGCTGCTTTGGGTTGGATGTTGGGCAAGGACCATATTTTCCATTTCTGACACCATTCTGCAAGTTCATGTTTTTGGTGATCATGAAGTCCCATGATTTTTGGACTTCAAACAAGTCTAGAAAGAATTGTTTTGGGTTGATCAAAATAATAAAAAATGTGGGTTTTCCTTTTTTATCTCCAGTTTTGACATTAAAAAAAATAATCCCAGACAGGACATTCTAAACCAAAAGTCATCTGAAGAGAAAAATACATTCTGTTCTGGAAGTGTCCAAGCAGGATTTCTCAGCCTCTTCAAAACTCTTTTTACGTTTTTGCCTCACATAATGGGACTCAGAGTTGGCCAGTGCTGGAGCTGGGTTAACATGAACTTTTTCCTTAGTGTGAACATATCAAAACCAAAAGAACCTCTAAACTAAAAAGAAATATCAGGGCATGAATGAGAGCAAGGAACATTTTTTTTTAAAGCAAGAAAAATGAGATTGCAAGCAAATGTCCTTTCTGCCCACTGTGTCCTTTGGAGAGGCCACAGCCCAGCAATGTCCTGACTTTTAGCAACTAAATGGTCTCCACTAGATCCCTGGAAAGAGCCTCACATTCCCTTGTGTCCTGAGTGTGGGTTTGTTTCCTGCCCTTCTCCAGGTCTCTGCTGGGCTCCGGCTCCCCACTCACTGGGCTTTTTGAGAACAGACCTAGTCACTCTCATGGGGAGTGTGAAACCTCTCACCCTGCCAGAGTAGGTATCCTCTTAACACCCAGAGCAGCTACCACGGAAAGGTAAACCCAGAAGCATCTTCCTCTTTGCTGCCTAGCCAAAGCCTTTTGAAAGAGGTAATGAGCAGTAAACAGCAAACAAATGCAATTGGTGCATCCGTCATATTCCCCACGCAAATGTCCTTGAAATCAACTGAGTCATGGAAATACTGTGCTTTCAAGTTGGCATCTTCTGCTTTGATTAAGGCAGGATATTTATGAAGACAAATGTTGTGTTGAGAAACTTACCCAGCTCTGCTCTGGGATACTAGCCACACTCACCTGGGGGCTGGCTGGGGGGCATGGTGCTGTGTCCTAGGAAGAGCAATGCAGAAGGGCAGAAAGCAGGGCAAGGCAAGCCAAGGATGGTTGTAAGCCACAAGGCTGTTCCAGGGAGCCAGAAGCTCCATGGCAGAGGTATTTGCCAGCAGACTGGAGCTGTTCTGCAACCCACGCTGCCTGAGAAGGTAGCTTATGCATTACAGTCTGCCCTGCCTGCTCCAGGCTCCTGCTCTCACCTCCAAGCAGACCTCTGTGGGCAGTTTACACTGATGTACGGTGTGCACAGGACTGTTTTTCTTCAGGCCAATAAAGGGCTTTGTAGCCCCCCTGTGCCACCTGCACAGTTAATGCGGGAGGAAGCAGTGGGAGCACAATGGTCAAACTCCTGTTGGAGCCCACATGGTGGGAACAGAAGCGAATTGCTACAGAGATAGACATTCCTGGGAGAGTAAATGATCCACCTGGAAAGCATGGCTTGTTGGACTGTACCAAAAAAGCAGACACTGAAGGAGCAGACAGATCATAGCGGGGGGAACAGGGTCTAAGGAACCGGGTCAGTGTAGAGGTGAAGATACCATGACTCCTCTGCTTGGCAAAGAGATTGTGTGGAGAGGTGTGACAGAGAAGATGATGCTGGTTTGATGCACTAGGAGGATGTACTTTTTTAGCTACAAATTACCGGTATAGAATTTTGTAGAGTCCCTAGTAAGAAACTCTTACTATAAAGACGCGAGACAAAGATACAAGACAAATTAATGGAGGATAAATCTACCTGTGACTATTCAGGGTGATTGTCTAATGCCACATCTGGCTCAAGGATGCCTAAACCACTGATTCCTAGGAGCTGGGCTGTGGGGGTCCAGCCAGGTTGAGGGCAATGCTTTTCCTTGTTCTTTCTGCTGCAGTCCTAAGCAAAAACATGAGTTCCTGCACACGTTCCTACAGGCTTTGCTGAAGACCAAGGTGCTCTCATTTCATTGCTCCCATTTCAGTGCTCCCATTTCAGTGCTCCCATTTCACCCTGCATCTGGGTTCAGTGGCTTTTTGATTTGACCCAGAATGTTCTTTACAGGAGGACTGTGTCAGCCATGGTAGATTAAGGCATTTTGTATACCATGCTCTTTGGGCACAGCTCGGTACCCATGCCTGATTCAGAGCACTTGCTGTGAGCTCTGGTTCTCCTTTGAGGAGCAGGCTGGGGTGAAGCTAGTGTGGTCTGCACATACATGCCATGACATGCTTCCAACTGCATATCAGTGGCACATGCAACCACTGCCATCCGCATCTTTCCTTTGATTGCACAAGGTTTGCACAAAGTGTGTTTGACCCCACATATCCTGGAAAAGTATCCGCTGGAAGTCTAAAGAGAAGCAGTATTTGAATTAGGGAGAAAACTCTCTGAATACTGAATACCACCTCTTCTTGAGAGTTGAAAGCCTTGCTGGACTCTTTCTAAGGTGCCCACAGTTAATTTGTGCACATGAGAAACCCCTGCACATCTGGCCCAGAGCAGCTGCCTATGTCTTGTTTCTTTTCATTGCACACATCCTCCCACCACAGCCAACTTCTGACCCCCCCAGCGTTGTTCAGGAATCCCCAACAGACGATGCCCATCATCTCCAGACCCGCTCCATTTGCTTTCAGACCCACTGAAAGGAGATGGCAGAGCCCAAGGGCAGGAAACTGATAGCCTGTGATTGACCACAAGTGTATGCAAACATGTTGGTTTCTTTCACGTTGAGGGGATCTGGCAGCACGTGGTTATTCCTGTTAGTTCTCTGGCTGGCAAGAAATCAGAGAAAGGATCTGGCAGGCTGTATGGTCACAGACGGTGTGTGACTTCCACCTGAGCTGGGGGCAAAAGCAGCCTGCTGCTGAGATGGGGAAGAACAGGGGCAAGGCACTACTGGAAGAGCATTGGGCCAGGCTGCCTCTCCCCTTGCAGATCATATCTCGGGGGGGTTATACCAGCTCATGTATGGGCAGAATCTGATCCCAAAGTCCTGAGACTAGCAAATAAAGCAGTACACGTGAACTAGAGGGTTGGAGGAGATGTACTACTGTACCTCTGTGAAATTTGTGTCTGTCACTAACTGGAAGAAGCAAGCAAAATTTGGAAATATTTTGCAAGAGACAAATTCTGATTTTTTTTTTTAAGTGAAAAATGTCGGAATGGCTGATTGAATTACTTTATGCTGACATCAAAACATTTCATTCACTAAAAGCCAAGCCATGACAAAGTAATATTTAATGACAGACATTATCTGCATATATTAACCTGAGGTTGAATTCAGAAAAATCAGAAGTAAAACAAAACCCAAATTAAAACAAAACCTTTCACTTCAGATTCAAACATCTCCAATATGTATTAATTAAAAATTTTTGACCACATCTGTGTGTTGCCTGGAAACTTTTGCATTTGATGAAGAGCAGTTTTTGCTCCAGGGAACTGTTTCTCAGAGAAGAACCTGGTTTCCCTGCATATTGTAAGCAGATCCTCTTGCTGCTCACGAGGAAGCTACCAGCACGGGACCCTGCAAGGTGCCAGGCACTGCCACTGTGGGAAAGGTCTACGGCACCATGGGAACCCTGCTCTTGGTGCTGGGCCGTGTTTAGACACAGGGGACGTTGGCTGGACAGCTGTTCCCCATCTCCCCCTGATGGAAAGATGACGAGTTTCTGTATTTCACTGGCACACTGCTTTGAAGCTGCCTGTGTTATCTCCAGGGCTGTGTGTGCCCCAATCTGAAAACCCATGTGCTAGGATGGGGAGGTGGCTCAAGTGTCAGGGAGAGACCAATGCACAAACAAAGAGCTGGCAGATGGAGCAGGGCTTGGCATTCAGAGACTTTTACATGGGCTTCCTCCCCTTGCATGTGACCTCTGGGACTTGCCAAAATGTCAGTGCTGCAGCTGCACATCATTCTCTCAAAGAAGAGGAATCCAGTTACTAGGGCATGGAGGCTTGTGCCTGATTTGGCACTTCTGGTCAGACCCTTAAAAGTTCCTGGAAAAGCACAAGAGGTTTGCTGGCAAGAAATAACAGGGAAAACTTCCATCAGAAGCCTGTGTCTTCCTGCTTGTGATTCTTTGGAGCAGATTTAGCTCCAGTGATAACTAATTTCTCTTAGACGGTGATAAAAGATCTTAGGTCAGAGAAAAATGGGCACTTAACATGCCAGATGCAAGCTGATGGCTCTATGCCCAAATCCTTGACCTCATGGAGAGGGAGTGCTTCTCTAATTCTTGTTAGAAAGCTCTGTGAAGACGAAGCATGCAGATCTCCAAGAATTAAGGTCCCAGCTGGGATTTATCCAGAGAAGGTTGTGTTGGAGACAGAGGCTCTCCAGTTAGCACAGCCTGGCCAAGAGATGAGGAGAAGCCCCACCTCGGTCTTGGTTGTGTGCATCACCGTGCCCTACACCAGCATCCTCGCACCGTCATGCTGCAGCCAACCTGAACTTCCCCTGTGCCCAGCACTGTGTTTACCACAGCGGCTGCTGTGGTTTGTTGAACACAGCCAAGCTGCTTTCCAGACTCGGCTCTCCCAAAAGACCCCTCGTACCTTGTTTTGCTTTAAGCGCTACTTGCACCGGTTTAGATTCCCACCACCCTCATAGGTGCTTTGCTGTGGGGTGGTCAGGATTGCAGCTCAGGTCCCGGCAAGGTCTGGACCACTACAAATTGCTCAATAGGGCTGTAAGCACAGAGTGCATGTGAGGCATATGCATGAACTTGCAACAAGCCATGGAGAATGTGTGTGCAGCGCATCTGCACTGAGAAACATCAGTCTCAACCTGCAAACAGACACAGCAGCGATGAGCATGGCCCCCTGGTCTCCAAACTGCTGCTCAAAGGCTAGGAGCTGTATCAGCCTGGGAGCTGGCAGGAGGGACCAAGGGAAGTAGTGCTCTCTCTTGGGAAACAGTCCCCAGAAACACTCAAGCGCTGGCCCTTCCCACGTTTGGTTTGGAAAGACTTTGTGCTGCAGAAGCCTGTGTTTAAATGACACTTTCTAAACATTCCCAGCCACCATGACCAACCAGCAGAGACAATTCTGTGTCATAAACAACCAAAAGAGCCCAGGCTGTGTTCTCATGCCTGAAATGGGTGGAAGGCTCAATTCTGGCCTCTCTGACACTGCTCTAGCCAGCTCTGGTGCCAGCTGTGTTGCAATGCTGGCCGACAGACACAAGAAGGTGGGCTGCTGTGAATGTATCTATTTGGCTTGTGGTGCACTGTGAGGCAAAGTTTCTCCTCTAGCATCACTGCCCTGCTCTTACAAGTGCTGCTTTTGGAGACACCCTGTGAGCCCAAGCTTGGGCTCATCCCTGGAAAGCGGCAACACCAGGGGAGCTGGGATCGGCTGGGAAACCAAGCCCTGATACCAAAGTGCTGATTTAGTGTCAGCACTCTACCTTTCCTGGCTATCCTGATTTTCAAGCAAAACAAGCTATAGGGTTTTTTTTTTGGCCCATGTGACTCCTATTATGTGGGCATCAGTCCCTCCAACAAGGACACAGCTCTCATACTGCCTGGCTTGCATTTAAAATGGGTTAAAAATTTCTTAATCCAGCTACAAATCTGGATGTGAGGCATTGAGCTGGCTCTCACTGTAGGTTTTTTTCACAGGCATCAGACACCTGGGTGCAGTGAGCACAACCCTTGCCCAGTACAGCAAGTGCATGCCCTGCACAGGCACCAGCAGTGTACTAGGGTTGGGGAAGGGAGTCTCCTTTGCATCCTCAGGCTTTGCCCCTGCAGAGCTGAGGCCGTGCATGTCCAGCATTTGCTGCTGTCAGGTCATGCTACCATTAGGGATCACGTGCCTGTTCCTGCTGCTCTGGAGCAGAGAACCCTAAAAAGCTGAAGGATGTTGGAGCTGGACTCCTGGTGCTCAGCTCCCTGCTGGCTCCTGCAATGGGCTGCTGGGATGCTGGCAGCAGACAGAAGTGTTGACTTCAGTCATTTGACAACTGCCAGAGAAAAGCCCTGCTTTAGCTGAGTGTTTGGGGGATTTTCACCTGTGCCTTCAAAGCTGGGGTCCAGCTGCCAGCACTGGTGTACCTTGAGGGGTCCGTTTGTCCAGGCTCAGCCCCCACCAGGGCAGGCTCCACACAACAGCTGCTTCATCCGTCTGACTTGGACCTTGTCTGCACTGACCCACAGTCATCTAAACAGGGACCCTGTGGCACCCTTGCATTCACCTTGGCTTCCAGCCACCATGCTAGGGATCTCCCGTGGGTCCTGTGTTGTATCTGCCCACCACAGGGATGTCTGAGATACCACAGGCTATCTCAGATTGCACTTAAAGCCCCCATGTGGGGAACTGCATCCAACCCCAAGAGACTTTGGCAAATCTTTGGCCAAACAAAGAGCGATGGTTGTGTTCAGCCCAGAGCTGGCAGAGAGACCTCAGAGTTGTCTCTCTTGTCTTTCATATGCTTTGAACCCCAGCAGACAGGTCAGCAGGGTCCTTCTCCGAGCAGAATGACAGAGGGACATGAGAGAGGGGGGAAAGAGTTGTGGGGTAATAATAGCCCTGTGCCTGTGCATTTTATCATGGATTCGGGTGCCCTGTTATGCTCTGAGGACTTGTTTGCCAGTGGGGAGGCGTATCGTAAAGATACAGGATGCTCCTAATTGCCTGCCCTGCCCCCAGAGGGGAGCTGCCCATTGTGACGGTGGGGCAGCAGAACCTCCCTTAAGTTTTGCACTTTGCTTTTTTAATCTGGTTTGTGTCACTACTTTAGTCACGACTGTCAGAAGCTGTCGTCGAGACAGAGGGCTACCTGTGCAGGCCAGGATTTTCAAAGAAACTTAAGTAAGGCCCTGAAAATTGCAAACAGCAATAATATGACATCTGCAGAGTGGCTGCCTCGAGAGGAGAAAATCATGTCATAACCTAACACCTGCTTAGCAATGAGACAGTGTCCAGGCTTTGCTTTTCAGCTCACTCGACTTGGAGACGGTGTACTCTGTGCCAAAACAAGTAAGAGAAGGAACAATCACGTCATGACAAGGCTGAATACATTTAATGTGCTCAAGCAGGAACGGAAGGCGATAATTCACTCTGGAGCAGGACTAGCTTGGGATGGTCTGGCACTGCAGATGATTTATATTTAGAGTTGGGCTTGGCAGGTGCTTTTATGGAACAGAAGTTTGGTTTTCTATTGTATTCAACCTGTCCCAAAAATAGTTTAAACCATTCTGCTTTGTGGCATGGCCAACTGTTAACTGTCTCAGCTGGGAAAGAAATGCACAAAATTGCCCTCTTCTATTTCTTGGGAGGTGGGTAGTGCTAGGTGCTGCTGGAGATATGATACTGGCATTGATCGGAGATGGCCAGCCTCTTCAACATCCTGTGCCCAAATATCTGGGTGGATTGGCAGAAACACCAGGGCCTGAGAGAGGATCTTACTCCTCTCCTGCCCCAGCCCTCTCCCCTGCTCCCCAGCTCCCTGTGCTGCGATGTTGGCCTGTGGACTGAGAATTAAAACACCAGCTGAGACCATGTGCTCCCAGCGTTGTGGCAGGAGGGCAGACAACATGTCTTAGCAGTGGGGCTGACCTGGCATGGGTGTCCATGATGGGTTTTGCAGAACTGGCAGTGATGGGCTGCAACGTCCTGTCTGCATCGACCCTGCGGCGTCGGCTCATGCAGGGTGATGGCCAACGCTAACACTTGTGAAGCCTGGTGCTGGCCACCCAGCACACGAGGCAGGGAAGGGCACGAAGGGGACTGGCTCACCCCCAGCCCTGTCCTCACAGTGTGGAGGCAGTTGGCTTGACCACTTCGCTCTGGAAATTGGATCCCTACCTTGGGCCCCATTAGACAAGGCTGTGATGCCAGAGCTATGGGGATAGACGAGCCAGTGTTAAATGTTTTGTCTTCCTCATGGGACCCTGAGTAAAGGAAATCTCAAAAAATTTGCTCCTGCAAGTGTTCCTGCATTCCCTTTTTTTTGTGTAGGATGGTGGATTTGGACAGAGTGAGAAGGGAAATATCACCTTACTCAAGGAAGCAGAACAGGCTCTGGGGTGGGATTCACAGGCCATCCCAGCTATTGCCCTGTCTGAGTACCAATGGCTGACCTCGCATATGGGGACAGAGTCAGGAAAAGTGAGAAAAAACCAGAATTTTAGATAATTCAGAAGCATAGATAAAACTTAAAATAGCTTTTTTATATCATTTAAGTCCTGTACCTAGGGCTTTACAAAAACAGAGCACTGTTCTTCCTGCTGGTACTAGGGCAGAAAACCACAAGGCTGATGTTACGTGCAGAGATAGGATATTACTGGACAACTCCCACTGTTATCTGCAAGGGGTGTTGGAGGCCATGGCATGACCCTGGGACATGAACTCTGTCTGTCAGCTTTCCCCCACCACCCAGGCACCAGAGCTTTTGGGGTGCATAGACTGAGGTTGGGGTTATATACGTCCCCAGCATGTTGCCCACGCTGATGTTCCCACCCTGTCTCTGGGCTGGGGTGGGAGAAGCAATGTCCACAGAGCACAGGGAGTGGGCTGCTGCCCAGACAGTCTACCTGCCTGTCTCCACTTGAGAGCCTGTTGGCAATGTCTGTGCAAGGGGTGTGCTAAATGGCCCCCCAAAACAGGTAATCTTGAAGATTCTTGTTAGTTTTCTAATCAGCTCACTTACACAATGTCCTAAGCGTGTCCAAGGACATAACCTCAGATAGCTGAAAAACTCAGCAACGCAGAGCCATCAAGAGAGGCCATAACAAAGCTGTGCAGCTGCAACCAGTGGACCCATATTGAGTTAAACCAAACATTTACTACAGACATAGCACCGGCCTGGAGCAGTCAAGACTCTAAGCAACATGGCAGCCTGAAGTTGTTGTGGATCCCAAGAAAATGGCCTTTCACAGCAAAAAAGATGATGAAGTGTCAGCATTTCCTGATCTGTGCCTGCTACACCCACGTCAAGAAGGGATTGCAAAAATGCCATGCGGGCAGTTGCAAGTTGCAAAAGTGGTTTTTCCAGCTGAAAATGGATACCTTCTCACCCCCACACAGCCCACAAGACCTCACCTTTTGCACTGACTTTCCGCTGGCCTTGCCATGCACCCACACCCTTGTATGATATGGCGTGTGATGCTGCCTGTCCATGTTCTAATGCACTATCAAAGGCATCAGGGAGACGTTTTTATTCTTAGTGTTGGGGTAAATGAAAATGGGTTGGGACATTTTTATGCTCTGAATAAGGGGGAGGGGGGGGGTCACCAACCAGACATGGTTGAGAAATCTGGCAAAAGAAGTGTCAAAGCAGGTGGGGCAAGCTGCACCCAGAGGCAGAAAACAGTCACAGCCCAAGGATTCAGGTTCTGGCTTGGGTCTGTGAATGGAGCTGGCACTCAGAAGGCAAATCTTGCCTGTCGCAAGCACACCATGCTCGGGACCCTCCCTATCTCCACTTTGCTGACAAGGCAGGACAATGGAGGCAGTTCCTGAAGCAAAGAAAGTTCAAATTCCTCCAGCCAATTACCTCATGGCAGTAAATCTTCCACCTCTCTTACCCAGTCATTGGTGAAGCCTGACTATTGTCTGGGGAGCCCGTCTGTCTGCCCCAGCACAAAAGGGAGAACAATCAGTGGGCTTGAGTAACATCCGATGTATTAAAAGACGGAAGAATAAAGCAGGGAAAGGGCCAAGGAGAGCTGGGTGGGCAGGAGATATCCAAGAGGCTGCTGTGATGCATGGGTGTCTGGCTTGCAGAGGCATCCAGCCTTGCCCGTCTGGTGCAGGTGCCATTCAAGCTGGATGCTGGTCAGGGTCATGCTGGGGAGGACTGGGGACCCCTCTGTGTGGAGGCTTTCAGAGACGCGGGTGCTGCTGGCCTGGAAGGGGATTGCTGCCTACAGCATTGTCCACATCCTGTCCATGTACCCTAAAGCTTTCTTCCTCGTGAGGTCAAGCTGCCTAGTCTTCTGGGAGCAGAGGGGCAAACAGCCCCTGAGTGCTGGTAGATCAGCATGGTGAGTACCTCCTGGTTCCTTCTGCTGCCCCTCTGCACTGCCAGGCACTGCTGTTCATCAGAAAGAAAATATCCTGTGCTACTGAGCTCCAGGCTGCTGGAGGACAATGTCTCTATGTTATTGCCATCAGTCCTGATGGTCCTGAGAAGGGCATGAAGCCTGTATGTTCCCTAGTTGATTAGGGGTCAATGGATGTCAAAGGAGGTGTCCTCTCCAGCCTTGCTGCTTGGTGCCCTCATCTGACTTGCTGGAGCCAGATATGAGCCGCCTCACCCTTCCTTTAGACTGCCCAAGGCACTGCTCTTCCTGGGAAAGACCAAGGTCCTGGGGGATCAAATATGAATCCAGTCCATACTCAATCAACAGGACACTATTTGCCTGCTGTATCCTGCACAACATCTGTGCAAGAAATGAGAAGCAGCTGCAGTAATATCTGCTTTCTGGGGCTTTTTCAGTAGTCTGGAAGAACCAGGAGCTGCACCTGTGAACTGCTGAAGCTGAACTGCTTCACAGTTTTAGTCCCTCCGTCAGCAGTCCTCTCTCTCTCAAGCCAAGTTATGGCCAGACTCCCAATCCCAGTCTTGCTAGACAAAATTACTGAAAGTAGGAGAAAGAAGACTTAATGAAAAATAAGGATTTCCTTAAAGTAAAATGCAAGCTCTGATGAGACAAGAGAGAGAGCCCACAGTTGTGCAAATCATGAGAAGACTGAGGATAACCAAGTAAGAAGCAGACATCAGGTTTGTTGGCAGTCCTGGTGCTGGAGGGCATCCCATCTGGCTGATGTCTGACCACCACCTCTTCCTGCCACTACTGCTCCACCAGATCTTCTCTGATGACCACTGGATGCGTAGCAAGTGCTTTGAGGGCTGAGTGCAGGGGAGGAGGAAAGCAGCTGCTGCAGATCTCTGGACAGGTAATGTGATAGGGCACATCCCCTGCAGCATGCCCTGAAGAGCCTCTCTGTGTACAAGGGGTGGAGGCTGGCTGCAGGACTATGAGGCAGTTGCAAAGCAATCCACCGATGTCAGGACAGCACAGTATGCTTCCCTGATTTGTTTCCCAACTTTGCTGCAACCTCCTCTCTGTTCCATGCTTTTGGCAGCCTGTTGGCTGCAGTGGGCATCTCTTGTACTTTGCAGCCCTACTCCAGTATCGTGATACCTTTTGTTCTGTTTCCTCTAGGACAGGTAAGTAACTTACCAAGTGATGTTAGCAGGCACTTTTTGTACAGCCTGGGCTAGAGGGGTTTTCACCTGTAGCCCAACAGGGCAGCAGAGAAAGGGGCAGCAGAGAGGAGCTGGATGCTGCTATGTGGAGACACAGAAAGGCTCTGGCTGCATGCTCAGCCTCAGATGACTCCCCTGCCCTGTTTGAGTGGAGCTGACCTTGGACACAGAGACTGAGGCATTTGTGTGGGTAATCTAGGGAATGCTTTGGGTTTTGACTGTCTTCCCACTCAGGATGTGGCCACGCTCCTTGGGGTATAGGCAGACACCTTATCATGGTTGGAATGGTTGCTGGCAGCCTGATCCTGCATAAACCATCTTCAGAGCCATGGCCTGCCTTGCTCCAGGTCCCTGTGGTTCTTGCTCTGCCTGTGGGGTGGAAGGAGGCATCTTCTGGATGACAGTGAGACAAGCAGCATCTCCTCATAGCCCATGCTGGTCCAGCACTCCTGTCCAACTCCAGTTTGATCTTGCTTTTATCTTGTGCAGTTCAATTGTGCAAAATGTTTCTGGAGGAAATAAGCGATTGTGTCATTTGTCCCCTGCATTTTGGACTCAGCTTTGGGATCAATAGTCATTCATTGCCCCAACAGACTGAGGCACAAAGAGAGACAAAGTCTTCTTCTACACTATGCCTTAGAACTGGCACAACTCCCATGACCCACTGATCTGTTGGACATTGCGTGGGGAATCTGAAGCCACCATCACAGCCACAAAGTGATGTGCTAACCCATACTATTGTGGGGAATGATGGATGATGGCTGACAGAGGAAGAGAGACCTCACTCTTGTTAGCAGACTCCACAGGTGCTGTGCAGATGTCCTCTTCCGAGTCAGCTGTGCCCATTCATTATCTTGAGCTGTTCCTCATTGCCACAAACCAAAGGTCAGCCATCCTGCAGGATCCTCTGAGTGGTCCCCACACTGCTTCTGGCAGTTGGCAGGACTGGGTCAAGCTGCCTTTGATGGATGTTTTTTGTGAAGTGGGGCTGGGAGTGTGCCCACAACCTCTCAATTTGTCAGTGCCCCAGCAGAACAGGGGTGCAGAGGTGGGTATCCCCATCTGGCACTGCTTATTGCAGCAGGAACATCTCTACGCTTCTCAATGCTTGAAATGAGAAGTGCAGCCTGGGCTGGAAATGGGGATCTGGCAGCAGAATTAGGCAATCCAAGCATCGTGACCCCTGAGCAGTGACTGATCTTCTCACACGGAAACCATTGCCATGCCCAGAGGACAGCAGAGACATGGACTGTCAGCTGTCAGCAGAAATTTTTGAAACCTTGTCTCTGTTGGAGAAGCCTTGTGCCTGCTCTGGTCCCCGCTTGCAGATGCAATCCCTGCTATGGGAAAGTGAGCTCTGCCATTATGGGACATGCCTCACAGCTGTCCTAGAGCCGAGGTGGTGGCAGGTCAGGGAAAGGGCACAAACTACTGCACAGGCTGGTGGGAGGTGCAGTCCCCAGCCATGTATGAATGCTGTTGCAAAGCTCTTTTACAAGGTTAATCACATTATTTAGCAGGTTTATATCTCAAACAGAAGCAGCAAAGCACGGAAGAAGGAAGGAAGAACATCCTGAACACAGTTACTTGGCACCGGCTGCTACAGATAACTCGTAACTCCAACAAGAGCATGGGGAATGGTGCCCACTGCACAGAAAGTACATGGGAGGAATTGCAGTGTGACATGCTGTGATCACAGCTTGGGGCTGTGAGTGATCACAGGGTAATGTCTTTATACATTGTCCTGGAGCAGGGCCTGCTGCACGGAGTCACCACCTTTGCTCACAGCTGCCAGGGGTCCTGGTGCCCGGGCAGCATTTTTAAGGGGACTTCTGCCTGGAAATGAAAAGTAAAGCCACAAGGTACTGGGCATGATGAGCCCTGAATCATCCTGAGACTACAGTACTGAGATTTCTGGTGCAGATCTGCCTGTTCAGCCTCTGAAAAAATCTGGAATAGCTCTACTAACTTAATATCCCAATAATACTTGGATGCCTGGCAGTGTTCTGGGCTTCCCTGCTCCATCAGATAGTACATTCCTACCTCCTTCTTATATCCACATGCATCAGTGCATTCCTGTCACAATAGTGCAAGCAATTCCAGTCTTGCTTACAACACCATAGATGTCCATCTCCAGCCTTCAAATACCCCATATGCTTGCAGAATGATGCAAATATTAATTTATCTTAAGGAGACATCAGACTTTCAAGGCAACCACCTCAGTGCACTCCAGTTCCCTTCCAGCGATGGCTCCACTGTAGGTTCCAAACACATCCATCCAGTCTCCAAAAGTCAACCCAATTTTAACAACCAGATGTAAAAAGCGTCATCCTGATAGTTGCTACCCACTCCCACAGGGGAATCTCAGACCGAAAGCTGTGTGGGTGCAGGATTTGCAGTATCATGTCCTGGAGTCAGGCTGCAAGTGATGGAGCTTGGCCTGGGAGAAGCTGCTCAATGACAAGAGACAGGGCTTCCTGGGCATGGAGGGGCAGGTGTGGGATATCTGAGCAAGGCTGGTGGTGTTTGTTCTGCAGTGCATAGGGGAACAGGCCCCAGCATGTGTTCTTGGTAAATAAATGAGATTACATCAAGAATACACCCAACTCCTATAATTTACTTTTCATCCTAACAAAACCAGCCCTTCATGACTCTGAATATTGTCTACTTGCTTGGGCAAAAGGGTTAACAATGAAGAATATTGGGTTTCTTTTATTTGCCTTCTGAATTTTGAACCTTTAGAGGCCTGGGAAATGCCTTTTTGAAAGGAAAGACCCTCACTTTGTGTGATTCCAGGAGCTGGTGTTTGCTACAAGCTCTAAGAAGTGTAAAGGTTTGACATCACCAGCAGTCACACGTGTACTGCCTTCTGTGCTCCCATAATCAACACCTGCCCAGTTCTTTGCCAACCGATCCTCCAAGTAGTGACCTGCGACACTGATATTTGGCTTCACGAAGACAATCACTGGCACTTCGTAATGCCTGGAGAGGATGAGAGGTGGGAAGTCAACACCTAGGGCTGCTGCTGTGGTACCCCCAGACCAAGCAGAGGCCACACAGCCAGTCTTTGATATCTGACACATCTCCTCCTTCCCTCCTCACCAGCCATCCTTCAGCCATGCTGCGAGTAATATTTCTTGAAGCCAGGGAGCTCTGTGGGACCGACACGAATGCAAACAGTAGTGTCCCTGTGCTTGGTGCTCAGAATTTGCGCTTTGTTTGCTTTTTCCCTGTTAAATGAAGAGCCCTAGGAAAAACACCACTGCCTTCCTTGCCACCACAGGCAAGAGTCAGGCAGCTCTTAGAGATGCTGCATGTGGAGCCCAATAACCGTGTCCTACTACGCGGAGGGTGTGCCTACATCTACTGTGATATATGTGTCTACATATACTGCACAAGCAGGTGGGCTGGGGAGAGCTGGCACCAGGGTGGGAGGTTTGGAAGTGGTTGACCACCCTGTTTTCAGCTGTGCCACTGTGTCTCCATGGGACGCTCAAATGGTCCCTTCCCTTGAGACCCCTGGAAAACAAGGAAAACAGAGCTTTACCACTTGCAAAGACCTGGGAGCTGAATCACAAACCCAACCAGATAGCAAAACACTACGGTGAGAGCACGTCACTGTATGCTGCCCAATCACCTCCAGCACGTGCACATCTGCTGGGAAGCCTCTTGACTCTGACCACAAGTTTTCTGGCCCTTGGCCAGGGCAGTCAATGCAGTGGTTTCAGCAGAAACTGCCTTTTCTCTGAAAGCAGCAGCCCCTGGTGCTGCAGGGTTTTAGGCTGGTGTCCCGGCTGGGGCTGGAGGAAGGCTGTAAGGGTTTGGCTGCAGGGTGCAGGTCCTAGCCATGCCAGACCATCCTTCCGTTCAGTTTGCGTCTTCAAAGGACTCCGCTCCCGCTCTGCAATATTAATGTTGCTGCCTTCCCTACCACAAGCTGTAAATCCTCTTGACAGCAGGGGAGAAGGAAGCACCAAGCCCAGATCTGTTATACACAGAGCGATGCTCCCTGCGGCCGCTCTGAAGAGAGAGGCTCCATCAGGCAGAGGCACAAAGTAGCTCCTCTTCCTGCTGGTGCTTGCAGGATGGCCTCGCGTGCCTGTAGCTGACACCGCAGCTTAGCCCACGGCTTCTTCCGCTCTCAGTGCACATTGTCCTATTTCCAATTTCTGCTCTAATGCCAGCTGATGGGTGTCATATGTCCTTATCTCCCCCTCCAAACTTGTCCCCATGTCCAGGGTCCCCCCATCTGCGCAGCTGGCTGCCCTTCTCTCCATGGTTGGAGAGGAGCATCTGCTGGGCAGCTTACAGGCTGCATTCCCCCATACAAAACCAGGATTTTGTTTTTCTCCTTACACTCACTAGACAAAAACGCTGCAGCTTTTCCCATGTTTGCTGTTGAGCTTCCAACTCTGTCCATGCCCACCCATGCAGGGCCCTGCAAAAGCACCATTGCCCCGACCAGAGCACCTCTTGGTATCCACTACCTGTCATCAGAGGCAACTGTTATTGCTATTGGGTTGCACAGCCAGCTTTTGACATAGACAAAAAAAATCTAAAGAGGAGCAAAATGAAAATGTGACCCTTGGTTTGCTGCTGAGGAGTTACTCTGTGTTAAGATCTGAACAGGTTTCTTAAGACATGGTAAATTTGTGGCAAGTTACCCAGACTGTCCTACCACATGTTCACACCAATGTGTGGGGTACTCGGCCAGCAGAAAATGGAACAAAACAATGAACTTATTGCAGAGATGGGGAAAAGGTTTTTGACTAACATTTGCTTTGCCAAATATGCTTGTGGAATGACAATGCAAGACTTGGCAAATCAGCATCAAGTTTTCCAATTGTTTGTGGAGGCAAAGGCTGCAACACTCTGAAAGTATTAAACTGCTCTGTTTTCATGAAGTCCCTTGGAATACATTATTCTTTATCCAAACTGACACAGTTAAATAGATTGAATTGCTTGAAATCAGTTCAGAGAAAACATTGTCTTCAACTGAGAACAAATGCTCCTGGTTTTCAACTTGTGAGAACAGTTGGAGTATTTTCTTCTAGGATTTTTTTCTTGTTTCCTCCACCTCCAAAGACCACCAGCCAGGAATCAGAAAGAACCTGGTGAAAGGCCAGCTAATCTGATCAAGGCTGCCTGAAATATTCCCAATATATTTTTCAGAACAAAAGCAAAGCTTGAGATACAATATTTGCTTTCCTTAAATATCTGTTTTCCACATGGAAAACAAATTTCCAGCATTAATGTCTTTATCACATCACAGACACCCTCGGGGTCCAATTAGGAAAACTGTTAGCAGGATTATCTGAGCTACAGGTCCAAGCAGGTGCCTCCCATTATACAGTTCAGTGTCACCGTGAAGTCAAATATGGTTTTGTTTGACCCAGCCAAGTGCTTTGACTGAGCATTGGAAGACGCCAGTCAATTCATCATGATTCAACTTTCCCAGTGGAAACTTGAGACGTTCTGGCAAACATCACTATGTTCTGAAGGAAATATTCAATTTGAGGAAAAAATGCATTTTTCTATTAAAAAACCCCCTAAACCAGAAACTTCCCTCTCCCATTGAGCAGCTCCTGCGCAAGCGTGTGGCACTCGCCTGGGAAAACCATGCCAGGAACTGCTTGTTTTGAGCCAGATTTTCAGAAGAGTTTAGCTTCCTTGTAGGCACCTCAGTACAGTCTGGATTTCATAAGAAAGCAGCACCAGCAGTACCTGTCAACACAATGGCTCAGTTTTTGAGCACCCCAGCACCAAATACACCGAGCACTTAAAAACTGACCTAGACAGAGATCCTTCAGAGGGACCTGGGTCTCTCTGGCCCAGGATGGAACGGGAAGAAGGAAGCAGGAGACATGGTTCCTGTGAAGTTATTGTTATTTTGGCAAGACAAGAACAGTCAGGGAAGTGGTAATAGAAGTTGACATATCTACTTTGTGTCATTTTCATGATGGGGCCAGTGACCATGGTTTTATAATCATTTCATTAGCAGTTCCCACGTAGTGAGAGCGCACTGCACCCACAATGGGCTTGAAAACCCCTTCTGAAGTTGAATTTTTCCACAAAAGTGCTTCACATCATGGGAATTGCTCTAAGCAGAGGCAGGAAGAAAAGCCTGGCAAAATGAACATTTTCCTAAGCTCCCAAGTCAAAGGCACGTGAAACTGTCTGGGCCAGTAAAGCAGGACCTGCTGGAGTAACCAAGAGAAGCAGGGATTCAAGATCGGTGCAAAGAACTGATTCATGGATATTACAGATCTGTTTTCTCTTTCTTTTGCTGTCTCTTTTCTAAGCTCTGGATCCTGAACCTATGAGACTATGTATTTCATTGCAGTATGGAAAGAAGGTAGTCCTGACCTCTGGTCATGCCTTTTGACTTCAATGGACCTACCACATAGTTTTAGGGACTAGATCTGGTGCAGCTTCCCTCCCATTCTTGAACACTGCCTAACAAACAATTGCCTTTTTGATCGCCCTGAGGACCAAGCTGACACCTTCATCAATCTGCCTGCACTGCCTCCATGAACTCTGTCTTATATGGTCATACCATCCATGCAGCCCACTGGTGTGTGCACACAAGTAGTAGTTTGTCCCTGGGTTTCTCAAAACCAAATTTTGCCTGTTCTGTTCTCCTGGCAAAGCTCTGTCATCTGGCAGAGGCACAGGTTCCTGTGATACTCTCCCAGTCCTCGGTTCCCCCTGCCTTCTGCTCTGAAAATGCCCACTGGGCCTTTCATTTCCTTTCTCCTAACCAGTCATCAGTCCATATCAACTGAATTTCTTTAAGAGAGTTTGATGGGGGCTCATCTTGGAGCCCTTCTGGAAACTCAAGAACTAATTTCTGCTGGACCAGATGCCTGTTGGCAACTTCAATGAATGGTTTCCTCTTCTCAGACCCTCCTCTTTTTATCTCCTACCCTATCTACCCTTTATTATTTTATCTACTAATTCTGTTCCTTACTTCTAGCTTCACCCCATCTGATGGGCTTAAGGGTCTGTGATTCCCTGGATTGCCCCTGATGGCTTTTCAAAAGTTGGTGTTGCATTTGTTCCCTTGCATTTTTCAGACAGCAGAACTGGTTTAAACAATGGGCTAAGCAGGATGGCTAGTAGGTTAGGAATCTCAAATTTGGATGCCTTTAGAAGCTGTGCGAGTATCATCTGGTTCTGACAAATTTTGTTATTTGTCTTATCCATTTGTTCTCAGATTTGTCCACATTAAAAATGGCTTTGAGGGAAGCACCCACAGCCTGTTCTCATGGAACAACAAAGAAAATTATTTAATTTTATCGTGATGGCCCTGTGTTTGAGCAGCTCTTCCCATCTCTGCCACCTTTTGGCCTGTCAGATTGCCTGCTTCTGTGTGTTTGAAATAGTTTATATTATTATTAGTGGCTGCTGTTACATTGCAAAAGTAATTAGCTATTAAATTTTGTCTGGCTCACTCACCCCATTTCCCAGTTATGTGAGGGGGGACGAGGGGCTGGCTCTCCTTGCACAATCTTTAACACTTTGGAATGAGGGGATAACATTATTTATTTCTGATTTTTGTCTCCATCAATATGTCATCAGAAGTAGTGTCATCCCAGTCATGATCTCAGGAGGAAAGGTCACCAGCCTCGCGTGAGTTAGAACACAAGTACTTGTTATACCAATACAATACTTGGCTATGGAGACACAATGCTGCTCCCCTCCACCCTCCCTTTGGGCAGATGACCACACTGGCCCTGGGAGCCAGATTTGGGTTCCTTTATCCATTGTCAGAGCCAGCAGGAAAGCACTTGGAGAACACCTCTGAAAGCCAGCCAGAGGGTTTGTACATCCCTCAGCTTTGCCACAGGTGTCCTCACATTCTTTATGTGTGCAAGTAGGATGGCTTATTTTCGTCATGCATCAAGGTTTTGGAAATCAGGTAAGACAGTTGTGAGAAAAGACATCCATTACTCTTGATCTTGAAAATTAGATTGCAGAGAATATCTTTACAAAACTACAACTCAGAGACGTCTGAAGGTTGGCAAGAGAATCCTCAGAAGACAAAATGAAAATGATCTTTTGGACCAGAGGCAGACACTTTGAGTATTTGGTCCTGCCCTTTGGCCTATCTAATGCTGCAGTTACCTTACAAAAATTTTAATTATGTTTTTTAGAGATTTACTAGATTCCTTTATAATGATACTCTTGGACCACAGCATTATTTTTTTCACAGGGCATGAACCAACCTGAGCAGCGTGTAAAATCAGTCCCAGAGTATTTGAGTTGTCACAAACTCATATGCCAAATTAGAGAGGTGAAATTCTGAAAGGTCTTCCATTGAATTCCTGGGCTGCTTTACCTCCCCAGAGGCAATGGAAATGAACCCTGAGAAATCACAGACTTGGCCACGCCAAAGACAGTTACTAGGTTTTGGTGCTTTCTTAGCTTAATTAGCTTTTATCACCAATTAAAGACTTAATTAATTAACTTTAATTAATTAATTAACTAAGACCAAATGATCTTCCCATTCCTGCACTTATTGAAGAGGGAGACGTTTGAGTCTCACCACCTCAGTTTAGATGCCTACAATGCACATGTCTACGTCTGAGGTAGACTTTGGATTCCCTTTATAGTCCCATGAAGAGAAACAAGTCCTTTTACTGTGTGATCCATACAGCCTATTTTAGGTATGCATTTTAGGTGGAGATAAATCACACCCTGGTTGCTGAGGAAATACATGATAGTTTTAAACAGGTTTTTATAATTGTCCCTTTCATAATAGACACAGTCCCTTCCCATCAGTTCATCGTTAAAGCAGATGTTTCTCATTGTGCTGGAGGAGTAGTGGTAGCTCAGTTAAAGACCTTTCAACCACAGCTTCCTCCCTACACAAGCTATTTTTAGTGACTGACATTAGTTGAATTCAAGAGAATTAGCTGCTGTTGATGAGCTACCTGCAGCAGAGCCACTCCTGCCCAGATGGGACAGGAATACTGAGAGGGCTAAAGCACTATGACTGCAAGACTCAACTGCTGTCAACCCACTTTGTTTCCTGATTATCATCTTTCATTTCACCATCTTGCATTTTGGCCTGTTGGGAAGATGCGAAAAGCAGGCTTTGTATTAAAAGCACAAGCTAACCAGCTCTGGTCTGCAGTCCTGGAGATCAGTTTTAAAACCACCTGGAGTCTGCCAGTGTAACCTGTTTAGGTCCCTCAGCCACCCTAAGGATGATTTTGCCTGCTCATGGCTCATAGGCTTCAACCAAAACAAGGTACCCATGCAACATGCAAACATGAGATTGCTTACTCTGGCCAGGAGACAGCTGCAAGCCCATAAGGGGCTGCTTGGTTCAAGGTCTGAGCAAGCCATGTTTCTGACACAGTAGGTCATTCAGGGATTATAAGCTTCTCACCATACTCTTTTTGACTGGTCTACCATGCCTGGGGACACCTGGGAGTGTATTATATATGCTGAACGCTGCAAATATATCAAGGCTGTAGAACTAGTGATGCCCCTGCATCTTTAATTGCACAAGCTTTCTTTAGCTTACATTTTTGATGTAAGCTTACATTTCCTATCTCCATGGAATCAGAACAGCTTTTATGCCTTATTAATTAGCTTAATTAAGACTATACACCTTATACCCTGCACCTACCCTCCTACTATTAAGGAAGCAGCTCAGCTTTTCTTAAATTGTAGACTTGCTGCTTAGTGTGATTTCTGACTGAAAGCCTCAGATTTCATCCATGTTTTGGAAAGAACTTCCTATCCTATTGGGAAAAAGAGTTATTCACTGTTGCATATTCACTTTAAGGTAATGGTTTACCGTTACCTTGCCAATAAAGAAAATAAACTAAACTCTGGGATGATGGTTAGGCTTGTACGGTCTGGATGACCAGGTATATTTTATCCTGCTTGCACAATTTCCATAGTATTCCTCCATTCATTTATCTGTACAGCTGTCTGGACTGACAAGTTGAAGTCTATCAATGATTTCACTCTCAGTTGCACTAAATTACAAAGGACCAGATTTCTCAGCTAGGCCAGACTGTGCAATGGGATTACAGTCCCTTCTGGAAAAATCAAAGGAAGTCTTTAAAGCCCAGCCAGATTTTCATTGTTGGGAGTCTCCAACTCCATCAAAAGGAGAGACAGTCTAGACAAAACATCTACAAATTTCACTCCCATCTAAAAATTTAACTGTTGTTATTGTGGGGAGCCTTTCCCAATTTCTGCTTAGATCAACCCAATAAATTTCATCTTTGCTGCTTTGAGTTCTTCCACTGTTTCATGAATCCCCATGAAGAGACGTTTGAAAAAGCACTCCCCTCCCTTTAATCTAGGTTGGTGACTCTCTGGAGTGTCAAATGCAAGAAATACTGGATTCTGAGGAAACTCATAGACAGCATTTCTTTGGTTTGGGAGTTATCCACATTGGAGAACTCCTAGAGAGCCACTGAAAATCTCATGGAAATCCTCCATCCAGCAAACACTGAGAAATCTAGGCCACGCCACGGTAGGTATGTATGGTGTCTCTATGGAGGCTCCACGTCCTGGGGAACCCCTATCCAATAATGTTATACCTACGTGATAAATAATGAGATGCTTTTATAGCCATCCTGAAAGCTTCCTATACTCAGCTGTCAACAGCTCCTCAAAACTCTGCCTATGCATCCCTTAATGCTTCCTGCTTTGAGCACTAATCCAGCCTTTTCCTATTCCATAGACCTTATTTCTTTCTGGAAAAAATACTCTGTTTCCATTTTGTTCTGGTTTCAGTGGTTGCTTCAGTGGAGAGGCTCGAACCCTAGTGAGCCCTGACAGTCGAGACCCACAGCACAGTCTGAGAGTGTCAGATGGGTTCTTGTAGGTTTTTTTCCCTTTCCAGCTTCTTGTAAAGATGAACAGAGTAGAGACATTTAAAACAGTTGGAAATGAGGAAGGCAAACTGCCAGCTGCCTACATGAGCAGTCTCTGCTAGCAAAGCTGGTGCTTAGCCATGCCTTTCAGAGGACAGGCACGAGGCCGCCTTTGTGGGAGCCATGAGCTCCTGCACATAGATAGACTTAATAAAATCATGGGGTGGTCATCTTCTGCCCTGAGCACATGCATTAACCAGGGAGCCATGCTCTATAGTCAGAATGAGTGTAACATAAGCAAAAGAGATAAGTCCCACAGATAAAATCTCATCTGGGGAATAGCCCTGACACAATCACAGTCCACTGAGGAAATCACAGCAGTGACTCATTCTGTTGTCTCCGGAATAAATCTGGATGAGACGGAGAATGAAATGGGAACGCAACACTAAAGCAGATCCACCCAGTCTTGAGGCTGCCAAAGTACCGTGGTCCCTGTGGTTGACAGGTCTCTAGCCTCCATGCTGGGCTAGCCCACTACATCCGTGGTTTCCAGGGCTTGCACCTCCCTTGCCAGAGAGCAAGCCAGACAGGCAAGTCCCAGCTCTGTGTGGGATGGGTGCAGGACGGCATGAGAGCAGAATTCCCTTTCCACTGGATGAACACTGTTAATAGGTGACCTTGCTCTGTCCCGGGCACGGTGCCCTCTAGGTAGAGGAAAGAAAGCTATTCCTGGGACACAGCTTTCTGCTATGGTCACAGGTTCTGCCTTCCCTCTGGTAAACCCTGCTCCAGACCCGCAGGACTGTGGCATCCACCAGCTCACCCAGGTCTGTCCATCTCTGTCTGCAAGTGCTGACACTGGGACAGTGCTTACCTCCATCCCATCAGATTCACAACGGTGCCACTCTGAGAACTTACTCCCAGGTGGGTGCAAGAGAGACAATTGATTTGTACTGAGGAAACTCACAGACAGCATTAAGTCACTGAGAATTTTTTGGGGAAAACAGAAGCTTTCAACAGCACAAATCAGTTTGACTGCTCACAGTTGGTGGAAGTTTGAAAGCTCGTGTTTTTACATCCCTGCTGGTTGCTGTGGTGTGAACAGTGAAGTGACCCTCAAGCAGAGTGTTTCTAATTCCCTTTTTTTGATAGATGTGATCCAGTGCAAATCCACTTGCTGCAGTACCTGGAAGCTGGTGGATGTGGAAGATTAAGAAGCAGGTAAATGCCAAACAGTTGAAGAACAGTACGTGGAATTAGTAAATCACCAAAGACAATGCAGATGAGACGGGTTCATCTATTTAGATCAGTCTCCACATTCTTGTAGGAGGCAGCAGAGCCAGAGGAATGCAGAGCCTGCACACATCAGTAATAATGAATTGTTCTATTGTGACACTTAATGGGAAGGTTCATTAATTAAAAGGAGTTTTTAAATTGTGGGGTTTTACCCTGGCAATGGCCAAGCTCATGAGGGCCAACATTCCCTGATGCTCTCCCAGATTGGGAAATCATAAGCAGAGCTTGTGCAAACCTCCCACCTCTGGCTGCCATACGCTGGACCAATGCCTGAGTGCTCAGTGCTGGTTTTACTCAGCTCTTCTCAGTGCTGGTGGCTTGAGCAGCAGATGGGGCTCCCACCCAGCCCCTTCCCTGGTCCTGCTAGGGGGCAAGCTGTGTGGGATGGCAAGGGGGACAGAACAGGGGTGGGAGGCAGGACCCCGGTGTGAAGTAGCCTGTGCCTAATCCATACCCTGACCCAGAGAAGGGACTGGGACCTCCTTGCTGGGGCTGTGGAGGTGTGTGCTCATATGCTGTGTCCTCATATGCATAATGCCACATGCATCTGGTCTGGGTCTCCAGAGTCCTGGCCATCATCTGCCCAGTGCCTGACGGACACTGCCACCAAGTACAGCCAGCAAGAGGGGACCTGCAGGGGCTCTGAGCTGGAGAGAGCTGCCAAGGACCCTCTCTACTGCAGGATCAGGCTGCTCCTGCTGTTCACTCTCTCCTCCCTGCAGCTCCAGGTAGGGAACTGACCCAGATGTTGCTCCACATGAAGGAGAGAGGACCCCCCACCATCCACTTCTGCTCCTAGCTCCCTGGCAGCTGCAGGATGTGGGAACCTTTGCCTGCTGGCAGTGGATGCTGCTCCAGTGGAAAGCCCTGAGTGCCAGCCCTGCTCCCTCCCATTTTTGATACGGATCGACGAAGGGATGACCCCAGCACCTGTGGCCCAGTCTCATGGGAGAAAGGCAGTGAAGTGCGTGGGCCACGTCTGGAAATCAGATGCCCTGCGGGTGACTCAGTGACACTCCCTCTGCTCATGCACCGAAGTATCATCTGTCCTGTCCAGACAAGTTGCACCAGCATGAGCAACAACTAAGAGCCGGCAATATCCCAAGATGACAATATCTGAGAGCCCAGTGCTGCCAGGATCCATCTGCGGGGAACAGCCCTTTCTCAGGGAACGTGTGGTGGGCACCGTTTAAGGAATTCAATGTGCACAGTGAAACACCTTCCCTGGCATGGAGAAGGCCAGCGAAGGGGAGGTGCAGGGACCATGGCAGGCTCCAGGTTGATGAGGGCTACACCTTCTCCAGCCCTACCACTCCAAAGTCCACAGGGCAAACAGAGCTCTGTTCACACCTGCTGTATGCAAAGTGGGGAAGTCCCAGGTAGCACCTGGCCAAGGGAAGGTTAAATGTCAGACACACAGCAACTCCATCACTGCAGGTACCACCCAGCTGGCTGAGATGAGGAGGGAGGGCACTCTGCTGTTCCCTGTACCTTCTCTCCCCATGAGCTCCTGCTAGATTGGCCACAGTTGCCTCACTGGGTGAAGACTCCTGTGGCCATCACTCAGCCCTGACCTTCATGAGGGCTCCTTTCCCAACAGCCTGGGATCTGCATTTGAGGAGGATGCTGAGCAGTTGGCTTCCCTGGTCTCCATTCCCTGAGTGGGCAGTGAATGTGCCTGACATCTCTAACAGCTTTACAGTGCAGGACCTTTGCCAAGCTCTGATTGTCCTCTGGGGAAGGGCTTCTGACAGATAGCTTGTGGCTCTCAAGGTGACCTGCCAAGTATGGCTGTCATGGTCTAATCCTGCATCAGGCCCAGCTATAACAAGGCTGACCTCAGCCGCTCTGAAAATGTGCAGTTTGCATCTGCTTGAGCTTTGGGGCACCTCCAGTAACTAACATAGGAATGTCACTACTACTCCAGGGCAAAGACAGGTCTCCTTTCAGGTCTGCTTGGTGATGCATGGCTTGGGTGTATAGCAACATACCTGCTAGTGCTCTCTCTCCTGAAGGTCTTAATCTCACAACAAAGCAACCTGGAGCTCTGCTTCAGGCTATGGAGACCAGTGGTCCCAGCCCTGGAGGTCTGTGGCTTATCCAAGACCTGGGCTAGCCAATAAAGAATGGTCAACTTTGAAACAAGCAGGATTGTGAGAGAAATAATGGGTAACAGGGTAGCAAAGCTCCTCCAGTACAGCTGTAGGACTCCCTCATGTGCTAAGAGGAATTACAGTCCTGCAGCTAGGACAGATCACCCCCCTGCCAAGATAACTCCAAGTCACAGGATAACAAAAAGCCCTTCTAGGTCTAATCATGAACCTGGTGGGTCTGGTGAAAGTTCAAACTCTAGCAGAGAACAGGAGCAGCTATGACAGCCCAAGGCACCTTTGAAACCTTCTCATGTCACCGAGTCTGACCTCAGACACAAAACTTCCCAGACATTCCCTCACATCTGCCCGGCAGAAGAATGTGGTAACTAGCCATTAATTATTATCTGGACCTTTAGAAAAGTCATGGTGTGGATGGGCCCTGCCCTAGAAGGCTTGTGCTGTAACCAGTTGTGTGGGACTGTGGGAAAGACTGTGGGACTGGAGCTACAGGGTATAAATATTGCCTTCCTGCCTCCAAAAAGTTGTGAGTAACATGGTCAGGGAGGAGGTCACATAACTGATGAAAAACATTACAGATATAACTGGATATAAAGTGAGTAAATTGGATTGATTTATCAGAATTGGATTGATTTATCAAGATTTAGCAGAATCCTGCCCACAACAGCAACAATGATCTACACCATGATCTAGAAGATCAAGACCAACAATGGGATTAAATAGGGGATGATTTTAGTCTGGCTGTGGCCATGAATTCATGCAGTGATAACAGAATCTGGGAATAGAACCTTGACCTCCACACCAGTCTGCAAAAACCTGCTAGAGAGAACTACAAGCGGGTGGATGCTGGAGTCTGGCAAATCAGTGGAGGTGTGAACTGGTTCTGGCTGGGCTGGAGTTAATTTTCTTCATAACAGCCTGTAGGGTGCTGTGTTTTGGATCTGTGACTATGTTGATAACACACCAGCGTTCTGGCTATTGCTGAAGAGTGCTTGCACAACATCTTTTTCCTACTCTGCCCCCGCTAGGAGGAGGCTGGGGGCATGCAAGAAGTTGGGAGGGAACACAGCCAGGACAGCTGATCTGAACTGATCAAAAGGATATCCCATACCATAGGACATCACGCTCAGCAATAAAAGCTACGGGGAAAGAAGGAGGAAGGGGGGACATTCGTGGTTATGACATTTGTCTTCCCAAGTAACCACTACGCGTGATGAAGCTCTGCTTTCCTGGAAGTGGCTCAGCACCTGCCAGCCGATGGGAAGCAGTGAGTGATTTCCTTGTTTTGCTTTGCTTGCACGCCCAGCTTTGCTTTACCTATTAAACTGTCTTTATCTTGATCCATGAGGTTTCTCACTTTTGCCCTTCTGATTCTCTTCCCCATGCCACTGGGGGGAGTGAGCAAGCGGTGAGTGGATACTGAGCTGCTGGTCAGGATCAACCCCCGTAAGCTGTCATGCAGGGAAGCTCTCTGGGGCAACGCACAGGCAGTCCTCACATTTATTGCAACTCATCCAGTCTCTTGCACTTTTCTCTGGATGGTAACACTGCAGCCAGAGTGAGAACCATGTTATACTGTTTTCTGATTGCCTCTTCTGAGAAGTCCCAGACCATACCTTCTCTTCTTTTTCTTGGACTGTAGTACAATGACCCTTGAGGAGCCACTCAACCAATCTGGTCTGCCTTCCTTTTGGGACAACCTTATCAGCCTGCTGTTAAGTCCCTAATCCTGGGTTGCCTGCAAAGAAAGAGCCCAGGACATAGTCAGAGGGAGAGACTCTGCTCCCCATCTGCTTCATCAGGCAATATTTCCTGCTCCTACAGTCTCACAGATAGATGTGGGCTCTATTACTGCCCCGAAACACTTGTGTTTCCCACCTAATTTGCTACCCTCTCCCAGCCATGGCTTTATTAGCCAGCACCATTCTGAGTTGTGGTTTATCCTTCCTCTTTGAGCTGAATCTTACTGTGGGGCAAGCCACCAGCCAGCGAGCTCAATAAATAATGTTCCCATCCACACACAACCCAGACCCCTGGGCCAGAGGCAGCATTCTGTATCTCTTTGGAGGTAACAGAAATGGTCCTTGGAGAAGGAACTGTGTTGGGTGAGAGAGATGGATAAACTGTTGGGATCCCAGGGGATCGCTGCCTGGAGACATTTGTTTCCTCTTGCAGGAAACTGTAATGAGCAAGGAGCAAAAAACAACAGTTGTTGACACTGTCAAATGGAGAATAACATTTTTATCGGAATTGAAAATTGCTGGTGGTTTTCAGCCATTTTTGGCTGAAAATTATCTGTGTTCAGACCAAAGACTTCCCAAAATGAAACATTATGGCTGAAAGCTTTTGAAAAATGCCTTTTGGACTTCTGACCTTTTCATGAAGAAATTTCAAAGACAGCAGCCGTGAAATCTCAGCCAGCAGAAACTGAGGATCAAACCCAAGGGATCCATCTTGGTTATGGAGACACATGGCAGACAGGATCCTGTTGGTCTTTTCTTCTACTGACGTAGCCCATGCAGGCAGACTTCCCTTGTGGTACTGGAGCGAGTGATAAAAATCTGTTCATTTCTGAACCCTTTCCTGGGGAACTACTGATCCTGCCAGCATCCTCCCTACCATAAACCAGAAAAGCCTGGGTCTCTGTGGCTAGTAAGCATCCAAGCCCTGCCTCTCAAGACAGTGGTAATTTATGGATGAGTCTCCGAGCATTTACGACAGCAGAGGAGGAGAGCTTCTGCATGCTGTTTGTAGCAGCTTGGCTTCTTGGCTGAAGCTCACAGCCCAAGGTAAGAGATGAATACCAGCTGCATTCCTCACCATGCTCGCTGCCTTCTAAGGGCACTGAGATCCCTGGAGGGATTTGGGCTGAGGTGCTCTCCAGCCAAGCTCAGCAATGGCCTGGCAGGGGTTTGGGAGCTCCTCTGGTGGGACAGGCTGCGTTTCAGAGATGCCAAGAGTTGGCTCATCTCAGAGTGATGTCTGCTACCCTGAGTAACTAGCGGGTTTCCACGAACTGCAGCAGACTCTATGGTGTCACCAGGAAGCCACAAGACATTAAAGCGTGACGGCTCTTGCCTTGTCTCATTCTCCAGTGGGTGGTCCCTACGCACCAAGAAAAGCCTTTCTTCTGCTGTCAAGTGCGTAACGAGAGTCTTCC
This sequence comes from Aptenodytes patagonicus, assembly GCF_965638725.1. Classification (NCBI taxonomy): domain Eukaryota; kingdom Metazoa; phylum Chordata; class Aves; order Sphenisciformes; family Spheniscidae; genus Aptenodytes; species Aptenodytes patagonicus. Next base: position 7,371,397 of record NC_134970.1, read on the forward strand.
TGTCTCCAGCACACATTGCTACTGGAGTGCCTGGCTGCATGGTTCACACTGAAGTGGTGGTGAGTCACCATCGCTCCCGACTCTGCTGGGAGAAAAGCTCCGCTTATCAGTGCAATTGGGAAAGAGCGGGGCAGGGCTAGGGAGCTGAACCCTCCTGCCGAGGAGCCAGACCTCGCTTGTGGGAGTTTAGCAATGGACAAACTGCTGTGGATGGACCTGACTCATCACCCCCCCCCGATGTGAGCCAGCCCTTGCTCTGTGGCCCCTGTGGTTCAGGTAGATGCCCTGCTCCTGCTTCTGCACGCCTGCTTTCACAAGGCACGTGGAGTAACAAGGCAGGGGCAATATTTGACCAGAAGAATACGAAAGTTCCCAGGAAGCCAGCATGCGTGGGATGTCTTGGTCAGAAAGCTTTGGCCATGGGACAAACTGACAGGAAGAGGAGTGGATGAAGAAGGAGCACAACATCCTACAACATGGAGAAACCTGGGTCCCAGAGCCTGGCATTCACAGCTGAGCAGAGACCTGCCAAGGGATGCACAGAGCGGTCCCCAGGGCTCCTCCTGTTCACCAGACTGGGGCACAGCAACTGGCTCAGGCCACTCACTAGACACACGTCTGTGGTTTACAGCCCTTTCAAAGATTTTTGGCACACATCTTATCAGGGGAAATGTTTTTATGTCTGGATATTCAGATGCCTGGGATGATGCCTTGCTCCAGGGGCACCTCTGGTAGTTCAGGGCTGTGGAAAATCTGCCTGTCCTTACTTAGTGAAGAGTTTTGCTTGACAGTGCTCAGCTACATGGCTGTGCCCAATTCCCAGTGTCAAGGCTCTGCTCTCCAAGCAGTGTCTGCTCTACAGGTGAGGTCTGGTTTGATGTGAATGTAGCATCTAGCATAAGCTTCTGGACATCTCTTGATGCTTTTTTCTCAGGCTCTTAAGCTGACCCTGGAGTCAAAGTGGCTCTGGCTGGCACTCCAGATCCTCCTCTGCTCCTTCCAAGACCACCAGGCGTAGTTATAACACTAAGGTTTTATGAACCCTTCCTTGCAGGGATTTTCAATTCCCCCTTTTTGTACCTGCCAGAAACAGCATCAGGTGAGAAGGAAGCTCCTTTGCAAAAGTGCTGTAGCTGGTGGCACCGCAGAGGGCTACCGGCATGCGGCTATTTCCTGCACATTCATCTCTGGCAGTTGTTCCACACCCTTATGGAAAAAGTCTGTCCGGGAGAAGCTGCCCTGCTGCACATCACGCTGGGCACTGAAGTGCTGCCACAGAAACAGCAAGAGAGAGGCTTAAGGAGACTGTGAAAGAGCCTTGCAGGCAGAATTATTCACCATCCCATCTCATAGCCACAGTTGAAATGAAAGCTCTTCCAGGCTAAAGCATGAAGCTGCCTACTGGTTCACTCAACACTGCAGGAGAATGGAGGTCTGGATGCTTGAAAGGGGTCTCTGGGTGCATCAGTGCAGTCAGTTCAATCTGCTCCCTGGCCTGCTCCAGGGACCAGGTCCGACAGGGTAGGTTTGGTTCCCACTGGACCTTGTCAGCTAGATCCCAGTGCCACATCAGGTCTAGCCTGTGCCAGCCAGAGCCAGCATTGCTACCCAAGGAAAGGAAAAAGCCTCCTTCAGGGAGGGGTCCAGTTCTAGCAAAACAGTCCTTCCCACTTCCACCTGCCTCCCGTGCCTCTGGTTCAGCTCTTCAGCAAGACCAGCTGAATGCAGACCTGCCTCTGCACTCTCATAGGTGATAGCCCCTGAAGCAGGAGAGCCAAGGCCTTTCCTCAAAATCTTTGAAGTCTGTGGAAAAACTCAAGCTGATTTTGCTTGGGCTTTCAAAGCTGATGGAAATCAGAGCAGATTAAATCCTCCCCCCACCTTCCCCAGGAGAGGCAGCTGGAGCTGCATGCTAGGGTGAAACCTGATGCTTTGCAGAGCCTGTGACACAGGAGAAAATCACCACGGGTGCTGTCGTGGGGAGCCCTACTTCAGCGCCTGGCTTCACTTAAGTCCCCCCTTGTTAATGAGATGTGAGTGCAGAACAAGGCAGGAGAAACAACTTGAGGCTGATGGCAAAGGCTGTGCAGAGCCACAGACCCTATAAAGGATCAAAGCTGATCCTGTCTTCCTTCGTGCTCTGCTCCCAGGCTGCTCAGGGAGAGATGTGATTGATAGCTGGAAAGAGGACGATGAGCTCAGGATGCTGGATCTGGCCCCTTCTCTGCTGGAGCGCAGGAGGATCAACGTGCACACGAGCTCTCTCTCTGCTGCTCAGCGACACTGGGAGTTTGCTCCAGTTTCCACCCCAGCCTTTAAGCCCTGCTAAGAGTCACCAGTTCCTGTAGTTCTCATACCGGACGGCTCAAGCGCCAGGGATTTATTTTGTGACGGCTACAGTCTGCCTGGCAGCAATCAGAGCGTCTCAGAAAGAACGGTGAAAATGTCTGATGTCATTTTTTTCTGCAAAAACTACTCTGGAATAGCTCCTCCTGGAGACACCCTTCTGAGTGTCAGAGAAACTTGGGTTTGGCAATCATGCCTGCATATAGGACTTCTTCCATAAAAGCCCCAGAGCTGTCAGTGCAGGGGAGCCAGCCGGCTCTGCTTCCCCCATGTAGACAAAACCTAATTCCAAGCTGAAATTTCCTTAAGACACAGCTCGTATTTCAGGATCTTTTGGTGCTACTTTCATCTCCAATCCACATATTGCAGCCCTATAATAATAATAATAGTAATAATAATAGTAATAATAATAGCAATAATAATAATAGCTTTTGTATGTACATAGCACCTTTCATCCAAGGATCTAAGTCACAATTACAGCCCCACACATTCCTGTATATTACAGCCCTATAATTCTAAGACTGCTCAAGTATCCAGACTTCAAAGGGAATGTGGATTTTCCCTCCAGCCCAGTCACGGTGCCCAACGTGCTGGAGACGTTTCAAAGGTGTTTCGAAGGTGCCTTGGCAGTAGCCAGAGATAGTCAGAAGAGCCAGAGGAGCCCTCTGAAGCCGAAAGGAGCCTTCGTGGATTTTTTCCTTCCTTCTCCTGGCCACTCTCTAGTCTCCCTGGAAAGTCAGCGCAGCCCTGGGATGAGGATGATGCTCCCATGAGACCTGTGTGTCTGTACAGTGGGAGGTGAAAAGACAGAAACAGTGTTGAAAGGAAAAACAAGTGACGGCACAAGCTCAGCTGGGTGGCTTTCCAGGTCACACAGCATTTTGGTCAAAAGTAAATTCACAGAAAAATTATGCTCCACTGAAAAAAGAAGGGGGGGAGATGATGGAACATTTCATTGCAAGATCTTCTTTTAAAAGGGTTTAAAGATTTTCAAGTAACTCAAAAATGAAACAAAGTATTCTTTTTTGGGTCAAAGCAAAATATTTCAGGGATACCCAGAGCAAACATGGTTTGGTTTGGTTTGGTTTAGTTTTAATTGCATGGGAAACCTGAAAAAAAAATCTGTTTGTTTAACCCAAGCCAATCTTTCCCCTCATTTTTTGGTTTAGCCAAAGAGCTGGAATAGCTGTTATTTACCCCCATACGTTCACGAAGAAGTATGCTAAAAGCAACGTAGCTTCCTATAGAAAACAGATTAGATTAAAGAATTGGGGTTTACAGAAGCTCTGGCCAAGCGGCAGTTTACCAGCTGGGTTCACTTCCTCTATGGAGTTCGCCAGTGCTGCCCACGAGCTTTTAAACAGCTGCTGGATGCGGCTCGAGAGGAGTATTGCAGTAGCTGCACTGACTTGTGGCTGCATCCATAAGCAAGGAGTGATGAGGTCAGTGGACATGAAAGGCAGGCTGCAAATCTGAGAGTCTAGTATTGCTTTTCTTCATGTTGTGGCTGAACAAATGTAAAGCTCAAGAATTTTTTAATAAACTTTTAAAAGGTATTTTAGCTCGAGAGGTCCAGACGTGCCTGAAAAGTGCTGAGAGTCTCCAACTCTTCTACAGCACTGGTTTAATCAGTTGATCTCAAAGCACATTAGAGAAGGGTTTATTAGTAGTGCTTTAAAGATAGGGAGACTGAGGCACAGGAAAAGGAGAGGGCTTGTTTGGGGTAAACCATAAGGCTGGGACAGAGCTAGAAAACAGTCCAGGTTTCTCATGCTGTCCTCTGTATCTCCCACCTCCACCATACAAGGGAGCCAAAGCTCATGGGGCACCTGTCTGTTCCCAAAAGTCTGAGTGTTTGTGTCCCTCCATCTAGGAGAAGCCCTTTCCTCAAAGCATGTGCAAGATGGTCAGTGGAAAGTCGTCCCCTGGAAAAGGAGTGCGTCTACCTCGTGGTATCACCAGATGAGCCAGAGCACCTCGTGGAGGAGCAGGGCAGTTTTCACAGCATGTGCTAGCTCATCTCAGACACACCAGACTAACCAGCATGGGCTGCAACACGTTTCCTCTCCCCCTTCTTCAATAAATCAAGGCTTCCAGCATTCATGCTTTTGTCACTAATAAATCTTGCGCTGTCTTACACCACATGAAAGCACAACAATACCTTAACCGACAGGCACTTCCCTGTGCAGGACTATGGCTGCACATCCTGCAGCACAAGAACCTGCTGTTTTGGCCCTGAGCTGAAGAGAAGTCAAAACAGCATGTATAGCAAGGCTGCCCCTGCACTCAGTAAAGCCCCGCGTGCTGTTGCCAGAGCACATGTAAAACCACTCTGTGCAACAGGCACCTCATTAATCCGTGGAACTCATTGCCACAGGAAATTAGTGCAGCAATAAAAGTCTTACCTGCACCTATAATCAAGGTCCTGTCTTGGTTGTGATACCTTTGGTTCTGCAAATACAACACACCTGACCCTAAAGGTATGCCTCTGTCCTTTGGTACCTGTGGCACACGCTGCTCAGGCAGGCGACCTCCCAGTCTTGGGACAGAGCCTTGGGACAATATCTGGGACAACAGCCTGGGACAATATCTGACAACTCCCATGCTCCTATGTACAGGGAGAAGAAAGCCTTACAGTGCAGCTACGTGACTCTGCACCTCATCCTTCACTTGGGAGATGCTTGACTGAGCAGCAGCAGAACACTCTTTTCATGTCCATAGTCAGACTGACCCAGAGTGCTGCCTGGGAAGTCAACGAAATGCTCACACAGCTATTGCCTTTCTCAGCTCCCAGGTACTGGGAAGCCGGTGGGGATGCTGCCAGGTGTGCAGCTGCAGAAATAGGGGTAAAGCAAAATTGCAGAGATTGTTCCCTGCAACCAGAATTTCTCCTGTTCTCTGGGAAAGATAGAAGATGAATTTCTGTCTAAAAGTGCAAATGCCTTTCCTGATCGTTTCATGCATGCACAGATAAAAATTTGCTTTACTAAGGTTAAGAAATGCCCAGAATTTGGAATTATCTTGAAGTTGCAAGATGCAATTACACCCAGAGTCATACCTACACCAGATAACCCGCTCAGGAAGGTGACTTGTGCCTTCAGATCCTGCAGGTCCTTGAGATCCCTGGTGCTTGGCCACACCGTCACACTGCCAGCAGCCGCTGTGGCCTTGGCTCAACTCATTGCTCCGTGCACAAGGCACCGCCTTGGGGCAATGTCCCAGGAGTTGGTGGTCTGCAGGGCTCAGTGTCACATTACAAAACCTTTCAACATGTGTGTGGGGCATCCTTCCAACAGCCCTCCCTGCCCCGACGCGTGCTCCCCCCTGCTCTCCCACCCCTTACTCGGCAGAAGAGATGACGTTTCCACTCCCCTTCCACCCCTGCGGTTCCCACCGCGGCACGCACAGCCCTGACAGGATGACGTGCAGTACTTGGGCTTCACTCTCCCTTTGAACGAAGGGGAACGTTACTAATTGGTGCCCCACGGGGATGTTCAGTGCTGGAAACTATCCTGTTTCCCTGAGGTCTCTTTGTAGTGGGACCTGTGGCTGCTCACAAGAAGAGACAGCAGGTCCCTTGAGCAGGTCCTACCCTTACAGGTGTGTCTGACTCGCTCCACTCCCATGGGGTCTGCTTTTCATTTCCAAATCCTTCAAAGAGGTTTAAACAGCTACAGGAAGGACTGCAAACAAGGTAAATGGAGACGGAGAGCTGCTGATACCTTGGGAGACTCCTCTGTCATCCCATGGAGGGGAGGAGACTGGAGAGCTGCCCTCCTTCATCACTGTCAGCAAAGCCTGTGCTGGTGGATCTGGGAAAGGTTTTGCATTACCCCTTCCTGGATCCTTGATGCATCCCTGCAAGACTGGAGGCACCACCTGAACTTCACTGTGTCCTCCCCTTGCTCCCCACCACTGGCACATCTCCTGCTTCCGCTTGGGCTGGAGCCTGGCTCTGTTTTGACTTGGCTGCAACACTATATGCTTGTGCTTGGTCCTGCTCTTCTTCATGAAGGCTGTTTATGATCTCTCTTCAGCTCCTACCAAACTCAAGTCCTTCTCCAAGACCTCAGGCTCCTCCCAATCCTGACAGTCCTCCCCCATCCCTTCCCACCGCTTTTCAGAGCACTGCTATGGTGATCCCTGTCCTGGCCCCAGCTCGTCTCTGACTCCCCACAGCCTCTCCTGGCTCCCTGGCACCCAGGCAGGACCCTGTGCTGCCTGCAGGGAGCTCAGCATTGGTCTGCCCTTGGTGTCCCTTTCCCCACCCAGAGCTATTTCCCTGTGGTCCATGAAGGTGGCTTTTGTTCCCATTTCAGGGTCCGCAAGAGGCCTGGCCCATGTCGGATGCCTTCTGAGCTGTCTCAGAGCAGCCAAGAGGGGAAGCGTCTGTCCCATGGGCGGCTGGCTTGCTGAGACCCAGCCCAGCTCCTCCAAAGAAGGACCTGGGGGAGCAGCTTGTTCCACAGCAATGGAGGCATTTTGGCACCCTGGATGAAATATCTGGGCTCAAAGGCAGCAGCAGTCACTGCCCTGCTGTTGGCAGAGGGTGCTCCCGCCCTGAGAGGGGGTGGTGGGGGTCCCTCAGCGCCCACTGCAGTGAGCTGGGAAGCGCTGCGCTTCCCTTTCCCTCCTCCACCCTCCTGCTGCTCCCTGACCCAGGCAGGTGCAGAGGGGGAGAGGCATTTGCAGCTCCATTGCTGCCTTTTGGCACCAGAGCCTCTGCCAGAATCAAAGAGCTTTTCAAAGAAAACCCTAAACTCCTTTAATCGCCAGCTAGAGCTCCTCCCGCACAGATCTAAGGGCCATGAGCTCAGTGTTTTCATTGCCCTAGGCAGATTTATGAGCTTATTCTTCAAGGAAGGGAGGGAGAGAGGGGAGGCTGTGGCATATTACTTAGCCTGGGGGGCGGGCAGGGAGGAGAAGGGGGAGGATGGAGGAAGGCGTTTGTAGTGGAAGTGCACGACATTGCAGAAAGCCGGACTCTGCTGTGGCTGGTGCTCTCAGGCATGGTGGAGAGGCAAAGCAGGATCAGATGTGAGCGAGGACCAGCCTGCTACGTCTGAAGTCGGGTGGATGTGGTGGGTGAGCAGCAGCTCCTTCCCACCCAGGCTCCCTGCATGGCAGTGCCAGCTGGAAGGGAGCATGTGGACATGGCGTGCCTGCTGCCGCCCAGCCTCGCTTACTCCGATGGATGGGACCAGGAGTGGGGCATCCCTCAAAGCACGAGCAGGAGGGACTGGTCTCCTCCAGTCCCAACCAAGCTGCCCTGGTTGCAGTTTGCAGAGTGAAGAAGGAGGGAGGAGGCTTGCTGGCAGTCACATGCGGCTATCCTCCCTGGAGCACAGCCCCATCCCCGTGCACATTTGCTCTAACCACTCTGCTGTGTTGCCTTCCCCACCGCGCTCCTCGTACGTACACCTGCTCCCTTCTTGCCAGGGAACGCAGTGCTCGCTGCCAGCTGTGAAGCAAGTGCAGTAAAAGTCTGGCTGCTCCCTCTCCTGCAGAGAGACCTGGGCACCAGTTGTTGGCTTGGGGATGGGGCATACCCTGTGTCTCACCTCCTGCAGCCCTACTCAGTCAGTGCCCCACCAAGAAGTGGATATCTGCTCACATTCAGTGTCCCAGACACCCTGCTGCCACTTCCAAACAGCCCTGCAAAGGATGCCTGTTTCCTTTTGAACTGAAATCTTGGGAAGGTCTCAGCCATGACCTGTGGTACTAAAGCCACAGCCCTCCACCTCATCACCCGCAGCACCGCCTGTCATAGCTGGAAGCATTTGGGGGCTGCAACCCTTGTTCATGGACCAGCCGCTCTCTGGAGAGCACAGCATCCCGTGAATCCCAACAGTAGCCACGTTGGGATAGCAGCAGCCACGTAAAGCAAAACACTGCTTTTCTAGCAGTGATAGAAGCATTTCTAGCTCATGATATCAAGAGGTAAAAGGGAGCAGCGCTTATGACAGAAGAGGGGGCTGGGAGATGATGAGGCAGGAAGAGATAGGAAGAGCTGTCATGAACCTGAAAGTCTCACCTTATTGGAATTTCAGAGACTTCAACATTTCCTTTCCCTTGAACCCAGAACAAAGAGCCAACAATGTCAATATTTAATAGAGAACAACAAAAAACCCCCCAATATATTGTGTTTTAGAAACATCAAGATGCTTTGCTTTGATAGTTTTGGAGTCCTGCAATGTGAATATTAAATCGCCTACGGGTAAACATAACACCAGCAGGTGAAAATACGTAAATGGAAACTTTTTTAAAAAAAGCCACCATGAAGTGAAAACATTGAAATAATCTCTCTTGATTCAACTTGTTACTACATTTCTCCCATTCACAGTCCCATGAACACCAATCCGTTTTCATTAAGCTTTTCCTTTTCAATGAAATGAGGTATGGCTTGGAAAATCATCCCACCGATTGTGCTCTTCAGGCAGCTCTAGGACTGACTTCACTATTAATGGTCCTGCAATTCTGGCTTTGCTCTGAGCGCTGCCAATCCCCCTGGGACACTGGCTCCCTTGCCACTACTTTGTCTGCTCGTTGAGGCATTCGGCGTGTTCCCGCCTCGAGCCCAGGCACACCGCCACCATGCAACATCTGCAGCATCAGGCTCATGACTGTAACGCAGGGATGAAGGTCCTCTGCTCTCTGACTGCTAAACCAGCAGCGCTCTGAGCACTGCCGTGGGCCAAAGGACTGGAAAATTTCAGCTGTTGGCCAGGATTAGAGTTACACGATGCCTAGGTGATATAAAAGTCCACTTGGAAGCACATGCTCAGTAGCTGTGGCTTTTCCAGGTTGCTTTTCTGTTTCTCTCACAAGCCACTGCCAAGCTGTGCCTGATCCAAATCTGCTCAGTTTGGTTTTCTCCTCATTACAGGCTGGGGAGCACAGGGGCAGGAATTACACTGCTTCTGGTTAGCTTTCATTTGCCTTCTCCAGAAGGGAAACATCAGCCAGGTCAGTGTTGGACGCATTACCAGCAGCTCTCCCTGATACCTGGGACTCGGACAGATCTTGGTTTGGTCCAGCCTACTTGGGTAGCCCAAAGTGTCGGCGTTCATTAATGCTGGGAGATGCTCCCCCATGGGATCTTCATTGCAACATGCCAGCAAAAAGCCACCGTCAGCCGCAGGAGACCCTGAGGTGGTAATTGGGGCGCTGGGTAATTGGAGTTGAACCCAGGCGGCCTGACCTTAAAGCCCCCTTGAAATCCTGCTGGCAAGGATGCAATAAGGATGCAGAACACGCCTGTGTCCTTGTGGAGTGCCTGTACAGAGTCAGCAGGCTCTGCAGATGGTCTTTGTAGGGCCCCTTTGGAGGAAACCAAATCCCTGAAGGTGGGAAACTTTCGTTATCCCTGATATTTTAGGGGTGAAAAAAAAAAGTGCCTCAAAGCTGTTAAATGGTGAACATAAACCCATGAACCCACTGCAGAGTATGTGTCAGAGCCCAGCTCTTCCAATGCCTCTCACCAGCCTTATCTCCCACATCTGTGACCCCAAGCTCACAAATGTTTCCCCCTGCTCCTGCTATGGCTGCCGTTGTCCCAGGCATGCTGGCCATTTCCGAGGGTGAGACTGTGGACTTCTGGCTGTATGGGGCAGGAGTGGCATTTCCCATTAGTCTTCCATCAGGGAAGAAGATCAAGCAGAGAGCCAGCCCTTAGTGCATCAGTCTGGCCACCAGGACCTGGGGGTGGTTTTGGAAATACTGTGCTCTATCATGGCTTGAGAAGTGGAAGGGTCCGGGAGCTCTTTGGGGTGAGTCTGCACCTTTGTGGTGTGTTTGGATGGGTCCTGGTGCAATGTTGGGGCCTCTGTGGTGACCATGGCATGAGGAAGAGGCTGTGGATGCGCCCTGGCACTGGGCAAGCATCAGCCACAGGATGGCGACTCACTGCTCTGCAAAATTATCTGGGTCAGGAGAGCAGGGATGCCCCCCAGGAATGACTTGATTTACACATTGCATTGGGATTTTGTGCTTTCTGCATTTTTGGCTGCTCCCTCTGTCTCCCCAGGGTGTGTGACTGTCACCTAATACCCAAAGGCACACAGAGGTCCCTGTCATCCCTGCAGGAGATGCCATCTCCTTGTTAGCCCCCTTCAAGCCCAACACCCCTCCCCACAGCTGCAATGCCTGCCCAGGCTCCTACGGGTCAGCCACCAGTCCTGTCCCTCTACTGGTGCCCTGGCTCCTCTGGCAGCTTTTGGGGTGCTTCCCATCTTAGGGGGGCTGTGGTGGGGGCTGTACTCTTTCCCAAGGTGGGGGCTGCAGGGGGGCAGACTCTGGGGCAGACAGTTAGGGAGGGTTTTGGGCTGAGGGGAGCTGCCTTCAGCATTGCTGCTTGTCTTGCTCCAGGCTTCAGCTGTGGCTCTGTAGTCAGCCTTCAAACCCTGCTGCGTCTCCTACCCAGAGTTTTGTTGGTGCTTAGAAAATGCAAATATCAAGAAAGAGGCATCTTCCACTCACTCTTTCCCTGCACTGGATGCAGCATTGTGTGACCAGGCAAGTGCCTGCACGGCTTCAGATCAGAGCATCCCTGCCTCCTGAGGATCCTTATCACGGGTCCATGTGGCACCTGATCCCAGAGGGTAGCTCAGAGGAGAGCATGGGTGATGCGGGCCCCCAGACTGCCAGTGGGATGCTAAATTCCAGGCAATGGCTCAAAATGTCTCTGCAAGGCAAGAACAGCCCTGAGAGCTCCTGATCCCATTCACCTCAATGGAAACAGCATGGGGAATGAGAAGCTTGCTTTCTGGGCAGCCTCCTGAGGTGCCTGGTGATATCCAGGAGCAGCCAGACTCTCTGCTGCTCTTTCTTACCCCAAATCCTGCTGTGACAGCAACAGCCCGACAACCTCATTACCTGTCTTGTGTCCCAGGTCTTTCCTGACTTTCCAGGACAGAGCAACAACAGCATTACATGCAGTGAGCTGGGCAGTGGCTGCCTGGCTTCACTGCAACCTATGCCTGGGGCCTGGGACAAGGACACAGCAGTCACCAATGCTTCTGGGGATGGGGCACAGAGCAGGGGTAGAGCCTGACCCCCTCCATGGTGCCATGGGGACCTGGGACCCTGGGGAGTCCAGGGCTGGTAGCCAGATGCAGGGGGGCAGAGAGGGGGTCAGGATGCCATCCTGGGGCAGAGGGATGCGCTGAGCACCTGCACCAAACCACAGCCCTGTTCCCAGTGCTCAGGCAGTGGGTGATGGGCATGGGGACAGCTGGGGACTGAACTCCCCCAGCCCATGTGATGTGGCACTTCCATACCCCGCGGAATCTGAGGTGGGGTTGCTCAACCAGGTCACACGCAGGGTTTGCAGTGCTGCCAGGGATCGAAGCTAAGCTAATATTCTGAGTACCAAGCAGCTCTTCCCATTTTCCCGTCCTCCTCCATGCCCCTTTGCGCAGTCTCCTTTCTGCTGCACAGGAACCTTCCCCTTTGCAGCTCCAGTCTCCTGCACTCTCAGCTTGCTGCTGTCCTCTCCAGAAAGCCCCCATCAGCTCCAGCCCATCTCTGTTGCCAGCCCCAAAAGCAACTCTCCTAGATAAAGTGCTAGTCGTGGAAGACAGAGATGTGATATTTGACACACTGCTGTCAGGACTTACTGGCGTATCAGCTAAAGGTTAAATCTGCTCTCTGAATAGCTCAACTTTTTTGGGTTGATACAGGCCCTAGGGTTTCTGGACGTAGCTGAATAGGAGAGGGTGTGCTGACCTTTAGTGTTTCATGGCTGGACTCTAAGGCCAGGCTAAGGCACAGTTCACCCCCCAAATACGTCACGCACTAAGAAGCTCTTTGCCAGCCCCCGTGAGATGAGCCAGGCAGGATGATCTGTGCTGCTCCAGAGAAATGGGCTGTTAGAGCCATCATGAGCCCTGAGCGAGTTCAGGCTGCCTGCAGGAGCAATGCAGACAGCAGGGACCTGTCACCTAACATGGACAACCCCCAGCTGAGCTGGCTGCCTGGGCTCTCTCCAGGGCTGCCGACGAGACACCGGTGTGTCTAAGTGCCTACTGGAGAGGCGCCCCTGTGAAGAGGTGACTTGCTTCTTTCCCCTCTCCCTGACCACAGCTGCAAGCTCACCAATGATGCCTCCATTGGAAAAGCTTGGTTTTGGATGGGTGGGATCAGGTTCAAGTTCAGGGAGGTGCAAGAGTGAGCAAGGACAGGGTTCTTGGAGAGAGACAGGTACGGCGGAGGCACAGCATTGTCAGGACGGGGCATGAATGCGAGCTCATTAGTGGTGAGGCAGTGTCTAATCAGAGGTTATTATGAGGATCCTTTATTTTGCACCTGAGGGAGTCCTGCTCTTTAAGAAAGGAGTACCAGTAATTTGCTTAGAAGACAGGGCATGGAGCAAAGGAGCTGGAAAGTTTTGGGGGCAGCTGCCCTTCTGCTCCACGCTCCTCATTGCCATTAGAGGGCTTGCTTTTCAGCACTTGCACCTCTCCAAAAAAACCTAGGCATTTCTTTACATATCTGAATGTGGATTTAAAGCCTGAATTTACATGAAGAACTTAGATGTCTCTCGAATATCCATACTTTCTACAAAATGCATGCTGATTTGCTTTGAAAAACCAGCCCTGACTACACACCTTATAACTGAGAAACTAACCTTACATGACTTGCTGAAGGTAACCCAAGAAGGTAGTGACAGAAACAGGGGGAAAACCCAGGTCTCCAGTCCTCCTCCAATAATTCCCAGTTCATCCTGCCTTCCTACCTCTGTTACATCTTATTTGTTAATTCACCTGCAGTGTTTAATGGATAGGCAGCAAATGTGCTGTTTTCCCCAAATAGGTCCAGCCCTAAGGGAAGGAGGAAAACTCTGGACCCTCCAACACCTCCCTGGCTCGACCCCATGGATTTTGCACCCAGAGAGTCCCTCCAGCCTGGCTTTTCCTGCACGGTGATGGGCTGGGGAGGTGGCATCTCCGGCAAACGGCTGTCATTGGCGCCACCGTGTGAATAAAGCCGGCTGGTGTAGCAGCCCAGGGGAGAGAGCGGAGCCGTGGCCAAAGGACTGGACACGCTCCCAAAGCGGCGGCTACTGCAGGGCTGTCCCGAAGACCGAGTCCCAGCGAAATCCAGACCTCTGCCGGTAGCAGCCGCAGAGTCACCTGCTGTACCAGGCCAAGAGCATCTTTAAGCCTGCTGGGGTCCATACACAAGGGATCCGTAGCCCAGGGCTCTGTGTTCCTGCTCCGACCACCATGGTCGGGGTAAATGTGGCAATGAGAACCATTTAACATCGAGATGTCCCTTGGTTCACGCAGTGGAGCTCTCTGTGGCTCCCAGCCCAAGGGGCAGCTCTGCAGAGATGACGAGCAGCGTGCTCTCTGCAGAGTCGGAGCCATGGGTGCTCCATCTTGTGATGACTGCAAAGGTGGAGTGGGTGCCTGACAGGACTGCCGCTTGTCCTCGCAGTAGCATCAGTGCTGCAAAGCTCTGCAGCCTCCCATGCTTGCAGCCCACATGTTTTTAACCACCTCCATCAAGACATGCTCAAGAGCTGTAGTGACTTTTCACTCATAGGCAGCTGGCTCCAAACTTAGCCCCGGGGTGTATGCAGAGGGGATAGCTCTATACAGGACACACCTCATGTGACAAGTGCTCTGTGGTTCCCTCTCCCAGGGAAATACAGCTTGCATTACACATTTCTCTCATCTTTCATGCTCTCCAGTGAAAATCATCCTTTCCTGTCATATTTCTTTCTCAGCTGACCCAACACAGCTCTGGCCATCAATGGTTGGCACAAGACAAAGCAAGGTGCTCCTCAGGCAAGCAGGATGAGCAGAGAAGCTCTTATCCAGCTGTGGCAGCTTCAACCTGGCTTTGCAAAGCCCTTCCTGAATGGATTAGGATGCTTAGCTTTAAGAGTTGAGTAACTGCATCTCAGGACAATCCAGGAACACCAGAAAACCAGCAACACGGTCTGTATGCCACCCCTGGACACAAGCCCCCTCTCAGCACGATGAGCACAAAACAAACACCCCCAGCACTGCCTGGGGTCTACCGGTTGTCCTCAACGATTGTGGTACACACAGCTTCCCTTGGCAGCACCTTAGCTGCATCCCTAGCTGGGAAAGCCAAGGTCCTTACCAGCCTATCTGCCACACAGCTGAAGCAGTGGCTGCAGCACTTTCTGCGAATAAACAGACCAAGCATCTTCCCCGGCGCATGCCAGGGCCAACTTGCCTCCCTGAGAGAGGTGTTTCCTCTCCTGGTCAAACCCTGAGATCCTTCCACGGAGTCCCTTGATCACCCTGGGGACATCCTCGGTCATCACTAGTCAGAGGGCACCACTGAGACCGTCTCTGGGGCTAGAAATGAACCCATCAGTCCCTGTGGTAGTTTAAGCCTTTGGGGTATTAATACCAGAAAGGATGGGAAACATTCAGATAATTAGAATTTTTAAATAAAAAACCCCAACAACCTACCAAAGCTCCCACACCTCTTATAAGACTTTAATATTCATTTTAAAGAGGCAACATGGACACTGCTGGTGGCCAGCTCAACCCAAACCCCCAAAAGCCATGAGTTATCACAGCTATTGAAATGTTTGACAGAAGGATCCCAGAGCAGTTTGCACTAATTGCTCAGTATAAATGCTCCATTATGTTCTCAGACAATCAGAATCTACCCAGCAAATCAGCTCCTCTGATCCACTGTAATCAAGAAGCAAAGCATGCATAACATCGCAATATAAACAGTGCTTGCAGAGGGGCGCAGGGAGGAGGGGAAGCTGGCTTAGCTTGGCAGGTCCTGGAGTAATAGCTGCCTTTTTTGTTGGTGTTTTGTTTTGTTTCTAATTTCCAGAGGAAATTTAATTTCAGGAAAATGTGGCACAAACTTCCAAGCTGGAGGAAAGCGGCAGCTGATGAAGGGGTCCAGAGAAAGCGTTGCAAAAGAAGCAGCAAGGGCTGTACTTACAGGTAAGCTGTTAGAGGGCTCAGGTTGGCAGGGACCTCTGAAAGCCCCAGCTCGGAGCAATCCACCGAGAGCATGATGCCATCCTCTTCGCAGTGGCACTGGGGTGGGCACGAGGGCGCAGCACCTTGCTCCGCAGGCACCACCTGGAAGTGGGCAGAGGAGGCCAGAAGAATGCCCCAGAAGAAGAGCTTGTCCATCCTCGCCTTGGCTGCAGCCGTGGGGACTGTGCGAGGTGCCGCCGGCTCGCTCCGACCCCGGGGCTCAGCTGGATGGAGGGGAGTGATCCCACTGCCTCGCACACAGCGGGCAGGGTATCTCCCGCAGGTCGGAGTGTGGTAAGGATGCAGCCAGGGAAGGGAAGGCATTGTTGAATGATCTTGGTTATTGGGTTTCAAGGGCTGGGCAGGGGCGTGAGACACTCCAATGGGAGGAGTTAAACTTTCTACTCTTTCCCTCTCTCTCTCTCTTAGAGCTGGCAGGAATTTCATTCAAAGGGAAGAAAGGGGGGGGGGGAAGAAACCTCAACAAATAAAGACCTGTTCATAGCTCCGGGACCTGTGCTTATTTTGTAACAATGTTTTTGTGAGATAGCAGGGCAGGGGAAGGCAAAGCTGGCTCCGGCAGGGCAGAGGAGTATAAATAGGGAGGCAGGAGTACCCAGCGCTTCAAGGGCTCCAGACTTCGGGACGCTGAAATACAACCCCAGATAAAGGACTCTGTGTGTCTGTGCTGGCTGCTAAACCCAGCTGCAACTGGAAAGTCAGGGTGCAGCTGGGGAGAAGGGAGTGAGGAGCTCACAATGAGCTGTTTGCTGGGAGAGACCGTGCCCAGGGCTGTAGGTCTGTCTGTCCTGTGTTCCGATCCTCACTCACGAGCAGCCCTGTTGCTATCCCCCTGCATGGGGCTGGGGCTGGGTGGGAGATGCAGGGGGATGATGGAGCAGCAGTGTTGCTGAGCTCGGTGGGAGACCTCTCCAGAGAGGTCTCCAGGTCAGTGGGACATGGTGCTCTTGCAGCTGTGCTGCTTGCTACAGTTTTGCCCAGATCAAGATTGTGTGCATGTGTGAGCTGCATTTGCAGGAGCTGCACAGCACTGATGCCGGGAGCAGGTGGCTGGTTTCCTCCAAGAACTCTTTCTAACCTTGGGTAAAATGGTCAGAGGTCAAAGTGGAGGAACAGCCTGTTGAGTGGGGGCTTGAAGCCACGTCATCTGGAGCTCCATCATGCAGAAGGGAGCAGGTTTGGTTTAGCAAGGGGGTACTGCCTGTGCCAGCCCAGCCCAGGGCCTCGGGGTGTCCTGAAACATGTGGGATGTGCATCAGAACAGGATTTCTTGCTGCTTGGGTGTCGAGGAGCTACCGAGTTCTGGGGCAGCAGAAGCACCTGCTTAGAAAAGGGCGCTGGATCTGCCATGGGAGAAGGCTGCAAAGGCCAGCTCTGTGTGGCCTCTCTGCTCCTCTCTCTTGATTGCAGCCACTGGCTGTTCAGGGTCACTGTGATGCCCCTGGCTGGGGTGATTGCTGTCCTCCCATGGCAGTGGGTTCAGTGACAGGGGCTGAGTCTGACCCCGACAGCTTGAACCACGCTGCGTCTCTTTCTACAGGGCCATGTCTGTAATGGGAACGGCAGCTGAACACAGGTCTCTTGCACTGAAGAAAGACAGCTGACCACTGGGCTTTAGGTGGATTGGGACTCCCATCAGAGCCGGTGTGTTCCTCCGTCTGCCTCCCCTCCAGCCATGGCTGGAGGAAGTGAATGGGGCAGAGAAAGAGGGGCCCAGGTTTGGGTGGCTGCAAAGTGCACCCACGTAGTCACCCCTCTGGCGGTGGCCATGCCACGCTAAGATGCCGCATGGCTGAAGCACAGACTGGGAGATGGTTTTCACAGCCTCGCTTCCTCTGAACGTGCTTTTTGTTCTGGCAAAAGTTTCCTAATTGATAGCCCCATTATCTCAGGATAAAAGAGGTAGGGGAGTTATCTGAGGTCAGGAAGGTGAGCCTGCAAAGTGGGAGACTTAAAAAGCTCTAGCTAACCTGGGGCTGGGGTGCCTTGCAGCCTTGGAGTCAGAGCAGGTATCTCCTCCGAAAAAAGCTGCTCAAGATCAAGCTCAGGGTTCTGGGCTGATGCACAGACTCTGGCTGAGGGCTTTTGGCCTCGGTGATGCAGGATCTGAAACTATTTAATTTGCAAAGTCCATTCAGATCCTGCAGTTTCAGGACTGAAATCCTATCACTGCTGAAGTCAGTGGAAACTTTGTCACCGAGTGCAGAGGAGCGAGGATTTTGGTCTAGGAGCAGGAACTGATTTAATTGGAATTAAGCCCCTTCCATCATGAGCAATTCTGGACATGTCATTAATTAAATGTTTGCAATGTGTTTTGACAGCTCCAAATGTAAAACACTGTTTGGTGGGGAGATGAGAAGCCCTCCTCGGAGAGAGGGTTCCTCCTTGGGTTCCTTGACAAGCTTCCCCTCCAGCTCTGACATGGGCTTTAGCATGGCCTGAAATGGCTGGATTTGCTCCGACAGCAGTCAGGAATTTGGTGTCAGTCTGGAGAAAGTGTCAGGCCTATAACTCTGCTCCTGGCTGCAACAGCAGCTTTTATCTACGATTTCCCCGTCCCTCTCTCTCCAGCCTCAGCAGCCAGACACCAACCGCATTGCGAGCTCCTGAAAATTTCTCGCTCAGTGAATTCTCCTTGGGGATCCAGGGCTCTGGCTGAGCACACTATTAATAGAGGTCTTAAAAAAATCACACTGAAGAGGTTCCTATTAAAAACTGCCATTCTGCTGAAATAGAGCCATTTCCTCAGGAAGGCATTGACTGCAATGACATTTTTCACATTGTTTTTGGAGCAACACAGCCTGAAGTTGGAGGGCTTTGCTCTGTGTGTCTCACTTTGCTTTGACTTTTCTGTTTGCTTTTTATTCCAGCTCGGCTGTGGTGTTTCATTTCCATGTCTCATTTCTTTGAGACCTGATAATAGATGCTAATATTCGAAGTGTTCACTTATTCCAGCGTGTCGCCTGGCTCCTGGCAAAACCAAGAGTCTGGACATCAAGTCGTTTGGACCAAAGAGCTTTGATGTTTCCGTGGTAAACCTGGAATTTCTGAGTAAGTCTCTCTGGGGTGGAAGTGTCATTTTTCAGCCAGCTCTCACTGAAATTGCAGTTTGCTGCGAGTAGTGTGGGCTGCACCGTGCCCTTAATAAAGGCACCAGGAGCTCCAGATCCAGCTCATTCCTATTAACGCAAGTGGATGTTTTTCTGCAAGGCTCACACGTGTTTGTGTGTTGTCCTCTAGCGGCAGGCTGCGGTTTGGGGAGATGAGAAGAGCACTGCTCCACAGCAAGCTGAGCAGCGCTGTATGCTCACCTGAACAGCTCACATGCTGCAGCCAGGCTCCCCGACACACTCTGGGTGGCAGGTGACATCCCAGGTGATATTTCTCCTGCTGCCTCCACACTGCATGGCTAACAGGTCTTCCTACAGCTTGCTTAAAAGCAGGGAAAAAAACTTGGAAAAAATTTAGAGAACAGCCTAAGTGGGGAACAAGGTCCAGCTCATCTGAGCTACTGCAAGCACAGTTATTGCCTCTGCTCGTCAGGGGCACAGAAGAGGCGGGGGTGGTGGGTAAGGGCTGCGTTATTCACGCCAGCACAACATGCTCGAGGTGGTCTGGCTCCGGGTCTCAGCCTTGGACCTGAGGAGAGCTGGGAGTCTGGGTACCAGCGCTGGCCAGATCCTCTCTGTGGACCAAAAATGAAATGCCAAACAAGCTTTGGGCTGTGGACTGTGGCTGGCAAGGCTTTTTAGAGCTGTTGGAGTTTAAAGGCTAACAAAGTTGTTGCGGAGGTATAGCTGGGGCAGGGCTGCAGCTAAACGCTTACAACAGGCGCTGATGTCCCCTCCTGCAGAGCCA
This sequence comes from Aptenodytes patagonicus, assembly GCF_965638725.1. Lineage (NCBI taxonomy): Eukaryota > Metazoa > Chordata > Aves > Sphenisciformes > Spheniscidae > Aptenodytes > Aptenodytes patagonicus. The sequence goes on from NC_134970.1 coordinate 7,390,608, forward strand.
AAATGACTCTGTGGGCCCAGACGGGACAACCTGCTGGACTTTGACCTTGTCACTCAGCAATGCTCTTCCTGCAGAGCAGAGGGAGGTGATGGGCAGCGCTGTGCTGTCGTTCCTCCCAAGGTGCTGCCAATGCCCTGGACATCCATCCGGGGACATTCCCAAGCTGGAAGACAGGTTGTGCTAGCTGAGTCAGAGGGCTGGAGGCTGTTTATTTCTGTCCTCAGCATGTGCCAGACCTGGGGGCCCTGGAACAAACCCATGAGTGTGTCTTCTGCCCTGCTCTCATGGGGCAACTGTTTGTGCCCTCTTTTTATTCCCTTCCAGATTTTAGAGGGTTCAGAATCACCCCAGTAGGATCCCAGTTTGGCCGTTGATCTCCAAGGACAACCAGTCCCTACTGCAGACCAGGAGGACGCTGGCTGGTTTTCACTGCCAAGGTCATGGCAGGAACCGAGATCCCACTGTGCCGCACACTGGAGAGGACAACAGAGAGGCAGTCGCTCCAGAAGGGCTTGCAGTGGAAAGAGGAGATGCAGAGAGTCCCAGGCAGTCTCACAAAGCACCGGGACACCAGAGAAAAATAGGCATCACCAGGACCGGCCCATGTGTGCCAGGGCATGCACTCATCCACCTCATCTATGACACCTCTGTGGAGGGGACGCTCACTCCTGGCACGTGATCTCTCTATAAGATAAGCCCTCCAGACTTTCTCGCCATCCCTGGCTCCTCCTGAAGCTGGTCCTCCAGGTTCTGGGGAGAGCAGGAGGCGGCCCAAACCAGCAGGGATGGGCTGAATGCAGCAGGAGCCAAGAGTCTGGTGCTTCAGATGTGTCTGTAAGCCCAGGGCATACCCCAGGGAGCCATTCGAGGTTGGGCACAGGGGCAAACGCCAGAGGAATGTTCCTGGTGCCCCTGCTCCCATCGGGGCCATCCAAAGGCTGAAATACCACAATCAGGCTGCGGGTGAGTCCAGGCCCAGCAAAGGTTCCCAGAGGCTTTCCAAAATGTAAATGCAAACACTTGCAAACAAGCAGAAAGCCCCAGAGCCCAGCATGCTGCTCCAGCTGCCGGACTGGGGCAGGGGAAGACCGGGGACTGGAGGTATCCGTGCTCCCTGACAGTGGGAAGGGCTGGTGCCAATGAAGTCACACAGAGAAGGATGGTTCCTTCCTGATGCCCAGGGCACAGAATAGCGCAAGCCTCAGATGCACTTTAACTCCTTGCTCTAGGAGGCGCTGCTTGCAGAAAGCCGTGGGGCAGCCCGGTGGCTCCATGCCCTGCAGAGAAGAGGGACAGAGTGCAGAGCTAGGTAGAAGACCTGTTAGGTGGACCAGAACCCCGATTCAGTGTCCTACATGCTTGAAGACCTTCCTCTTTGGAGTGCCTGCATCAACTGGGTCAGGGAGCCAAAGCCATGGGAAGCCTAGCACATGCAAGAGCAGGGTATTGAAGAGGGAACCTCGGCTCTGGTCCTACTCAGGTGTCCCAGGAGGAATTCCCCTTCCAGTTCAGACATACCTTGAATCTGTCTGGCTCTAGTGCTTCTGCTCTCCAGGAGGTGGCTGACAGCAGTAGCTGATGAGAGATGATGCTGGAGACCCTGGGGAGGAATAGGCTCCAATCCTGCTGCTCCCGGTGCTGGTACAGCTCAGATGGAAAAGACAGTGAGCAGTGGGCAATCCCCACACCATGGCTACAGCTGGGGCAGCCACAGCCTGGTGCCAGGCACCTAATATCATGGAGGTGTCCAGCTTGGGATGTGGCAGGGTGCCATGGGCTCCCTGTGGTGGGAGCAATGCCCTGTTACTGTGTTGTGCGAAGATGTGGCAGCTGCTGGACTCTCTGTGCCCTGGAGGGAGCAGGGGGACAGGGGACAGCCTAGGGCAGAGGTTCAGCACCAGTGAATGGAGAAGCTGTGGGATCAAGGAGCTGTGGTGCCCCAGCAGTCACCAGCAGGCTCCCATGGCTGTGGGTCCTCAGGAGATCCAAGGGTCGGGTACCCCTGCTCTCCAGTCACTTGGCAATGCTAACCCAGTCTGCCCCTGCTCTGGCAGCCATGGGAAGCAGGGAAGAGGGTGGGAAGGGGGGGTCCAAATGGACATGGTCCTGCTCATCTTCAGGGTCTTGACCTCTGCACAGGGGCTGATGGAAGAGGGTGGTGGCTGGATGCTGCCAGACTGCAGCAGGCTAAATATGAAGAACAACACGGCACGGTCCAGAACTTGCTGGGCGGCCCGAGCTGGAGGCTTGTTTTGTTTTACTGTTTTGTTGTCTCTCTCTCCCCCTCTGGGTTTCGTGGCTCTGAGCTGCAGGGCTGGAAAATTATTCATCCAAACCGCAGCTCCCATGACACCCTCTGTAAGCATCTGTGGCTCCAGACTCCGCTGCAGCTGTGGGTGGGACGTCGTAAATTCATCATCGTCACCAAGTCGGCCTCCTGTTAGACAGGACATGAAACACGGAGCAGCAGGCTGTGCCACAGACGCAGCCATATCAAACTCACCGGGTGAAACCTGTCGGCCAGTGTGCGTGACAAATCCCTGTCCCATGCCTGTCCCATTGATGAGAAGGTCCCTTCAAACCTGCCAGAGCAGCTGTGCTTTAGCTGCAGATGTGTGCAGGTTCACCTTGGCTGCTGGCTCTGCTGGAAACACTGTTGTGTTGTGCTAGCCAGATGTGAGGGCTGTGGGATCACTTGCTCCCGGACTGCTGGAAGCTCTGCAGACAGCAACATGCCTCCCCCACTGTGGCTTTCACTTGCTTCCTTACGACCTGGAGCCAGTGCCTCTCGCAACTCTGTGCCACAAGCCCTGGGTCTGTGCATCAAACCTGCCTGGCTGTGTGTAGCTCTGCCCCATGCTGGGACTGCCATCTCTGTGCATGGACACACAGGAGACTCATGAGCACTTTCCCAAGGGGCTGTAGAAACATCTGGTGCAGCAGCCCATCTGGCAAGGCAGACGGACAGTGATGTGCTGAACTGAGCCCCGTTGGGACGAGAGGTGGGGTGGGGCAGGTGCCAGCAGAACTCACCCCCCCATCTTGCTCCATCACTGCCATCAGCTAAGGGTGAACTGGGGGGTGGCCAAGTTGTCTCATGTGGATGTTGTCCTGCTCTTCTCCACGAAAGGCAAGAGCCCACAAGCAGTCCCTGGGAATGCTGTCCCATTCTGAGGCCTCTCTCCTGTGCCGCAAGCTGTAGAGCCAGACCCAGACCCTCTCCATGGGGAATATGGCTTTGAGCAAAGCCCCAGGCATAATGACTCTGAAAGCCACAGGGTAGCTCTGATTGCAGAAAAATAGAAAAGAGACGATGGGGAGTTCCTGCCCCTCCTTATCCTTGGCAGCTGCCCCTTTCTGAGGATGCAGTCCTGGTCAGGCTGTTGGGAGACCCTGGTAGCTGCGCTTGGCAGAGCAAGGGAGGGCTTGTCTCTGCAGAACCCCAGGCTACTGTGGGGCGATGCACAGCCAAAGGGGCAATGACCACCCACCCAGGGCAGGGAGCCAGCAGTACAAGCCCCACACACTGGCTGCCAGGCTCTAGAGAGCAAAACCCCTGGTAATCCTGCTTCTGTGCCCCTCACAAGGCTCCTGCTACCTCACGGCAATGGCTCCTCCTTCGCGTCTTCACTGTCACTGTGATTGGCCCCACTTCACAGGTCAGGGCACTCCACAGATGTTCTTGAAATCCTCTGAGACTAAGAGCATTAGGTGTTTTACACATCATAAACCATGCTGGGACATACAGGTACAAACGCTTGTCGGTGTTCAATGGAGACTGCACACTTTGAACAAGAGCCTGTTGGGCACCAGGCTAAAGCTCACATCTACACACACCTTTGAGACGTAACCGTGCTCAGCATCTGGGGTTTCTGGGCCATGCATAGCAAATGAGAGCCACAGGCTGTGTCCAACAGCACCAGCAGGGAGATGCTGGAGTTGGATCCAGGTCTGGTTCATCTCTCCCCTGTTTGAGGGAATGAGCACCAGTCCTTTTCCTACATCAGCAGCTCCCTCTCTCATTCCTGTGCAGGGACCTCTGCCTTCATGTGCTTTGCAGGTCAGCTGTGCTGAGGCTAAGGCAGTGAGGAGAAGACTCTGACAAGTGGATGGGATTGGGCCTCCGGTGTGGAAGTATCAGCACTTTCACTGTCCTTGTAGGGGTTTGTTAGAGTGGATTTGCAGGTCCTGGCAGAAAGGCTACCGTCTTGTAGCCCAGGAACTATTTTTAAGGCTGGCTGGAGCTGGAGGGTGAGAGCTGGACATCAGGGTTGTTCCTGATGGAGGTCTAAGAAGGATGGGCCTATGTGCATGTGGCAGCAGGCCACATGGTCTTTGAGACTGCTCTTTCTTGGGTGCTCTTGGGATAAACCCCCCAACACTGGTGAGATTCTGTGCTGCTGGGCAGGTCTAAACTTCGCCAGCCTATCAACTCAAAACTCTGGACAGACAATGGACACATCGTTCTTTGGACCAGATTTGATTTTGCAGCTTGCTTGCTTTATGTCAGGCCTCCAGCATGCACCGGTGTGTTCTCCCCTGGTGCCCCAGAAGAACATGGCAGGCGGCTGCTGCTACAAACTGCACGCACCTCATAAGCAGCAGACAGCTTGACCCCACCAATCCTGCCTACTGGGCTGGGGGGTCACTGGGAGCAAACACTTCCTTGCTTCAACACATCCTGCAGCACGAGCATAGTTACTGGTTACATGAAAGTCATAAAGCCAAGAGGCTTCCTGTGAGCATATGGGCAAGTGCCAGACTCCTCCCAAGACGACATCATAAATCCTTTTGTGCACATAAGAATATCCACTGAGTTTTGCAGGCCTTTTTCGTGTTGAAGGTATTCACACATCCTCCTGGAGAGCTCTTGGCATGTTGGCATCCAACCAGAAGCAGAAACGCTACAAGTTACTGCAATGGTCACCTGTACAGGCTGAGCCGCGAGTGACCTGTCACGCCATGCTGGTGGGTGACCCTGGGACAAAGATGTAGTCACATGGAAACATTTTCAAACAGCAACTGGATCCATGACAATCCAGGTCAGGGTGGATGAGGGTCATCACGGGCAACTCGGAATGCTCTGACCTGTGGTGAAGACAGCATTGCACACACAGAGTGCCTAGGATGGGGGGAAACAGTGGGGGGAAAAAACAGCCCTGTATGGGGCTAAGGCTCTGCACCATCTTGGTTTCCTTTAGCCCACGAGTGCTGCAGCTTGGAGCTGGGAGCAGAGCAGGGAATGCACTGAAGGAGAGGATGGCGGAGGGGACTGAGCAGCAGCGAAGCCCTGCCTGCAATATGGAAGATACATTGTGCGCATGGAGAGACTGCTCCTACCTAGCTGCACACTGCCTGTGTCTACATGTGGGCGGTGGGTGCAAAGGACAACAGGCAGGTTCCCACCCTGGCTGAACACATGGCTGGCAGCTGCACTGCTCTGGTGGCTGGTGGGGACGGGAGTTGGGTGGGCACAGCAACTGCCAAAGAGAAAAACATTGTCTGGGGAGAGGGGGAAAAGCTGCTGGGCATCCAACCCAGTTGCAACCGAGGCATCATCCCAGTGCTAAGCCTATGCTTAGGTGCCCTGGGTGTCCCACTCTGGGCTGCAGGCAGCAGGGTCCTTGTTTTGGAAGAGGGAGAATCTGTTTGTGGAAACACAGGGGCAGTAGGATAAGTGGCCAACTCAGTCCCCAACCTGGTGCTGTCTACTCCTTGCAGTAGGTCTTGGGACCTCCTCATCGTAGCTGTTGTGTCTCCTCACCCCAGTCCGAGGCAGCTCCTGCAGGGTATGGTATTGTGGGTAGGAGTGTGGGCCCAGACTGGGACAGGGGTGCTGCTTTGAGACTGTACCATAACCCCGTGCTGCCTGAAGGGTTGAAGGAGGGTAAATGGGTTCCCAGATACAGTTTTTTCTACCTCAGGAATACGCTCGTGAAATCATCTGCTTTTTTTTAACTCTTCCTTCTGACCTGCACTTGGAGCTCAATAAACCAAGTTGCTACCTGCAATCTCAGCTTGTGCATGGCCATCCCTGCTTGCAGAGCAGCGGTGTCTCTACATGTGGCTGCGTGGACAACCCAATTCCCGGAGTAGCAGCCAGTGCTCTGCAGTGAGCCACAGGGCTGCCAGCATGTCAGCTGGACCGGGTGGCTTTGCCCTGGTCCTTGGCTCTTGGGAACCAGCAGGTTCATAACTTCAAGCCCAGGCTTCACCAGAAAATGTGTCTCTTCCTCATAAAGCTGTGGATGGGTTGGAGGCTCACTGCAGAAGTGTTGCCTCAGTAACAGGAGCAGATGAGAGTGAGCAGAAGCTGCTGTGTGCCATGGGCTGCAGTATCTGGAGTGCCCAAGGGCACCCCATCTGCTGCCCATGGCTAGGGACACAGCTGCCCTTTTGGGAATGGCTGCTGTGCTGCAGCAGGGGAAGGCCTCAGCATCGCTGAGACCCCACAAAAGCCACCCCACCCTTACAAGCACACTCCTTCCTAGGGCTGTTTATTGTTTGTACCTAAGACTGATCCACCAGCCGAAACAAGCCAGCTCCCACCATGCTCTGCCCACAGTGGTGTCTGGGACATCAACACACCCGGTGCCCATGGGCGCATGGAGACCGCGGTGCCCAGTGCTCGTGTCAGACCTCAGCAGCCTGCAGGCACCAGGGCTGTCCAGGAGCAAGCCCAGGGCTGCCCCTTCTGTGCTGAGGGGCAAGGGCACCACAGAGCTCTCGCAGCCGGCGCCGTGTACCGCAGTGGGGTTAACAAAACTTCCAGGCACCAGGAACCCCAGGAGATGGCCAAAGCAAGGGAGCATCCTGCCCACCCCTTCACCATGTCTGCACTGAGGGGCTGCAAGCAGTGTGTGGCAGGACAGCGCTGCCCATCTGTTCAGGAGACCCCATGTCACTGCTAACACCATGTGGGACGCATTGGTGACAGTGCCAGGGTAGGTCCCCTCTCGCTGCAGGGCTCGCTCTGTGCCAGGAGCCCCATGGTGCTCTCACCCCAGCTCCTGGCTCCAGACAGGACCCTGCAGAGGTGGAGGGCAGGACGGTGCCAGGAAGTGCCGGGTGGTGTTAGGGCTGTTTCTGAGCGATGATGTCCCGGATGCAGGTGTACAGGAACATGTACTGGTCCTGCAAGAGAGAAAGGGGGTCTGGAGTCAGGTTTCTGACAGAGACCTCCTGGTTGCAGGACTAACCCTGCAATTTGCCTTAAAAGGTCCTAATTAACTAACAGCGTCTGATGGCAGAGCAGGATTTTCTGTCCCAAGTGGTCCATGTTTTTCCTGTCACCAGAGTTGCCCAGAAAGGAAGAATCAGGCCTGGAGCTGTAGTTACACCATGTCTGTAATGTTACTCCTGCTTCATCATTCCCGTGATGGGGATGAGCGGAACATCCCCATATGAGATGGGGATGAACAATGTCATCTGACTTCCTCAAAGTGCCCCGGTGGCTTTTGGATGTGCCATGGTGTTTGCATCCAAAACGAGACCGAAGAGCAACTCCAGTGATGCTGCAGGGCAGCGAGTGGGGAGAACTCTGCCCTGCTGGAGTGCACAGGGTCTGACAGTGACCTTAGGCCAGGAGGGAAGACCTCTGGAGCAGGAATTTCCCTTGGTGGCAGTGTCAGTGTACCTGAATCAAGTGCTGACAGTGGATCAGGGTAGATCTCTGCAAGCTCTCAGAGGTAGACAAAGAGATCTGGGTGGTTTTAGTCCAGTTGCATCCTTTCTCTATTTTTAAGATCACCAAAATGATCCATCAGTACCAAATGTGGGTCCAGAGGTCTCAAGCCCACTGTACGTTTGATATGAGGTTCTGCTCAAATGCCAGGCTGCTCCAAAATGATGCTAGCCTACAAAACACCCAGGACTGACTACCACCATGGCAGGGCTCCGAGAAAGGCAAGATGTGGGAAAGGTAAATGAGATTGTGCTCAATGCACAAAGCTGGAGGGCAGGGCCAGCCTGCAAATGATGTGGGTCGAAATCACATGGTGGCCAGGAAGGGGGGATTAGGGACTCGACAGAGGGGCCCCCAAACAGCTCACTAATGCGCTGGCTAAGCTGCAAGTCACGAGGAGCCTCCTCCCCTGCCGGTGGTGGGTTTAGCCCCACTGAAGGGCCGGGAAAGCCACAGATCACACAATGGCTGCGGTTCCAGGTCACCAGAGCATGTTTTCAATGAGCCCAGCCTGATTGTGAAATCTGGAGCGACAGCCCAGGATTGACTTCAGACCAGGCACACTCAATGCTGGGCCAAACGCAAGAGCACATCCCCAGAGACACGCGCCATGCTGGAGCTGGGGGTGCTTAAATACCCGGCAGTTATCCATGGACAATCCCTCAAAGGTTCATCTTCCCCCTTGTTTGGCTACTAACCCCCCCAAAAAATCAGCTGATGCCCTCAGCATGACAGCAGCATGCCCCCGCCAGAGATAAAGGGGTCCTGGCAAGCCCCCACAGTGATGGAGGAGGCTGGCAGCCACATGGCAGCAGCGTGGGGCTGGAGGGCAGCCCTGCCTGTCCTTCGCTGGCCATGCTGGGATCAGAGCGACCACTGCTCACAGCAAGGTGGGGAGGCAGCTGCCTCTGCTGCCCCCCCCTCAGTGGGGCAGCAGCTTTTGATCGGTGCTTGCTGTGCCTTTATGGGCACATTGTGTCTCTGCTCGGCAAGACCGCTGCTGAAATACAAAGGAGCTCTGAAGCAGGGGCAGCGGACGCCTTGCCCTCCTCCGGCTCCCACCATGCGCATGGTTCACATTAATTAAGAATGCGATTAGCTGCTTGCAGGCGGCTCTGCAGCTGGGAAGCCCCAGAGAGATCTGCCCCAATTCTGCTGTCCCCTGTGGGGAGAGTTTCCAGGGATGCTGCATCAGCTCGTTCAGCATTTGCAGCAAATGAAAGCGCTGTCCAGAGGGCATCTGTGCCGCCAGCACCAGTCAGGAGTGGCACGCTGGAGGCCTGTGAGGCTGGGCTGGCACCGCACGGGCAGGGCATGGCTGCAGCACCATCAGACAGTACCACAGAGCCCATGCGGCTGCAGGGCAGCTGCAAATGTGGCAGCGTGTCCCAGTGACTCGGCCCCAGCTCTGGCAGCAGGCAGGGGCTGGGAGCAGGCTCTGGGTATGGGGGATGCGGCAGGGAAAGGCCCCGGACAAGGGGAGACCCAGCAGATTCTGGGTGCCCAGGCTGACAGCCATGTCCAGAGGCCAGGTTTATCATGTAGGATGAAACCAGTGCTTCATGCTTTCCGGGGCAGAATGCCTTGCATTTATCGTGAGCTCACATGCAATTTAACCTATTTTAACTCCAGAACTGAGGAGGTGGAAAGCCCTTCCCTGGGAAAAGACACTGCCCTTAGCCCTCAGTGGCTGGCAGAGGAAGCATGGAATAAATCCCTGCATAGGCTGGACAGGCTCCCAGGTGGCAGGCAGCACCCAGGGAGTGGGCAGCATGCTGCCAGCTCCAGGCAGCTCAGCATGAATGTTCCTGTTCTGCCCAGCTCACCACCCTTCCTCCTTCCCACCTACCAGCGTCGGGGTCATGAGACAGCAGCTTCTCGTCAGCTGGAGGGTCACCCCGTAGACATCCACGATTCTCTCGGCTTTCATCTGGTGCAACAGGCAATCCAGGGAGATCAGTGTCCCCATTTGGCTCACGCCACTGCTGCAAGGGACAAGGGAAGGTCATTGATGCCAGGCCAGGCTGAGCTGAACCTCTTTGGAAGTGGGCACCAGCCCAAGTCGTCAGAAGCCCCATGAGAAAACATGCTGCAACTGAGTATGGTGGGGATAGGGGGGTGTGAGCACTGGTCTAGGTGGCAGGGAGGCCTGTGCTGACCAGGGGCATGGGACCCCAAAGTGTCCGTTGAAAGAGCCTGGAGACCCAGCCTACCCTGCCCTGCCGAGCTGTGCATCCCTCACCCAAGCCAGCTCTGCCGATGTGCCGGCTGTGTCGGCTCCTGTGGGACTGTGAGCTCTCCTTGGCTGCAAGCAGATGAGGATGTCAAGGGCTGCTCCCAGGATCCTAGCAGTCAGCCCAGGGATGGCCCAGGCACGTCAGCCCAGGAATGCCTGCTCCATCCACGCTTGCCTCTGGCCCAGCCCTGTTTGCCCTCCTTTCTCCCATGCACTTGGCAGAGCACTGCTTCATCTGACCTCCCAAGCTCAGAGCTTCCTTGGCTCCCATGGACCTACTCTCAACATGCCCCAAAACCTTGGCGTCCTTGGTAGAGGGTGCAGGCTTGCTGGTGGCCATGCCAAGGCACTGTGCTGCCCATGGATGGAGCAGTAACGTGATGTACCTGCAGTGCAGCAGGAGAGGACCGGCTCTTTTTCGGTGGGGTATGCACCGTCTGACAGCAGTGAGGAGCTCCACCAGGCTCTGGACATCTGGCTGTTTTTTGCTGCTCCAGAACGTGTATAGGAACCGTTGTACCTGCCTCTCCTTTGCTTTCTTCTCCTGGTGAGACACAAAGAGTTGACATGGCTGTTGGGGATGGATGGGTGAATTCGGATGCAGAGGGGTCCCAGCTCTCCAATCCTTAGGATGTCAGATGCTTTCCCGAGCTAACTGCTAGCTTCTGTAAAGCTGTCCAGGCAGCCTCTGCTGGGGCATTGCCCATCACCCGCGCAGTGGGTATGGTGCCTCTGGCAACCTGCTCTCCTTCCCCATGGCACCCTGACCTGTCCCTTGAGAGGGAGACTGAGAACTGTGTGGGCCTTTTCAAAGAGGGTCAGAAAGACCTATCAGCAAGGGGCAGGGGAAGCCTCCAAGCCTCTCCCATGCATCTCCCATGTCCACTGAGCAGATGCTCTTCTGGATGTTGCAATCTAGATTCCCTCCTGCATTTGTGGACTGCTGGCACTCTGCTCTTGCAGCTCAGACAAGTCTCCACAGACCTTTCAGCTCTTGCCCCTACAGACCTGTTTGCTAGAAGTGAAGAACATCCCAGGCAGTGGGAGCCAGGCCAGCCCCATCAACACATACATGTTTTATTTTGAGCTGGATACACCTCCATCCAGAGACAAGCTTCTCCGTGCCATACTGGATGGTCAGCATCTTTGTGCAGAGACAGTCTCCTTCCAGGGGCCAGCATGCCTCACTTGGGACCTGTGTACAACAGCAAGTTTGGCTTCATGTTGACAGTTGCCGTATTTCAGATCAGTCACCATCACAGGGGTCTGTGATGGGGTTGGACCAAAAGCACCCCCAATGTCAGTCACCTCCAATCACTCCATGTCAGTTCATCCCCTAGCTAAACCCTGGGGGAGTTTTTGGAAACAACAGCAGATTGCAGCCAGCTTCCCTGTTAACACAGAGCTTGCTTGGCAGTGGGAATCTGCTCAGCAAACGCTCTCCACCTCAGATGGACAGAGGCTGGAGCTGCTGTCCTTGGGTGCCTTGGAGATGCAGCTTGAAGAGTACCAGCTGAGTCCACAGCCATGGACCGCATGGTGGGCAGACAGAACCTGTCTCCCATGACAAGCAGTGGGAGCACTTTGACACAGGAAAGGTTCAGCTTTAGCCAAGCTGGATCTGCACCCAGGCTTCAGGAGGCAGTGACGAGAGTTCAAGTTTCAGAGCTATGCTAGCTTCCAGCTCTGTTAAACAGATCCCTGCTCTGCCATGGCGCAGGCAGGCACGGCGCCTTACCTCCCCCTTCTCCTGCCATGGGAGAAGAGTTAGGATGGTATGAACATCCTGTTCCCACACCAGGGTCCAGAAGTCCTCCATGGTCAACTTGTCAGGCCCCTGGACAGCCAGATACTCCCTGCTGGAGCTGCAGCCCTGGGCGGGGAACGAGAATGTCACTCTCCTGCTGGAGAGGGTGGCACAGGTACCCCCTCAGCCCAGGTGGCTGCAGGAGAGGCCAGGAAAAGAATGGAAGCTCAGCAGGTCAGGAGGCAAAGAGAGAGGAGAAAGCACTGAGGGAGGGAAGTGGGGACAGCCCAAACTGGGCAGGGCCCCAGGAGTGAGGCAAGACACATCCTCAGTCCCCACAGTCCCCTCTTGTCCACACAGAGTCACAGCAGCAGTGACTGGTGGAGCAGTGCAGGATCCAGGCAGCAGGGACTGGGTGAGGATGGGAAACAGCCGTGGCAGGACCCAGGCATGGGGGTGGGCATTGCTGCTGGGGGTACGACTCACCGGGATACGCCACACCTGCAGGAGACCTGAGAAAGGGCCCTGTTCCAGCAGGGAAAACTTCACTCTGGAGCGATCGTCTGCAAAATACATGGGAGGTGGAGGGAGCCAGGGCAGCCTTGCACTCACACAGCTCCTGCAGACTGACTGCCAGACTCTGCACAGCCGCACAAATCCAATGCCCGATTCACCATTTCTCTGCAAAGGTCCTCCCCTCTGCAGTGCTCTTGTCCAGCTCATGGACATTGGTCCCCAAAAGACAGCCCTGGGGCTTGTTCTGGAGATGCTGGAGGGGAATCCTTTTCTGTGGGTGGGAAGGGACCTTCACAGGTCTCTATCCTAACGTCCTTCTCAAAGCAGATACGTGTAGTGCAGGTTGCTCAGTGTCTTGTCCAATGGAGATCTGCATATCTCCAAGGATGGAGAACCTGCACATGCTCTGGGCCCCTGTTCCAGTGTTTGGCCACCTTCGTGGGAATTCTTTTTTCCTTATACTGAGTTGGATTACCCTTCCAAATCATCCCCATTGCCTCTTGTCCTTCCATGGTGCACCTCTGAGAAGACTCTACATTTTCTCTGTGCCCTCCCCGCAGGTAGCTGAAGATAGCAATAAGCTCTCCCCTTTGCCTTCTCTCCTCCAGGCTGAACAAACCCACCTATCTCAGTCCCATACATCATGTGCTCCACCCCCAGAACACCTTGGTAGCTTTCTGGTGGACTCACTGCAGTGTGTCAAGATATTTTCTTGTACTGTGGAGCACCGGCCCTGGTCCAGCCCAGCTCCACACAGGTAGAGGAAGGAAGAGGATGCAAGGTGTCACAGCACTTACATGGAAGGATGCTGGAAGAGGGCCGTGTCTGCTGGTTGCCTGAAGATGGTGTTGCAGAGCTGGCTTCTTCCTTGACAACCTCTAGGAGGGTCTGCCAGAGTGAAAGAGAGTGGAGGAAGGGTCAGGAGGAGCAGGAGGAACTGGGGACTCCCGAGGATGCCTGGCCTCAGCAGAGGGGTAGTTATAGCTGCACATGCAGAAGCCTTAGCAGGGGTGTTATGTGACAACCTCTGGGGTAGGCTACCAGGTCTGCTCTGCGCCGTCAGGAGATGGCTGCATTTCTCTGTAGGAGAATGGTGTTCAGGTAGGTCCCTACCCTGCATGGGGTCTGGGAAGGAGGGGGTCATGGGCAGACCCTGATCAGTGCAGGATGTATGAGGGAGCTATGTGCCTGGGGATGCAATGCCATGGAGAGGGGACACTGCCAGGACAGCCAGGCATGTGGAAACTGGGGCATGGGACCCACTCAGAAGGCACTTCTTGCGTGTCCCCCAGCCTGACCAGGTGCTATCGCTCCCCAGGTCCCTCCAGTGCATATGGCCATGGCAGCGCTCCCTGCACCCTGCCCAGGACAGCTCTCACCTCGTACTCCCTCAGGAAGCCCACATGGGACTTTGCTGTCTTCTGGGCATAGTGCTGAGCAAAGTTTTTCAGCGGGATGGGGCAGGACCTGGGGAGAGAAACTGGGGGTAAGGGTGAGGTTTAGCAACCTCAGCAGCATCCAGGCTGTCTGCAGTAGGTGGACAGGCACCTTCACTGCTCAAATGCCAGGGCCCTTGCCGGTCCTCAGCCCAGCTCTGGTCTGTGCCAACCTGCTCTCCCCTAGACAAAGGCAGGTCTCAGGTGTGGCACAGCCCAGGGCCCATTCCCAAGATGCAGCAAGGACAAGGGCATCCTGTTCTGAATGAGGGAGGAGAGAATTTGACTATAGACATATGTGACCTCCAGATGTAGCCTCAGAGAGAACGAGGTAGGTGGGTAAAGCCATGCCCAGCCTGACCCTGCTCCCTCCTCTTGGCCTCCATTAGAAGGGACATCCCAAGGCCACCCAGCTGCCATAAGTCCCTCCAGCTTGAACCCATCCCTGTGGGTTGGGAACCCAGGGGCTGGTCGAAATGCCTTCCCCAGGACAGCTCTGCAGCTCTTTGGCATTGGCGTAGCCCAGGAGACTGGCACTGGAGGAAAGGAGGATGTGGTCCCCCAAGCCCTCCCAGTGTGACCAGTGACTCACACCTAGTTGTGGGCTGGGCTCCCCATGCTGCAAGGAACAACCAGCCCTGGGCTGACCCCCCTTAAAACACCGGGTGGGACGGCTGGCTGGACTTCCCTGTCCTTCTGTCCTGGAGCCCAGGCTCAAGCTGGGGTCAGGATCCCAGCTTGCTGCCTGAAGGGGCTGTGGATCAGGATGGGTAGAGTGGCAGGCAAAATGCAGGAGGCCTTTACCTCTCTGTCCTTGATAAACCCAGGAGAGGTTCCTCCAAGATCTTTTCCAGGATACAGCTGTGCAGAAAAATATACTGGGACTGGAAGGCAAAGGCAGACAGCAATGTAGAGCATTGCACCCTGCAGACAGCATGAAAGGGTGGGTATGGCACTGCCTAGTGGGCAGAGGGTGTCCTACATTCATGCCCCAAAAGCCCTACATTCATGCCCAAAAGGCCCTGGCTACTTCAATCTCAGAGCCCTTGGATCCCTCCACTGGGTCTGTCCGTCTGTCCTGAAGGGTAGTAATGACACCTTGTCCCAACCCTGAGTACTGGAAATATTAGATCGGCTGTGGCCATCACAGGCCAACAATATGGTGTGGGTTAAGAATTGCCTGCAAAGGGCCTGATCCTGCTCCTAGGTGCTCTGGGGTCTTTCTGAGCCTCCTGGGAGGGCTCTGAAACTCTGCATGTTGCTGCTGTGAGTCTGGCAGGGCATGAAGCTGCTGGAGACCCCCAGAGCTAAGCAATTTCCACTGCAGCTGGGCTGCTGCTTTAAGCGGCACTGTGACACAGTGTCAGGTTGAGGACCAGCCTAGGGGTGCTGGGGCTGGCTGGCCAGCTCATCTGTCTGCCAGCCTAGCTAGCTTTTATGCCATGGAGCAAGGGGCCTGGGGGAAAAGGTAGCAGAGGTCTTACCAGCGTCTGAATCATCAGGTAGCGGTTCATCCGCAAGGCGTAAACAGCACCAAACGTGTCCACCACCTTCTCCTGCTTCATCTGCTGCAGCAGCTGGTCCAGGGCAATGAAGGTGCCAGTGCGGCCCACCCCGGCACTGAGACCACAGACAGCAAGGGTTAAACATCGCCTGACCCCACAGCCGATGGGGTCCCCTCCCACTGCTAGGCATGGCTCCCAGATGCTGCACCCTGGGGCACTGGTCCCAGCACAGCATGGGGTTGAGGAGCCATTCACACTGCCCTGGGCTGGTGCTGACCACGTCCAGCTGCCCCGTCCCCTGGGACTGGGGGGCAGCCTGCAAGCAGACCTGTAAACCCCAACACCCAAGCAGGACACTCTCTACAGACCAGCTGCATCTCCTGGGCACTGCTTTCACTCCCAGTTTGTGCACAAATAGGACCCTTGTGCCCCATGCTCTCTCCCATCGTCCCCTCCTGCCATCCCCTGGAGCAGAGCCTCGCCTGCAGTGCACGAGGGTCGGCCCCGCGTCCTTGGTGCTCTGGATGTGCTCCCGGACCAGCTCTCTGAAGGTCATAATGGAAGTCGTGGACTCTGGGATCCCATGGTCGGGCCACGCCGTGTAGTGCAGGTGGGACACGTGCCGCTCTGCCTGAAGACCCTCCTGCCAGGGGGGATGTTGGTGATCAGCGTGTAGCCCACTGGGACAGGGGCATGCATGCATGCCGCAGCCCTGGGAGCACCCGGGGTCTTGGGGACACCCGGCTCAGCTGCAGGGAACAGCCAACGCCAGGTCTGCTGCACTGCCTGGTGACTCCTGCTCCCCTGTCCTCCCCCATGGTCCCCTGCCATGGTGAGGCACATGGAGCTGGCAAGGAGGAGACCTGCCTTTGACTGCCAGGGAACATGCCCTTGAAGCTGCAGGCTGTGTCCCAGTGCAGGGACGTGGAAAAGAGAGAGCTAGGGTGGACAGCAGAGGTGATACACGTTGACAGTGGCAGACTGCTCCAGAGGGGATTGGGTCTTTGAACCCTGCTAATGGCAGGGAAAGGAAATTATGCCACCACCACCGAGGAGAAACACCACTGCATCCCATGCAAACCCCCAGCCCTTGACAGGTCCCTGAGTCCGTCCTCTTGGGTCCTTACTCACATGCCACAGTTTGAACTCGCGCATGGTCCACTCCTCGGAGCTGCTCTGCGTCAGCAGGTGGACCTGGACCTGCCCGTAGGAGACTGGGGCAGATTCGGATGGCCAGTAATGATCACAGAGGACCTAGAGCACAGGCAAGATGGGGTCCCAGTGAGGCCAGTGAGGGCCCAGGTCCCACTGGGTGACCTCCCAGCTCCCTGGGAGCGTCTGGAGAGCAGCAGCTGTGCAGGGAGCCAGGGTAGGTCTTGGGAAGCAGGCAGGGGTACTTCCCCTTCCCCCCAGGAGCTTTGCATGGCACTGCCCCACCTCCCCTTTGTTTGGATCTCAGCCTCCTCCAGAGAAAAGGACCTGTGTGGGTCTCATCATCCCTGGAGACTAGAGGAACAGCCCATGTGAAGTGTCTCATCCAGAGGCAAGTGGTAATTTCAGATGCTGCAGAAATATCTGAGGGTGATGGGCATGGTTCCAGCTAAGCTCCACTTCTGCCCCTTCCCACCCCAAGCTAATGCTGAGCTGCACACATCAGCCTCTGTTCCCCCCAGAACTGCCTGTCAGGGAAGCTGTGTGGCCCGTGCTTACCCTGGAGCCACATCTGAGCAGGGGTTGGTGGAGGGCACAAACTCAGCCTTGGGCTCAGCCCACACAACCAGGTCTGGGCTTGGCTGGGGCTGGCACGTGGAAGCCTGGTGGTGCCAACCTACCCGCCCGTTCTCCATGCACACTGTCAGCATGATGATGTTGCAGACATTCTGCTCCCACACCAGCCTCCAGAAGTCCTCTATCGTCTTCTTCAGGGGCCCCTGGGTGGCAATGAACTCCTGCTGGGATGTATAGCCCTGAGCAAGAGGCAGATAGGAGGAGTTGGCAAGTTGCTGAGGCAGGTGGATCCTGCCCTGGGGCAGAGTCAGTGCCTGGTCTGCTTTTGCAGTAGAGAGAGAAATGCCCGTTGCCCTTAGCCCAGGCGCGCACGGTTCCCAGGCAGCTGATCTTAGAAGCAGCTGATTTCACAGGAAGCATGTGCTGCCCAACATGTGCTCTCTACATATTTGGAATTAAGATGTGATCCCCGCCGTTTCCCTCCAAGCAGTTCCTCATTCAGCCTACCCAGGGTCTTTCTTGTGCTCCCTGGTCATTGCTGAAGGCAGGGCGAGCATGCAAGGTCTCAGGCTGCTTCTTTGCCTTTGCCCCTTTGACACACCCATGCCCCGCGGATCCACACACCCGTGCATGCATGCTGTGTGCCCTGCCTGTTACCTGGGAAAATCTCCCGGATGGGGGATGTGGGAACAGCTCCGGGGTTGTTCAAATGCAGCTGCACAGACCAGAAGGAGAAAGAGCAGACAGACAGATGGGGCAGTAAGCTGGGAGAGGATGGGAAGAGGATAGTCCTCAAGAAGAAAGCAGAAAGCCTTGCCAGTCTCCTCACACTCACACCTCTGCATTCACAGCACTTGCCATCTGACGATCTCCATCAACCCCTGCTAAAGGGCAACTATGCATCTCTGCCTGACCTCCAACTTTTTGCCAGTCTGTGCCAGCTGTGGCTTCAGTGGCAGCTCTTGCCCACCAGCCCTCACAACCTCAATCCAGACAGAGTTTCCCTGATGGTGCCCCATGGCCATGTCTCTGTGGGGAAGGCAAGTGGGATCTCACAGGCATGAAGTTGGCATTGATGTAGTCTGAGTGTGGATCCTCCCCCAGTTGGCTCAGCTTGACCCGAGAGTGATCATCTGAAAGAGACCATACACACGTGACCCTCCAAGGCAGCCCTTCACCAAGACATGGCCATCTCCTCTTCACCTGGGTAACACATTGTGAGAAGCCCCAGCAGCTCTGCTAGCTCCATGTACACAGTCAGCAGTGAGGCTCCGTGCTCAGCCAGGCACGTTCTCCCTGGAGAGGTGAGCATTGCCTGCCAGCTGGCTTAGCAGGGGGGTAAGAAAGCAAAGCTGGTATCATAAGGCTCATCGGAAAAGCCATGGGACATTCATGTTTCCCCTTTGGTCTCTAGCTGGGACCCATCCCTGAGCTGGGCTCACCCAGCACCTGCCCAGCAGCCTCCTGGAGGAGCTGGGGAGGGTGGTGGCTCAGCCCTGGCTCAACCCTTAAGCCAAGCCCCTTGCAAGACTCCTTCTCCCAGGAGAGGAGCCAGGCACTGTGAACCCTGCAAGCGATGCAAAGTGAGCTCATCCCTGTGCGTTGCAGCGTGAACTCCCACCCCAGATGCTGGGGGGAGGAGGGAGGAGACAGCACTTACAGGGCAGCACGTGGGGATATCTGTTCTTGGAGACGTTGGCTGGTAGTTCGGCCTCCACCTTCGGCTGCTCCTTCCCAACTTCCTTCAGCTCCTGTAGGACAAGGGAGAGGATAAGCACAAGTGTCTCTCTGGAGAGCTCCTGGCCAACCCAGTTCCCTGCTTATGGCCAACGGCTGTGTGGTGGTTCAAGAGGGTCACCTATGCACAGGGAACGTCTCGACTCCCTCAGGATAGCCTGTGTACTCTGAGCCATAGGTGGCTTTTCCCAGTGCCTTTTCAAACAGCACTGTTTGTATTTAAAAGAAAACAAGCCCAAGAACAAGTATGGGGGAAAAAAACCTTGTCAGAAATCAGAAATCCAGTAGACCAAAGAAACTCATGAGTGTTTTGTGCTGAGAAAACAGAAGCATCTTGTGCTGCTTCTGCCTCTGTCCTCACTCAGAAGGCCAGAGAAGGGTGATGTGAGGAGGGCTTGAAATCACTGGTGGGACTTTCAAAAGTGCTGGCAGCAGAACAATTCAGAGACTGCAGATGTTGGCAGTGGGAGCCAGTGAAGTTAGCCAGGCGAATTTCACAGCCTGACCCTATAGCTCTGAGAGTGCTCCTCAACCTTCCTTTTGTCTGCATGCTCTTTTCTAACACTGTCAAGGTGGATCTCATTGCAACACCACTCAGCATCTTTGCCTCCAGTCCAGGCCTGGGGCCCTTAGCTTTGTCCACCAGCAGCTATGGACAGTGCTAGTTCACCTCATGCCACAGGCAACACATGTTTCTATCAGAACTTGAACAAAACAGGTTTTGAGCAAAGGAACTGCCTGATCGTTTGGTCCATCCAGTCTTTAGCCTCCAAGATTGCCTAGTAGAGTGGTTGGATTGCTAGAGAGATGGGTCCCTGGAGATGAGGAGTCCATAGAGGCCACCCAACAGCTGGGGCATGAGCTATCTAGAGGGGAAATTAAGTCTCATCTCTAGCAGGAGTCTCATCTCACCTCAAACTCCTGGAAAAAAGCATGGTTAGCACTTGCTGTCTTCATCTCATAGTACTGCTTGAAGTTCTGTATGGGAATTGGCCGATGGACGTTTCTGCATGAAATGAAGTCCAGAGGAAAACTTGCCTTAGATATTGGGAGGTCTGGCAGGCCAGTCAGGTGGCCAATGAGACAGCCCAGCCTTGAGACCTGCAATACCTGAATGCACACACACAAGGATGGTTTATAGCCCACGTCATTGCCCAGGGAAGTGGGTCCAACAGAGCATTGTTTAAATATTGGGAGGGATTTCAGGATGATGACATTCTCCTACTGCAGAAGCCTTGCAGAGGAGGTATGGACAATGCATTTCCACTTCCATTGACTTGGAATGGAGCTGGGCAATAAATATTGAACATGGGAAAGACTAAGATTTAAAAAGTAACTGAAGGAGAGGAGACAGAGTTGGATTTTTCCTAAGTCAAAGCATGAGAAAGGAAGTAGGTGAAGGACTCTGGGACCTGCAGTAGGGACACGCATAGAGGGAAGACTCCAGCACTCACCTCAAGCTGTAGGTCACCATTTCCTGGGGCAGGCTGCTCTTCTTGGTTCTAGAATCAAAGCATGGGAGATGTTACTCTTCCCTGCAGTGCAGGGACAGATGCTGTGAGCGTATTGTGTACTGCTGGCTCACGGAATGCTTATGAGCAGACAGCTCACATCAGGCACAGTGCCTTGCACACATGTAGGGTTCTGTGGATTAATTGCACACGGACAGCTCCCCTCTCCCCTCTGCCTTTTGCTTCTGTGCTTGCCAGGCACAACTCCACTAGCGGGTGTCCTAGTTTGCCTAAATCTCATTTTATACCCTCTCACTGCTCTTCCTCCTGGCCTGGCACTGAAGGTTGGGTTTCTCAGCCTGCACCCACCAGGCAAAGAGATGGCTCATCCTCACCTCTTTGCTCTGAGCTGTTTCCAGTAGACCAAAGCAAAAATAGCTGCAAGCGTCAAGAGAAATCCCACGACGATTCCAGCAATTATTGGCATTGAGAGTGGAGTTGCGTCTGCACCAGATCCAGCAGCTGGAATCAAAGACATAGAACGGCCAGAAGTAAGAGTCAGTAAATGGATGCATTTACTCTATTTATTATATTTGCCACAGCCTATGATCTCCCTCTGGCTTGCCATTGTCAGGTTGTTAATTATCTCTAACCTGCACAGCCAGGTAGGGAAGATGGCATTCTCCATCTTACCTGAGAACATGGTGAACGTCACTGCAGGGGCTACTGGGTCATATTTGGTGAAGGCAGCGATGCTGAACCTAGGGCAAAGCAGAGTCCTGCCGTCAGGGGCAATCTGAACTGAGCACAGCACCCATGCAGCCAGCCACAGGAAGACCCAAGAGAAGAGGGCAGCTGCCTGTTTTGGAATGTTGTATTAGAAGAAGCTGGTTTTCTGGTAGGGATTTAAAATGTGTGGAAATGGTCTTTTCTGCCCTTTGGACAGAAATAAGGAAAGACAACAGTAAGTAGGGAAAACCGAGTTGCGTTGAGTCACTGTCTTAGTTCATTCAACCCATTAATTGGGTTGACTTGAAAGAGCTGAGCCTGGGTGACTGACTGAAAAAACGGCACCTCAGCTGGGAGGGCAAAGCCCTGACCCATACCCTTCCCCATGCACACACAAGTGGCTGCGGCATCCTCCTCCCTGTGGAGATCTGCCCTACATCCTCCTCCTCCCAGAAGTGTGCACACCAAGCCTCACAGCTCGCTGCAGAGCTGACTTCATTCTGAGCAGGTAACCTGGAAGGGTAGGTCTTCTTGTGCCCTAAATTCAAGCTAAGGCTTTTCACAGCTTTGAGTTTTAGCAGCCAAGAGTTTGTGGAGCCCAGTGTGAGTCCCCTCTGGCAGCACCCGGGACCTGGCTGCCAGAGCAAAGACCTCTTTGGAAACTGAGCCTGCAGATGCCATGGCATGAGAGATAAGGGCTTGTGGATAAACAACTCACTAAAAGATGGGAAACAAGGGCTGGCTTTCAGAGTGGAGATGGGCTGTCAGAGGTATCTGCTTTTCACCACACTACTAATGATTAACTAGGAAAGCAGCACAGTTTACTGAGGATACATGTTGTTTGGGGCAGCCAAAATGAAATCAAGCTGTGAAGAGGTGCAAAAGGATCTTCTAGTCCTGAGTAACTGGGCAGTTAAGTACATGTTATTCAAGCACAGTAGGTGGGCTAATGACACCCTGACGGCTCTGAATTAGCTGCTACCCCGTGGGAGGTTGATGTTGGAGTGAAAGTGGCAGCTGGGAAGCATGGAGGGCAGATATACACTCTCAGACTGGCTGGACAGTATTTGGGGGGTGGAGGGGTACCCCGGTGTGTTTGTGCTGTTGTTAAACTCCCCTCGAGGCTGCTGGCAGCTACCAGAGATGGGTCAGGCAGATCTTGGTCTGAGCCAATGCATTGTAACGCGGACCCAGCTTGCACCCAGGCTGTCCCATGTCTCAGCCGTGATGGCTGGAGCAGAAGGCCAGATCTGAGGCTGCTAGGGTTAAGCAGTAAGGCTTGCGCTGCCATGCCTGAGGGTGAGTCGGGCAGGAGCCTTAGCAATAAAGAATAGATGGGCTTGATGGGCAATCAATCTCAAACCTTCTGAATCGATTGGAGACTCTCCCGTGCCAGCCCAGGGATCACAACACCTGTGGTGGGCATGGGATGGAAATGCATCATCATGTAATTCTCCTGCCAGGCATGATAATACAGTACCTAGGGAGAGCCCGAAGAGCTGTTTGCTCTTAATGATCCTGCTCTGGGTGGGATTTCCAAGGGAATGGCTCTCTGGAAACTCCCTCTTTTTTTCCCCCCCGAGAAGCAGCCATCTCCCACTCCCCTGACGCAGCCCAGTGTTAACACCAATCTCTGTTCTCTGCCAGTGCTGCCCCAAACAGCAGCTTGAGTTAAGAGCCCCTGTATGGCAACATGTGTAAATCTAAAATGACACCGTAAGAATCAATGTAAGTTTTTCATGTAAGTGCGGAGTTGGCACATAGCAAAAGTAGAGAGAGCAAAGCAGAAAAGAAGAAAGGAAGGAGAGCCAGCAGGTCCAAACCCGACACCAGGGACCTTGACTCCACTCACCACAAAACTTAAGGGCAGATCTGATTCTCACTTTACTCATAGGGGAAAGTGAAGCTCACTGTCACGCATACACTCTCTCAGGGTCTTTCTTTCTCTTTTCCCAACACTCTCAGCAACTTCTATCACTAGTCAGCCACCCTTGCTGTAGCTTCTTTAAACTGAAATGGGACAACCTTCCAGATTCTGGGGGATCCCTTTGTCAGAGGAATGCTTGGGGATATGGTCCCTGTTTGATGAAATTGTGAGCTGCTAAATTAACAGAGGACTGACTAAAGATATGATTCTTTGTCTGTAGTAGAAAACCTGTTTTACCATCAACTATTTTAAAGGTACCCTATAACAAAATACGTATGCTTGTACATTCATGTTCCTGGATTCTGTTTACTGTCAAATAAGACTCTGAATTTATGAATATTGTGATATGTGTGTGTGTCTCATGGGGAACTTGGACCTTAGCCTGTGCGTTTGCTACCCTCAACCTTTGAGCCCCCAATTCTGTAGGCACCACTTGAACTAATGTTTCCGAATCAGTTTCATTTTTGCACTCTCTGAGTCTGCATGTGGCTCTGAGTCACATGCAAAAGCCCTACAAATAACAGCATCCATTTTAGTTCTTACCCTGGAGGTGGACAACTGCCCAGCTCCCAAGGCAACACATACAGCCCTTGTCAGCCTCAGCTTTCACTTCTGCTCTCCTTCTCCCTGCCCACTTACACTGTCTAATATTCTCCGGTACGCCAGCCCTTGCATCCCTCAAACGCTGCTTGGTGGAGCAACCCCTGGGGTCCACTGTTGGGGGTCTGGGGAGTACGAGTGTGAGGTGACATCCAGGGAGCTGGTGGCACCTTGCAGGGACACGTGCAGTCCTTTTTCTCCTCCAGCCCCTTCCCCTCAGGAGGGATGTTGACATCTCTCACCTGTACTGTTCGTTGGCTTTCAGCTTCCCGTTGCACGTTGCCCTGGACTGGCCGCACTCCTCTGTTCCCACTGGCACTCGCCAGGTTTCGGGGGAGCTCCTGGGGCTCGGATGGAAGGGATTGGGGATTAGCACAGCCAGGTAGGAGTCCTCTGTCCCATAATAGTGGTCATACCATGTGCTGGACACGATTTCCTGGGTGGGCCTCAGCACTGAAGGGGAATGTACAAGGTGACAGTGGTAGTCCCAAAGTGATGTCCAGGGGACTTGCTGCCCTCCAGGGAGCCACTGCAGATTGGGATGTGCAGGGGCACTTACATGAATCGTTAGTGGTAGCAATAACACCATAATACTCGATCTGGCCGTTCTCCTCGCTGAACAGGTCGGATGAAATGATAACCGTGGAGCTGGCCTCCACCTGGAAGATGTCTGCTCGCAGGGGCGGAGGCAGGGCTGGAAGAGGAACCAGCAAACATAGCCTGTTAGCGTGTCCCTGCTCCCACAGACCCACCACACATTGCTCAGCCTGTCACTGGTCTGAGCATCACTGCCCAGAGCCCTGACCCACTGCAGTTCAGTGCAGGACTACATGGGGCTCACAGGCATCTGAAAGAGTCCCCGGGTCTAATTAGCAACATTGGGTGGCTTCTCCTGGGGTCTGTAGCAAGGCTGTGGGAAAGAGGGGGACTCACCCTCCACTGTTGTGTTGCAGAGCAGAGTCACAGCCTGGCTCTTCATTGTGTTCATGCCCACTGTGCTCACAACAATTCGGTACGATGAGTTTGGCCCCAGCCCCTCCAGACTGGCCTCACTTGTAGGGATGCTCATGACATACTTGGAGGTGGGAGGTCCATCAGAGAGTCTCTCTGTCACCACCTCATAAGCCTCCACATCTCCAGGAGAGCTGGTCCAGTTCAAGTAAAGGCTCCTTGATTCTGGTAGGCATTGCACATCCTCCACTGGGTTTGGCTCTGCAAAGGAGATATGGTAGGCTCTGTACTTACTGGATCACAGAAATCCAACTTCAGCCCATGCATCAGCCCAGAGCCACTATGGTCCTCTACTGCCTGTCCCTAGGTCAGTGGAAGAGGAGCAGAGCTGGACATCTGCAACCTGGGAGCCTTCTGTGCCAAGGGCCACAGGACAAGGCCAAGGGGTCAGGGCCTGAGCAGATGTCTTATAGGAGAAGCAGACCAATGGAGATCTCTTCAGAGTCTGCTTTGCTTCACAGATAGCCAGGCCACGAGGTGATGGGAAACCTCTGTGATGGAGCTAGTTTAGGGAGCTGATGGCTACCGGAGGATCACCTTGCTGGTTTTCCTTTTCTCCCACCATGAAGACTTCCCACGCTTCTGTTGACCCGCAAGGGCTGATCCAGTCTTGAGGCCACCCAGGCGTTTCTCCCCCTTCCAGCCTGCACTGCCCCCATCCCCAGGGCAGCGCATACCCACCCATCGGCACTGCCAAGGGTTTGGTGCTGCTCCAGTAGGGCCCGGCCACGCAGCTCAAGGAGACAGAGTAGTTCCTCCCTGGGATCAGCCCTTGGATGAGGTGCTGGACTTGCCCTCTGCTGAGAGCATGCCTCCAGGGCAGTGTGCTGTTCCTGGGATCCCGCAGCCACAGCTGGCAGTCGTCCTGCTGTCCAGAGACACTGCCCCAGGAGATGAGCATCGTGTTGTTTCCTTCAGCCACCGCAGAGAGATTTTTGGGAACTGAGGGGGCTACAATGAAAACCACACCAGGGGAGAGTTACTGGCATGCATGTACTCTCTTCCATCCTGTAGAGATACAAGCAGAAGATGGGTAATATGCAAGGAAATTTCAGGTGTTCAGTGATAACATTTCTGCAGCTGCTGGCTGTCACTACCAGAAATGACCTTTAAATGGCAATTGGAGGACATGCAGAGTGAGGAGCATGAGGAGATGGGTTCTTCCTCTTGTTAATTAGCAAGTTTCATTAGAGACCTGCCTGAAGGGCTCTGCACATGACTCCCAGCACTCTGCCAGGGACTGGGTGAGCATGGGAGCAGAGACCTCTGGATTCCCCAAACAAAGTGCAGGGACTGTGAGGACAAGCACATGAAAAGGCTTATTGTGCTTATCTGCAATTTCCACATTCCTTAAAAAAAAAAAAAGCCCAGCCTCCCCTTATCCCTCATGCCAGGAATTTTCTGAGTGCCTGGGAGAAAGGCAGTGGGGATGGTGGGGTGTTCCCCCCGGCTGTAAGGCCTCGTGGTCTCCCAGGCTGTGGGTGCCCTCTACCAGAGCAGCACTCTGGGATCCCTTGCTCTTGTTCAGTCACCCATGCCTGGAGGAGCCAGCCTGTGCGAACAGCGGGGCCAGGAGCTGGAGGTCTGCCTCCTGAAACAGCAACAACGGCTGCCAGACTGTCCTGTGGGCAGCAGTATTGCCCTGCTCTCCCCTCCACTGGGGGCTTGCACAGCCCGTGATCCCATTGCTACGGTGGTACCTACAGCTTCCAGGCAGCAGTCCCAGCCCCGTCCCTGCCCCTTCCCACCGCAGGTGCTGAGCCCACCTGGCTGGGGAAGGCTGAGCCTCATGCATGATGCAAGGACCTCCAGCTCTTGCCACTTACTTGTCCAGTCGCTGATGTTCCCAGCGGAGGCTACGTAGGGCCCTGCCATGGACATCACTTCCAGCAGGTATTTGTGTCCTGGAGCCAGGCCAGAAAAGGTGAATTTGCTGATGCCTTTCCCAACAGATACATTGGCTGCCACAATACCTGATCCCGAGTGATACAAGAGGAGCCTGTAACTGTCTTGTCCTTGGGGTTCAGCTCGCCAGGATGCGCTCAGCCTGTTGGGATACCCCTGGTTCGTCATGTACACGTTACGGGGTGCCAGGGGGTCTGGAGAGACAGGATAGGAGACATTGTCAGTGAAGGGTCTGAGGACATTGCCTGGGTATCTTGGCAGCGTCATCAGAAGGGATGCACCATACAGGACAGGGCACTTTGTCTCGGCTGGATCGCTGCATCCACCAGCCTGGAGGCAACTAAAAGCAGCTTCTGCAAGCTTCAAGTAGTGCTTGTCTGAGCAGAGACAGCCCTGTCCTAGCTGGAATGAGACACCCAGGGATGGGAGAGGAGGGAGCACCCAGCTGGCTGGAGGGGAGCGGAAGGGTGAATGCCCCTGTCCGCTGCTTCCTCCTCCATGCCTCTCCTCTGAAGCATAGCCCCTGGAGCTGCAGCTGGTCTAATCCAGGCTGGTAGAGCTGATGCTGAGGGTGGGCAGAGCCCTGCTCAGTGCCATGGTACTGATGTGCCCTTGGGTTCGGGCAGGGCTCAGGGTCTGCCATGAAGGTCAGCGGGGCTGTGTCGTTTGCCATGAGACTTTGTGACTGCCCAGCAAGGCATGCATCACCTTCAAAACAGGGTACTCACATGTCCAGTTGCTGACGTTCCCTGCAGGTGTCCGGTAGGACCCTGCCATGGACACCACCTCCAGCACATACTTGCTTCCTGGGGCCAGTCCCGTGAAGGTGAAGTTGTGGGTGTCTCTCCCAAGTGAGGCTGTAGCTGCCACGGTGCCCAGCCGTGCGTAGTACAGGGTCAGTGCGTAGCTGTCTCGCCCCCCGTCCGCGGCTCCCCAGGACGCACTCAGCCTGTCGGGGTGCCCCATGCTCAGCAAGCGCACCGTGGCTGGGGGCAGCGGGCCTGGGGAGTCACCAGACCTGATGTTAGGGACCGGAGACTGTGCAGAAGGAAACACACTTGACGGGACATTATGCAGCAGAACAGATGCTCCCTGAGGGCTGGGACATGAAGGCCCCTCTGGCACACTCCTCCTCCTCACTTTTCTCTTTTCCATCCCCATCCCACCTCACCTTTAATGCTGCTCACCCTTTGTGGTCCCTCACATGCCAACCTTTCTTCATCCAGGTCACCCTCATACCCATAGCCCAGCTGGAGTGCCTTTGTCACCACTGCGTGCACACACGTCCTCCAGCACTCAGCTGGCATGCAGCTGCCTGGGCAGAGCTGGCACAGTGTCTACACTCTGTCCAGCCCTAAAATCTTTCTGGGTGGGGAGAAGTGCTGGACTAGCAAAGACCCGTTCTCCTGGGAGGACTGTGGATTAGCCTTTTCTACTACACTGATTCATGGACCTTTATGGTAACGTCATTTCTACCTGCTGGAGGAGACTCAGCAAGGGTGCGACTGCTCCTGTATACAGGGAGATGGGGCTGCATGGGCAGAGGGGTGTCCCCCATGGGCACAGCTGGGTAGCCCTGCATGTCATCAGCACGTACTTGTGCAAGTCTACAGTTGAACATCCATGTACCCATGATGGTAACAGTGTGCCCATGCACTAACTGCTGCGTGTTGCACCCATGCACATATGCGTGCACATCTTCAAAGGCACCGGGACCCCTGTAAACTCCCAGCCCTCCTCAGGGCTGCCCAGTGGTGCAACATCTCCCACCCCTCTGCAGAGGACACTCCTCTGGCCACTCACGTGTCCAGCCACTGATGTTGGGTGCTGCTGCCTGGTATGGTCCAGCTGTGGCACTGGCCTCCAGGGAGTACTTGTATCCTGGGGTCAGGCCCATGAAGGTGAAGTTGTGGGTGTCTCTCCTGAGTGAGGCTGTAGCTGCCACGGTGCCCAGCCACGTGTGGTACAGGGTCAGTGTGTAGCTGTCTCGCTTCCCGGCCGCAGCTCCCCATGACACGCTCAGCCTGTCAGGGTGCCCTGTGGTCAGCCAGTGCACGGCGGCTGGGGGCAACGGGCCTGAGGAGAAAACACAAGTCACTGCCAGGAGCCACGTTCAGGCTGAGGGAAAGGAGATGCTCTATGTCTGTGCCAAGCCTGTGCTTCAGGAGGTGGGTCAGCCCTGCAATGTCCCAAGGGGTGGCTTTGCCCTTGACTCTGTAGCAGCTGCCTCTGGGGATTGCTTCCTCCCTGGTGCTTGTGGATGGCTGTGGACAGCTACCTGGGACATGGGTGGCCAGGCCATGGGGTCATGCACAGACTCCCCATGCTGCATCCAGCAGGGCATGAGCACTAGGCGCTTGCAGGGGTGGGAGAGGAAGGCAGGATCTGGCTGCACGAGTATGGCCTCTGATTTGAGCCAGGAAGGGGGAGATCTGGTGGAGGACACCTGGCTGCAAGGAGAGCATCACACTCACGTGTGCAGTGGGTGAGGTTGGGGGTGCTGGTGTGGAAGGGCCCAGCTGTGGCCCTCACTGCCACGCTGTAGCGGGTGCCGGGGCTCAGGTTCCTTAAGGTGTGACTCCTGGCATCCCCACCCAGCACCATGCGCCCAACACGACTGCTGGAGGCTGTGTCATAGACATCCACCATGTAGTCTTCTGCTCCTCGCCCCACTGCTGCCCAGGAGACCTGCAGTGCGGAGGCAGAGGGGCTGCCCAGGGTGAGGTTGGCAGGGGCCAAGGGATCTGGAAAGCAACAGGGAGATAGTCAGCCCCTGTATGTTACCGCTTGCTGCTCAGTGCTACAAGCCGGCTGCTTTGCCCAGTGGTTCCTTGTGCTCTGGCAGTGCCACGGGCTGGACTCCAGCCCCCAGCTTCCACTGGGTGGTGGGCAGGCTGGCCACCAGAGAGAAGCATGGGTACAAATGGGCAGACAGTGCACATGGCTCTGAGTGCAATATCCCCAGGGCTTGCAGCTGGACATGGCAGGGGAGATACCCAAGGCCTTTAAGGTGGGTAGGGGGGATTGGCTCTGTGTCACGGAAGGAGTGAGGATAGTGAGCAAAAAGGTGGGAAAACTGTGTAGAAGCTGGGCACAGCAGGGATGGTTTGGGATGGGGAAGGTGGCGGTGCGTGCTCTGGGGCACAATGGAGTGCTGTGTCCAACCCAACCCATCAGACTTACGTGTCCATTGGGTGACGTTGGTGGAGGAGGCTTCGAATGAGCCTTTCACAGCAGTGACCTGCACAGCAAACCTGCTGCCTGCCTCCAAGTGAGTCCAGGTGATGTTCTGGGCATCTGGACTCAAGGTCTGGACCCGATCCCTGCTCTGGGTGCTGAGGCTATACAGAATAACACGGTAGTGGTCCCTCCCACCACGGGGCTTGTTCCAGCACGTGTAAAGCTCTGAGGAGCTGCCTGGGTTGGTAAGGCTCAGGTTTGTCGGTGCAGCAGGAACTGCAAGGAAAGGCAGACACATGAGTCAGAGAGAAAAAGATCCAGTTCTGAACATGCAGCCGTCTCCGGGGAGGAGTCCTGCTTTCCCCAGGCAGCCAGCAGCAACCGGCCAGCAAGCGCTGTGCCTACGTGGTACAAGAAGGCTGCAAGAGGCAGGAGATGACTGCAGGCCAGCATCATCAGGAACCAGGCCAGGGTGCCCTCCTCTCCCTGGGTGCCAACATTGATTCCCATCCCATTCTGGAGCTCCTTGCAGTGCTCCCACCCAAATCACCCATGGGTAGTATGGATGCTCACCTGTGCAGCCAGTGACGTTCTTGGGGAGGGAGCGGTAGGGTCCAGCTACTGCCCAGATCCCAACAAGGTAGCAAGTTCCTGGTGCCAGCCGTGCCAGTGTGACATTGGTGCTGTCCTTCCCTGCTTCCAGGTTCCTTGCTGGTGCAGAAGAGCCCTCCTCATGCATGCTGAGCAGGTATCCATCCCTCTGCCCAGGAGGGGTCTCCCAGTGCACAGCCAGAGCCCAGGCAGTGCTGACAGGGCTTGCCGACAGGGAAAGAGGAGGTAACGGGACTGAGGGAGAGAAAGAGCATTACAGGGGACAAACCTGGGATGGTCAGGACTGACTCTAGTTTGGGAATGAAGGTGGGAGCTGCAGGACTGTGAGCATCTCGCATGCTGTCTAAAGACTGCTGAGAGCAGCGGGTTGCTCCCAGATCAAAGCTGCTCCCTGTGTCCCAGGTGATAATGGTGCATCACTACCACAGCCTGAGAACCCCTTGTCCCAAAGTGCTGGGGCAGGCTCACAGCATGCCCCTTTGAGCTGCTGGGCTCAGGATGAGTGAGGGTCCCAACAAGAGAGCCAGCATCTTGAGTAGGAGATAGGCACCAGTGGTGTTGTGGGGACATGGTCTTAAGGGCCCTCCTGCAGAACAGCCCTGGGACCCCCCCTCTTGTCCCCCAGTCCCTCGCCAGGTCAGAGCCAGACTGGGTACCAGGGATGGGGATGGGTGCAAAGGAGCTGCATTCCTACCAGTGTAGCCGATGGCAGTCTGAGAGGAGGTGCGATGAGGCCCAGCCTGAGAAATGATCTCCACGCGGTATCGGGATCCTGGCACCAGCCCCTCAAGGTCAAGCTGGGTGACTCCACGGGGGATGGACACATTCCTGATGATGGACAGGGACTCAGCCACCGAGAGCTGTACGAAGTGGTCTCTGCCACCGCCTGACTCCACCCAGCTCACATGTAGCTCCTGGGGTCTCCGGCCAGGCTGTACACTCACATTAGCCAGAGACAGTGGATCTAGGGGGAAATACAGCATGAAGATCCATGAGATCATGGAAGAAAGCGACTGGAGAAGCCAGGACACAGCCTGCACCTCTGCACAAGACTAAAGGAGAAGTGGTGGCAGCTGACTGTCAGCTGTCTTGTTGTCCTGGGGGACAGGCAAGTTGCCCATGCATGTCCCCAAGGTGACGCTAGCAGGCAGGTGCTGTACCGAGAAGAGAGCACTCAGCTCCCCAGTGGGCTGCTCTGCTCCATGGACAGGGAGCAGCAAGCCCAGAAGGGTCTCTGTGCTTCTCCTCTTGCATCCCTCTCCCACCAGTCCCAGGCTGGCCTTGAGATCACGAGTAGTCTAGGCAGAAGGTTCAGCTTGACTGGGGAAAGCCTGAGCTGGGGAAAAGCGTCTTTTGGAGCCCAGAGGCCAGCACACAGCACCTAACTCATGACACGTGCTCCGATTCCCAGGGGCAGGGAGCGTGCAGGTCTCACCGAAGCCCTCCCTCTGCCCGGACACGTCCATGTCTCTGCAAGTCTTGCAGGCAGTGCCAGGATGCCTTGTCCCTGCAGAAGGCTGGGGACACTTCTTACTCACATGTCCACTCGGTGGCAAAGTGTGACGAGGATCTGTATGGGCCAGCGAGGACGGTCACCTTCAGGAAGTACTGAATGCCAGGGGACAGCCCCAGGAATGTGAAGTTGTGGGTGTTTGGCCCCACTGAGACGTTCCTCTGCGCTGGATGGCTCTTGCTGTAGAGCTGGAGGTGGAACTGGTCCACATCGCCAGCAGCCTTGTTCCAGAAGGCAGAGAGTCCCAGCGGGTGTCGGGTGTTGGTCAGGGTCACACCGGCCGGAGCCAGGGGGTCTGAGAGAGAAGAGACATCCAGGCAGTGAGAGGCAGTCATGGTGGAGCTGGTGCAGTGTGGAGTGGGGGCCTGCACGCGCTTGTCCTGGGCACCCTCCACCACTTGTCCCTGGTGGGCTCAGGTCAGAAATCAGCCCTGGCATATCAAACCCCAGAACAGCCTGAGCTTCTGCTCCACAACAAACATGGGAGCAGGTCCCCACCTTTCCTGCTGGGTGACATTTGGAAACATTTTCCATTCAGTGATGGGTTTCTCCTGCACTGAAGACCCTTTTACTTCCAACCTGGCTGAACGTGGCTCCGGTTGTCCTTCCACTCTCTGTCTGTCTATGCATCCCTGTCTCTGGTTCCCATCCCTCCCCATACGTGGGCCACACTCTGCCTTGCTTCCATGCCGTGAGCTTTCTGCTCTCATTGGCCAGGCCATGGTTGCAATTTGCAGTAGAGGTAAGGTAGGGGTAACACACTCACATGTCCAGTCTGTGGCTGATCGCACAGGGGATCTGTAAGGTCCAGCCATAGCAGCCATCTCCAGTGTATACTGTCGCCCAGGGACCAGGTCCTCAAAGGTGACATTTGTCCAGTTGTTCCCCACGGTCATATTCCTGACCCGCTCCTGGGACTTGGTTTCCCAGAGCGTGCCTGTGTAGCCAGTGCTGCCAGCGGGAGCTGCTCTCCAGGAGGCTTGCAGAGAGGTGCTGTGGCCCTGATTGCTGAGGGTCAGCTGCTCCAGGGGCAAAGGATCTAGGAAAGGTAAGGTCTAGAGTCACAGCTGCACCCAGACTGGGGTCACCTGGCAGAAGTGCAACCCCAAATGTGCTGGGGCTGGAGCCCCTTCCCTGGGAAAACCCACGTCCAGGTGCTCTGGCCACCCGCGGGGTCTGAGTAGGCCACCATCACCCCTGCTGACACCCACACACCAGTTTGGCAGGGACTGGGCCAACACAGAGTTCAAACTGGCATGGTAAGAGAGGACTGCTCTGGTGCTGGAGGAGGTGGTGGGTGGGATGGCCTGGACCAGGGCAGTGGAGACGTTGTTCAGGGCAGATGGAACCTGAACAGTGCCCCAGGAGGGTGGCCCGGGGGAGGAGGAGGGCACTGGGCTCTGCTGACCCTTGTGCTGGGCAATTGGCATACAGACCAGGGTCAGGCACATCCAGCAGCACCTCTGCTTTCCTCCTGAGCCTTTTGCCCTTTTATTGCATGAAGCTGCAGATGACCTGTGCTACCACATGCCTTGAGGCATGACATCGTGGGGAAGGGCAGGACCCAGTGGGAACCCTGGGGCTGGCTGCGGTGAGGGCTGTGGCACTCACATGTCCAGCTGGTGATGCGCCGGGGTGTAGATGTGTAGGGGCCAGCCATGGTGCTGACCTCAAAGGTGTAGAGGGTCCCAGGGCGGAGGCCCTCGTAGGTGAAGTTGGTGACACCTCTGAGCAGCGAGCTGTTCTTCACAAGGTGCTCCACGGGGCTGAAGGCCAGCACATAGCCCTCTCCCATTGCCTCCTCCCAGCTGGCTAGTAGGCTGTAGGGGCTCCCCTGGCTGGACAGACTCACACCAGATGGTGCTAGCGGCTCTGCAAGGGACAAGGATGGGATCATGCACGTCACTGCATGGGGCAGTGCATCAGGCAGCCAGACTGCTCTCACAACACTCTGCAGCGGTCCCCCCACCAAACTTGGGCAGCCAGGGCTGCAGGGAGAGCCTTTTACTTCTCCCAGTGCCAGGGGCTGGGTGAACGCCTCCCCACACTGCATAAGGCTCCAGTCCTTCCTTCCCGGGGTGGCAGCTCTGAGACAGCACCAACCGTGGCTCCACGAGTCACCAGGAGGGACTGGGCACAGGGAGATGTTGCTCTGGGGGGACTGGTGGTGCTTCACTACCCACCAAACCAGCTGCTGTGGGCAGAGGGCAAGATGTCTTGAAGCCTGCCGAACACTGAGTCCAAAGGTTACTGGGTAGGATCTGGTCTTGATTCGTGCCTGACACTACCTGGCACGAGTCTGCCAACGACCTCTGAGTCCACCCTCACGAGGAACTGTGGGGCAGCAGATTCTGCCCCATCTCTGCCCCTGCCACAATCCCCCTCCCCATCCCACCAGCCTCCCTCCGGGCATCAGCTCCTCCCTCAGGCGGCAGAAATGGCCTTGAAAGGACACACTCGGGCTTTCTGCTTACGTGTCCAGGCTGCTGTGCTGCGGGCTGATGCCCGGTAAGGCCCAGCCACCGCCGTCACCTGGACAGAGTATCGCTTCCCGGGGCTCAGCCCGTGGAAGGTGACATGATCATTGTCTCCGCCGACGGAGATGTTCCTCGTCAGAGCACCATCCTCTCCCTCCTGCAGCGTCACCAGGTAGAAGTCCCTCTCTCCTGCTGGGGTGCTCCAGCGAGCCTGCAAGGAGCTCTGCTCCTCTGAGCTGCTCAGGGTCACATTGCCAGGGCTCAGGGGGTCTGGAAGGGAAGGGAATGGGATTGTGTGCATCAGGATTATGGGATGCTCTGGACCCCATACACCCCTGAGCCTCGTTCCCTGCTTCTTTATCTGCAGGGTTACATCCAGCCTTAGACATCCTTTTGGAGCGTGCTGTCTCTGTTCCCCAGCACAACCATTCCTGGTCTAGCAGAGCCCAGACGAAGCTGGCAGCCCTGCTGGGAAATTCCTAACAGTCCCCCTCCTCTCCATTCGTGTCCTGTCATGAGATTGCTGATATTCCCAGGAACTGGCCTGGACCAAACTCCTGGCCGGATGCCCCTGGCTCGTGCATCTGGCACCGGGGACGTTTGTTCAGTCGGGGAGGTCAGAGCCACAGACTGGCAATGGCAGGGATCAAGTCAGACTCATTCCATAGCAGAAAGAAACCAGCTGGGGGTGTGGAGGTCTTCCAAAATCCCAGCTGCAGAGTCAGCAGTGAGCAGGCTCCAGCTTCCTGGACTGGCAGGCAGAGCAGGAAAGAGCTGGAGACTTGTCACCTGGTGGCACCCAGGTCCTTCCAGCATACACCTGACCAGTGTCTCTGCCCAGGGCCAGGACGAGTCACTGGCCACAACAGCCCTGAGTTTGCAGCTTGGCACCTCCATAATCTGTTGCTCCTCACTAGAGAAAGCCAACACTTTCTTGGTGTTCAGCATGAGTCTTGCTGTGTCCAGGAGGATAGGTTTGCCCTCTCTATTTTCCCCCTGGTTTTCCTGGGAACATCTGGGAGAGCAAGTCCAGGGCCAGAACTTTTCATAGTGCTACGGACACAGTGTTGGCAGCAAACCAGGACTGTAGTGGTGGAAGTCACCTGCTCTCGGGGCCCTTGTCAGCCTGAGGCCAGAAGGTGCAGGAAGTTGGGTTGAATGGTGCAACTAGCTGGGTTCTGGGAGGGCTACCCTCAATTTCTTGACCTGCCAGAGGCTGGCTTCCTTGGCTGAGTTTGCACAACACCCGGCACATTAGGGACATCCACCAGGAGGAGGTTATCAGGTGCTACCAAAATATACCCTTGACAGCAATCAGAGGACCAAAGATCCATTTCCCTCCAGGAACCTCCAGTTCAAACAAGCTAAACTGCTATCCTCTTGCCTCTTGTTTTCTCTGCTGCCCTTGGACAGCCCTGAGGCACGTGAGAACCTGGCCCCAGCTGTACTGCACACCAGTGAGATCTGCTGCCCTTCCATCCTCCTCCTCAGGGAGAGGCCACAGGCTGGTTCCAGTGCATCCCAGGGAGAAGCAGGCCAGCACTGGGAATTCACTGGAGGGGACCCACTGGCCCCACTATTGCAATGCCCCAGAGATGGGTCCTGGAGCGGCTTTTGGCCAGGTCCAAGCAGAAGAATTGCCCTCTGTACCCAGGGCTCTGGCAGAAGACCTTTGGACTCAGAGGCTGGACCAGAGGCAGGGAGAAAGCCAGGGCCACCAAGGTCCTCCCCCATCCCTGGCCATCATACTCACATGTCCAAGCGGTGGCATTGGGCCCCCCCACAGTGTAGGGCCCTGCTGTGGCGCTCAGCCCCAGCCAGTACTGGGTGCCGGGGTGGAGATGCTGGAAGGTGTAGCTGGTGAGACCCCTCCTGGCTGACAGGGTTGTGGTCACGGTCTGGGTGAGAAGGTTGTGGAGCTCGAGGTGCAGCCAGGCGGCCCCCCCGGCACCCACCCAGGAGGCGACAAGGCTGGTGCTGGAGCCCGGGCTAAGCCTCAGCTGGGTGGGGATGGAGGGAGCTGAGGGGAAAAGCAGGAGGCAGGGAGGTTCAGCACTGGGGCTGGGGCTCTGTGGACCCTTCTCCCTCCCCATGGTCTCCTACACCCACAGCTGCTCTCTATGCTGGCATGGGGGCTGAAGGTCTGGCAGAGGTCTGCTGAGGAATGTCTCTCCCATGTCTCCCAGGTGACCTGAGGGGCTCTTGAGGTCCCTCCATACTGTCACGCTTTTTCAGGCTGCAGGGCAGAGGGGTGGCAGCCCGGGTAATGCAACATTTCTGCAGCTCCCACCAGCCAAGGTCTTTTGCCAGGATCCCCAGATTGCCCTTCTCCCATGGGGACATGGAGCACACAAACCCAAGCTGCGGGTCCTGCAAGGCAGGACTGAGGTGTGAGGTTGTCCCCTTGGCCAAGCACACTGGGGTCACAGCGGGGATGTGAAAAACTCCCAGCTGTTCTCCATCCTACGCAAACTCCCCATCCCGAGCCTGGAGACCTTCTCCCCCTCTCCGCCAGCCCAGCCCGCACATGTGCTGTACCCCTCCTGCCAAACCCTTTCTCCTACCCCTTCCCTCTTGGGCAGGCACACCCATCACTCCCTACCTGTCCATTGGTGGATACTGGTGCTTGCCCGGCTGGATCCAGCCAGCGTGCTGACCTTCAAGGCGTACTCGCTGCCAGCCAGCAACCCATCGAACAGGAACGTGGAGGCATTTGGCAGGACAGATGCATTTCTCACAAGCGTCTGAGAGTCACTGTGGTAGAGGGCAAGGTGGTAGCCATCTCGCTGCCCACGGGCATGCACCCAGGAGGCATGCAGCACGGCAGACCTCCCGCCGCTGCTCAGGCTCAGGTTGCGGACCGGTGAAGGACCTGCATCAGACATGGCACATACCGGGGCTGGCTGGCAGCCTTGCAATACCTGACCTGCCAGGTTGCTCAAGGGCCAGTGGGACAGTGCCTTCACTGGGTGAGGTCCTACCAGCCAGTTCCACAGGACCCAATCCCCCAAGCACAGCCCCATCACCTCCCTGCCAGCCCCCCAGTCTCTCACAGGTTGTGTGGGCTGCACCATCCCCTTTGGATCAGTCTCTGCATAGTCACTCTGAACTGGGCAGGGAGGCTCGGTCAGGGACAACACACCAGGTGCGCACTGAGAAAGGTGAAGCCATCAGTGCTTACCTGTGAGCTCACCTGCTGCCAGGTCCTCTGTTCCTGCTGGCCCTGTGGGTCCTGCCACCTGCCTTCCCGTGAGCACCAGCCCCTGCTCCCTGCAGCCACCACTGCTGTCTGACACCATCCCTTCTGCTGGCCCTCCCTCCAGCTCTACTCTTTTTCTAGGTTTTCCACCTTCACCTGCACTGATTTACCCAAGGATCTTCTGGAGAGATGCAGGCAAGGGCTGCCATCCTCACCTGAGCTGTGGGCTCCCCAGCCCTGCCCCCTTCCCCCAGTCCTTGGCATCAGTCAGGGAGGGCATAGAGCAAGGCTTGGTGGGTGAGCCAGTGATTGACAGAGATGTGCCAAAATCATGGAGCAGATGGTACTTCCTTGTAGCTCTTTCTAGACCTCCAGACATGACTTTTTCCACCCCTCAGCTCTCTGCAGTCCACATCATAGGTTGGTCCATCATTAGCTATATTATTCCAGGGGAAGATATAGCCTGAACCCTGCCCGTGTGAGGTGCAGGGGCAGGACCCTCCTTCCACATGGATGAGGGAATGACGCCTGGGGCTCTGGGGACCAGGGAAGGACCCTAATCCTTGTGGAAGTGAGGAAAGACCTGACCTCCCCATGGACGCACAGGACTCTGCACAGACCTGTACTTCACACCCTCCAAAGCAGTGTGATGATCATTGCTAGGAGCACTCGGACCCTTTGACTCTGCAGTCCCTGGGGAATCCCTTACTTGTCTGTGCTGTGACTGCCTGGCTGGTCGTCTCCATGCAGGCAAGCGTGGCTGTCACCTCAATCTCATAGCGCATGCCAGGGGTCAGCCCGTGGAACCAGAAGCTGGTGATGTTGGGTCCAGCAGATCCATTCTGCAGCAGCGTGCCCAACCCCAGGGAGGAGAGGGTGAGCGAATATCCCTCAGCACCCCCCTCCGGTTCATCCCAGGACAGAAGGAGGGAGTCCGACCGGCCATGGTCACTCACGCTGAGGTTCAGGAGGGTCCCTGCAGAGGCAAAGCCAAAACCCTCAACAAGGAGCTGTGGTGCTGATGGGTGGCCACCCTGCAGAGCCAGGCCCCCAGCCCACCCACCCTCACTGCACACCTTGGCCCGGGCCATCACCATGGGCACTGCCCCGCCGCGATCAGGCCCCCCGACCCCAAAGGCTCAGAACAGCCTTTGGAAAACACAAGAAGGTTCAGAAACTCCCATGGACTGGGGACAAAGGCACCACGTGGAAGAGATGCTCCGAAGCATGGAGCATCTCTTCTGCTGGAGAAAGACCAGAAGGCTTCAAGGCCATCACATGCTTTGTCCAGACAGCCCTAGTTTATGGCAGAAAAGTTGTCCTGGCTGGGTATAATCCATTGCTCACCACCTTGGTTGGTTTGAGGCCCAAAAAAGATGTTGAAGGGCTCTGGGTCCGCCTTGTAGAAGCAAGACAATGGCCAGTGAGGGAGCAGGTTGGATATGGCAGTGGGGCTGTTATGCTCGCTGCAGTAGTCTCTGTCTCTGTGTGGGCTCCGACAGAGGAGAGGGTAACGACCGCTTTGGACTGGCACTGACTCCCCACTGTCCTGCCCAGTGCAGAGATGACATGGGAAGAGCAGGACACTGCGTACCTGGAGGAAATGTGGGGCCAGATTTGCACAACCCCCTGTTGAGGTGTGTCCCTGCCTTGGCCTTGCTGCAGCAGCAAGGTCAGCAAGCTACAGCTGCAGGGCCGGTGCTGTGGCATCCAGGCGGAGAGCATCTGGCGACAAGGAAGTGGCATATGGGGCTTTGCCTAATTGGTGGGCCAGTGGCCAAAACTGCTATTGAATCCCTGCCCTTAGAGCTGCTCAGGAACCACCTACACAAACAGGAGCCAGACAGAGCCTGTCTGTTGGGACCAAGCTGGCAATGTGACCCTTGCAGGCTCCATCTCTGCCTGCCCATGCCTCCACTAGCAGATCGTCACGCACTCTCCATCCCCAGCCTCGCTGCGAACCATGAGCTCTCTATTGCTTTCAGCCTTTGGGAAACACCAGCACAGCTCCAGTGCTAATAAGACATTTGTGTAATAATTAGCACTTAAAATTTATGATGTGCAACATGTTGTAACAGGCTTACATGTGATCTGGCATGGCAAGAAAGCTTTAAACCAGCACAGCTATTGCCCCAGAGGTCTGCCCAGGGGCTGCCTTTACACAGCAAAAGAGGAGCAGCGTGGGGTGAGCCCCAGGGGCAGGGGGCTGCTCAGGTGTTGTCTGTGGCCTTCCCACAAAGCTGGACAGTTTCAGAACTACATGCAACTTCTGTTTCATGCAATGCCATTGTTTGGAGCCTGCTGCCATGCTGAGAGCTTCACTCAGCAGATGGGTGCAAAGTGAATCGGGGAAGTTAGATGGACACAAAAGAGGAGCATGTAGTTGCCCTGGGAAGGGCCTTCTCAGTGCCATCCCTGAGCAGTTCAAGTGCAGATTTAGGAACAGACTGCTCAGGAAGGGTTATCGGAATGTAGTTGGGTGTCCATGGGTCAGGTGTCTACACATGGGCCAGCTGCCCTGGGCTCCCCTTGCTGTCAGCAGAGACCCAGTCGCAGCAGCTTGTGGAGCACAGGGCATGGTTAATCTCCTGAAGACAGCCAGCAGGATTGTGCCCTGCGTGGAGTTCAAGCAGGGATGGTTTTTCACTGCGGACTCTTTCTTATCTCATGAAGGTACGAGTTCTCCACCCATGTTTGTCTGCTTCTCTCGGGTATCCAACAGACTCCATCGCCTGCCTCCATCTATCACTTGGCAATCACCTTCTTCACCTCTGCAGTACAAATGTACTAACATCTAAACCAGGCCAGAGGCATCCTCCAGCCCTGAGGCCCATGATCACAACACTGCTCACATCCCCATAGATAAGCTCCACTAACCACATCACAGACAGCCACATCCAGGTACACCCCATGCCCTGACTGGTGCCTGCAGATCATCTGGGAACATTTTCACTGGCACGGGCCAGCACCGTGCAGGCACTGTGCTGGCTCCAAGCACAC
This sequence comes from Aptenodytes patagonicus, assembly GCF_965638725.1. Taxonomy (NCBI): domain Eukaryota; kingdom Metazoa; phylum Chordata; class Aves; order Sphenisciformes; family Spheniscidae; genus Aptenodytes; species Aptenodytes patagonicus. Next base: position 7,430,801 of record NC_134970.1, read on the forward strand.
GGCGGTGCTTGCTGGCCGCAGGGCGAGCACGGCTGTGCTGCTCCCCAGCCAGCTCGGCAGAGCCATGGGGCTGCCCCATGGAGTATGATCCTGCCCAGCCAACTGCAGGGGCTCCATGCAGGGCAGCTATGGCTGTGCTGCTGCTGAGCCCGCTTGATACTCTGTGGGAAGGAGGGAGCTTGGAGCTTTGTCCATCTCTCACACTGCCCCCCATAAGGCTGGTTTCTGGAAGAGGATGGGGCTGACTCCCTCCCCTTCCCTGGCCGTGATCTGCAGCCTGCAGTAAGTCTAAAGCAGAGTATTTACAAAGCTACTTTTAACTCCAAGAGTCCTGGCCCAGCACATCTTGCTCATCTCACAGCTCCTGCGCACCAAGACCACCCTCCGCAGCCTGGGGACCACTTTGCTTTGACTTACCTCTATCACTGGGTGCATTCTGTCCCTCCAACCCTGCCCGTGCTGTTCGGTTGCACCCCTTGCCCTGGGGGATTGAAGGTGCCAAGTGAGAGAGGGGCAAGATGAGGTGGTCTAAGCTGAGACCAACACCTGGGACAGGTACCCTGTGCCAGGCCAGGGGTCAGGCTGGCCAGGCACAGGTCCCACCTAGCCATGGCGTCTGGGGGCTGCAACCCTCTGGGAACTGTGACCCCTCTTTGCAGGAGAGTCCAGATCACTGCTCACATTGCCCTCCCCTATCCAAGGCAGGGAGACAGACTCAGCAGATGTAGCTTAGGGCTGCCCTGGCCTTTTGCATGGGTGCTGGGTCTGCAGGCCAACATGGGGCCATGCCCACAGGGGAAGACATCCCACCAAAACAGCCAGGGCACAAGGGGAAGATTTGGATGGGGAAGGAGCTCTGGACAGGCCCCGGCAATCTCATTCCCTCTACAGGCACCACCCCCTTCCCACGATCATGGTGGGGGAGGATGGAGGGACCCCAGACCTCAGTCCAGCTGCCATCCCCCACAGGCTGCAAAGCAAGGGCCTGAGAGCTCCAGAGCATCCAGCGCCCTCCACACTGCAGCGGGTGCTGAGCACGCTTGCAGGACACCCGTCTCCCCACAGTCTGCTCGCGAGCAGGGTGTGCCCTGCTTAGGTTGAGGCTAGTTCCCTCCACATTAAAGGAAATATCTCTGCCCACTCCCTGTCCCACAACAAGCCACAGAGGAGCAATCATCTTTCTTTAGTTATTTTCCCCTTGGCTCTGCTGGCTGACTCACTTCTGGCTCCCCCACCGACTGCGGTGCTTTTGGGAGTGTGTGCACGGAGGGGAGCGAAGAGGCTCTGGACCCCTGGGAATAGCAGCCAGCCAATTCCTGGGGCGAGGAGCCGTGCAGCCATGGCAGCAGTAACACGCTCGGATCCCAGGCACTGGGGCGAGAGGGCATGGCGGGGAGTGGGGGGAAGCGGAGGAAAGAGCCAGCTCATAATTGCAAACGTCGCTAATTTGGTGCAGCTGCATGGCTGGAGAGGCAGCCCAGAAGTATGCCGTCATTCCTCAGCGGGGTAGGACTATGCAAAGCCCCTTGCCGCCAGAGAGCTTGGAGCCAAGAGCCTGCATGGACAAACGGGGGTTGAAGAGACACGGGCTTACCTCTGCCAGGGTTCCCAGGAGCTGCGGCACCCACAGGACAAGCAGCGGCAGCAGCGGTGGTCTCATCGGGACCGGGGTGGCTGCAGATCAGAGGGATGACAAGTTGGGGGGGTAGCTTCTTAGCAGTGGCTGTCCCCAGCCAGCCCCTTCTCCCATGGCAGCGGGGGGCTGCGTCCCCACATGCTTTCTGAGCGCGGGTGACGGGATGACATCAGTGGGGACAGGCGTTGCATGCCAGCAGGCACATCAGCCCTGCCAGCTGTCCTTGGGCAGGAGCAGAGTGCGCCTCCGGGCTGGGAGAAGTCCAGTGTGTGTGTGTGTGCCGCTCGCTGTGTGCATTTGCTATTGTTCCCGCGGATCTGTGTCCCTCTGCGGTGACTCTGCAGCTGCCCCTGTGCGAGCGAGTGTGTGCTGCGGCCAGAGAGCTGCTTGCCGGGGGGCTTGGAGGGGGGCTCTCGCTGTGGCTGGGTCTCTGCTCGGCTGGAGCCCGGTCTGGCCATCAGAAGGAGTTCTGCAGAGTTGTGGGAGTTGGTGCTGAGAGGGGAGGAGAGGGGAGGAGACAGGACAGGACAGATGGCGGCTCCGAGCTGGAAGGGAGTGCGCAAACCAGCCCCCAGCGAGGGGAGGGTGGGCGGACCGCAGTCTCCGGCAGCTGGGCTCGGGTGCTGGAGGGAGCATTGGCAGGAGTGTGGATCAGGGTGCTGTGCACCTTGCGGCTGTCTCTGCCCAGCACATTCGTGCACCCTTTAGCTCTGTATGCATGAATTTCTACACGGGCTGCTGATGGGGAATGGGAGGTTTGGTCATGCTGGGTGAGGAGGAAGATGTGTGCCTCTGTGTGATGCTCATGGCACGGGGGCAGGCAGATTGGAGGGGGGTGTGTGTGTGTACACATTGTGAGAGGTTCCTGCGTGCTGCATCCCACGGGTGCGAAGATACCTGGACCGCGCTTTGCTCATTTGAGGGGTTGGCTGGGTCCGAGCTGTGCCCTGTCTGCTCGTGGATTGTAGGAATTGTACACAGTGCTGCCATGGGGAGCACGCTGTGCTCCCCCCCCCCCCCCGCCCCCGCCGTGTGCAGGGCCGTGCGTTGTGTGGTGCTGCGCTGTGTCTGTGCAATGCGTGGCAGGATGCCAGCTCTGATTCAGAGCGGAGATGCCATTGGCTTCACATCAGCGCTGGAGATCTGGGACAGTGCTGGAAGAGGTTCAGTGATGCATCTATCCTGGAAGCCAGCGCAGCCTGTGTGGCCGTGGGAGTCTGTCCCAGTAGCCAGCATGGCCACCAGCGGGGACTATTCAAGCTCTGCTTATTGCTGTGAGCCGCCAAGCTGTCAGGGTGGGACTCATCCCACAGCTGGCCCCAGAACAGCAGATTCCCTCCCCACAAAAGCTCAGAGGTTTGTCAGGTGGGGCCTGTGAAAGACAGATCAGCCCCCAGTGCCTGGGCAAAGACACGGGAAAGCCCCAGCCCCTGCACATATTTCAGAAGAGAGGGGGACACAAGGACCCCTGGTCTAGGACCCATCTCCAACCCCAGGTCCATCCCCCAAATGTCCTGACAGTCCCTGGGCTGATGGGGCCAGCTGGGAAAGGGGACAGAGCACGTGAGTCCCCTTCCCTTTGCATGGGGGACAGTTAATTCCCCAGATCCTGGCCAAATGGGCAGGTGCCAGGAGTCCTGGTCCGTGGTCACAGTCACGTCCCTGCAGAGATCCAGTCCCCTGCCTGGAGCAGGCTGGCCCTGCTGCTCAGCCCAGCAGTGAGGGCTTATTTGTCACCTTCATCTCCTCTGTTAATGACTCAGACGTCCCCTGAGCAGAGAGGCATATCTCAACAAATGGAGGCTCTTTGAGTCACTCTGTCCCCAAACCTGCCCTCCCTCTGCACCCTGGACAAGAAGATAGGGGTGGGAGCAGAAGGCAATGCCTTGGTTCCAGTGCAGGCAAGCTTTTCAATCCTTAATACTGGCAGCTTCGGGGAGGGCTGAATGTCAAAAATGCAAGCAGTGCATCTTCTGAAGTGGAGGCCCAGGGTAAAAGCGCTGGCTCTTAGGCATCCCCTGATAAACATTTGGGACTGAGGTCTACCAGCACCTGGGGTGATGGGGATGACCCATCAACCAGTGCCGCAGACAGCTGGGGACACCCATCCCTGCTGCTGGACATCGGCATGACCAGGGGCTGGCCATCCCCCCCAGAAGCTGAGCACAGGGTGGGTGCTCATGGATACTGGAGGTGACGTCCTCCAGCCACTCAGATGGATGGGGATGGAGTCCCCCTCCATGAGCCGAGGCAGAGGGAGGTTTGGGGCTGGCTGCTGCTGTCTCCAGTGGGCTGGGGACTGTTTTAAAAGGCCCCTTTCCAGAGCTGGGCGGCTGCAGCCAGCTGGGAGGAGGCTGGAGCTCCCTGCTGCAGCAAGGGCTTGCCAGGTTTACCCGGGGGCCCGGGGCGGGATCCGGGAGGTTACAGCTGGCTGGTCCCCAAATGCGTTTGCAAAGAGGCTTTTGGTGGATGTCCCGATGCGGGTCCGTGGTGTGGTGCAGGCTGTCAGGCAACAAACGCCCTGCCACAGCGATGCAAGGAGACGTGACCCTGCGTTGGCTGGGGAGCATGGGGCTGTGCTGCCATGAGCAGCCTAGAGAGTCAGGATGGCTGGGACAGAGGCAGAGCAGGCAGGGGAGGCTGGGGGCAGATGGGACTGTGTGATGTCCCCGGAGGGTGGCAGGTGATGGCAGAGCTGAATTGGAGGAGCCCCTGGCTGATGAAGCAGGGGTTGGAGGTTAGGATGGAGGGCCTTGGTGGCCCGGGAATTGTGATCCAGGGGGATGGGGCAGGAGGGACCCTTGATTATCAAGGAAAACCCTGGGAAGAGATTTTGCATCCCCCAGTGTCTAAGGCAGGTGACAGGAGGCAGTGTCCCCTGCAGTGGCACAGACAGGCTACAGAGTCAAGGTGGGGCTCCTCTAGCTTCAAAGCACACCAAAGAGCAGCTCTGGGCCAGCAAGAGGACAAACCCACTCTCTGGAGTCCTGGGAAACTCCAGCTGGGCTGAGTCTGCCCTGACCAGCTGGGGAGCAAACTGAGCCCACGTGCACTCGCTTCACCTGCCTGCCCGCAGCCCTGATGCTCCTGCCACCAGCCTCCCTGCAAAGCTGGTCATCTCCACCTGTAGCCACCCCAGCTCAGTGGAATGGAGTTGCAAGGGAGGTAGGTGGGATGTGGCATCTCAGGAGCTTGTTGGAAATCAACTTCTGCTGCCATGGCCCTGCGTGGGGTACAACTCCACCACCAAGGTAGTTTCTCCAGGCATTGGCTTGCCCAAGGACCAAAGTGTCTGTCCTGCCTGCCCTGGCCTCTGGGCTGGGGAGCAGAGCAGGGACTCCTGGAGCATGGTGTCTCCATCCCCCTGGAGCCCACTGCCATGCTGTGCCTCTGCCCCACACCTCCCCATCCAGGAGAGGTGACCCCCCGCCTGGCAAGAGGACACGCTGCGGGGATGCCTCAGCACCATGCCTTGCTGCCTGCTGGGCTGGGACTGACCTCTGGGCACGGTCCCAGAGGTGTCCCAGCGGCTTTCCCAGCCTCCAAATGCTGCTGGTGGCTCATCACGGGGCAGGCAGAACTGGTACCCCACTGGCCATGGGGACACCTCCATACCAGCCCCACTAATTTAAACCTTGGGACCCGGCAGTTGTGCTCCCTGAGCTCAGGGACTTTGGGCTGTGCCTGCGGTGGAAACAGCCCAAAGCGCTGGTGGGAGTCAAACCCAGGCCCTGTCCCTGGCGCCGCAGGGCTCAGCAGCCTCCCATACTGAACAGAAGAAGCTGCTCATTAGGTGCCGGCACTGCCCTCCCTGCGGCCACCCTGGTGACACCATGCCACCACAGGCAAGGACAGAGAGAGAGCCCGCCTTCAGCTGGGGATGCCAGATCTCCCCTCCGGTCCCCCCGACAGTGACGCCTTTGGCTGTGCCAGACCCAAAAACAACTGCAGGAGGTTTCTCCACCCAGCAGCTGGAACCCGGCCTGGAAACTCAGGGGCTGCCGAGTCATCACATTTTCCTTGAAGCAGCAAAGGCTACCACAAGGAGCAGGGGGATGGGGGAGGCCCCGCCAACCATGAGCGCTCGAAAGCTGTGCCGGTCAGAGCTGGGGCGGCACCGCGGGGTCTGTGCAGCCAAGCCACCGCTTCCTGCAAGGACGAGAGCCTCAGGCTGGGACATTGTCTTTGCCCGGGGTCCCAGTGGGATCATCCAGTCTGGAGCAGAGACGGGAAAGGGAACCTCTGACAGCATGCCCATCATTGTGGTGTCAGGTCTTGCTTATGCTGAGGGACAGTAGCCACAGTGCAGTGGCAAAGGCCCTGTCTGGCAAAGGCTCCAGGCGGTCCTCCTGGGCAGTGCCAACCTCAGACCAGAGCAGAGTCCACCCCCAGTTTGCCTTTGTACTCCATGCACTGGCCTTTACTCCAGGTGCCCTGGGCACGGAGCTGGTGGCACAGGGCTTGTCCCTGCTCAGGCATGTCCCAGACCTGAGCATGGCCCTCCACACTTGGGGGAAGTAGGGAACCTCCCTGGGAAGCGCCAGCTGGGGTGAGGATGAGCAGGGTGGGCAGCAGAGTGCGTGCCTGCGGCACCTGACCATCCCCGGTGTCACAGGGTCTGTGTGTGGTGACAGCCAGCAGGCAATACTCGTGAGGCTGGGCACAGGCAGAGCCCAGCAAGGTCCCTGCACACTGCTGCCAGGGGACAGCATGTGGGTCAAGGACGCTGCCACTCCCTGAGGGATGCTGCCACCCAGAGAGGGCCTGGCACTATGCCATGAGCAATGCTGTTACTGCATGGAGGAGCCTGTACCCTTGTCTGGATGTGCAGCCCTGCTGTCCCCATGGGAGCTCTGCCAACCCTCCCTGGGCAGGACCCCTTGCATCCAACCTGGCACCCTGCGACAACATGTTGCCCAGGGGGCCCATGATATGGGGTACTGGTGCTACTGGGACTGGGCTGGGAGCAGCTCTGGGGCTCCCATCCTGCCTCGGCCCAGCAGCAACATCCCTCCGGTCCCTGTCCCTCCGGTCCCTGTCTCTCCCTGTGCCCACCAGCGCTGTGAACTGCCCCAGACCACAATTTCTCCCCTCTGCCACCTCTGAAGTGCTGAGCACTGCCTGGGGCTGTGAGGGAGGAACAAGGAGAACAGGCTGTTCCTGGGGCAGAGCCTGCGGAGGATGCAGGTGCTGCTGGGACCTCTCTCTTTGCAAGGTTCACACGCCACCGTTCTCCAACCCTAAACCCCAGAGCACTGGGATGCTCTTCCTTCAACCCTTTGCAAATGTTTAATCATTTCCATCATTTCCAGTCCTGCCAGTGCCGCTGTCTGCCTCCTGCCCTGCGCTTTCAAACCTTGGAGCTCCTCCCATTTTGCAGAGAGGGGAGGGCAGGCAGGCGGTGGGGGACGTCACCCTTCCTTGCAGGGCAGAGCTGTGCCCAGGGCAGGCACAGCCGCACTGGCCATGCTGCTGGACGGTTGGGAGGTGCAGGAGTGACTCCCCTGTTTGGGTGATGCTCTGTGCTCCCCCCACTCACTGCCAGTGACGGATGAGACCTGGCAGCAGAGCCCAGGATGCCTGCAGGTACGAACCAGGCGCCTGCAGACCTGGGAAGAGCAGGGCTGCGGGTGACTCAGAGCACGCCCAAAGCCGGCAGAGCCGGGCAGACCTGCTCTGCCCCCCCGGGGTGTGGGTGCCGCCCCTGGGGCTGAGCAGGCTCAGGACTCCCTTTCCCCTGACCGGGGCAAGAGGCACCAGGTGAGGAGGGCTGATAGCAGCCTGGAGAGTGCCTGTCCCACACCTACTGCAAGCAGTGCTAGGGCAGCACATGGATGGCCCCCCAAACCCCCCCACTCCATTGCCAACAGCCTGCAGAGCTCCACAGGGTTCTGCTCCCGCCCTGGGATGCAGTGCCAGCACAGGCTGACAGCAAAGGTGCCCGGACACCACACTCACGGAGCCAAGAAGTAGCCACGAAGTAGCTCCCGGTGCCCACCTGTGCATCGCCATGCTGGGGAGCCCGGGCATGAGATCCCCCCTGCGCAGGCACAGCCACGTATTGCCAGGCTCTGCTTCTGGCACAGCCATGCACAGAGGCTGCCCATCCCCAGCTGCCCGCCCCAGGGCTGTGGAATGGGGTTTGCTCCTGCTGGGCCAGAGCACAGGAGGGTCTGAACTCCTTTCCCCACCACATGCATCCCGGCTTCAACCGCACGGCTGGGAAAAGAGAGAGGGGGGCAAGGAGTGGGAGCAGTACCTCTTCCGGTGGGCATCCCTGGTGTGGTCCACAGCCCGTCCCTGCGAGCCTGGCGTGCGCGGTGTTGGCTCGTCCCACTCACACTTGCTTGCCGTTTACTCCTGCTTGTGCACGGCCCTGACGCTCAAGTCTGGGCTGGTCCTGGGGGAAGGCCCGCCTGGGCTCGCCTAGCGTCTCAGCTGCAGGATGCCAGGGAGGAGGGATCAGCTGGATGGAGATGTCTGCTGTGGCCTGGTGAGGGCAGGGGTCTGCGCCCCGGGGAGGGCGGGAGATGCATGCCATGCTGCAGGCTGGGCATGGCTCACGTCTCCCTGCACCTTGCCTGGGTTTGCACCACGCGCTGCGGAGCCAGCCCTGGTGCTGGGGGCACCCTGTGATGGGACCCTTGGAGCCGGCGAGCATCCCTTCATGCTGCGGTTGCAAAGGGAGGCAGGGAGGGCCCTGAGGCCATGATGGAACCAGTGCAGATGCCCAGACTCACGCTTCAGCCCTGAAGGTGTCTGTGGACTGTGATTGCTAAAGGCTTTGCTGCCCTGAGCCCCATCAGACCAGCCACCATCCTGGAGTGAGAACATCCCGGTCCTTCTCAGCCCCACATCAAGGGGGAGGTGGAGAGGAGCTGGTGAGTTGGCTCAGGAGGCACAGAGCATCCCAAGAGCTTGTCCAGGATGGCACTTATCCTCACCCTGTGAGTGGGTGGCCAGCTGGTCCCTGGGGGTAAGGAGAGGGGTCTTGCCAGTGGGTTTGGAGGAAAGCCGGGACCATGGGAGCAGGTCCAAGGCATCCCCTCTCCCATCTTGATGGATGCGGCAGGAGGAGGTGCAATGGCCATGTCAGTAAGCGTGAGGACTTGTCTCCTGCAGTCCCAGCTGAAAACAAGGCCTGGAGCTCACATTTCTGGTGTCCTCGCAAGCGGCTGGCAGGATTAGCCCGGCTTAGCCCCACGTGGGAGCAGCGGGTTCCCACATCCGCTGTGCAGTGCATGGAGGGGGACTTCTGCATCTGACCCTTTCCAGTCCCACAAAGGTCCCAAGTGTTTCAGCTGCTGCTCAGGGTCTCAGCCTTTGCACCACAGGCACCCATCCCTGCCGGTGGATCCCCCCCCCCATTCCTCCCAGCTGGGCAAAGCTCTCTGCAGAGAAAAGGGAGAGGGAAGGCAATGCTGGCTCAGTCCAAACCAGCCTGCCTGCGCTGCAGGGAGAGGAGAAAGCCCTGGACACTGCTGCCATGCTCAGCAGCTGCGTGAAAACACAGCCTCCAAATTTGGAAAGCGGCTCAGTTTCCAAATACTGCCATGAACTGAAAAACTCACCTCAAAATGAAACCAGCCACGGCCGGCCCTCTGGTTCAAAGTTTCCTGTATAAAAACAAACCTGCCAGATGGCTGCATTTGCACACAAAAGGTTTTGTTTTCAGGAGGAAGGTCTCTTTTTTGGAGGAGTAAACACAAGGCCTGCCCATCCTCCATGTCCCCGGGGCGGGAGGCCTGCCTGGCAGCTCAGGGAGAAGGCAGGGCATTGTCCCATCTTGCTGCCTGGCTGTTTTCCCTCTCCCACGTCCCCTGCAAGCAGACTGCTGCCTGCAGCAACACCAACGCCGCTGCCGTACCGAGCTGCCGACCGGCTTGCCCTGCAAGCACTGGACCCTGGCAGGCTGTGCCGGCCGAGGCTTTTCACACATGTCCCCATAGCTGTGACACTTTGGAGTGTCTCAGGGCACAGGGACGGGTGCAGGATGGGGATGTGCAAGGGCAGAGCTGGTCCTTCAGTAGAGAGACCAATGTCTGCCTGTGGTTCTCCTTGCACCGTGGCAGTCCCGGTCCACCACGGCATGGCACCAAGGGGTGCTCCCCTCCCCGCAGCACGTCTGCAGCCTTGGCAGCGCCTGCTTCTGCAGCTCCTTGGCTTCCCCCTGGCATGTCCCGCAGCACCCGGAGCCAAACACAACACAAGCCCGTCTCTTTGGCTGCCAGTGGCGCCTGCTGCTTTCTGTGTCCAGCCCCCAAAAGAAGGCAGCTCTGCTGCTTCACAGGAGCAGCTGGGAGACCCCCACCCTGGCTCTACTCCCTCCAGCTCAGCTGCAGGCTCCCCCAAGACCACCCTCCCCAGGCTGACGCACGTTTGGGGCTGGCACAGATGCAGCCTGGCTGCTCCCTGGGGTGCTGCCGTAGGTGGCATTCACCCATTGCAGCGGAAGCTGCTTCCTGGGACATGATTTGGCCACGGGTACGAGTCTCATGGCTGGCGATTCCTAAAGGCTTTGCTGGCACAAGCTTGGCCTCACCAGGCGGGTGCTGCAATTCTGGAGTAGGGGTGAGGCAGTCGCAGGGGGATGCAGGATCAGCCCCCTCCACCGCTGCCTCTTGAGAGTTTTGCTCCAGATTCTTGTCCTTTCAGCCGCAGCCTCTGCTGCTTGACTTGGGATGGTGGCACCATTCATTGGGTCTTACAGAGTGACCTGGAGCTCAGCCCTGCCTGTCTGGGGGTCCCCGATGATGTGTCCATGGAGTTGAACATCCTGGCTTGAGGGTTTGGGGGCACAGAGGGTCTGTGGGGCTTGGAGACCTCCCCAGATGCCAGACTTGGAGAGCTGGTCCCTACCCAAAGCACTGGCAGAAGCTATTTTCACCTCTGAGCTGGGACACACCCACCCTGCCTCAGTTTACCATCCATGCACCGGGAAGCAGAGGTGCTCTGCTGCTGGAGGGGAGGGAGGGAGAGCAGGCGGCAGGCTGGTAACGGGGACGCATCAAGCTTTTCTGAGCCTCCTCATCCCTCCCTGGGCTGTCATTAGCAGCGAGTTTGGCATCTGGGCTGTGAAGCCACGCTGTCCTGCTTCTCCTGTGGGTGGTGCAGCTGGGCTGGGCTGGCTGCAGGGGCCGGGAGGGACTGCCCCACCAGGCTCGGGGGGATCAGCCGGGCTGCCGTTCGGCTTGAGCTGCTTGGCTGGGAGAGCCTAAAACAACAAACATTGCAGAATAAGGGAATGTTTCACTGCTTTTTCCTGGTCAAGTGGTTTCCTGTTTTCTAAGCAGCTCTTCCAGCACCACTGGGGCAGAGGACTTGTCCGTGCAGAGCCTGGTCGCAGAGCAGACCCTCACCGGGGAGGCAAGTTCCTCCTGCTTGACATCTGGCAGGGAAAGAGGTCACAAAAGATTGGGTCTAGGATCGGCTGTGACCTTTACCGGAGACTTGCAGCAGGATACAGTGTTATTCTCTTCCCCTCTGGGCTGAAAGTATCCATGAACGTGTGGTCTTTCCTAGGTCAAAACAGGCTGGACAGCGCTTGTTTACGCAGCCTCGCTGGTATTTCTTATGGACAGCTTTCCATAGCCTGACAAACTCATCACATGCATGGCCACCTGCTCCACACGCTCAGCCCTGTGGAGGGAGCACGGGAGCTCCTGGGCTCAGCGCTGCTCCGACAGACTCTGCTGTGAGCAGGAATGGCTCGGTGCTGCAGTTCATGCAGGATGCTGCTGAAGGCAGGGGACAAGGGCAGGATACCCTGTGGCACACCACTGCTATATTTCCCAGGAGTGTGGAGCGAGTGTCTCCATCTCCATCACCCCTACTCCTCCCAGGCCAAGCCCTGCACTCCAACTGTGTGTTGGGGTCCTGAGCAGAGCCCTGTACAATTTCGGTGTCATTCCAGCCTTGGGTCCATCCTTTCTCCCCCAGAGACTGTCTGCAGCTGTGCACACAGGTAAGGTCACCCTACCTGGTGGTGCTGCCCACCCAGCACCCGTTGCCGCTCCTCTGCCCCAGCCCAGAGCCCCCTGCCCAGCTTCTCCTGCTTCTTCCCCTGCCTGTCACTGACCTCCCCTCTGTCCTGGATGGTACCAGGAGCAGGGGCGGTGGGACCATCCCACCAGGTCTCCAGGGAAACACAGATATTTTCCCAGTTGACGAACATCATCTCTCCCCTCCTTTGCTGAGCATTATTAAAAAGACTGTTGGCAGAGAGTCTGCCCTGAAAGCCAGCCTGTAAGTGTCAGCCCCTGGGGACTGTCTGACCCATGGAGAAGAGGCAGGCAGAGAGGACGCTGACACACAGGGCGGCTGTCACTGCTTGAATCAGTCCTGGCTCCTCGTGGAAGACAGGATCCATCTGGACCTCCTCAGGGTCCATCCTGGATCCTTACATACTGACTGTGACAGAAACATAAACCAGGCCCCTGCAGGAATGGAGAAATAGGCAGACACAGGGGGCTCCTGTCAGCACCCTTGGGCCCAGACCCAGCCAGTGCTGCAGGATGCGGCCCAACACACAGCATGTCCTCCCTGGCAGGAGCAGGCAGCAGGGCCCCCGCTCAGCACGTGCCTGCAGGCTGCTGCATCTGAGCTCTGCAGGGTCCCCCTGGCTGGACTCCAGCTCCCCAAAGTAGAGCGACCCCAAAGTCCAGCTGAGGTGGCCTCGCTGGTGACTCTCATGTCTGGGAAGAGGTTCAGGAGACCCACAGAAGAGGGGCAGGCACAGCTGCCTGGGGGGCTGTGAGAGAAGGTGGAGATGCCCCCTGGCAGGGGTGATGCCCACCAAGTGGGACATGTTCTGCTGTGGTGTCATGGTGCCAGGCTGGCTGGTGGCATGGCAGGGTGGGGGTGACCTGCCCCAGCTGAGAGCAGAGCTCACTGGCTTTGCACCCCTCTCCACAGCCCCGTGGGTGTTCAGACAGTGCTTCCCCATCCTCTCCCCCACTAGCCAGCAGAACGGATCCCTCCTGCCCTACCCTGGTATCACAGACCTGGGCCCCAGCACCACATGCAGGCTCTGCATTATAGAGGGGCACAGCCTTTCCCAAAATGCACACACAGTCCAGCAGCCCTTGTTCATAGGGTGCCATGTCCCCCATAAACCAGAGGTAAGTTGTGGGTGGAGAAGGATGGGCTGGTGGACCAGAAACTGTAGCGCTGCGCAGTGACCTGCCCACCAGGCACCACGGCCGTGACCTGCTGCTCTCCCGCATGGTGGCAGACCCAGTGCCTTATTCAGGGTTACTGCAAACACTGCCCTGATCCAGCCCCATGGCTTGACCCCGTGCCCACGCCGGGCGGGAGCAGGGGAAGGGTGTTTGGCAGCCCCGGGTGGTGGAGGGTCCTGCTGTCTGCCGCTGCAGCTCATCCAGTGCTGGCAAGGTGAGGCTTTCACGGGCAAAAAGCCCGACACCTGTGCTGTGTCAGGGGCTCTGATGCCACCAGCTGCTGCCTTGATTTACCCTCCAGTGATGAAAGCCCCATGGTTCCATCCTCTGCTACCTGCACTTGCTGGCAGGAAAGGTGTCCCCTGCCCCAGAGCATCTGGGGACACCCCTTGACCCCAACAGCAGAAGAAAAAAAAACTAAAAAGCTTGCAGTTTCTTAGCTTTTCCTCCGGATCTGGGGCATTTGTGGCTTCCAGCACCATGGCTTCCCCACAGTGAGCCAACAGGAATATTTCTGATACCTGGAGCCGGGATAAAACAGACCCTGTGTGCTGCGAGCTCCTGTGGCTCAGACCTGTATCAGAAATGGTGTGGCCAGTAGGAGTAGGGAAGTGATCGTGCCCCTGTACTCGGCACTGGTGAGGCCGCACCTCGAATACTGTGTTCAGTTTTGGGCCCCTCACTACAAGAAGGACGTTGAGGTGCTGGAGTGTGTCCAGAGAAGGGCAACGAGGCTGGTGAGGGGTCTGGAGAACAAGTCTGATGAGGAGCGGCTGAGGGAACTGGGGTTGTTTAGCCTGGAGAAAAGGAGGCTGAGGGGAGACCCCATCGCTCTCTACAACCACCTGAAAGGAGGTTGTAGCGAGGTGGGTGTTGGTCTTTTCTCCGAAGTAACAAGCGACAGGACGAGAGGAAACGGCCTCAAGTTGCGGCAGGGGAGGTTTAGATTGGATGTAAGGAAAAATTTCTTTACTGAAAGAGTGGTGAAACATTGGAACAGGCTGCCCAGGGAAGTGGTGGAGTCCCCATCCCTGGAGGTATTTAAAAGACGTGTAGATGAGGCGCTTAGGGACATGGTTTAGTGGGCATGGTGGTGTTGGGTTGACAGTTGGACTCGATGATCTTAGAGGTCTTTTCCAACCTCAATGATTCTATGATTCTATGATTCTATGGCCGCACGGCTGCAGCGAGACCAAGGGGACTCGGGAGGCATTGCTCAGCAGGAGCAATGCACAGCCCAGCGTGGCAGCTTCCTGATTTTCTGAGGCCAGAGAGCACTATCCAAAACAGCTTTCAAGAGCAGACAGGCCCACATACTCGCACGCACGCATGGCCCTGCCTCAGCAGGCGGCTGGCTGCGTGCTGGAGGAGCTGCACTGTGCGGATCCCCGTCATCTCTGCATTGCTGCCCTCTGGCTGCCTCGGCACATCTATGGTGAGTCTCTCCTCTGGCTGGAGAGATGGGACCTGCCGTGGCTGTCATGGGGCTCTGGCTCTTGCAAGATGCACCACAACTGAAGAACCTTCCTTTGGGAGCAGATCAACGCGTGCACCATCAGCCAGGCGTGGGTGCTGGCAGCCTAGTGCCAAACTACAGGATCAAGGACTTGAATTTAGAGAATTTGTCTCATTTGCACATGCAATGTATCCCACATGATCCTGGCTGCCCGGGTGCAGGTCCTGTCTGTAGGACATGCCCTGCTGTGTTAAGACAGGATTGTCTCGGTGGGATTCAGGGTGAGGGGGCTGAATGTCTCTCTGTGCTCAAGGGGGATCTTGCAGGGTGCTGTATAATAGAGATATGGCAGTGGATTCACATTTGCAGGGGGTAGCAAAGCTTTTCTGTGGGCTCTCTCACCGTAAAAAGATACTTTAAGAGAGTGCAGGAAAACAACATGGAAAGCTCTGGAAAACATGGCTTTCATTAAAAGATCCGACAGGCCTCAGCTCTACAGTTTGCCCAAGAAAAGAGGAAGAGGCCACTGGGGTGAGTTATGCAAGTATCTGCACGGAGAAAAGATGCCTCCTGTCGAGCAGCAGCAGCCGACACTCCAGCAGCTGGGAACTGGAGGAGCCAGGCTCTTGGGTTGGCTTCACCCTGTACCACTGGTCTTTCAGACAACCCCAGCTCATCCCCACCTCCAAGACTCGACCCAGAGCTGCTGGCACATCCTCCCTGACCTGCGCCATGCAGCAGCAAGGCCCTTTGGCCCCAGGTAGCTGCATCCACAGGTCCATCCTGTGCTGGGGCCAGATGGTACAGCCAGCATCACATGCATGGGCTGTTTTTAGTGAGGTTAAGAAACTTAGCCCCCGTGGAGTGACAAACTCAGCATCTGTTTGACTTGCTGCACCTATTTCTGCACCGGACGTCGGCTGAGAGCGGGCTATTTTTAACCATCCCTGGTTTACTATCTTTTTTCTAGCTGTTATCACAGGCTAGGAGGGGATCTGTGCGCTCTTCGTGAAAAACTCACTGCCGATCCCAGACCAGATAAGCCTGCAGAAAGCCAGCACTGCTTCCCCTGAGCCCAGTGGCGCGTGGGCGCAGGCACTCTCGCAGCAAAAATGGAAGTGACTACTTTCTAACCGCTTCCTTTCTTTCTGGGTCTCTCTCTCCCTCCTGCCCCTCCTGACAAGTTCGTTTCCTGTTATTGATAACGGCCCCTGCACCCGGTGAGAGGTCACCGCGCTCGGTGCCCCCACAAGAAAACAGCCCGGGGGCTGGAGACAGCAGGGCTGTGCAAAGCAAATCCAACCGAGCTTTGCTGGGGCAGGCAGCAAGGCTCAGCCCACGCCGCTGGGTGCCGAGGCCCCTGCTGCTACAGGGTGCAGCATGCCAAGGGACCCAGGATATGAATGATGTGATGGGTCTTCAGGATTTTCAGGTCTTTTTGTGCCTTCTTCATAGGGAGTTGCTTTGTCCCGTGTGCTCTGGGGATGGAGAGTAGTCCCTTGTTCCTGGGAGCCTTCTTCCTGCCCACACACCTCACAGTGCTTTGCAAGCAGGCGCTGTGGTCTAGAGCCTCCTGAGAAGACACGTGTGTGTCTCTTGGCCTGGGGCAGGCCACTGTTTGCTGCCACCCTGCCAGGCTTCCCGTGCGAGGCAGACAGCTAGCTCCCCAGGGGAAACTGAGGCACGCAAAGGTTTCCAGGCAGCCTTTCCAAAAACACAGCGCTCTCAGAAGCAGACAGGGAAGTGCAGGACAAGCCCAAGCAACACGTGGATGAGCAAGATGCTGCTGCTGGTGCTGGGACCGTGTCCCCTTGCGGTGCAGCAGTGTGCCCTGGGTGACCAAGTAGCCCCGTGGCTCTTGCTGTGCCTCTGTGGCTTCTCCTCTGGAATTTGTTGGATAGAGTCAAAGTCTCAGCACCTTGGAGATGTGGCTTAGATCCCCGCTACCCTCACTACTCCACTTAGGAGCAATCCTCCATGCATGAAGCTAAAATGAATGGGGGGAGCTTGTTCCCACATGGGGAGAGGAATAAACCATGCTGATATAAAGCACTTTCATGCTAGAACACCTTTCCCAGGGGGCCTGTTCCTGTGCCCGTGCACCCCTCTTTAGCCCACAGCGGCACCAACCTTGCATCATTGCTAGCCCCACACAGATGGGGCTGGTGGTTCACCTGCTTTGCCTCTGCCTTTCTGTTTGCAAAGTTGGAGGAAAGCTCGGCCTGTTTGCAGGAGATGTGGGAGAATATCTAACTCCAGAAACCAAAAGTGGTTCTGCTCAGCTGTCATTCAAAGAAGAAAAAAAGAAAAAACAGTTAAGCAAGAAATTCAGGTGATAAACTATCCTTTTGGTTCTCCTTGAGGAGAGGGGTAGGAGTGCAGGGTCTGGCAATATCAGTGGTGGATGCCTTGAAAAAATGAAACAGCAATTGCTTAATTGCTTCCAGCCAGAGCCGGGCAGCAGCAGGAGCAAACTCTACGCAGACCGTCACTGGCAATGGGGAGGAAGGTCACACGTCCACTCCCTCTGGCTCTCCCTCCTCAGGATCAGCTCCATCCCAGCGGGATGCCCGAGGGTCTGGGCTCATGTGCAGCGCTCCTCTGCGGGCTTTGTGCTCCCCCAGCCCTTCCAACATGGGCTGCGCGTGGCAGACGTTTGCATGCCACGGCACAGAGTGCCGGGGCTGTCCTTGGGAATGCGCTCACGCGGAGGAAACTGGAGTAGCGAGACATTGTTCTCCGGGAAAAGCAATCTGCGGAGGTGCTTCGCTCAGCTCCCGGGTCCTGGCTGTCCCCAGGCCAGCAGGCGCGTGACGCAGAGCCCCCCAGTGCCATGCTGTAACTGGGCTGTTCGCACCCCCTGCGGCCAGCTCTGCGGGATGCTCAGGCTAATTGCATAGTCCTTCTCACGCCCGCTGGGAGCTGATCGGCTGGTTTTAACAGTCTGCTGAATCCCGAGGCAGCCGCTTCACCTTCAAGCCCATGAGCGATGTTTAGGCAGCGAAGGAGATGGGCTAATTTCCAAAACCCTGCAGGATGTCCTGAGCTCCCAGTTGTGTCAGCAGGAGCAAGACCAGCCCTGTCTGTGCGCTGGACCCAAATGTGACGGAGGCCCAGCGAGACGAGGCCATGGTGCGGTAGGCAATCCTGGGGGAGTGAGACCATGGGGCACCATCTGCGTTTTGGGTGCTAGTTTGGTGCCTGCCTGGGCTCAGATGACTTTGCGGCTACACTGCTGTTTGGAGAGGGTGAGGAGAGGTGCTGGGGTGTGTGGATCAGGGTAGGGCGGCTGGGAGAGCAGGATCATATTCGGGAGGCTGGAGGGCAGAAATGGGAGCAAGGACTGGCTGGGCTTTAGTGGGGAGAAAAACTCCCAGTCTGAAGCTGGGAGCTGCTCTTTGCACGAAGGGAACTGACTATGAGGATATGGCCAGAGGATGCTCGGGGTGCAAGATGACCCCATGGAAGTGGAGTCATAAAATGCAAGTGAACAATGCACCAGTACCAGTCAGGGATAAATCCAGATCTCCCTCCCTGAAGCACCAGTGCTGCAGGGTCCCCATGTCCTGCTGGGCTTGCCGAAAATAAAACCACAGCCATACAGCCCCTCGAAGACCCCTCAGGCTCTGCCACAAACCTCCCCAGTCATATATCCCCAACTCATGACCCTAATGCACAGGTGTCCACAGACAGGGGACACACGGGATCCCATGCCTGGCACATCTCTGGGCACCTCACGTTGGGCCAGGGTGGATGGCTGATGTGATAACAGTTGGGACCCTTCCCTCTGCATCTGCCCCTCCATCACCACTCCTCGCTGTCCCAGCACCACTCTGGGCATCATCATCACCTCCTGAAACACAAACGCCACACTCACCCATCCTGCTCGCCATGTTGGGCATTGGGGATGCTGTGAGGGTGGGATGCGTCTGGGGACAGGACAAGGCTGGGGCTTCTGCAGCAAGGCAAGGGAGGGATCCGGCAGCAGGGAGGCTATTGTCCCTGCAGTAGTCCTGCTCTCCACATGGGCTGTGAGAGCACAAGGATGATGGCCATCCTTGAGGGATCCAGGCACTGACACCCCACTGCCACCAAGGTCAGAGCAGAGAGGAGTGCTGGGGACAAGGGACGTTCCTGTTCTGGGCCCTGACCCCTCCTGCCCCACAGGGGAGGGAGGGAAGATGGCGAGGGGCACAGCTGTGGCCCTATGGGACCCACCCCAGATCCACTGCCTTCAGTGCTGCTTCCCCCCATCCCCTTCTGGACTTTTCCCTCTGGAGACTGCCCGGTTCCTCTTTGCCTGCGGCAGCTTGCGATGGAGGTGACTGCCCTGGAGTCCTCGTCCTACCCTGACAGCATACTGTCCCTGGGTGGGGGTCTGCCCCCAGCCTGGACACCCTCTTCCCTCGAAGCCAGGCCCTACCGCAGGTCCTCCACGGCCCCAGCAGCCCCTTCTTGTAGGACCCAGTGGCTGCCCCGTGCTCTGCACCCTGGGCCAGCCTGATGCATCCGGTGCAGAGCTGATGGTGCAACACGGGATGAGCATGGCTGAACAACGATGCAGGGCCCCTTGCCTTGCACCACCAGCCAGAGCAGCTCCACTGTTGCACCCCTCTGCAGACCCAGCCTGTGTCCCTCAGGAGGAGTGGGGTGGCAGCATCGTCTTCCAAGCTGGGGCACAGAGGTGGCCAGAAGTAGCGTGCACAAAAGTGTGTGCGTGTGCACCTCTGGGACTTCACTGCTCTGCGGAGGTCAGTGAGGTATTTGCATGCCCTTTGCCTGCATGGGTGGACACCGGTGTGTAAACAGGGACGTTCACTCTGCACATGTGGGTGTGCATCCTGCCCGTGTGCTCCTGCAGGCAGGCAGGAGGAGGTGCATGTGCCCTTCCCAGGTGAGCAGCAGCTGTGTGGGTGGGTGCAACGAGTCGTGGGGGGGAAGGTTGCTGCAGGAGCAGTGCTGAGAGCTGAAAAGTGCTCTGGGATGAGTGGTGTGTACCTGCTCCATCTGCTCCTGGTCTCCCTCACATCCAGTCTATCTCCACCAGCTCATGCGTCATTTTCCACCAGCGCCTTGTCTTTTGTGTTCTGAGTCTCCACTGGGCTGTGGCCTCCCATGCTCTGTCTCCCCCCAAATGCACCTCCGTTGTCATGTCTCAACCTGCTGGTGCTTCAGCAGAGGGGAGGAACAGGAGCCATGCTGGCCAGGTGGAACTACGCTGAGGTCCATTCGTGCACTGTCAGATGCATGTAAGGGTATGCATGTAAGATGCATGTAAGACTGCATGTCTCAGCAGTGAGGATTTTTCTGCCCCTGGGAGCCTCAGCCATGACACATCCCTGTACCACATCCCTGCTTCCCTCCTGCGTTCCCTCCATCCTGGATGAGTCCCCATGGCCAGGACAGTCCCTTCGGTTTCCATCAGTGCTTTCTGGATAAGGAAAAGCCTAAAGGGGTCAGGTGTTGTTCCCAGGGGCTCCGTCCTGGGTGTCATTCTTGGTCCCAGCTGGCACAGGTACATGTGTGGCTGATAGAGCCAAGCCAGTGGCATGGGGAGGTCCCTGAGTGGCAGAGGGAAAGTGTTGCAGGGTTTTCTGGGGTACTTCCCTGAGCATGAGTACCTTGGTGTTGTGTTGCTTCAGAGGCAGAGGATACACTGTGTCTCAGTGTCTGTTTCCCCCTTTTACCCCTGTGCATGGTCTCACTGAGGTACAGGAGTGACCCAGGTCCCAGGGCAACCAAACAAGGTCATTTTGCAAAGGGAGTGCATCTGCATCCTTCGCTGCAGCTTTCAAGAGGGTTTCATGACCAAGGCAGAACCTGGCAGGAGGAGGAAGGGTCTTACTGCTGAGGGGATCCCAAATCCTTTGAAATGGCTATCAAATCTCTTCAATCACCCTGGGCCACAGATCACTAAAACTGACAGCACACAGGGAGCTCTTGGCCTCCATAAAAGTTTTTTTCCACACCACTTTTGCAGCTTGACCTTGTTTCTTGGATAAAGCCATGTTTTGGTGAAAGGTTCCCATTCCCTTTGGGGAAAAAGGGCCAAAATCCAGCTCCCAAAGTACGGTGCTGCCCTCTGGTCTCCTGCTCGCTGTGCTCCATGCAGAGGAGCAGGACATGCCCGTGGTGCCTCTCGGGTACAGTGAGGGCCTCTGGACAGCCCACCTCTGGGGATCGGAGCCCCGTTTCTCTGCACCTTTGGGTGCCGCTAGGTTTTGTGGATATTCCCTGGGCCCTACAAGGTCTGCAGGGGTCCAGCCGTCTGCGTCCTCCCCATCACAGGTGCCTAGCAGTTGGGCAGGTTGGGGGTGAGTGTGGGTGCACGGATGTCACTGACACATGCCCAATGACTCACGTGTGCTGGCAGCTCTGTGGTATCCGCCCCGATGCCATGCTGAGCTTGTCCCTTGCTTGTCCCAGTGCTGGAGGAACAGGGCGGCGAGGAGGCAGCAGGTCTGTGCAGGACTGGGCCAGCAAGAGGCAGGAAGGGTGGCCCCAGGGGTTTGCATCTTGGTTGCATCCTCAGGGACCCCCTTGAGCTCAAAGCCACCCAGATGGGAGGGGTGCCCACTACACTAAGAGGGCAGATACAGTCTCAGCCTCAGCCCTGCTGAGGAAGGGAGCTTCTGCATTGTCTGACAGGCTGATACTTCAGGAAAGAACGCTCTTTGTTTACTCTGGTCCCTACTGCGGGCAAGTTTATGTGGCCACCTTGTTAAATACTGCACTGCTGGTCATCTTAGGAAGACTTCTCAGTCAGAAGATGGAGGGTTGGAGGGAAGGGGAGTGCTGGGGCTTGTTTGTCTGTGGTAGGGCTGTCTCTAAGCCCCTACAGCCAAATTCTTTCATCCCACATAGGACAGGGAGCAATTCCTCAGTTCCATCCTCAGGCCTGATATAGAGTCCAGTCCAGGTCTGCAGAGGCTGCTGGCACTCTGGGATCTGCTCGTAAGACACAGATGCTGGTGGCCCTTGTCTCCAGGATAAGGTTGCTGTGCTGCTGGCCAAGCCCAGCACTTTGCTCTGGAGCTTGGTCCCTCTGATCTCCCAGCTCTTGGGTAAAAGGTGGCCCTGACAGGGTCTCCCATGGGCCACCAGTGAAGATGTTGTTTTCAGGATGAAACTCTGGCACCCCCTTGCACACACATTCCTGCAAAAACACAGGCATGCACCTCTGCAGCATGGTGACCGGCAGTGCTGGCACTGCACGTCCCAGGGACAGCCCAGTCACTGCAACGAGCTGGGCTGGAGGTGGCCCGGGGTGGGGGGCTCCCCAGGGCAGCAAGGAGGAGCCAGCTGAGCGGCCGGGGGGAGAAGGCATTTGGGATGTGGGGTCCATGGTGGCGGGGATGCAGCGGGAGCCACTGCAGCACAGCGGGGTGGGGGCAGAAGAGGAAGGAAGCGTGCAGTGTCTCTGCACAGAGCCTGGGCAATAACAAACAGGAAGAGCCGCAGGGCTGCGGCACCGGGCATCGTCAGGAAGGATGTGCAGTGCCCCAAGGGCAGACTTGTCCTACCTGAGCCAGACCCTCCAGGGACCTTCCTCCCCAAATACACCCCCTTCCGTGCCCTGCTGGGGAGGGGGAGCCCATGTGTCTTCCCCCAAGGTGCCCAGGGATGGTCCCGGGTGCAGAGGAGTGACAGGTGGCACCCACAGAGACATGGGTTAGGGGGATGGTGGCATGGCATGAGGACCACACTGCTCATGGCCGGGCACGGAGGGTGGGAGGTGCCAAGCCCTGGCTCACCCTGCAGCGGGATGGGGAATGGCTGGTGCACAGCCCGGGCAAGGGGATACGGCCAGGGTGGCTGGGACAGGAGGACTCATCCTAGCTCCCTGTGGGGTACATGGGGTCTGGTGTCCCCAGAGCAGCACCACTGCACCACGTGAAGCATCCCACCTTGACCCTTCTGCCAGCGGCCCCAGTCCCATGGCCGGGTCTCGCCTGTCCCTCCATGCCCCATGGGTTGGCACTGGCACCAGCCATGGCCGGTTGCAGAGGGCACCCAGCACACCCCACCGGCCCTGCTGGAGATGCCCATGGAGGCAGCCCAGGATTTTGGGGGAGTCAGGGCTGCACCCACAGGCGCAAGACAGGGGTTCGCTGGCGGGGAGCGAGACTGGGGCTGCAGGCGGCCCAGCGGAGCCGAGCTGCGGCGATGTGGCCGGTATGTGTGTGGGCGGCAGGCAGGGTGGGGGAGAAGGAGGGAGAGGAAGCGGCAGAGGCAGCAGCTCCTTTGATAAGCAGCTTCCTGAACACTTTCAAACCGTGGTGTTAGACCAACACGCGCGGCGCCTGCGGGCCTGTGCCGGGACCGACGGAGCCCACGCCGCGGGGCAGCAGGTAGGCAGCCCCCCAGCCCACCCATGCTGCCCGCTGGAGAGGGGACCCCCGCCAGGCAGTGCTGGGCCCTGGCGCCCATGGGCGGTGGGCATGTGCTTGCTGCCGGGCAGCCCTGGGCAGGGCTGGGATGCTGGGCAGGGTGATGGGGACACTCTCCCTGCAGGTGCCGGCAGCTGGGGCTCTTCCCAGGGCCCTCCTGCCTGCCAGGGGCTTGGCTGGGGCATCTCCCAGGTGTTTTCTGGCCAGTGTGCGAGGGGCGGCTGCTGGAGTTGGAGCCTGCTGCTGTCTCTGGCCAGGATCTCCCCTGGTGCTGTGGCTCCGGGGGAGCAGCTGCTCTTGCCCCACCTGGTTGGGGGACAGGTCCCCCAGGGTGCCCTGCGTGGGGCACGGGGATGGTGTGCGTGGCAGCGGTGGCATTGTCAACCCCAGAAATGCCACCAGGCAGCAGGGAGTCATGGGGAACGGCTCCTGCCCTAGCCACATTCCCAAACAGCATGGCCACAGTGTGGACCCAGTTCTCTGCAGGACCTCCCTGAGCTGATGAGGTACCTGGGATCCCACTCTTTGCCCACCAAGTGCTCCAACTACGCAGCATCCCCTGTCCCTTTGGGTCCATCTCCTCCCCATGAAGGGAGCTAGGGATGAGAAGGAGCCTCACCATCCCAGGGTGCTGCCTGCACTGTGAGGAGCTCTGCCCAGAGGTGAACCAGCATCACCCGTATCTCCCCGTCCCTGCCAGGGGCTGTCCTGGGGCTGGTGGCTGTTGGAGCCCTGGCATCTTCCTCCAGCTGGGCTACCCCATCACCTCTTGCTCAACCACCCAGATAAAGCAGTTTCCTCTTGACGGTTGCTGAGACCTGTGGGATGGAGGAGGCTGTCCCAGGGTCTCCCTTGCCAGAGCTGCGAGTCTGTTGAGGGTGCCTGGCCCCGTGTTGCCCAACAGCAGGAGCTGGCCAGGCTCCTTGTTGTGCCTACAGCCCACCGCATCTCACCTGCCGAATGCTGCTGTGCTCATGTGGGTCCCAGCTATCCCTCCTCCCCATCACGTCCTCAGGCCGAAGCAGGCATGCCAGGGAAGAGTTGGAAACACACGGCAGTGTATGCTTCCCATGGAGGTGGAGAGCATCTTGGGCTCCCCCAAAACTAGACCATGCTCCACCAACACAGGGCATGGGTGTCCTCTGCTTGGTTCAAGCAGATGGCTGTCGGTACCATGCCCAGGGTCACCAGTGGGTGCCTGTGTGGGCTGCAGTGCTGCAGGCGTCCTGGGAGCTCTCCCTATGCCACCTGCCTGGATGCAGGGGCTGGGGGCCCTGGTTCCAGGGCAGCTGAGGATCCAAAACCCGTCCCTTGCTTAGGGACCATCCGTCAGGGGGTCCACCCAGCCTCATGGTATCTCTCAGATCTGCCTTTTCTTTTCCAGCCGCTTCTCCTCCGATGGCTCCTTGATTCCCCGGGACCTGAGGGCCCCCTGTGTCCGCTCCCTGTGCTTCAGGACAAGGGCTTTGTGGCTGCCACAGCATGGTACAAGCCTGCTTGGTGTGCTCCAGAGTTCATAACGGCAGCCTGACAACCTGGGCAGCCAGGGCAGACATGGACAAGACAGACAAGCCTAGTCCCTCTGCCAAGAAGCACGTGCGTCTTCAGGAGAGGTGAGTGTGGCTGGACAGTGCCTGCAGCCTGAAACCTGTACTGCCCATCTCAGCCCAGACAGTGGGTACCCATGGCACTGCTCATCCCTAGGGCTTGGGTTCCCCCAAACTTCCTTCCTCCGGCCCTGCCAGCCTGCTGTCTGACGACTTGTGCAGATGCCAGGTCTGAGCGTGGCGGCAGCCCTGACCCCTCCCAGCCCAGGCCGGGCCAAATCTAGACACCGTGCTTTGAGAGCTTTCCAGCAAAAAGGTGAAATGACCAGCTAGTTCCTTGTTCCTCCACCCCCCGTCTTCTGGGGTCTCTACCTGGCCCCTTTCTTCATCCTCTGTTATCCTCTGCCTGACTTTTGCTTGGTGTGGGGTGGTTTTAACTGGTGATATGGAAGGATGAGCTGCCCTCCTGTCCCAGGGTAGCAGAGGGTCAGCCAGGGACCCCTTTGCCTTGCAGAAGGGGCTCCAACGTGTCGCTGATGCTGGACATGAGCTCACTGGGGAGCGTGGAGCCCATCCAGCCTGTCTGCACGCCGCGGGACATCACGCTGAAGTTCCTGAGGACATCCAGCCATGTGCTGAGGAGAGAGGAGCTCCAGCAACACGCCCAGAGCCTGACACAGCTCGAGGAGGAGTTTTCGGTACGACGTTCCCCTCCCCTCTCCCTCCTCACATGAGGGATGGCAGGGACTGGCAGTGGGGGGGACTGGCAGGGGTGGACATCTCTGAGGGAGGCTCCGAGCTCAGCTGTGCCCCACAGCACCAGTGGCAGGGAAGGCAATGTGGGTAAACAGGGGTGAGGGGTGCCCTGGTGCACACGAGTCCCCCTTGCGTCCCTGGAAAGCCTGTCCTGCCCTCCCGTGCCAAGCTCTTCTCCCAAGGTGGCCTCTCTGGAAGGTGTCCCACCACATCTGGACTAAGGACAGGGCTCATCCCAGGAGCTGACATCTCTGGTGATGCTGCTAGGTCCCTGGGCCAGCCTCTCATTGCCTGGGGGACCAGCTCTGCCACAACAAGAGGACACAAGCAGCAGCAATGGAGTTTTCCTCATAGTTGTTCTCTCCTCCTGCAGAAAATCCCACCCAACTTTGTCAGTCCGGAGGAGCTGGAGATCCCTGGACGTGCTTCCAAGGACAGATACAAAACCATCCTCCCCAGTATGTGCTACTGCATCCCTTTGCCTCACATTTGCCCAGGTGCCATGTGCAGGGAGGGGTGTGTGCGCACACGTGTGCGTGTGTGTGTGTGTGCGTGCATGGATGTTTGTGCATGGGAGAGGGGTGACTCAGAGCAGCCCTGGCACCAGGGTGGGCACTCTTGGTGTTCCTGCTGTGTTTGTTCCTGCTCCCCATGTTGCAGGAGCCGAGTGCTGTGTTGCAGGGGGTGTACACTGTGTTGTGGGGTGGTATGTGGGGAGCTACTCTTCAGGGTGTATTCCCAGGGTGTGCAGCGCGTGACAGCCCAGCCTGGGTTGCTCCCTGCCACTGTGGGGGCCTTACATGTTCCAAGGGCATGTTGCTGGGGGTATAAAGGCTGAGAACATTCTAGGAGGACTCGTTAGGGCTCTAGTCAGGCACTGTGGGAGGGCCCTGGGGGGCTATTGCCTGGCGGGTGAGTTATCCCACATGCTCACTGCGGTACAGGCAGGTTTGGGCATGGCTGGCTGTACCCTGCCATGGTAGTGAAGGAGTAATAGGGCAAGAAGGGGCCCAAGGGAGGGTGCGGACAGCTCCAAGCATGGCATGGAGCTGGGAGGACTCAGTCTCCAGCCTCTGGAGCTGGGGCAGGGAGGATGGGCAGGGTCAGGCTCCAAAAGACTGTCCCTGGGGTAATGCCTGCCATTTCTTTCAGATCCTGAGAGCCGGGTCTGTCTCAGGAGGGCAGGGAACCAGGACGAAGACAGCTACATAAATGCCAACTACATCACGGTGAGTGTCCTGCCTGGCTGCAGAGCAGGTGGTCTCCCAGGTCCTGCAACCCACGGCTCACAGGGCATCGGGCTGCAAACTCCTTGGTGCTGCAGGTGCCACGCTGGGACCCACATACTGGGGCACTGACTGTCACCCACCGTCCTGTGGCTGCTCTGGGGTAGCAGCCTGAACTCGCCACCCCTTTCTGAGCTGCAGAGATGTGGCTCCATCCACGCAGGGCAGACACACTGTCCCTTTTGGTAGGAAAGCCTCACAAGGTGGCTGCTTTCGGCTCCTGCTGCTTGGGTGGGTTGAGCACCCGTATGGGCTCCCTCGCAGTGGCTTCTCCATCTCTTCCTCATGCACTAGTCCGTTGTCTGCTAAGGCCACAGGACGCAAGCCGTGTCATCAGAGCATCGCAGCCTGGTGCTGTTCAACCCTTATACATCCAGGAATTTCCTCTCCGCTCAGGGGGTTTGTTGCAATTTCCCAAGAAGAAAGCTAATGAAGGGGAGGGCATGGCTTATCTTTGACACCTGATGGGGTCCCTTTCCAGAGACCGAGAAATCCCCAGACACAAGGGTGTTACTTCAGGCAGCCTGATTTATGATAATCATCCTCCTGTGCAAATGACCCCTTCCAGGCTGCAGTCTCACTTGTGCTGAACCATACATCACCCTAAAACAGGCTCTTGTGTCAGCCAGGTACCAGCTTTGCCTGGTTGGTAGGCTTCTTTCTGAGCAATTCATCTCATTTCAGCATCCTTCCCCTTGGGACAGGCCAGGGGCACTGGGGAGCAGGGGTGGGTCCACAGCCACTCTGGGTGTGTGGCAGCGAGGAGAGTGTGGGAATGTGGGAGTCAGAAAAGTAGCCCACAAAAGTGCCCTCTGGTGTGATGGACAGACCCCTGGAAGGTGGTCTGAGGGCGCAGGTTGGAGCTGGAGGGCATTTAGTAGCGTTTCTTTTCTGATGGTGCTCATGGGTGTGAACCAACGAGGCATCAGCGGTGTGAGCTGCCAGCATCCTGCGGTGAGGGTCAAAGTCTGACCTTGGACACAGGAGCACCATGCCTAAAACTGTGGGGAGGCTTGCTGGTCCAAATGAGGGTTTGAACGTGGGCAGCAGAGGACTACTTTTAGAGTAGTCTTCCTGAGGTAGCCTGGCAGCATGCAGCTTCACATCGGGTGACCCCATCACCCTGTCCATATGCATCACTGTGTACGTGAGCATGTGGCATACTCTCCATCTCACACGAGTGCTAACAAAAATGCACAAACACTGCCCCTCCCTATCTCACACACATGTGCACATATATTTGCACACACCTGAGCACGTGTGCTCACACATCCCTGTGTGGAGCCGGTATTTTCTGACCCCTTCCTTCCACTTACCTCTCCAAGGGTGTCACGGTGCAGGAATTTATGGGCACATCAGCAAATTAGCAACCCAGCCTGCTTCTGGCGTGCTTGGGAGGCACGGCGAGTCTGGAAGAGCTCTGCAGGTATTTGATCACATCAGCCCCCACCTGCAATTGAATGTTTTTCCTGCTGACCATATCCCATGAAATGTTTTTGAGCACGAGGAGCAGGTGGGGGGAAATTCCCAGTGTTGACACCTCCAGGTCTTACTGCAAGTCTCCTTCTGAATGGAAAATCATGTTTCCTAGGAAAAAGAAATAATCTTGAGGCATGAGAAAAGGGCTATACAAAAAGTTCCTGAAAATGTTGCTGCCCCTTGGCTGGGCCAGCGCAACTTCTTGTAGGACCAAACTGTTAACAGGATTGCCAGAAAGACCTGGATTAAATCACAGGGATTTAGGTGCATTTTTAACTGAGATCTCTTTTGACAAAAACATAAAGCTCCTCCCAGAGTGCTGTGTACTTGCTTTTCCAAAAGCTGTGGGTGCTGTGGGTGCCTCCTCCAGCATCCCCAGGGCATCCTCAGCTGGGTCCCTGACTCCTTGCTCTATTGCCAAATTGCATCTGCAGCTGGGAGCTGGAGTAACATGTTACTGACCTCATTACTTTCCCACACCTCTGCCTGTGCCTGCCCTCCAGCTCCTGCCTGCTGCCGCTGCACGCTCTCCCCTCTGCTGGGCCAGCAGCACTGCCCATGAGGCCATGGTGTGAAGCAGGAGCTGAGCAGGACTCAGAGCACCTCCAACCTTTTCTATTTCTTTGGCAATTTTATACTGCGGGAGGAAGTGACCATGGAGGCAGAGGATGCTTGGAGCTGTGAAACAGAGTCTGGGGCAGAGGCAAGGCAGGGGCCTGTGCCAACCACCCCTCCAGGTGTTCCCAGACCCAGCCTTCCCGCTGCTGGGCACTGCCGCGTCCCCTCCTGAGCCCTTCGGGGAGGCAGCACTGGTGGGACCCAGCTGGGACTGGGAGAGAAGCGCCCTCCCTGCATGAGCTCTGCCTCGCCAAGGTGTCCATCACACCAGCTATCGTCACACCAATAACCTGGGGATGTTTGCAAGGAGCTTGGGTGCACATGGCTTGCTCCATGGGTTTGTTCCTGGATTGTGGGACTGAGAGGATGGAGAGGATGTCTGGTAGTTCCTGATCAGGTCTATAAAAGCATTTCAAGGACAGGTTTAGTAGGAAATAGCCCAAATGGCTCAGCCTCTCACCTGCAGAGAAAGACAAGCACCAAGCCTGGAGACAGGCTCCCCTTGCACGACAGGGTCCCTCCCAGCATCACTGATGGACCATGTGCTCGGCAGGGCTACGCGGGGCGGCCCCGGGAGTACATTGCCACCCAGGGACCCATGCTGAACACCGTGGCCGACTTCTGGGAGATGGTGTGGCAGGAGGAGGCGCCCCTCATTGTCATGATAACCAAGCTCCAGGAGCGCAAAGAGGTACTGTTGTCCCTCCCCAGGCCTAGGCACAGCACCCCAGCCAGGAGCAAAGGGTGGGGTAATAACAACAGTAAAGGGTTATGTGAGACCAAATGTGGTGTCTGAGCACCTGCTTGCTTTCTCTGCTTTCCTCTCAGAGGGTACCCCCGATCGATCGCACATGGAGGAGGAGAGCCCCAGGGCTGCAGCCTTGGGCCCATCCAGCAAAGCCTCTCCTCCTCATGTGGCCTCTCGTGCTCTGCGCATGCTTTACCAGCTGGATAATAGGATAAAGAGATTAGGGCAACCCCTGGGAGAAGGAACAGAGGCAGCAGTCAGCAGTGTCCCTCCAGCCCCGAGCAGCTCTCCTCCTAGGCTGGGAGCTCTCAGCCAGTAGATCCAGGCTGGGATGGGAGCCGGCAGCACTGTGCCCTGCGTGGCAGCCGCTCTGTGCTTTGGCTGGGATCCCTGGCTCCCTGTCCAAGCAGCACCTGCCTGGGGGAACTCACCCTCTCTTTCCTGGCAATGTCCTTCCTCCTTTCTGTCCCCGGCTGGTGCAGCATCCCTGTGGCCTCCACTGGGCAGGCTGGGTCCTTCTGGGTCTGGCAGGACATGGCACAGCTCCTGTGGGGCTGGGGAGAGCCGTGCGGCCCCGGGGTCTGAAAGCCATATGGCAGGGCATGGGAAAAGGTGCAGGGGGAGCAGGTGTGGGGGAGAGGGATCTATCCCTTCCTTAGCTTCCCCTCTGTATCACTCCACATCCACCTTCCCCGCTCCCCCACACCTCCCCACGTGATGCCCCTTCCCAAGAGCACTGAGCAAAGCATAGCTCAAACATCCACTGGGTGCCTTGAGCATCTCCACAGCCATGAACCCTGCCTTGTTCTTTCAGAAATGTGTCCACTACTGGCCGGAGAAGGAGGGCATCTATGGCCCCTTCACCATCCGTGTGCAGGGGGTGAGCGAGTGCGTGGAGTATGTGGTCCGGGATCTCTCTATCCAGGTGGGTTTGAGCTCCATCCTGGGGTCAGAGGGGGAGCCCAGCAGGGCCTGGCAGTGCCCCTGACACTCTCAAGCTCTCTAGTAGGGTGGCAACGCTGTGTGACAGGAGAGCAGAGGGTTCATGGCTTGGAGAGCTGGGTCTTATGAGCCCCCTGCCAGAGGAGGGGTCTGCAGAGCTCCTGCCTGCCCGAGGAGGCTGAGAGGGAGTAGGACCCAGCCCTGGAGGGGAGAGGAGAGGGGGTCAGCTGGGGACAGCTTCTCTATTAGCCCTTTGCTGTTTGCACTGTGTCATTGGGCTCTGCCCCATGGGCTCTCCGTAGTCACCCTGGGCTGACACTAGCCAAAATGATCTTGCTGGCTTTGCCTGGACTGTGGGGACAGTATTGGGACACTCTGCATCTGTTCCCGTCTTCTGGGATGGGACACTTCCCAGTGTCCCTGGCCCAGGTGTCTCTCCTGGGTGTCCGGCAGAGGCTCAAAGAGGGATTTGGGAGGAGAGCAGATGAGATGGGCACAGGCTGCCCAGCCTCTGCTTGAGCTGGACTCCATGCCTTCATTTCGCCCAGCTCAGCGAGTCCGTGCTCCCGCGTCCTAATTTCTCTTTCTTCTGTGCTGGAAAAGCTTGAAGGTGAATGCCGCCAGGTCAAACACATCCTCTTTCCTTCCTGGCCGGACCAGCAGACACCCGAGTCAGCCAAACCCCTGCTGCACTTGGTGTCCAAGGTGGAGGAGACTCTCCAGGCTGCAGCCAGCCCAGGGCCCATCGTTGTGCACTGCAGGTAAGAGCTTTCCCCTCACCCGAGCCCCTGTGTGTCCTTCACCTTGGGGTCAGTCTGCAAATGCCGGAGGGGAAAAATCCCACATGTGAATGTTCGTGAGCTGGTCCCACTGTGGTGCAGAAATCCCAGGGCACGGCATCCCCATAGCAGTTTTTCAACCAGCAACTCCTGTCCTGGCATCAGGATGGTGGCATTAGCATGGTGCATACTGCCCTGTAAAGAAATCTGATTTGCACCTGGTTCTACGGACAGCGAGGTGGGAGCAGGAGAGCTCTGCAGGGTCGGGACCCAACCACCAGACCCATGGCAGATCCATGGCTCAGGCTCCTGCTTCCTCTGCCGCTGAGCATGGCCTGCGGCTCGAATGTGAAGCTGTTTTTTCAGGGCAGCCCTCCTGGAGGAGGTGGCCTCTGTGTGTTTTCTCTCACTGCTAAGTGAATTTGGGGACAGTGGAGCAGAGCGCCCAGTTGTCCCTGTGCAACACACTCAGCATGTGATGCTGCAGGCTGGCCTGTCCCAGGTCAAACCACTTGGTGCCTGGGTTTAGAGCACAGCTGGGAAGGGAGGTGACGGGGCTGCAGAGACCACTGCACTGCGCAGGGATGGGGAGCACAGACTGGTTTTGTGCTTCCAGAGTGGCCTCAGCTGGGCCGTGCAACATAGCAGGACCCCCTTGCCATGGCAGAGTGATGCCAGCCCATGCCTTTTGGTGTCTGGCTAAGAAAGTTGGTCTGGCAGCTGGGACCAGGACCCCAGCATCCCTCTAGGAAGAAATCATGGCAGCAAACCAATCCAGGAGTATGTCCAGCTCGGACAGACCAAAGTCCAGGCAGTGGACGTTGTCGGTGCTCAGCACAGCTGTGTCTGTCCCGCAGTGCAGGCATCGGCCGGACGGGCTGCTTTATCGCTACCAGGATCGGGTGCCAGCAGCTGAAGGACAAGGGGGAGGTGGATATCCTGGGAATCGTGTGCCATCTCCGCATAGACAGGTGGGTGCTCAAAGCAGGCTGCTCCTTGGAGGGTCCTGCTGGGTGCCAAACCTGGGAGGAGGGATATGGGAGGGATGGGGGGACAGGCATCGTGAGGGGACATGGGGACAATTTTTGATGGAAACCAGAAGGGTTGCTGAAAGATGCCGATGTAGCGACAGCAAACAATTGCCCAGTGCCGGGCTGGTTTTGCTGTCAGGGCTATTGTAGCTCTGAGAACCTGAGGACGTGAGGGAGAGGAGAGCGGCTCTGAACCTGGCAGTTGGTCTGCCCCTTCCAGCTCAGCCACTAAATTCAGAAACACTTGATTTTGCCACTTTTCAAGGAGAAGTACCAGCAAAAATTAGAGCCAAATCAGTTGCTAATTCGCATTTTGAACAGCCCAACGATGGTTCTGAGCCCAAATACTCTTTGGGCAGCTCTGGCACCTGTTTCAGATATACCTGGGTGTGGTGGCTGAATCAGGAATATTTGTGCCCTGGGAGCCGGGAGCCAGGGACGGGGTTGTGGGCTTCGGCGAGATGTCAGCAGGACCTGCCTTTCCCTTGCAGAGGTGGGATGATCCAGACGAGTGAGCAGTACCAGTTCCTCCATCACACACTAGCTCTCTACGCTTCCCAGCTGCCGGAGGCAGGAGGCCACTAGCGCAGGGCTCCCACTGGGCTGCCGGCTCCCTGCTCCGACCTCTCCTGCACCAGCCTCAGGGACATGTCCACCAAAACAAACCTGAAAACAAACTGCTGCCACCGGGCTACAGAGCAGCAGCATGAGCATCCCTCAGGATGAGCACAGACGAGCAAACCCATGGGGATTGTGGCCTTGCGACCCTGGGGACCAGCAGGATTTGGCAGGTTCACGAGGGATTCAGTGGGTGCTCGAGGTGGCCGTTGCTGCTGGCTCAAGGCAGATTTCACCCCTGGAAAGAAGCTTTGGCTTTTGAAACATGCAACGTTTTATCCTCAACCAGAAGAGTGAGCTGTGCAGAGGAATTGAAGCTGGGTGAGCGCCGGGCGCACGATTTGCCTTTTAGCTGCACAGAAATGTTTAACCCGTTAGATGCGGAGCTGGTACAATTACTCTGCAAATAAACAGAGCCTCTCTCCTGACCGTGTATCATCTGTGGGCAGAGGCTGCACCGCGTGCAGGGCTGGGCTTGCTCCAAACACGTGCCATGATGCTCTTCTTTCTAAAGACACACCTTGATGATTTGGTACAAAAGGTGCGCAGTTGGCTGTCCTCGTTACGTGGCTTGCTTTCCTCTCCACCTTTGGCCAACACCTTCTCAACAGCCTGAAAGTAGGGGAGATTCCTAAGTGCGTCTGCAGTTTTGCAAGCAACATGTTCCAAATTGTCTTTTGTTGCACGAGGGTGGGGGTTTTGCATTCTTATTTTTTTGCTGAAATTAGAACAAAATAATATTTAGGTTTTTTTCACTGATAAAATTCAGGGGGAAAAAAGGAAGAAGAAGGAGAAACATTTTGGCACAAAGCACGGAGATGGAAATATTCTGTAAAATATTTCAATGCCATTTAAAACTGGCCTTCAGCTGATGGGCATTGCACACCCTGTTGGGCAGTGAGGACTGATAAGGAGCTGAGGGCTGCCTAGCCTGCCCATGCCCACAACCGTGACATGGCCTGCTCGGTGGGCGAGATCCAGGGGAAAAAGGGTCAATCCTCTTGCTGAGGGTGTCTGAGCTTGCCTCGGCTCCTGGAGCATCCCCAGATCAGGGCTGTGTGCATGGACCCCCCTCCACTGCTCTGAGGGTCCCCAAAATGCAGTTGAATGGCTGCCCAATGGTTTTACCCCAGTCCCCGTTGTTCAGGTTCTGTGGCTTTCTTGGGAGGAGAAATAATTGAATAAAAAGAGAAGTTTCATCCTTAACTCTGCAGTTCTCCTGTCTTGTCATCAGTCCATCAGTCCAGGAGGGGGGTTCCACAGGCCTGTGTGTCCCCCGCCAGTATCCCATCCTCACTGCTCCTTTCCTTGCTCCTCTCCTGCCCCTCTCCATTTACTCTCTATAAAAGCAGTAAGTGAGCAAGTGAATCAGCCTTGTCCGAGGATGAGTAGTGAGTCAAAGTCAGTTTCTTCTCCCTAATCTCGCTGAGCATAAGTAGCAAACCCAGTGGCAGACCAGACATGTCCCACTGTGCAAAAATACCCAATATTACAGAAATTATCATGTATTGCTGAGCCCTGGTAGTTCCTTATTAGTTGTTCTCATGTGTTTGCAGACTCTCCTGATAGAGTACTTACCAGGGCACTTGCTATAGCACGATAAAGCCATGTTGAAGCATCTGCTCACTGCAAGGAGCAAATCTTTTTGGAGAAATGTCTCAGAGAATGGATGGAAGAGTGACAGACAGTGAGACACCCTCTGCTAGCACAGCCCCCTCCCATGGCACCAGGAACAAACCCACTCCCTGGCCCTGCAGCAGGAAAAAAAACAAATCTGAAGTAACGTCCTTCCACCTACAGCATCTGGATTGCCCTGGCAGAGCAATCTCCCTGTACTGGCCGCCGGGTTAACCCTTCCTCGTGCCACTGAGCCTGCCCAGCTGGGCACTGCTGGGGGCACCTTGGTCTCTGCGGGGCTCCTGCCTGGTGCCTGGGCTCTTGGAGAGACTGTGGAGCCTCCGCAAGCCCCCTGAAGGTCAAAGCATGGCTCAGGACTTTGCCTTCTCAGTTAATTTTATGTCACGCTGTTGCCTTTGACGGTGTCTCTGAAGCCACCAATGGAAGTTTTGAGCTCATCTGAGACAGGCTTTATTCAGCTGGCCCACGGCATCCTCCTTCCCGAGTCCTTCCTCCCCACATTGCCATCAGTCAGGGGAACTTGAAGAGCCTGCAAACTGCAGCAAGGCACGGTCTTTGCCCGCACTCCCTGGACAGCAGGACATGCACCATTTTTCTCATGCTTTCAGTTTATTATCAAGAGAAGAGTTGCTAGAGCAGGCTTGCAGTGAGACCTGCGTTGAGGGACTCCCAAGGCATGCAGGAGGAGGGCTGGGACCTGTGGCCAGGCAGGGGGTGTTGTCACCCCCTCTCAGATTCCCCATCGGGTGCTGGGAGTTTTACCAGTTCAGCTGCCTGATGCAGATTATGATCAGTTAAGCAGTTTTCCTGTCTCTCAATCTCAATTTCTACCAGCTCTATCTGTTCAAGACACTTATCAGGCCATTACCACTCACTATCTGAGTATCTCTCCATCCTCCCTGTATTTATTTCCCAAGCACCCCTCGGGGCTATGCTGGTCTATTCCCTGTGTTATTGCAAAACACCGTTCCAGGGCTCACCAGATGTCAGGGGTGAGACAGAGTGTTTGATCTGGTCTGGCTGTGTCAGGCTTACACCTATGTC
The DNA here is from genome assembly GCF_965638725.1 of Aptenodytes patagonicus. Lineage (NCBI taxonomy): Eukaryota > Metazoa > Chordata > Aves > Sphenisciformes > Spheniscidae > Aptenodytes > Aptenodytes patagonicus. Next base: position 7,465,949 of record NC_134970.1, read on the forward strand.
CTGGGAAACTGCTTCACCTTGTCCATAAAGACCATGGGGTGCCCAGCAGGCAAAGGAAAGGAATCACTCCGAAATCTCACATCTCCCCATGCCCCTGGCTGAGATTAAGCCCCTGAGCTTGGCCAGGGCCGAGGTTGTTCCTGTTCCTCATTCCCCTCCCTTAAAATCCCAGCATGGACCCAGCTGCCTTTTTCCTTCTCATGGCGTTTCCGTGCTTTGCTGGAGGTGCAGCCCAGATGACCGGGCAGGGAGCTGGTGCTGGGGTCCCTGGGCTGCAGACTCCTGCGAACCATGACCCCAGCAGGCCAGGTCCTGCTCAGGGTTCAGGAAACGTCCTTTCTCAACGTAACTGTAATTCTGGCCTGGGGTTTTCCGGGCTGGTAATCCATTTCCTACACTTGCGACAACTCACCAGGCTGGAGGTTGCCTAGGATGGTGTGCTGGTTTTGGCTGGGATAGAGTCAATTTTCTCCATAGTAGCTGGTATGGGGCTCTGTTTTGGATTTGTGCTGAAAAGAGTGCTGATAACACAGGGATGTTTTAGTTACTGCTGAGCAGTGCTGACACAGCGTCAAGGCCTTTGCTGCTTCTCACCCCACCCCACCAGCGAGCAGGCTGGGGGGGCACAAGAAGTTGGGAGGGGACACGGCTGGGACGGCTGACCCCAACTGACCCAAGGGATATTCCACACCATATGACGTCATGCTCAGCATATAAAGCTGGGGGAAGAAGGAGGAAGGGGGGGACATTCGGAGTGATGGCATTTGTCTTCCCAAGTCACCGTTACGTGTGATGGAGCCCTGATTTCCTGGAGATGGCTGAACACCTGCCTGCCGGTGGGAAGGAGTGAATGAATTCCTTGTTTTGCTTTGCTTGTGAGCACAGCTTTTGCTTCACCTATTAAACTGTTTTTATCTCAACCCACGAGTTTTCTCACTTTTACCCTTCTGATTGTCTCCCCCATCCTACCGGGGGGAGCGAGCGGCTGTGTGGGGCTTAGTTGCCGGCTGGGGTTAAACCACGACACACACGCAGGCATTGCGGGTGGCAAGGAGACCCAAGGTGCTACAAATTCACTGCGGCTGATGGAGAGTGCCAGTGCATTGCATGGCGTCCCCATTGAACAGAGCATACCACTGCAGGCTGCAGGGCACCGCTTCAGCCAGCTTCTTGGAAGAACAAGGAAATGGGGTAGGATGTGCCAAAATCCAGCACTTTGGGTATTCAGTAACAGCTCTCCACTCAGGTGAGCACTGTAACCACAGATGAATCTCCAACAGCATTCTCATGGACTCCAAGTAATCAATGACCAAGCCCTCACCCAGAAAGGAGAAATTTCAAGGCAAGCTTTGGCATTTTAAGGGCAGCACTGGGGTCCCAGGAGCTCACGGAGGCTCCGTGAGAGCACCGGCAGCAGGTGGGACCCCACAGAGGACAAGGTCCACCCAGCAGCACCCCACCCAGCACCAGAGGGACGGGTTGACCTGGTGGCTGGAAGCACTGGGGACACTGTGGGGCACGGGAGTGACATGTCTTCATGCTGTTCTTCAGTAACCCAGTGGTTAAACCATGAGATGGGGGAACATGGAGAATAAGCCATCCGTTACCCCATGTTAACACGGAGCACAGCCCTGACAATTCAGTTTCTTTAAGGAACTTGGTTGAGTAACCACATCAAAACCTTCTGGGAATTTCAAATATGCTCATCTGGAGAGGTCCTGGAGCGTTGCTGGCTCTTGCACAAGGCGTTCTGCCCAGTCCCACGCTCCTGTCATGGAGACCATGGGTGACACAATGGGGGACAGCGCTGCAGAGGTGCAGCCATGGGGACAGGATCTGGCTCGTCCATCCCTGCATGTGCTGCCGCGGCTCCTCTGCAGGGAACAGAGCTTGGGACCCCCTGGTTCAAACCATCTGGAAACAGCCAGATGTCTCCAAACCTGCCAGGGCTGGCGTGAGACCCTTCTCTTGCTGGGGATAAGGGAAATGGGGATGGGCAGAGGGGCCAGTACATGAAAAGGGTCTTTTTGCGCATTTGCTCATGTCTCTCCTGGCGTGGGGATGGACTCACCCAGCTTCTATCTCTGCTATGAGTGGTGTGTTTTCTTTGAGCACTGGATAGACAGAGTTTCTCTGGCAGGGACTGCAGTAACACATGTGCTATCAGGAGGCAATCTCTGCTAACAACTCGAGTGCCACAGGCATTTTGGGTGGGAAGCCCCAAACTGGTGTAGGGACATTCCCTGGGCTGGAATTTGTTAAAAAAAAAAAAATCTTCAGGCAGAAATTACACACAAGAATTGGGGGAACGATGAATTTTTCACTGGTTTGAGAAGCTACAGTGGAGTAATTACAGAAAGCAACGATATTCCTGCTTCCTTAGGCCTCCCTTCAAGAGCACAGGGATCTTTAGCGGGCTGCAGCATCTCTGAAAACAAACTGGTTTCTGTCTCCGAAAACAAAGGCAACTTCCCAGTGACTTACAGCACATGATGGAAACTGTTTCCCACCATTAATTGTCATGGGTTCCGAGATACCCACTGTGAGGCAGATCCAACCACAGCTCAGTTTCTCTATTTTCTGTGTGTACACGTTTGTCTCGGGCAGCCCCAGCAGTGAATTCAGCATCCTCGTCTCTCGCGGGAGCGTGAGCAACCTCCTCTGCATGTGGGCTCTCCCCAACAACTGCTGGAGCAAAGGCCCTGCCTCTCCACCCTGGTGTAAGGGAATTGCAAATGCCCCCGTGTGTCAGCCCTCGCTTTCGGACTGGCTCAAATCCAGCCTGGATGTAACCGAGCCTTGTTGGCATCGCACAGCCGGCCAGTGCAGCCACCAGCAGACTGCCCTGAGCGCTCAGCATCGATGTGGAAGGGCAAAGGAGAGCGAAAGCACAGCCAACACAAGTACCTCAAGCGCAGGAGCAGCTTAGCATCCCCTTGCAACCCAGCAGAGCTTAGCTGGGTGAAAATGAGGGGGTTTTCAGGCTGCAGGGCCCAACCTGATCTCTAAAGCCTGGTGTCACAGCAGGTTGTATAAACATCTTATAGAAACATCCCTTGAGAAAGTCGTGCCTTTGGATTGTGTCTCATTCTGCATGTGGAAAATTGTTCATCAGCTCTTGTGACATTGCTCTGGGCTCCCTGCTCTGCAGAGGTCTTGTCATGGGAAATCAAAGCACTGGGTCAAAATACAAAAGCACGTGCAGCCCATTACCCGGGGAAACTGAGGCCCAAGGGCAAAGTGCCAGGTCAAAGTCCAGCCTCCAAATCCACAAAACCAGTGACTGTCCCATGACTGAAAAGAAAACAGCAGGTGCACGAGGTCCCCTTCGTGCCCATGAGGTCCCCTTGCACCACGGTGCACCTCCCACGGGGCTGGACCTCCAGGTCACCCTCATCTCACCCGTTAGTGTCCGCTGAGTCTCGGGAGCTGGGGTCCCTGCTGGGACCTCACCCTCGCCACCGCTGGTGTCACGCTGCCGCATCATCCTTCGGGAGTGTCCAGCACTTCCGCACGGCTGCTTTCACCAGCCCTGAGGAAAGGGCACCCGTGACAGAGGAGTAGTTCCTGCTGCACCACCCAAGCTGCCTTGGCCCCTGGCCAGGCACTTTTTTTCCTGCCGTGGCCGTATCTCAGGCAGGTGATAACAGGGGGACAGTGGCGTGGGCTGCAGCAGGGCTGGAGGGCAGGGGAGGAGCCCCACGGGCTGGCCCAGCCCTGCTGTGGGTGCCAGGGAGCTCTGTGGGACCCCCGAGTGCATGGGGGAGCTGGGGTCCAGGGGAAGAGACACGTAAGGGTGCAGGATTGGGGGTCTGCCCAGCTGGCATGGTTGGAGGGGGCAGGTGCCAGCTGCTGCAGAGGCTCTGTCCCAGGGTGCAGGATACGTGCCAGCCAGTGCAGGCTGCCAGGTGCAGGGGTCACTGGGTGCAAAAGGGCACAGGGGATGATGGGGGTGTGGGGGGTGCTGGGTGCAGAAGGCGCAGGACTCAGGAAGGTGCAAGGGCTGCCAGGTGCAGGGGTGGTGCTGGATGCAGGGTGCAGAGGTGCTGGAGGCACAAGGGTGCTGGATGCGGGGGTACTGGGGGTGCAGGGTGCAGTGGGTGCTGGGTGCAGGGGTGCTGGGAGCACTGGGGTGCAGGCTGCAGGGGTGCTGGGGGTGCAGGGTGTGCGGGCATGCCGGGGTGCAGGGGGTGTTGGGGGTGCTGGGTGGGGGGGTTGCAGGGCACAGGGGTCCAGGGGTGTGTGATGCAGGGGTCCAGGGTACAGTGGCGCTGGGGTTGCAGAAGTCCTGGGGTACTGAGGGTGCAGGGTGTAGGGGGTGATCAGTGCAGGGGAACTGGGGGTGCAAAGTGCAGGGGAACTCGGGGTGCAGGGGTGCTGGGTGCAGGGTGTATAGGGGTGCTGGGTGTCAGCATGCAGGGTAGGGGGGTGCAGGGGTGCTGGATGCAGTGGATGCTGGGGGCGCAGCATGCATGTATGCCAGGGGTGCAGGGGATGCTGGGGGTGCAGGGGGTGAAGGGTGTGCGGGGCGCAGGGTGTGGGGGTACTGGGGGTGCAGGGTGTCTGGGGTGCAGGGTGCGGGGTGCAGGGTGCAGAGTGCAGGCTGTCCGGGGTGCAGGGTGCAGGGTGTCCGGGGTGCGGTGTGCAGGGTGCAGGGTGTCCGGGGTGCGGGGTGCAGGCTGTCCGCGGTGCAGGGTGTCTGGGGTGCAGGGTGCAGGGTGTCCGGGGTGCAGGCTGTCCGGGGTGCAGGGTGCCCAGGGTGCAGGCTGTCCGGGGTGCAGGGTGTCTGGAGTGCAGGGTGTCTGGGGTGCAGGGTGCAGGCTGTCCGGGGTGCAGGGTGCAGGCTGTCCAGGGTGCAGGGTGTCCGGGGTGTGGGGTGCAGGGTGCAGGCTGTCCGGGGTGCAGGCTGTCCGGGGTGCAGGGTGCAGGCTGTCCAGGGTGCAGGGTGTCCGGGGTGTGGGGTGCAGGGTGCAGGCTGTCCGGGGTGCAGAGTGCAGGCTGTCCGGGGTGCAGGGTGTCTGGGGTGCAGGGTGCAGGCTGTCTGGGGTGCAGGCTGCCTGGGGTGCAGGGTGTCCGGGGTGCAGGGTGTCTGGGGTGCAGGGTGCAGGCTGTCCGGGGTGCAGGCTGTCCGGGGTGCAGGGTGCAGGCTGTCCGGGGTGCAGGGTGTCCGGGGTGTGGGGTGCAGGGTGCAGGCTGTCCAGGGTGCAGGCTGTCCGGGGTGCAGGGTGCAGGCTGTCTGGGGTGCAGGGTGTCCGGGGTGCAGGGTGCAGGCTGTCCGGGGTGCAGGGTGTCTGGGGTGCAGGGTGCAGGCTGTCCAGGGTGCAGGCTGTCCGGGGTGCAGGGTGTCTGGGGTGCAGGGTGCAGGCTGTCCGGGGTGCTGGGTGCAGGCTGTCCAGGGTGCAGGGTGTCCGGGGTGTGGGGTGCAGGGTGCAGGCTGTCCGGGGTGCAGGCTGTCCGGGGTGTGGGGTGCAGGGTGCAGGCTGTCTGGGGTGCAGGCTGTCCGGGGTGCAGAGTGCAGGCTGTCCGGGGTGCAGGGTGTCTGGGGTGCAGGGTGCAGGCTGTCTGGGGTGCAGGCTGCCTGGGGTGCAGGGTGTCCGGGGTGCAGGGTGTCTGGGGTGCAGGGTGCAGGCTGTCCGGGGTGCAGGCTGTCCGGGGTGCAGGGTGCAGGCTGTCCGGGGTGCAGGGTGTCTGGGGTGCAGGGTGCAGGGTGTCCAGGGTGCAGGCTGTCCGGGGTGCAGGGTGTCTGGGGTGCAGGGTGCAGGCTGTCCGGGGTGCTGGGTGCAGGCTGTCCGGGGTGCAGGGTGTCTGGGGTGCAGGGTGCAGGCTGTCCGGGGTGCAGGGTGTCTGGGGTGCAGGGTGCAGGGTGTCCGGGGTGCAGGCTGTCCGGGGTGCAGGCTGTCCGGGGTGCAGGGTGCAGGCTGTCCGGGGTGCAGGGTGTCTGGGGTGCAGGGTGCAGGGTGTCCAGGGTGCAGGCTGTCCGGGGTGCAGGGTGTCTGGGGTGCAGGGTGCAGGCTGTCCGGGGTGCTGGGTGCAGGCTGTCCGGGGTGCAGGGTGTCTGGGGTGCAGGGTGCAGGCTGTCCGGGGTGCAGGGTGTCTGGGGTGCAGGGTGCAGGGTGTCCGGGGTGCAGGCTGTCCGGTGTGCAGGCTGTCCGGGGTGCAGGGTGTCCGGGGTGCAGGGTGTCCGGGGTGCAGGCTGTCCGCGGTGCAGGGTGTCCGGGGTGCAGGGTGTCCGGGGTGCAGGGTGTCCGGGGTGCAGGCTGCCCGGAGTGCAGGGTGTCTGGGGTGCAGGGTGCAGGGTGTCCGGGGTGCAGGCTGTCCGGGGTGCAGGGTGTCCGGGGTGCAGGGTGCAGGCCGCCAGGCCGGGCCGGGCCGTACCGCAGGTACCGTGGCTGGTGCGGCGGGTCCTCCCATCCGGCAGGGGGCGGCGGCGGCGGCCGGCGCGCGGGCCCCACCCGGCGCGCGCGGGGCGCTGTGCGGCGCGCGGCGGTGCGGCAGGAGGGCGCGCGGCGCGCGGACAATACCGGGGCGGCGGCGGCGGCAGCTCGGCCCCGTTCGGCCTCGATCGGCTCGGCCCGGCCCCGCTCGGCCCCGCTCGGCTCGGCTCGGCCCCGCCCCGGCTCGGCCCCGCTCGGCTCGGCTCGGCTCGGCCCCGCTCGGCTCGGCTCGGCCCGGCCCGGCACCATGCTGGCGCTCTTCAACAAGCTGCTGGACTGGTTCCGGGCGCTGTTCTGGAAGGAGGAGATGGAGCTGACCCTGGTGGGGCTGCAGTACTCGGGCAAGACCACCTTCGTCAACGTGATCGCGGTGAGCGCCGGCTGCCCCTCCCCCACCCCCTCCCCCCGCTCCGGGCAGCGCCCCGGCACGGCCCGAGCGCGGCCCCGGGGCCCAGCGGTGCCGCTGCGGGGGGGCTCGGCTGTGCACCCACCCCCTGGGTTGCACCCCTGCTCCTTGCACCCGTCTTGCACCCCACCTCGTTGCTCCCAAGTCTTGCACGCACACCCCCATTGCACCCGTCTTGCACCCCCCTCGTTGCACCCCCGTCTTGCATCCCTCCTCGTTGCACCCCCGTCTTGCATCCCTCCTCGTTGCACCCCCGTCTTCCACACCCCCGGTTGCTCCCCAGAATTGCTCCGCCCTATTGCACCCCAGCCCGGAAATGCATTTGGGGAGTGGGGGGTGCAGGGTGCAGGCCTGGCGGCACCGGGAGGGCCCGGCAGACCCCGGCGTTTGCTCCCCGTATCCCCGGTGCCGAGCGCGGCGGCTCGGGGGCCGCAGCCGGAGCAGGCCCCGGGCGGGATCCCGGCACCCGCCCGCCCTTCCCGGCCGGGGCTCCGCTGCTGGGGAGCTGCCGGTTTCGAGGCGGCTGCTGCTGCCCAGGATTGCGGGTGCCCGGGCCCTGGGAGCCAGGGGAAGCTCTCGTCCCCTTCGCAGCAGGCGCTTTGTCATGGCCGGGCCCTGCCGCCGCTGAGGGACGTGCAGGTGGGGCCTCGTGAGGGCCCTGCCGGGCTCGGTGCCACAAGGGTTTTTTGCTCGGTGGCCGGTGTAGGAGGTTATTTACCTTGCGACCTCTGTCCCTTCCTCGGCCAGCACCCACCAGCAGCGGTGTTCCCTGGGTGCTGGGGTGCTGCCGCAGCAGCACGAGCTTTGCACCCGAACGGGGCAGCGACACCCACCCCGGGGACCCTTCAACCCTGGCCTCTCCCCGGCTGCGCTGCCTCGTCCGCGGGGTCCCTGGGTCCGGCAGTGGAGCAGGAGATGGGGGCTCTGGATCCCGAAGCCCAGGGTGTGGTTTCACCCATGGGGATGCTCATCGGAGTCTCCCCTCTTGCTTTTTGGGTTATTCTCACCCTCCAGATGTGACACTGTGAGGCAGGAGCCACTGACGGGCAGATCCCTAAAGGGGCAGGTTTGGGCTGTCACTCCCGGCGGTTTCATGGAGGGAGGCGGATGTGGATCCTCTGGCTGTCCTGGTTCCCCCATGGTCCCCCTCGTCCGTGCACGTTGCTCCGCCTGGTGCCTTGGCTCCAAAGCAAAGCGGGTTATTTCTGCTCGCTCGGGGTGCTGGAAGCTGCTGGGCTGTCAAAGGTGATTTTGCAACTAATTTGGAGGCTTCGTTGTGCTGCAGCTGTGCCCCCTGGGAGGGTTTCCCTCCATGCCAGGCACTGCAGGGATGAAAACGTCCTTCCTGAAGTGCCCGGGGGGCAGAGGGAGGACGCCCTAAAATGCTTTTCACCCCAGAGTCGACGGCGCTACTGCTCTTGAGCTGTTTTCCTGGCAGTCACCGCTCGGTGCTCAGGTCTCGTGCTGGTTCTTCCAGCAGACCCACATCAGCCCTGGGGGACAGGGACCTTTGTGGCTCGGGGACAGTGACCATGAGCACCAATCCTTTTTGGGGTGACTTTGTCCCCGTTGTTCGCATGTTTAATCATCCTTTTTTACAGTCCCATGTCGGGGTGGGAAACGACGGTGCCACATGTGGGCTAGTCCTGCTGTGGACCCACCACGTGCTGCTAGTCTGTTAATAGCAACACAGGCTGCATTAAAAACGGAGAAATAATTTGGCGCCTTTTTAAACAACCGGATAAGCTTTAAAGGGTGACGGAGCTTTATCCGAAACCTGCTGGGCTGTTTTGCCTGCACTGGGCTGGAAATCGCTGGGGATGTCCTCATCCTCTTGCAACGACTCTTTTGCCAGTCCGGCTCCTCTTTCCCCACATACCTCCTCCTCTCCAGCCGTGTCTGCAGCAGACGGGGCTCAGCGTGGGCTTCGCTGGGGTTCCTGCTTCTGCAACTAAACGCTTCATACCTGGCAATTTTGCTGTGTGCAAGACCCCGCCTGCAAAACCTGTGTGCCAAGACTCTTCCCCCTTAGCCAGTATTGCTGGTGCAGGGAAAAGTGACATCCAGGAATTACAGCAGCTCTCGAGGGAAGCTCTCTGTGCGTGGGCTGAAGCTGGCTTCATGGTCTGTTGGCGCATCAGGGGGCGGTACCTCCGTGGTGGGGTGTTTAACGCCCTTGCAGGGCAGTCAGGCTCAGGGTCCTGAGCAAGGAGCTCAGTCTCTGCTGCAGTTTTGCCTCTATCTGTGAAGTTATTTGGAAAGTTCAGCGTTTGTGGCAGATGCACACAAAAAAGAGGCATTGACCTTCGAGAAACCGTCCTGTAAAAAAGGACTTGACGGGGACAGCTAAATAACAACATGACACACAGAAAATCCCAACTCAACAGGAACTGCGTGAGAAATGTTTGAGCCGTCTGGCTTCAAGGTGACGTAATGGAAGCATTAGAAGGAGAAGTAGGAGTGATTTGGGCTTTGGGGAGGGGAAAAACCTGAACTGAAAAGTATTGGATTTCGGCGTTGTTGGAGAGATCTCCCAAGAAATCTCCACGGGTGCAGGTGATGCTCCTCCAGCCCACAGAGCGATGTGGGCACTGGGGCTGGAGCTGCTCTGGGGAGCTTGGCGCTGTCCTTGTCTTCCAGGATTTTTAGCTGCACCTGGCTGAAAAATGGAATCCGGTTGCCTGGAAGATTGGGTGGTTTCCTACAGCAGCCCAGAGCTGTGGCTATGCCAGGCGAAGGCTTTGCTGAAGGCAGGCACTATGGCAGGGATGACTCCTCCTGGGTCACCTGGCTGGCGTTTTTATTTTTCAGGGCTCATTTTTTCTTCCCCTGGCTGTTGGGAGCTGAAGCTTGAAGTCCTGCATGCAAGGAGGGTTGAGAGGCTGTAAAACGCATCTGGTCTTGGTTTTAACCTGAAGCCAGTGGGCTTTTAGCTGCCTTTTCCCCAGTCTGGGGGTGATGAGGGTGAGACTTGAGGGCATCGGGAGACCCTCAATGGGTGCTGAGCTCAAAACCCACCAGTGCAGGACATGTTTAGAAAAAGAGCGTGTTTTACTGCTTTTGATTCAACATCGCACATCTTCCACCTGCGCTAGAGAGCCTTCCAAGGGAGCGGAGCCGCAGAGACTGTGTGCCAGGGTGTTGGACCTGCGTGATGGGGAGGCCTGGGGCAGCATCTCACACTTGAGCCCCGCTCAGAAAGTGATTCCAATCAATGCTGCAAGAGGAAACCACGTCAGCCTCGTACGGGGCATCAGGTAGGATGAAGGATGCCGTGGCAGCTGGCCAGCTCTCTGACAGCGCTGCCGGTAGAGGCGCATCCCAACAACGGCTCAAGGACCGCAGAGCTCAGCGCCTGCTCCCACCCGTCCCCGGGGAGCCACCGTCCCCCTCTGCCAGCCATCTGACCCATCCCTGCAGAATGCGCTTGGGTGCCTGAACCTGGGAGGGGAGTCGGCATCTCCAGGTCCTGCAAGGTCTCCAAGGATTGCCGGGGAGGTAGAGAAGAGAGATGCTGGTGGAGATGCTGAGAGAGCAGCAAGGAGATCTTGTTCTGATGCATTTTCGCCAGTCTGCCTGGCACCTGCCTCTCCCAGTAACTCTGGATGTGCCCCTTGCGTGGGGCCTGGCAGGGCCAGGACGGGGTGGGAGGGGGACGTGGGTCCTTGTGCTGGGTGGTCGTTCTGCCTCCAAATGCAGAGTCTGGGCCCTCGACAGTTGCTTCCGTTGCACCTGAACTTCAGAATGCAGAAGGCGGTAGGTTTTTTGGGGGGGTTTCTCCATGTTTCTGGAAGAGGAGAAGGAGCTGGCTGGGGCACGGTCTTGCCTTGCTGCTGCAAGATCTGTCAGCATGAGCCAAAAAAGAATGGACAGTGGGTTTTTCCCAGGATCATGGAATCATAGGGTGGTTTGGGTTGGAAGGGACCTTTAAAGGTCATCTAGTCCAACCCCCTGCCGTGGGCAGGGACATCTGCAACTAGATCAGGTCACTCAGAGCCCCGTCCAGCCTGACGTTGTTTCCAGGGATGGGGCATCTGGGCAACCTGTTCCAGTGTTTCACCACCCTCAGTGTAAAAAATGTCTTCCTTATATCTAGTCTGGATCTACCCTCTTTTGGTTTAAAACCATTACCCCTGTCCTATCACTACTAAAAAGGCCTACTAAAAAGTCTGTCCCCATCTTTCTTATCAGCCCCCTTTAAGTATTGGAAGGCCGCAATAAGGTCTCCCCGAAGCCTTCTCTTCTCCAGGCTGAACAATCCCAACTCTCTCAGCCTTTCTTCACGGGAGAGGTGTTCCATCCCCCTGATCGTTTTCGTGTCCCTCCTCTGGACCCGCTCCAACAGGTCCATGTCTTTCTTATGCTGAGGGCTCCAGAGCTGGACGCAGTGCTCTGGGGGGGGGTCTCACGAGAGCAGAGTAGAGGAGCAGAATCCCCTCCCTCGACCTGCTGGCCATGCTGCTTTGGATGCAGCCCAGGATACGATTGGCCTTCTGGGCTGCGAGCGCACATTGCTGGCTCATGTCCAGCTTTTCATCCACCAGCACCCCCAAGTCCTTCTCAGCAGGGCTGCTCTCCATCCCTTCATCCCCCAGCCTGTATTGATACCGGGGGTTGCCCTGACCCACGTGCAGGACCTTGCACTTGGTCTTGAACCTCATAAGGTTCACAGGGGCCCACTTCTCGAGCTTGTCCAGGTCCCTCTGGATGGCATCCCGTCCCTCTGGCGTGTCAACCGCACCACTCAGCTTGGTGTCATCTGCCAAACTTGCTGAGGGTGCACTCGATCCCACTGTCTATGGCATTGATGAAGATATTAAAAAGTACCGGTCCCAAAATGAACACCGGTCCCACTACGGACAAGTGATGCCTGAGTGTGAGTCGCATTGTCCAGAGCAGAAACGTAAGCCGGTCTGAAGGACTTGACCAGGGTCATCCAGGCGGGCAGTGGCACCATCTCCCTCCCGCTTGGCAAGAAACCCCAAACAAGCCCATCTGCTTGCCCTGAAGAGCAGCATGTTGCAGCGCCATGAGCTGGCCCCCTCGGGTGCTCTAGGATCTGGCCCGTAGCTGGATGTATGCAACAGGGGTGGATGTACCCGGCCTGCCATCCTTGGCACCAGCCCCCGGCTTGCTGCAGTGCCATTCAATCCAGAGATGCTCCATACAGCCCACGTGGGTAAAGCCACTTGGCTTGCTCCAAACGTCGTCCCTGTGTATTGGGGGCAGCGGGGTCTTGCCCGCACTCTGGGTTTTGCCAGAAGAGCCGTGCCTGCATTGCTGCCCAGCTTGGGACGAGGGTTTGCGGGACCTGCTGTGCACCCTGAGGGCCTCTGGGGATGCCAGGAGAGGGACCGAGCCTGGTGGGATACTCCGTGCCATGCTCAGGCTGCCTTAAACACCCCCCCCCCACCATCGTGGCATGTCTCTGAGCCATTCCTGCCCCGGCTCGGAGGCATGGTGAATCCAAAGTACAGCAGGGGAGAAGCACCTTGGCACTGCACAAGACTTCTTCTGGGATGTCTATGGGAACAAACATGGGAAAACAGAGGGATAAGGGGATAAAAAGGGTTCTTTGTGTGTCAACATGTTGCTGGTCAGTATGTTTGGCCGTGCCTCGTGCTCAACCAAAGCAGTCTGTCCTGTCTTCTTACCAAACTGCATTTCTATTTCCCTGGGTAAGGGCCTCTATCTTCTGTGTGCATGTGTGTGTTTGAGGGTCTGAGCACCAGCAACTGGCTTCCAAACCCCGGGTCAGAGGCCACTTGTCCCTGATGCAGGGGACACCCATGCTTATGGCTCACTGGAGCGTCCTTGCCAGGGCTCTTGCTGGCACGGCTGAGAAGAGTGACTGTCCCATCCCGGGGCTGATGCACACCGGCATCACGCTGCACCCAGGTGATGGGTTTTGGGACTGCCGTGCCCCTGGCCGGGCTTTCCTGGGCACAGGTGTGTGCAGGTGCCAGGGTTGAGCCGGGCATGGAAATGTCTGCCTGGCCACATGTGTTCCACAGTGTGGGTGCCATCCCCTGGGTGAGAGCACTGGCGCATCCTGAAAAACCCAAGTGTAGTCCTTGAATGCTCCTTCAGCATAACCCGAGGTCCGGACATAGCAAAGACCTGCTAATTAAGGAGTGTTGTAATTTTATTTTTTTTTTTAATTAAAGAGCGCAAAGTTAAAAGGCAGCCCCAGCAAGAATGTAAACATCAGTAAGATTGCAAAGTTAAAGGGAAGCATGAGCCTCGAGCAGCCTGGGTTGGAGATCTCTGGTCTTTCAAAGCAGGGCAGCCTTGGAGATTGATCCAACTTTGAAGAACCAAGGACTATCAGGCTGTGGCGAGATCAGTGGGGGCTTTATTTCTCTGCCTGGTCCTTATAGCAACTGCTGGTCTCTGCTCTGGTGCCCCTTGCCTGAGAGGTCCCGTATGGATGTATCACCACTTCGTTAACTCTTCAGCAATCAGTCTTTACCCCTGCGGTGAAGCCAGGTGCTGCTTGAGAAGATGTGGTGGGACTCTGTCCTTGTGCGCTTTGCAGAGGTCTGAGGGAGGAGCCGGTGCCCGAGGCCCTGGTGGAAATGGGCAGAGTCAGGCCAGGTAGAAGCTCAAAATTTGGTGCCTGTGCCTGATGGATCTGGTGGTGGGTGCTTGCTGCCTTAGAGGGACAAACAACACATGCATTGGAAGCCGATGGCTGTGCAGGCTTGGAGCCGTGGACAGATGGCCAAGGAGCAACCTCCTGTATTTTCTCTGGGCTGGTTAGCAAAAGTCCACCAGCTACAGCCTCATGAGAGGTTTGTCCTTGTCTCCAGCTTTCTCCTGTGTTTCCACAGCCTGCACCCACTGCTGGGTTCTCCATTTTTCTTGTTCTGTTTTTTTTTTTTTCAATGGAAAAAACAAACGCAGTCCTCATTTCCTCTGTAAGTGGAGAATGTATCAACATTGGTCTAGCTCCAGTCTTCGTTACACCTGCTTTTTAATTATTGCCATTATGCAGATTTTGTCTCCTAGTTAACTCTACTTCTCAGGAACAGCAGCTTCAGCAGGTGGAAGAGTTGGTTTCTATGGGCACTGCTTAAATATTTACTTTGGTCTCATCTTTACAGCCTTGGAGAAAGTAAGGGTTTCACTTAAATTCAGTTTTACTGGTGGCCGCCAGCTCTGCCCGCCGTGGCCATGGTGTTCCTCAACCGTAACACACAAGCACAGAGATCTCTCAGTTGACCCTCGGCCCCCATGGTTGCTCTGACAGTTGTCTTGGACCTCCTGGTCCCTCCAGCAGCCACCTTCTCCCGTGGTCTCGCCCCTGGGGATGCCCACCCTCTGGCTCTGTGGCCACTCCACCTGCTCAGCGGTGGCTGCACGCTCACCCACACTCGCTCCGGTTGCTGCACCAGGCACAAGTGGCCTCTGACCCGGGGTTTGGAAGCCAGTTGCTGGTGCTCAGACCCTCAAACACACACATGCACACAGAAGATAGAGGCCCTTACCCAGGGAAATAGTTAGAAATGCAGTTTGGTAAGAAGACGGGACAGACTGCTTTGGTTGAGTACGAGGCACGGCCAAACATACTGACCAGCAACATGTTGACCCTTTTTATCCCCTTATCCCTCTGTTTTCCCGTGTTTGTTCCCATAGACATCTCAGAAGAAGTCTTGTGCAGTGCCAAGGTGCTCCTCCCCTGCTGTACTTTGGGTTCCCCACCTGCCATTGTGTCTGTGGGTAGAGGAACCTGCTCTGGCTCTCCTGCCCTGGGGGTAGCTGGACCAGGGTTTTTTTGGGTTCGTCCACCTGTTCTTGCCTCTCTGTGCTCCTTTGTGTGTGTGCAGATGAGTTTTTTTATCACAGAACTTAGTAATTACCTCTGCCAAGCTCATCTAGGAGATTCCCTGCAGCTTCCTCTTGATTAAACCCAGCTCAGGAATGAGAGCACAAGGCTTTGTCTTCACGAGGTGCCACCTGTGTCTTGTCCGGGCTGTGAACCTGCGGCACAGCTACCAGTAGTGCTGTGCCCTCAGGGACCACAAGTGTCCTGCAAGGTGGAAGCACTCCCAGCCCTGCTACTGGCTGCCCCTGCCTTGGCTGGGGTGTCACAGCTGGTTTGGGACTCTGTGCTTGGGAGAGGAAGGGATGAGAACGAAGAAGATCCAGCTGAGAGCAGGGCAATGGCTGGAGGTCTCTGAGAAGCCAGAGCAATGACTGAAGAGGGGACAACCTGAGCGTTGTAGTTCAGTACAAGACCAAGGGAGACCAAGCAACCTCAGAAACAAGAGTTGGGCCAAGCTGCTCCAGCACTGAGTTTGTATGAGCTGGGTTGGACCGTGGGGAGGAGGCAGATGGATGCTGGCAGTGACAGAGCAGGGGAATGGAGACGTTATGGGTTGGGGATGGATTAAACACCATGTCTTCAAGGTTCCATTGCTGGGGCCATCCATCGGGCTGGGTTGCCAGAACCAAGGGTGCAGGTACCATGTAGCCAGCTTGTGTGGGTCCATAGTGTTTGGAGATGTGCGCTGAATAGCAGAGAGGCCGCTTCTGTTTCCTTCAAGAGGGTGATGCTAAGTGCAGAGCTGCTAAGCTGCGACCTTTGCCTTGTCCCGAAGGATCTGGAGTCCTCTGAAGGTGTTGCCTGCTGCCCCTGCATTGCAGGATTGACTTGGGATGTGCGGTGCAGAGCGGCTCTGCTTCGGTCCTGTCCGACATCATTCCCCGAGCTTGCAGGAAGGGACCTTCTCGGTGCCTTGCTTGGATCCAGAGGCTTTTGCTTTTCTCCGGCGTTTCTATAACAGACTCTGTGCTGCCATCAAGTAGTGCTGGTGCTGGTGGGGGCTGCACACGTCCAGCACCCCAAAGCCTGGGCCAGCAGCAAGCAGTCACTCTAGAGTCACCAGTGCTTTGTGTGGCCACCACCTCTGTCCCTCGGTCCAGATGCTGCCTCATTACGGACACATCCTGAACGAGAGCAACTGCTAATAAATTTGTAGACAGTTGCGTGGTCTGTCTGGATGGAGGTGGGAGCAAACATTGCTGCAGCTCTTGTACAGAGATGCCTTCTCCACCTTGGAGTTGAGAGCTGCGCTGCGTGTCCCTGGGGAGCTGCTGGGAGCATCTCCTATGCATCTGTGCATCTCTGCCTGAAACAGGGTGTTGGGTCAGCGCAGCCTCAGCACCACCGTCCAGGGTGTTTCGGGCTGTGGTGCAGTGCTGAAGAAGTGTAAGCAGCCCAAGGATTTTCCCTTTCATCTGAGAAACCTCGTTTTTATGAAAGAAATTGAGCTTCAGTGATACCATGCTCTAAAAAAAAAAAGCCATTAGCTGCATTGCAGGGAGTGGGATGAATCTGTCCTGGAGAGCATCATCTTGCCTGGCCTCCTGTGGGCTTACCGGCAGTGTCGGTCACATCGACATCGCCTGGGCGCCAGGGTCAGCTGCTGTATGGCCTGGCTGCTGTCCACAGGCTTGTCCCCGGATCCCATTTTTGCTTTCAAGATACAGAGTGCCCTGGAGATAGGGCCCGTGGGGTCAGGGAGGGCAGCACAGCCTGTTGCCACTGTGGTAGCATCACCGGGACCAAGGCCAGGAGGGGCCCGTGGGTTTTCCACCATGCTGAAAGCCTGCGATGTTGAATTTCCAAGCTGAGGGGTGCTGCAGAGCCAGACCATGTATGTTAATTGCAGGTGTTGGTGGCGAGACCATCTGCTTTGGGGTGGAGGGGGACTGGGGTGCCCATCCCTGTCCCACAGCACCGTGCTTGCCCAGCTCGGGCTGCTGGCCTGCCCACAGTGGTGGGGTCTGGCAGAAACGGGTCCCTTCGGCGCAATCCCTCTGCACGGGGGTTTTGAAACCAGAGCGTGCTGAGGGTTTGGGGCAAAAGTCAGGATTGTCTCATTCTTGGACCCGTGTGGCTCTTCCTCCTTGCTGCCAGCCCTGGGGTAGCTCCATCCTGCCTGGCTCCGGTTGGAGCCCCGCTTCCCAGGTCTCTGCGTTCCCTGGGAGGGCTGTGCTGCACTCGGGGACAGCCATGTCCCCTCCAGTGCCTTCTGCAGGGGGACACAGGGCTCCATGCCATAGGTGCCCTGCAATGGTGAGAGCCCCAAAGAGCTGTAAGACCTGCTGTCGAAGGGAAACATTGTAAAGGCTTGGCTTGAATTTGGCTTTTTCCCATCCAAATGGGGTACTGTCGTGTCGTGGTTTAACCCCAGCCGGCAACTAAGCCCCACACAGCCACTCGCTCACTCCCCCCCAGTAGGATGGGGGAGAGAATCGGAAGAGTAAAAGTGAGAAAACTCATGGGTTGAGATAAAAACAGTTTAATAGGTGAAGCAAAGCAAGCAAAGCAGAACAAGGAATTCATTCACTCCTTCCCATCGGCAGGCAGGTGTTCAGCCATCCCCAGGACAGCAGGGCTCCATCACACGTAACGGTGACTTGGGAAGACAAACGCCATCACTCCGAATGTCCCCCCCTTCCTTCTTCTTCCCCCAGCTTTATGTGCTGAGCATGACGTCATACGGTGTGGAATATCCCTTGGGTCAGTTGGGGTCAGCCGTCCCAGCCGTGTCCCCTCCCAACTTCTTGTGCCCCCCCAGCCTGCTCGCTGGTGGGGTGGGGTGAGAAGCAGCAAAGGCCTTGACGCTGTGTCAGCACTGCTCAGCAGTAACTAAAACATCCCTGTGTTATCAACACTCTTTTCAGCACAAATCCAAAACATAGCCTCATGCTAGCTACTGTGGAGAAAATTGACTGTATCCCAGCCAAAACCAGCACATTCTCCACCCCTTATTCCATACCATTTACATCATGCTCAGGTGCCACACTGTCCAATACAACCTCATTAACCACCACACCTCTAAAATTTCCATTAAATGCCCATAAAGTGTCCAGAAATGTCCACAAAATGTCACTGAGTTAATTTAGTCTATGACTTTGGGCTCCATCTGTCATGGTGGTCACTCAGGACAGGAGAGGTGGTGTGTTGCATGGAGTTACTGGGTACCAAAGCCAGCTCAGGTCAGGTCACTGCTGCACTTGCACTGCTTCTTGTAAGACTGGTCCTCCACTGGTTCGGGTGGTTCCTGCTATAGTAATTCCTATAACATGCAACTCAGATCATGAGTTACAACAATTTAAAGGTATAATCTTTACCATCTCCGCCCCTAGTCCCTTTGGGCCAGGTTATAGGGTTTAACATTGCAATGAACTCCTCCCCTTGCTCCTAGCCTGGCTAGCAACAAGGGGTCCCTGCTATAGTAATTCCCATAACATGCAACTCAAATCCCAGGTTACAACAACTTAAAGGTGTTTCCATTACAATCTCCACCCTGCTCTCTTTGGGCCAGGTTATAGGGTTTCTCATTGCGATGAACTCCTCCCCTTGCCCCTGCTCCAGCTTGGACTTATCCACAGACTGCAGTCCCTTAGGGGTGTACCTGCTCCAAGTGGAGCCTTATCTATGAGCCACAGTCTCTCCAGGGGTACACCTGCTGTGGCATAGACTTATCCACAGCCACAGTCGCTTTGAGGTGCACCTGCCCCAGCGTGGCCTTTTCCATGGGCTTCATAGATATACCTGCTCCAGCGTGGCCGTACCCACAGCCACAGTCCCTTCGGAAGTAAACCTGCTCCAACATGGCCTTACCCATGGCTGCAGTCCCTTCCAGGGGTGTACCTGCTCTGTGTTGGGCTTATCCGTGGCCACATGCTTTGAGGTGCTCCAGCATGACTTCATGCACAGCCATGTACAAGCTGTACCTGCTTCAGCATGGACTTATCCACAGCCACAGACGGTTCGAGGTGTACCTTCTCCAGTGTGGACATATCCATGGCCACAAACCCTTCAGAGGTGTACCTGCTGCGGCACAGACATAACCACGGCCGCAGACGCTTCGAGATGTACCTGCTCTGTCATGGGCTTATCCACGGCCACAGATGCTTCGAGGTGTCCTGCTCCCGCGTGGACTCACCCACAGACCTCAGTCCCTTCGACTCGAGTTCACACTGGAGTTCCAGCCTGTCCAGTACAGCAGCACAGAAACAGCAGTGATGCCCTGGCCATCTGCCAGCCCAGGCACATCGCCATTGCTGTTATCAAAATGTTCCCGGGCACAGCAGAGTAAGATGATCGGCAGCACAGCAGTACAGCAAGCAGCGAAAGGAAAAAGCAGCCACTAACGAGCACTAGACTCTAATATACAGTAAGGCAAGCAAGCCCCATGGCAAGCACAGGAGCCTGCCAATTACTAGCCTAACGGCAATAACAGCTATAAACTCAATCTAGCACATTCCAATCAAACCTGTTGTTATCTCGAACCCTTCAAGCCCCACACTGGGTGCCAAAAAGGACTGGTGTGGTTTAACCCCAGCCTGCAACTGAGCACCACCCAGCCGCTCGCTCACTCCCCCCTGGTGGGATGGGGGAGAGAAGCAGAAGAGTAAAAGTGCAAAAACTTGTGGGTTGAGATAAAGGCAGTTCAATAAGTAAGGAGAAAGCCACGCACGCAAGCAAAGCAAAACAAGGAATTCATTCACTGCTTCCCATCGGCAGGCAGGTGTTCAGCCAAACCCAGCACAGGTACTTGGAGTCAAGCATCCGTCTGTGGGGCTGTCATGGCTCAGCTTGGTGATGCAAGACGTGCTGCGTGGCCAGAGCAAGCCTGTGCAGTGGGGCTGGTCTTTTTTAACTGTTTTGGAGAAGAGCTCCTGGAAGAGCAGTGGCTTTGCAAGCAAAGCTCCCGACTGCCAGGCGCTCCTGCCCTGCGCTGTGCACAAAGCCGGTCGGGGAAGCTGCACGGGGAGGTTAGAGGTGAGAAATTAACCCCCCTGTGTTTCTCCGGGTTGGAGCTTGGACAGGGTTTGGCAGGGACTCGGCACTGTGCCACACAGCGGGAGACGCCTGCAGGAGCACGATGCTGTGTCGTTTTGGGGATGGTCCAGGCACTGGTGGGAGCCATCCAACCAAGGGCGCTTTGGGCATCTGCCTCTGCCACATGGAGGAC
The DNA here is from genome assembly GCF_965638725.1 of Aptenodytes patagonicus. NCBI lineage: Eukaryota > Metazoa > Chordata > Aves > Sphenisciformes > Spheniscidae > Aptenodytes > Aptenodytes patagonicus. Next base: position 7,485,784 of record NC_134970.1, read on the forward strand.
CATGTTCTGGTGGAGACATGACTTTAGATGACTAGGGGCTGGGCTTTCGGCGCTGCCATCTCCGGTCCCTGGGGAATGGCTTCTTTGTGAGCACCTGGTGATACGGTGCTGCAAAACAGCCAGCAGTGATTTATCGAGAGCAGGTCGCATCAAAGCAGTGTCACCCTGTGCTAGGACAGGGTGACAGCCGCCTGGCCATGGCGAGGAGCAGGGCCTGGCCACCTCGCCTCTGCACGCTGCTCGCCAGAGCTGGTGGATGTGGCATGGAGACTGAGGCTGTTTCTTTGCGTATGCCAGTGAGCCAAGGTCCCAGGTGCTGGCTGAGCAGGGGACGATGGCTGAAGTGGCAGGTGACATGGTGTTCATGTGCATGTGGTAGAGGATGGGGCTCAGAGTGAGCTGGGGGCACCACTCATCCCTGCAAAAGATGGATCCTAGCCACCTCTCCCAGTAACCCAACTGGAAAGTGGTGGGGCTGGGCAGAAAGGTCATTTGTCTTCCAGCCAGGGCACTGAGGCAGGGTGGTTTGGCCAGGGTGCAGGCCAGAGCCTGCAAAGACCTGATCCACCCGTTGTAGCCACAAAATCCATCTTGTCTGCAAGGATTTTTGTGCCTCCTGGAGGAGTCCCATTCCCAAGCGATCGGTGTGGCTGGGCATGATCTCCGGGGTCAGTCCGGATGCTGTCCATTGCATAACCAAAATTTGGGGGGAAGATGTGTCCGGCGAAGCTTTTGCATGCCTGCAGCTGGGCTGGTCTCCACTCTCCCTGGCAGTGGAGCTGCAGATGGCTGGACCCTGCAGGTAGTTGAAGATGTGCCGGAGGCATCAGCATCCAGGACAGTTGGAGAGGGAAGAGGGGACATCATGTTTCCACCATTCAAAGTTGCTTTCAGAGAGCAGCTGATGCAGAAGGACCTGAGCGCGTTGCAGTGCATTGAAGATGCCGCCACAGGTGCCAAGGCAGCAGGGACCATGTGCAAGCCATCCTGGACCACAATGTGTCGCGTTCCCAGCCCGGCCTTTTTTGGACAGCACGAGTGGTTTTGTGTTGGCCCCTTGGCCATGGGCAGCCTGGAGGCAGGCGCCGTGAGGGGGGAAGGATTTGGGACAGGGAGCAAGGCTGTGCTTTGCTCATGGAGACATGCTCACTCCCATCTCTCACGGGGGAAAGCAGAGGTGACTTCTGGCTCCTGCAGCCCATCCCTTCCTGGAAGAAGAGCTACCATCACACGTGAACCGTGTCTCAGGTGGCTTTCGCACAGCCAGCAGTTCCCGTGATGTGGTCCGGGATCCTTGTTGGAGGTGTCTGCAGCTTCCGAGAGCTCTTCAGCAATTGCTTTCCACATCTTCTGATCAGAGCCTGATAATTCCTTAAAACCTGGGCCATAAAGCCAAATCGTGTGTTGAACCTTGGTCCACAGGAGACATCCCCTGTGTTGGCCGGTGGTAGAGGGATTCCTGCCTGCTTCCCCTCCTCTCCCCCCGTGCCCTTCCCTGCAAGTCCCCGGCATGGTTTCTGGGTGCACCGTGGCTCAGAGACCCCTCGGCTGCTGGGCTTTGCTGATGAACGCAAAAGGGAAATGAAAAAGGGAAGCAGTGCGTATTGCAGAACCATTGGAAGAGGTCAGGAAAACCCTGGGGACTTGCTGACATGGTGGGTCTGGAGGAGCCGTTGGCTCAACCAGGCACAAAATTCTGTTTATCAGAAAATAGCATAAATTGCCTTCCCTTTTTGAGGTTTGTGTTAACTGAAAGAAAACCCAGAAAAGTCCTAGAGAAACCGAGATTTTAAGCCAGTAAAGAGCTGCTGGGATGAGTTCGGCCATGGTTGGTGGTTCCTGCAGGTTTCTGGTACTGATGGCCAAAAGCCCCAGCGCCGTGTTATCCTGGTTATCAAACCCTCTTCCCTGTCAGCTTCCCTGGCATCCCGCAGCAGGGCCTTCCACAAGGATGCATTTAAAAATCAAAGAAGTTAAAGCTGTTTTGAGTCCCAGTGAGGCTGCCTGCTGGGTGGGAGGCTGCAAGAGGCAGAGGGTGAAGGGCTGTGGCACCTCCTGCCTTCTGCCCCAGGGATGCTGCTGGGGCCGCCCGGAGCATCCCTCTGCGCTGCTTAGCCCAGGACCATCTCGTGGCGTTGGGATTTCAGCAGCAAACTGGAAGGTGGGGTGGGCTTTAAGAGACCAGCTCTGTCCTGTCCCTCTGGTGCGGTGCCGGCCACGTGGGCTGGCAAGCCAGCATCTCCCCGCGGCGACAGAGGGACTGTTCCTGCTCACTGCTCTGACAAGACTAACCTAGTTTTGCAGCGGCACTGGGATGCTGCAAATCTGTGGCGATTTCATGCTTCTCCTGCCTGACATGGCTCGGAGCTGTGCTGCTGGAGGACATGTGGTGGCAGCTCCTGGGGAGGGGGGACACTTTGCATCCCCCCACGTCACCCAGCATGAGCACCTGGCTCTCATGCATGGGCAGGGTGCAGGGGCTGGAGGACCCGTGCAGGCAGGCTGCAGGCAGGCGGCAGACCTGCAGGAAAGCAGAAGTCAGTTTGGTTTGGGCTGGGCCATGAACGATCCAAAGCAGGAAACGTGCTGGAGCCCCCAGGACTCGCAGCCGAAAAGGAGCTGATGCAGGAGGTGCTCCCCTGGGCGGGAAGCCCGGCCGCCTGCCTGCACCATGGGTCCTTGTGGGGCTGCCAACGGGTCTTGTGGGAGAGGTTTGGGCCCGGCACGGCTGATCTGGGGTCAGTGCAGTGGGCGAAGGTCTCTCTGCCTCCTCCCATCAAGGGCTTGGGAATCCCACCCGGAAAGGACTGGTTTGGGTGAGCCTCTGCCACCCCACCAAGATGGCAGTGTGTCTGGGGCTGGGGGCGGCAGCTTGCTGCAGGGCTGGGGGCTTCACCAGGGCACCCAGGGTGCCATGTAGCAGCAGCAGCAGCAGCAGCAGCATTATTTCCCTCCTGCAGGCATTTTATCTCCTTGGCTCTAATTTTGCTCCTGGTGTGGACGAGGAGGAGGGTTGTGCTGTACCCACCGCAGGGCTGGCAGAGCGTTTGGGGTTATTTCTAGGCAGGCTGTCAGCCTCACTGCCCTGCTTGGGGCAGGCTGGCGGGGGTTCCATGCCTCCTAATGCTGTTTCACCTTGTTCCTTGCAGTCAGGACAGTTCAACGAAGACATGATCCCGACGGTGGGCTTTAACATGAGAAAGATCACCAAGGGGAACGTTACCATAAAAGTAAGGTGCAGATGTTATCACTGGTGTGGGCTCTTGGGATGAAAGGTGGGGTGAAGGGAGACTGATGGGACTTCTACTGGAGGTTGAAAGATGCCAGCAGCCCCAGCTGCAGTTGGGAAGACCTGCCATGTTAGGTTTCTGCAGGTACCCACCAGAGGAGATGGGGAGAAGGGATGTAGGAGATCCAGACTTCTGCGTTAAGAGCCAGTCCGGGCTGCAAAGGTGGAGGTTTTCTTATACCTCTGGCTTGCTGGCAGGGACTCGTGGATGTGGTCACCTTGCTGAGGGTGGGAGCACTGGGATAAAAGGTCATGGCTTGCAGTGGCAATCTCTGCCTCAAGAGTAAAGGGAGAGGAGGTTTCTACCCCTTCTGGATCTTTCCAGGGCCCTGGGTTAGACTGGGAAATGACGGTGGGACGGGCTTGAAAAGCTGATTGGGCATCTCTGCCTGCTGCAGAAACATTTCCAAGAGCGTGCTGAGTGTTTTGAAATGGCAAATGCATCAGTGAAAGGCCAGGAGGGGCGGTGGGCATGGGGAGGAGCCCCCTGGCTTGGGCCAGGGGGTCCCTCTGTGCCAGCAGAGGCACATCGCAGGAGGTGTTCAACACCCTTCAGCTGCCCTTCTTGAGATGTCTCCTTTCTTTATCGAGTCGGGAGCCTCCTTGTTGGGTTTGAGATGAAGAGGAGGGGATGGGGGTGGGTTTGGTGCGTGCCGGGTACTCTGGCCGGGTGGCCGTGTGGGGAAGGGTCATGGGCAGGATGGTGGGATAACGGGCAGGACGGTGGGATAACGCTGCCTTCTCCCTGTCACAGCTCTGGGACATCGGTGGCCAGCCGCGGTTTCGCAGCATGTGGGAGCGGTACTGCCGTGGAGTGAGTGCCATTGTGTGAGTATCCCTGGGAGCCAAGAGCCCCTTCACTCACGCGCCAATGCTGAGCCCCGCCAGCAGGTGGGGGCACGGTCCCATCACCCCACCCAAGGGTGCTGGGCAGGGCTGAGCTGGGGGAGCTGCGGTGGCTTCGCTGCCGGAGCCGGATGCCCGTGTTGGGAGTTGAGGTGCTTCCCCCTGGGACTGGTGCCCCCGTGGGCTTTGAGCACAGGGCAGCCAGGTCCCCGCCAGCCGTGGCAGACCCTTCTCTTCCAGCATCACTCGGCCTGGCTCTGTTCCTCGGATCTTGCCCTTCCTGGCTCCCGTGCTTCCCCTGTGCTGCCTGTTCGTTGCAGGGGCTGAGCAAAGGCCATCGGTGTGGCTCAGCCCTTTCCAAGAGGCTGGTTTTAAGGGCGGTTGCCAGCAGCATGTTTCCAGGCTGTGGTGTTCATGTGCTGCTGGATGAATCTTGTGGTGAGAGAAGGAGTCTCCCCGCAACGCCTGCTGCTGACTGTCAGCAAGTCTCGATGAGTGTCCCCATGTGTCCCCTGCTTGCAAATGTTGCAGTAAGCACAGTCCCAGGGAGTCCAGGCTGGGGATGAGCCTGGCAAGATGCTCATGGGAAGCAGGCTGCCTGCTCCTAAGGACAAGAATTTACCCTAGAAGACCACATCGGTGTTGCAATGCCCTGAGATTTTAGAGTGCTCGGTTTCTGTACTGCCCTTCCCAACTGTAGGTCTGGCAGGTGAGGAGGAGTGAGGGACCGCTTGTCCTGCTTGTGGGGACAGCAGTGTCTGGTCCTGCCCTTGCTGATTGTCACCATGTTGGGACATGTCCTTGACACTTTTTATTACAGTGAGCTTTGCTGGAAATGACAAAATCCCATTTTTTTTTCATTCCTTTTACTGCTTCCTTCCATAATTTTGTATTTTTTCCAAAGCAGCCCGTCTGGTTGAGAGGAAACGAAAGGACCTGTGGCCATCCAGGTCACGCTTTAGTCTTCCTTCCTCGCCTCGAGCTGTGTCGTGTCCCTTTTCTCTTGCCTTCGGCCCTCCCGCCCCATCCGGCATGCCGAAAGCTTGCGGCAGTGCCTGGGTGGTGTTTTTCCCTCTCCCTCTTGGTACAGCCATACACATTTTCCTGTGTTCAGCGCTTCAGTAGCTAAAGGCTCTTTTCCTATTTTTAATAAACCCCACAAGGCCTGATGAAGCTTGATGGTGTTTCTCACTTCTCTCCCAGCTTCTTGATCTTTAAAACAAGGGCTGCTTTGATCAGTTCCTCTCCCCAGTTTTGGCTTCACTTACGTCCTCTGCAGGATGGGTGTCCGCTTGTAAGAGCTAAACCCTTCCCTAAATCTCCCCCGTCTGCTCAGAGCAAGCATTGCTGACTGCTGGCTTTGCATGCCCTTTGCTCTGTGCCGCATGCCCAAGATTGCTCCTGTAGAGAAGACGAGCAGGTCCTTCCCCCTGCCAGGATCTCGAGTCAACATCTTCTCTTTTCCATCATCGGCTCCTCTTCTCTTCTCCACTTGTTGTCCTCTATTCTGGGTGTCTCCATAAGGAGCTGCCATGCGCAGATGAACTTTGCTTGGGTGCTTGGGGACAATGTGTGTTTTGCAGCTTCTTCTGCCCGGGCAGTGCCTGGGCTCCCCTCGCTCGCCGTGTCCCTGCTGTCAGTGGGGTGGGCCCCTGTGGGGACGGGGACAAGGAGGTCCCCTACTCCCCTGGGAGACACGAGAGGCTCTCAGCCCCACAGCCTTCCTTGGGAAGAGGGATCCTGGGGGAAGGATCCCGTTATCCATCACCTCCACGCGCTGGCCTGGGAGCCAGTGGGGGCGATGCGGCTGCCGTGTGAGCAAGGTTTGGTGGTGGCACAAACCTCATCACACCACTGGGGCGCGGGGACCTCGGTGCCTGCGCTCAGGGGTGTTCCTTCCCTTGCAGGTATATGGTGGACGCTGCCGACCAGGAGAAGATAGAGGCCTCCAAGAATGAACTGCACAACCTGCTCGACAAGCCGCAGCTCCAGGGCATCCCGGTGAGCTGTTGCCTGGATAGGTTCCCCCCAGCTGCTCACGGTCCCCAGGCCAGTGGCTGCCAGGGTTTGCAGTGAGGGGTTTGCATTTTGCAGACCATATTCGGGGGGTGGATCCCCTTCCTTGGGGGGCTCCCCTTCCCCGCTGCACTCCTGCGAGAGCTGGGGAAGTGACGCTTTCTAGCCTAGGACCAGACCAACCAGCAGGGAAGAGAGCTTTAGAAGAGACCACCCCCTCCCCCCCCGATATGAGATCTGTCCTCCTGCATGAATTTGCACCTTATTTAGGGTGGGACATTAAGGTCTCGACTCCTAGGAGAGTGGCTGCTGGGCTGTGACATTTGCAGGAGGTGGGCTGTGGCGGCAGTGCAGGGCACACTGCGCGTGCCGGGGTGGGATGCTTACAGAGCATCCAAAATCGGCATCCTTTGAAAGGCGCTAATCGAGGATCTTGCTCAGATCCCAAACGTTCGCTGCCAACTAAATTAAGCTCCTGACATAATGCGCTGCATTTGCAGCCCTTCTGAGTGCTCTTTTTTGAGAACAAGTCTCCAAATTTAAATTGGGGGATGCTGCATTACCGTGTTGCTGCAGAGGCCCCAGCTCACCCCGGGAAGGCGGCTGCCGCCTCAGTGCTGTCCTTGTCAGATGACAGTCGCGTGGCGCGCTCCAGAGGGATGAACGAGTCCTGCCGGGTGATTATTTTCCTTGCGTAGTCTGAGGATGCCTTTGCGGATGCGAAAAGCCTTGAAGTAAGGAGAGATCAGTAGATGGTGCAAACAGCCATTGCTTTTTTGGTCTGGCTGCCTGCGGAGAGCAGGTTCTGCACAGCATCCGCGCCTCGCTCCTTCCTGATAATGTTGGTTTTTGCCATTTCACTTGATGTTTTGCTCAAAGACAGCAGGAGGCTCCTGGGAGAACGTCCTAGATGGCATGAGAGATGCTGGTGCCCTTCAGGGAGGATGTGCTGTGGGGCCAGCTTCTCACTGGGACTAAGAGTACACAGGAGATGCTGTGGACGAGCTAATTAAGGCTGTTAATTGAAGTGCTCTGCCTTCTGATTGCCCACTGAAGGGGTTTTCTTCATCTGGGCACACCCTGGTGAAGGGGCCAGGGCTGTCTTGCATCTCAAGCAGGGTCCACTTCTGGGTGGCAGAAGCAGGTTCCCGCCTGGTCTGGTGGCCAGGAGCTTCAGGTGTCCCCTCTCCCGTCCTGCAGGTCCTAGTCCTGGGGAACAAGCGAGACCTGCCCGGTGCCTTGGATGAGAAGGAGCTCATTGAGAAGATGTAAGTGTGCTGGTGGCCCGGGCAGCTGTGGTGGGGCTGTGACACAGTGTGACCCCTCTGTTCCTGCTGTGTCCCCACCGGCTCGGTCACCCCGCCGTGCTCTGCCAGTACTCCTTCCCCAGCAGGGGTGGCATCGCGGTGCCTGGGGTGGGCTGGCAGAGAGGGGTGGCTGGGGATGTCCTGAGGCAGCGGCCGGCGGAGGTGACGGCTGGCGGAGGTGACGTCTCTGTGCTTGTGGGGACGGGGAGGAGCCATGGCCGCCGGTGCCAGGGCTGGGCCTGCATGCCACACGGTGGCGTTGGGGCCCGGCACGGCACCGCACAGTGCTCGGCGGCGGAGCTGGGCTTCCACGTGGGTGCTGCTCCCATCACCCTCTCGCGGCTCTGCCCCGCTGCCTGGTGCGGGCGCTGTGCCCCCGGCAGCGGGCAGCCCTCAGTGCTTGGAGGTTGGATCCTGCTCCGGCGTGTGACATCATCCACGTACCTCTCCCTTATTTTACCACCCTTTGCCATGCTGGCATGTGGCCTCGTTGCAGCCAGTGCTGCCTCCTGCCCACCTCCACCCCTCCACTGCAGCTAGGGGACTGGGACGCTGCGCTGACTTGCAGCATCTCTGCACCACCCCAGCCACCCTTCGGAGATCACCCCTGTCCCGCAGGCACCTACGCAGCTCCCATGCTGCCAGCCCTGTGCCGCTCCCAAACCCTCCCTGCCCCGCCTCGCCTCATGGCTGTGCAACCGAGGGTTAGGGAGGGAAGCTGTGTGACTTTGTGGCCAGGTTCTCCTTGAGGTCAGGTCCCTCCTGCCCTGTCACGTAGCCCCCGCAGACCGCACCTGGCCATCAGTCATGGGCACGGTGCGCTGGTGTCCTCGCCCAACACACATGCAAGTCCCAGGGAGCCTGGGGAGATGTTGCCCCTGCAAAGTGTCCCCCGTCTTGGAGCTGGGGTCCAAAGGGACCCTTCAAAGGGCTGCCCGGAGGTGTCTCCCGTCGTCGCCGATGCGCAGCCTCGGGGCCTGCAGCCAGAGCTCGCTCCTCTCCTGCAGGAACCTCTCTGCCATCCAGGACCGAGAGATTTGTTGCTACTCCATCTCCTGCAAAGAAAAGGACAACATTGGTGAGTACCAGCGGCTCCGGTGTGGGGCTCAGGGCGCGGTGGAGGAGGGGGCAGCCCGTGCCCATGGGGGTAGCGTGCCCAGGCTGTTTGCCCAAGTACAGGAGGGGGTGACGGCCAGAGGGAGAGGCTCTAAGTGTCCCCTTGCCTTTGCAGACATCACCCTACAGTGGCTTATCCAGCACTCGAAGTCTAGGAGAAGCTGAGATCCCGTGGACCGCGGCTCGGATCGGGAAGATGCCATTGTACAAGCCCATGCCCCTTCTCTCTCCTGCTCTGTCCCTCCAGCTCTCTCTCTAGATGGGTATTTTTAGGGGACCCCAGACTCCGCTCGCATTGAGGTGGAGCCCTTGTTTTTATTGTAAAGAAAATGTCCGACTCTGCCCTCCTCAACTCTCTCTGTCTCTTCCTCCCATTTTGGCACTGTTCTGTTGTTGTCTGTGTATACAGTATATATATATGTATATATATTTTAATTTTTTAATTTAAGCGATAGCGCTGTTACTAAACTGGGCCCTGTGAGCGGTAGGAAGGCTGTGGGCTCCCTGAGGCCAGCTGAGGGTCATTGCTGGGAGGAAGATGAGGGTGGTGGCAGAAGACAGCCCCTTGGGGATGGGGCCATGCCAGGCTGTGGGCAGGTCCCCCGGGGCTCCCTTGTCCATTCCCCGAGTGTCCTGCCTGTACCCCCAGGCAGGGAGCATCCCAGGGATGTCAGGAGCACGCCCACCTTGCCCTTCCCTGGGCTTCGGCCCCAGGAGCAGGATGTGGGGGGGAGGTGATGCCGTCCCCCTGGGCTCCTTGCCCCTCTGGGGGGACAGGGATTACTCACGACCTGCTGCAATCGGCCTCCCCCCTCATCGCCTCCAGCTGCCGTGCTGCTGCCCCAACCCCTCCTCGCTGCCCTGGGCTGCTCGTCCCCCTGCCCCACGTCCCCCTGGGCCCCCGCGCCTGGGCCGAATCCTGCCCCGCTGCCTAGTCCTGCTGCTCTGCTGCGCTGGGGCGGCGATTTGAGGGGCTGGTGCCAGTGCAGGGGGTACCCAGCAATGCCAGCAGCCCCCACGGGGAGCGGGGGGCCGGCTCCTGCTCCCTCCCTGCCCCAGCTGTCCCCGGAGGTGGCTCGGTCCCACATAGCCTCTTGGGGTGGCTGCGCTGGCTCCCCACGTGCCAAAAGGCATCGCCTGTGCCCAGCTGGGGGCTGTTGGCTCTGCCCTGGCCGAGGACATTGCGCAGGGATGCTGGGGAGGGGGACACACATGGAGACACCTTTCCCCAGGGGCACGGGCCGTGAGAGCCCCTGTGCACCCACAGCGTTGCCCGCCAGAGCCAGGGGATGCTCCAGGACGTGCCCTGCACCCTGTGCCCTGCTCCCCACGCCGGCCCCTAGCTCTGCTGCCCTGGCTGGGGGGGACAGGGGCAGTGGGGCAGGGGTGGTAGGGCTGGGGGGGGCATGGTTGGGTCATTGTCTGCAGGTGGGGAGAGGGCAAGAGGAAATTTTGGGGGGGGTCAGGAAGGCTTTGCCCATCAGTGCTGTGTGATGAGTTGCTGGGTCTCTGCAGGCACAGCCTGGGGGCCTGGCCAGGTTGGTTGGGGCCAGTTTTTGGGGGACTTACCTGGGCTGGGGGGGACGCGCTGGCATGGGGAGGGTGGGTGCATAGTGGGGTCAGGTCAGCGGCACAGTGGGGAGGCAGCTGCCTGTCCCCAGCTCAGGGCTGGGGGAGAGGGTGGCGGTGGCCCAGGGGTGGGGGGCTGCAGGGCCCCTCTCGCTGCCCCTTCCCCTGCTCGGCTCTGGGGTGGTGAGGCTGGGGGTTTCTCTTCTGTTCTCGTTTTTGCAGAATTGCACAAAGAGGTTTCCTTTTTTTTTTTTTAATTTAATGAATTGTAAAGTGTTGTCACCCCCCACCCCCCTTTTGTTTTTTTTAAGAGGTATTTTGGCTCAGATTTGACCTCTGTTGGGAAATGATTCTTGTAACTGTACAATTTTTCTGCCTCCTAATAATAATAAATTAACAATTTTGCGTTGGGGGTGTGGTTGCAGTCGTTGCTTCCTCGCCGTCGCTGCCACCCCTCCCTCCTCGGTGCTGTGCCCGCACCTTGGATCATAGGGCGGGGGTCCCTGTTCCTTAGGCAGCACTGGACACCGGCGTGGTCATGCTCACCCAAGAGGTGCTAGAGCTAACTCTGATGGCTCTGGATGCCTCATTTTCTTGGCCTGGGTGTGAAAATGAGCTTGGAGACCTCTGGCTGTTGCCATCACTGCTGCTGGACCTTCCTCTGCCCCTACGTTGTGTCCCAGGACTGCCGCAGGGCCCTGCTTCGATGCTGGGTTCGGAGGAGGGTTGCTGCAGGGCTCCTGCTCCCTCTCCCTGCCCCCTTGCCCGCACCAGCCCCCTCCTGGGGGCTGTGGCCATTGCTGGCGGGGGCACTGCTGCCTCCTGTCCTCTGGGGGCTGGCCCCCTGCATTGACCCCCCAGGGTTGTGCTTCATGCCTTACGGCAGCCTGCCTGGGCACTGGGGCTGGGACCAGGGCTGGGGTTCAGCCCAGCCCATGGGGTGCTCTGCCTGCTATGGGGCCATGCGTTGCCTGCAGCCCATGATGACGGTGCTGCCTGCAGTGGTGCTGCCTGCACCTTCCCTGCCCCCCGCCCGGCTCTCCTCCTCCCCACGCATCCAGCTCTGTGGGGCTGCAGTAACAAGCCCGGCTTTGTTCGCCCTTGGCCCGGGCTCAGGACGGAGCGGCATGGACCAAGCGCATGAGAGCTGCCCCCACTCCCTTCTTCCCACCACCTCCGAACCCCCACAGGGACCCCACTCGTCCACGGGGATGCGAGGGGGTGAGGGCACAGTGGGCAGCCTGGGCTCTGCTCCCCCCCCTTCGATCCCCACACCAGGATGAGACCCCTCTTCTCCCCAGCTGCTCCCAAACTGTGGGGCCCAGCACTGGCGGGGGGGGGGGGGGGGGAGAGGAAAGGAAAACCCGGTTTTGTGCTCTTGGAAGAAGACTGGGGCTTTTGTTTCCCTGGAAACGGGGCTGCGAAAGCAAAGCCCGGTGGGTGTCGATGCCGCACAAAGCCCGCAGTGAGCCCCTCACATTCACCCGGCCGTAGCAACCGTCTCCCTCGCCCCGGCATTTCGCGGGCTGGGGCGGGCGCCAGAGGCAGGACAAGGAGCTTTAACAGCTCCAGTGGACGGGGCCGGCGTGGCCAGCCTGTCCTCAGCCCAATCCCACCGCCTGGGCTGCTCCCCGAAGCCCCCCGGGTGCAGGAGCCTTGGGCAGGTGGTGGATGTGGGGCTTGGAAACCTTGATGCTCTCAAACTATCATTCTGGGACAACTGTGTCCCTGCGATGGGCAGGTGGATGAAGGCCAGGAGCCCTGCACAGGTCTATTTGGATGAGACGCGCTCACCTCCTTGGCTCCCCAAGGGGTGCTGGGGGTGGTGGTCCTGCATGCCCCCCCCCACCCCCAGCACTGCACGGCAGCACCTTGGTCCTGCATGGTGCAGGTGAGGAACCGGCTAACTTGCAGACCACAGAGCACCTCAGTCCAGTGCTGGGCTGGCTGGGCTTTACTGGGACCAGTTTGAGTCCTACAAACCACCCCAAGCCCGCTGCTTTGGAGGGGACCCTCCCAGGGGCTGGTCTGGCACCAGCTCGCTCAGCATCACCCCAGAGGGAGCGGGGCAGAGGGGCCTTTCCCCATCGCCCTTAGGTGCTGCCTTACCTGGCACAGCTGCTTTCCTGCCCTCGTGCCCCCCCCCCAGCTACTCCTGCCCACCCCAGAGCCCCCAGGTTTTAGGGAAGAGCCATCCAAGCCCCAAACGCTGGCTCCCCGGGGCTCTGCTCGGCGGTGCCGGACGGCTGCATGTGCGATGTGCTCTAGGTTACTGGTTTATTGAGCTCTTACAGGGCACTGCTTGGATCTGGTGGGATATAGTCACTGGGACCTTCTCCTACTGTGGAGGGGGCTGGCAGGAGGGGATGGGACAGGACGAGGGCAGTTTGTTTGCTGTGTCCTCTGCAAGCCACCATGGAAACCCTCCATAGTTTCAGATGGGACCTTTCTGGCACAACTCCATCACCAGAGCAGCAACCCCTCTGAGCCTGGCCAGGCAGCCAGGACGGGAGGGCGCTGATGTCCTTGCTGGTCTTTGGGCAGAGGCAAGAAGGCCGCCAATGTAGCCACGGGGGCTGGGGTTTCAAGCCCCACTTGCCCAACGTGGGGTTTGAACCCCACGGTGCAGCCCCCTGAGCTGTCTCTTCTGCTTGTTCCACGTCCAGACATGGGCACTAATGGCAAAACGTTTGGTCTTGGGAGGAGGTGGTGGATTGATCTCTACAGCTCCCTGGTGGCACTTAGCAAGGCGTGCCGAGGGCCAGGAGAGGTGGAGGGGATTCCCGGGGCTTGTCGAAGAAGATGGAGGAGGACATCTCCGTTTTGAGCTTGCTGTCGGCGCTGCCCTCGCTGGAGGTGTCAGGGCTGCAGCCCTCGCAGCAGCAGCAGCAGCAGTCCATGAAGGCCTGGCCCAGGGGTCTGCAGAGGCACAGGAGCAGGATGGGCGTCACCGAGCACTTGAAGAATAGGAAGAACTGGTTGATGAGGTTGAGCAGGTCCAAGGTCTGCTTGGACATGTCGGGGGACATGTAGGCTACCACGATGTTGCAAACGTTCTCAGGGGTGGTGCAGAGCCCATAGATGATGGTCAGTCCGATGATGGTGCAGTTCAAGTGACTCTCGCACTGGCTGTGCTTGGTCCCTCGGCACTCAGTCTTCTTCTCGGTGCTGCTGATCCTCCGGGTCACCAGCTGGCAGCTCACGGTGAAGAGGATGGGCAAGCAGAAGTAGCAGCCAAAGTACCACCACATCCGAGCGTTTTGGTAGGTGAGCACCAGCGAGTAGACGGACTCGGGCAGGTTGGACGAGGGCTTCATGGTGCAATACTCTGTCACCACGCCGGACACGGGCGATGTGTCCTGCGCCAGCTGCCAGAGCAGGATCTCCGGCACCGACAGCGTCATGGAGCCCACCCAGATGACGGCCAGCTTGGCGATGATGGACTGGCACTGCTCAATGGGCCGGGCACTGGCCTGGGGGCTGGTGGCTGCGTGGAACCTGTCGATGCCCAGGGCGCAGAGGCTGAAGGTGGTGACTCCCAGCGATGACACCTGGCGAGAAGGGAGGCAGAACGAGTGGGCCTTGCTGCAGGGACATCATAGGGCGCTTGGCTTTACCAGGCTGGTGGCAAACCCCCAACTACCCAAAACCACAGCCCAAGACCCTTCCTCCAAGGTTTTAGAGGGGTCACAGCCTGTGGCTGCATCCCAGGGTTGGAGACACTTTTCTGTGACTCCTGGATAAAATCCTGGCAGTGGATAAAAATGTCCCTTGACCCATTTGTCCCTGCCCAGCTCCCTTTTCCGCAGAAGGGAGAGGCTTTGCTGGGTGTCTGTCTGTCCAGCCAGCCAGGGTGGGAATAGCAGGATTGTCCCTCAGGCTCTTCCTCTATTCTGGATGGCTCTTGGAGACAAAAAGCAGGGACCATCACACCCACCAGCACCCTCCCAGGGTCCCCAAGGCCCCCCAGCTGCCCCAGGCTGGCTTGTCCCTGCCCTGCTCTGCAGCGCTGCTGCCTGCTTCCTGGACAGGACAAACGAGCTGAAGGTGCCGTTGTCACAAATCAGCTTGGGGCAATTTCCGCTGCATTGAGAATGGCAGGAAAAACATCCCGTTTGCCAAAGGGAAGAGGTCAAAGGAGGCAGAGGAATCACGGTGGCTCTGGGAGGGCTGGCAAGGCACTGAGGGTCACAGTCAGCATTCACGGTCTCAGCCCCAGAGCTGCAGCTTTGCTCGGAGCCAAGTCCCGCAGCCCTCGGCCAGGAAAATGGCAGAGTCACGTGCTGGTGCTCCCCAGCCCCGTGGCTGTTCCTGGCCTCACGAAGCCATCAAATGTCATCCTGTACTGAAGGACCTTCCCAGCACTCAGGAAACCTCCCAGGGCTCTGCATGATGCCTGGGCAGCAGCCCTAAACAGGTCTGGCACTGCCCCTCCCGCCCCCCCCAGCCTTTTCCAGTGGTCCTGGGTTGGCCCCTTCAGTGTTGCAGAGCACAGGAGCTCGTGACAGCGCTGATGCCAAGCACCCAGCATCCCTGTTCAGTTATGCACAGCAGCATCCCCCCAGAAACAACATCAGGGCCCTAGCCCAGCATCACCATCCTGCACCCAGCCCCACCGCCCAATTGGGCTCTTCTGCCCAATGCCCAGAGCCACCCTGACCATCCAGCACCGTTGCTCTGCGCCACAACCAGCACCCAGTGCACTTGCCCAGCTCCCTGGCTGGCACCTGCAGCCCTCCCAGCGCTGCTGTCCTGCTGCCTCGCCTCTCCCCCTACACCCACCCACAGGCTCTTCTGTCTCTCCTGGTCCCCTTGGTGTCCCCTAGCATGTAATTCAGACATGGCAAAGCATCCTTCCCCAGTGCCATGGCAGGGATGCAGCTTGGTGCCACTGGTCACCCCAGGCACATCCCTGCACACCGCCTGTCACCAGGAGCCCATGTAGTCAGCTCTGCTCCGAAAACCTGGCTTTGTGCCCCCTCCCAGAGCATCTGAGTAGCCACAAAGCGGAGGACAGAAGATTTGCTCCTTAGAGAGTTCATCCAGCAGCCTGAAATGCTTGCACAGTCCCATACAGAAAGGCTGGACATTAACTGCTGGGCTGCAGACTGATTCCCCTCTCATGGCTGACTCTTTGCTGGGGATTTAGCTCTGGCCTGGCCGTGCCCTCCCACCAGGCTGAAGGGTCCCTGCTGCTGGGTCCCAGGTGAACAGAGAAGCCCTAAAGCCCCTTTCTGCCCTTGCTCTGGGGCCCAGAGGCAAGAGAGCAGGGCAGGACTGGCAGCTGGGGTGGCGGAGCGGGAGTAGCCTCCTGGGTGGACCACACCAGGACCATGCCTCCCCAGGGCTGTGCCATGCCCATCCTTCAGCAGCCCCAACATCCCATCGTCCTTCCTGCCTCCTTTGGGTCCCGAGCTGTCCCAGGGGTACCCTGCTGCTGCTGAATCACTGCACCTGGAGGTGCCACTCCCAGGGATCCCCCACAGGGACATGGCCAGGGAGCCCATGGGCAGCTCAGAGACAGGCCATGGCAGACCCTCCTCAGGAAGGGGTCTGGTTTGGGGACATCACCCTTTCCTCCCCATCCTCAGCCGGGGCACTGAGCCTGCCTGCCTGGGCAAACACAGGTCTGTATTCCTGCCCCTCTTCAAGTCCTCCTTCTGCCTGGCTGCGACATCAGGGGCCTGCGGTGGAGGATAGGGATGGGGCAAACAGTTCATTTAGTAAGAGGCTGGGGTGGGAGACCTCCAGAAATGAGCAGCTCCTGCTTGCTGAGCACGGGAGAGTGCAGAGAGGCGGGGGATGCCCATCTCCTCTAGCAAACACCACTTCATCGTGCTGGGCTGTAACTTGCAGGTTTAGGGCTGTGCCTGGCAGGGTACCCAGGGTGCAGGTCCATCACCCCAGGCCTGCGCCCAAAGGACCCAGTGGCATCACTGGGGTCCCCTGCTGGGGCTGTGCACAGCCAAGCCGTCTGTGAACATCCAGGGACCCCCGTGCCTCTGCAGACCCTGCGCAAAGGCACTGACACCTGGGAGCTGACTGTCACGGTGCTAGTGGGGGACAGAGCAGCAAGACAGAGTGGGACCACTGGTGGCAACGGCGGCTTCAGACCTGCTCACCTCACAGCCCTGGCAGTGGGGCCTGTGCCAGCCCATCCAGGCCCACGTCTACCCCCCAGCCCATGCTGGAGTCAACCCAACCTGCAGCTGCTGTCGGGTGAAGCAGGAGAGGATAGTCCAGCCACCCAGGGAGCAGGATGCAGCCAAGTCCTGCACCCAAGAACCCTGCAGGTCCCAGCAGAAGCTGGACAGGGAGAGGGATGTTGGGGAGGGGATTGTGATGGGACACGTCAATGCCTTGGGGCCATTTCTTTGCCTGTAATGACTGAGCTCCCTACAGCCACAAGCTTTCCCCATCTGAGTGCCGAGGCCTGCTCTCTGTCCCCTCCAGCTGTTATTTCTCTGAGCAGGCTTAAGTCCCAGTGATGGGCACAGACAGGTCTGGCAACGGCAGATGGCCAGGTCCCAACTCAGCATGATGACAGCCCTGGGAGGGGCAGGGCTGGCCTGGGCATGGGTGCTGAGGGGTGTCAGTGGTCCCACACAACCTGATCAGGTTTGGGGAGAGTGAGGGCAGCAGCCCCCGGGCGCTCAAGCACAAGGCATGCCCTCAGCTTGCGGCTGGTTTTCATATGTTGTGTCAGGGGCACTGACCATGGGAGTAGGCGCTCGGTGGGACGGGCAGGTTTTGAACCCCATCTGGCCTGACCAAGCCTGAGAGGGTCTTCAGGGACCTGACACTGTCTCTGATCCCTTCCAACCTTGTGTTTGCACCCTTCTTCGATAAACCGGGCTTTGGAGTCCCAGACAACACGCACAGGGGGGCTGGGTCTGTCTGTCGTACATGGGCATGGAGGGGAGCAGCCTGATCCCAGCCATCCCTGGAGGATGGGAGATGCCCCACAGCGTGGGTTTGTTTTCAATGCAAGAGCAGAACCATGCCAAACCATGCCATCTATCTCAGGCGTTTTTACTCATTCTGCCTTCCCCTGTCACCACAGTCCCTGCAGCCTTCTCAGTGAGTCCCCAGCTCACCCTGAACGTGGCCAATCCATTACGTGTGAGACTTGAGGACAAGCAAAGATCTCGGGTTCTCAAACATAATCCCTGGGCTCTCCCACCCCAGTGCTGCTCAGCGCTGCCCCACCTGCAGCCCCATGCCCTGGGGCCGTCCTCAGCAGCCCACCATGGCCAGTGCTGGGCCTTCATTGTGGGGCTGAGCCCACAGGCTGGGGGGTGTTGGGCTGGGACAGGGACAGACAGATGGAGGGACCCCACGGACAGAAGTCCCCATGCTGGCTGGACAAAGGAGGGTTTCATGGGCTTTTCCCAGCCCTGGCAGAGTTGTGGCTGGCTGCAGAGCCTGAGGAATGGCTCAGGGCAGAGGCAAAGGGAAGGTCAATATTGGACCTTCCCTCGGCTCCTTGCTGTGCCCCATGATGGGGGTCTCTGGGGCACACAGCCCTTGCGCCAGGCCACGGGCAGCATGGACTGCCTCCAAAACAGGAGAGCAGAGAGGAGATGAGTCCTTGAGCCCTCTAGGGCCCTGTGCAGCCCCTTACCTCCATGAAGGGTACGATGCGACAGGACATGTCCCCCAGCAGCCTCTTCTTGGTGATCTCATTGAAGATGACCACAGGCAGGCAGAAGAAGAGGATGAGGAAGTCCCAGAAAGCCAGGCTGGCCAGGATGGAGTTCCAGGCACTCTTCATGTAGTAGTTGTGCCACACGATGCACATCACGGAGAGGTTTCCGATGATGCCCACTGCGAAGACGATGAGGGACAGGAACATCACGGCATAGGCGCTGTAGGAGTTCTCCGTCACTGGGTACAAGGGGTTCTGGATTTGCAACCGTTTGTCAGACACGGTGGTGAGGTTGGCTCGGGGCGCTGCTCCCTCCCCGTCCGTGGGGAGCCCTTGTTGCTGCTCAGATGGGTCCGTGCTGGATGGCAGCAGGGCCTTGGTTGGGTGCAGGCTGGCCGAGTTGAGGGGCCGTGGGAACTCCACCCGCACCCCCGGCACGTACTGCTGTACCGACTTGGAGTCCTCCTCCGTCCCCCGGCGCAGCCTCTCCTTCATCACCTGGACCTCTGGACTGTCCCAGGAAATCGTTGGCAGAGTCCTACCTCCATCTGCACCCTGTGCATGGTGGGTGCTGCCTTCCCCAGGCTGCCCAGCCCTACCTTGCATCGCCGCAGCCCCCAGCGCCAGCAGCATCAGCAGCAGGAGGACAAGTGACAGCGGAGAAGGCATGGTCCCCTCCGCACCCTCCGGAGAAAGCGTGTGGCGGGAAACAGAGCAGCCCCGAGCGCAGGGACCCCGGGGCTGCGGGCAGCGAGGGAGCGGTCTGGAGGAGGAGCTGGTCTGTCCAGCTCCGGCCGCTGCTCTGGGCTTTCTGGAGAGCTCTGGGCAGAATAAAAGCCGCGCTGGGGAGCGGCAGAGCCAGGCCCTCTGCTGGTCACCCACCCGCTCCCGGAGAGGCTGCCAAGCTCTGCGGAGATGTGCCAGCGCCCAGGCTGGGCAGCTCGGCATCCCTCAACATCCCCGCAACATCTCCCCAGCATCCCCCCAGAACAAGCCAGACGAAGGACGCCCACGGCTTGGCACTGGGGATGGGCTGCTGAGCTCAGCTCTTTCCACTCGAGATCTCGCACCCCCTGCCCCTGAGCAGGCGGCACTAAGGATGCCCGAGATCTGGCACTGGGCACTGCGTGGCACGTCCCCTGCACACTCAGCCTGGACTCAGGACTCCCTCAAACAGCCAGACCACCTCCCTGGGGCTGGAGGAGTGACGGGGCTGCCCTCGCGAAAGGAAGGACTGGCTGGCCTCAGGCAATGCTCCTTGTCACATCAGGGTGTCAGATCTGGCCTAGTTCACCCAGTTTGTTGCTGCTTTTCCTAGTGACTTTCCCCCTGGGACAGGGGTTTGACCAGAACTGAGGTCCCTGATCCCCTGTACCTATGACTTCTCCCCATACTCGTCATCTCTCCCCGACACCCATCATCTTTCCCCATTTCCATCGCCTCCCCCCATACCCACCACCTCTCCTCTGTCCTAGTCTCCTGTTCCCCTACCTGTTATCTCTCCCTGCACTGTCACCTCTTCCCCATGACTGCGGGACCAGAGGGACCAGGGTCCCCTCTGGGGACATGCCCTGTGGCACGTAGCCAGCCCATGAGGATGCACGCCAGGCTTGAAGCAGCAGGGCTACCCCAGACCTGGGGGGCTCAAGGAGTCTGTCCCTCTCCTGCATGGGGCAGTGGCAGGGATGCCTCACCCCATTGCAGCCATCAAACACCAGCTTCCCCCTAGCTGGGACCCTACTGCCATCTCTGTCTGGCACCGTGCCCGCTCTTCCCCGAGCCAGGAGGACCTCTAGGCTGACGTCCCGGAGCACCGAGGGGGATGTGGGCCTCTTGCTGCGTCACTGGGAGCTGGGAGAGCCAATGCCACTGGAGCCAGAGCAGGGAAACCGAGTCCCAGAGCTTGGAGGCTGCCCCTTCCAGGTGAGTGCATGACCACAGCTAGCAGGACATTTGCTGACATGGGTTTCAGCAGTGTGATGCTCTGGGTCTGCTCAAAAACACTTTGTACTCAGCTGCCCCTTGGTGCTTGGTCACCGCAGCTGGGCTGGCAGAGGCTGCTGTTGCCCCACATCCCTCCAGGGTGAGGCAGGAGGAGTCTCTGCTCCCAAATCATTTGCCTCAGCCAAGTGCAAGCCCTTCATCCCTCCTGCACTGGAGCTGTTCCTCCATTGTGTGTGTCAGTGCTGTTCAGCAAAGGCCACAGAAATCGGAGGCACACCAGCAGCCTGGTGTTTTTGCTTGAAGTCCCAGCCTCCTGCCAGCAGTGCTTTGCCCAGGGCCCTGCAGGCAGGAGCTGGCAGCTGTGCCTGGCTGCTCCCCTTTCTCACACTGCTTCTCCCGCAGCCAGGTGCTGCTCTTTGACTCTTGATAATGCTGTGATTTTTGAGCATCATTTTGATATTTCCAAAGGGGAAAGGAAGATTTCAGCTCTTGCTGGGTTCTGCAGGAGCAGACAGTGGCAATGCCTGCGGTCTGTCCTAGGTGCAGAGGGACCGATGCCTCGAAGTGATCACCAGCCCGATGCTAGCGGAGCCCACTTACTGTGGAGGAAGAATGGCCTGAGCTCAGTGACAGCCCCGAGAATCATGCAGGACTGCTGTGGGCTGCCAATTGCTTCAGGTGCTCTGGCTGCAAGGACACAAGGGAATCTGTGAAAGATCAGGGGACCAACCCCAGCGTTCCTGACTGCTCTGGCCTTGGCCCACCATCCCATACCTAAAATGAGCCAAGCGTTCTCCTTAGTGGATTACAAATCCCCAAAAGAGCTGAGCTGTGATAGAGGAAAGCGGAAAGCTAGACACGGTTTGCATAGGGGCACAGCGCCATGCTCAGATGTGGGGATGCCAGGGCACAGGCAACTTGGCCAGCCAAGCACTGTCAGCATTTTAATTATGTCTGCTTAACTGAAGGATGGATAACACGAATTTGCTCCCCAGTGAACCCCCAGCGCTGATCCCACCTCCCTCTGCAAAGGCCAGTTAGGAGAGATGGTGGCATCAGTCCCCACATGAGGCTCAGGGAGTGATGCCATTGCACCTTGGCGAGGCTCGGAGGAAAACCACGCTGCCTGGTGATAGAGCTGAGTGAGGGACGAACAGAGACAAGGCAGGGCTTGGGGCAGGAGCACAAAGAAAGAGGATGAGGTCTTTCCTCAGTGCCCACATCAGCTCAGAGGAGGGAGCCCTCAGTGCGCTCCTCGCCTGCCAGGAGGGACGTGGCTCCTGGCAGGGTGCTGGCACCTGGCACCCTCCCGGCCCCGGCGCAAGGCAGCCAGGTGTTCTCCTGTAAGGAGAGGGAGCTATTTTTAGTTTCATTTCATGGCCGTTGCACAACGGCCGGGTGTGTCATGGAGCTGCCTGAAGACAACAGCAGAGTTCACTGGGGCAAGGTGACACTTCGGTGGCACGGGAGTGACCTCGGGCAGGCTCTGTCACCCAGAGAATCCCTGCCCAAGCAGCCTCTCTGAGATGCTCCTCTTCCTTCCCTCTCTCCATCCAGGAGCTCCCAGCCAGCATGGGTCCCTGGCTGTCCCCAAACTGGGGGGCCAGACAACAGCCCCGGGGGCTATTTGGGAACTGCACATTTATCTTCTCCAGCCCAGATTCACAGACGGGTTGAGACTGTTTCTCGGGAGATGAGTGTGTCTGGCTTTTGCAGATGTCTCTTTGGAGGTACTTTATCAGTCAGAGCCTTCCACTGTGACTCAGGGGAGGTTTCTTCCTAAATCCCCTCTTCCAGATATTTCATTCAATCCTCTGAGTTTTGGACAAGCCTGCGTAAAAATCACATCCCACCTAAGACCTGCATCTCCCTACTCTGGGGCCCACGGGGACAGCCCCCTCAGTAACAAGTTCAAAATCATCTGATAGAAAGGGGGCAAAAGTCAGAAGTGTTTCTGAGCCTGCACGGCACCCCACCAAATGTCTTCCCCATTTGGGGGCTTTTTTAAGCTGTTCCTTTGGAGCAAGACAGCTTTGTTGCAGCCAAGGGCAGTTATGAAGCCACCCGGCAACTGCTTCACCTCCCACCCACCACGGCTGTCCGGATGCTGGAGATGGTTCAGGAGGGACACAGGGGGACACGAGGGAGATGCCGTGTCTGATCGCATTGCTGGACTGTCTCTCCCTAGCCGGAGGGGACAGCAGGGGTACCAGCACCGAGACACCAGGGTGTGTGAGTGGGCAGCGTCTGTGCCAGCTGGGACCCCCCATGTCAGTTGAGTTTCTCCGACTCCCTTCTTGCCTCTGCAGAAATCCCTAGTGTCCTCCCACTCATGCTTCAGCATCACCCTCACGAAGGAGCCCAGCGGGGTGAGCTGTGTCCAGTCCCAGTCTATATGGCATTGTTCACTGGCCTTGTAATTGCTGGGGAGAAGGAGAATTGCTCCGTGCAATTTGCTCTAATCCAAGCACAGGGGCATGGCTGAGATGGAGGAAGCTTGAAAGTCTGGGCAGCAGTAAGATAGCTGTGCCTGCAAGCATAGTGCCACATAGTGAGATGGATGGTTGGATGGGTGGTCATCTAAGGGGACATGGGACTGTCTGTGTGTGGGATGAGGAGCATTTTTCCTAGGAGGTGACAGCACCAGTGATGCTGAGCTGAGTTTGCAGGCAGGCTGGGAGAGCAGCAGCGGGGGAGGGACGAGCTGCCCTGCTCCCTGTGGCGTGCTCCGCCCCGGCACCTCAGCACTGAGGCCAAGGTCCATGACCGCCGGCAGCCCCGCTCCTCTCTGCATGGCCCCGCTCCTGCTGCTCTGCACCTCCAGCTCGGCGGGTCTGTGCGCTGCTCTGCTGAGCCATCGTGTTACAGAGCATCCTCACCCAGGGCTCTTGGAGATGCCAAAGCCATCCACCTCATCCCCCGCTCTTGGCAGAAGCGTGTCCCTCATCAGACCCCAACAGTGAGTTCAGACCCAGCGTAGCACAGCTTTTCCAGAGCCCTGCAAGTGGGCAAGAGCCCCCTGTAACTACAAACAGCCTGAAGTAACTGAAGAGCGGGCACGCTCAGACTCAATTTCACCCGATTTTTCTCCGTTGATGAAAACACTCTTTTTCTTAAATCAGTATAAAAGTCAGAAACCCCCGTGAGGCTTCAGCCTGCCTTCTGGTGAGCTTTGATGAGCTCCTCAGGGCTACCACAAGCTATCTCTGACAGTGCATAGCCGAAGTGGATCTGCCGTGGCTGCCTTGCAGATATGGTAGGGAGGGCTGCTCCAGACCCCCGCCACCATCAGTGCCCCTCACCCTGCGGCACCTCGCATGTCCATGTTGCTAGAGGGACTTGGGGCAGACCAGACCCAAATACCCAATGAGAGGAGGAAAACAGCTCCCTTTTGTTTCCACCAAACAGTCTGGGCTGCATGGGAGCAAAGCAATAACAGGGCTGCTAGGCGCCTGTTTGCCCTGTGTTGTTAGAGTGATCTGCCTGGTGCCTTGGAAAGGGGGGAGAGGGCAGGGAGGCGACACGGTAAACACAGACATTCAGTGCTGGCAAAGCCAGTGCTCACGGAGCTGCTGCTCTGAAGGCAGGGCTGTGGGAGGTGGGCACAGGCGAGGAGCGCCCCATCACTGCTGTGACCCCTTGTCCTGAATGAAGATGCTCCCCTGTGATTTTCATGCCCTGGGACAGGATGAGGAAACTCCCCACTGACAACCCTCTTTCTCCCTCCTGTCCTGTCTTCCTGCTGGAGGCTGAGACCAGACCAGCATCTGTGCCCACCCCTGCTCCTGTATCTCAAAATTAACTCCTGGTGTGCTGGGCTGAGCCTGCCTCACTCAGTGCTTTACGGTGGTGCTTGGAGTTCCCATCAGTGTCTCGATGGCATCGATCCTGCAAGCTGCTGTCTCCTGCAGGGGTGGTATGCCATGGTTCAGCCCAGAAGTTGGGGGGTTTTGGGGTGAAGCAGCCTGTGATGTTTGACCAGCTGTTCCCAGCACACCATGGTGCCAGCCAGCTCACGTAGGAGCCATGAAAGGCTTTGGAGAGCTGCCTGCGGCTCCCCCTCCCCTGCTCCCACGCCTCCTCCCCGGAGCTCATGAAAAGCCTCTCCCATCTGACCGCAGCCACGTAGCAACGAGCTCGCTGCAGCCGGCACTGCTGGAGCAAACCTGCACCCCATGGCCTTCCCGGCCACCTGCAGGATGCTGGCTCTGCTCCCCGCAGGCAGGCTTCCCAGTAGTCACTGGTTTAAAGCACGACACGAACACTCAACCCCATTTTGCAGCGGGGAAATCAAAATGACGGTGGGATTTTCCTTGAGCCACAGCAGGAGGTGAGTTCCCAGGGCTTCCTCGCAGGGGCCACCACGGGGACATCCGGGCTCTCGGTGGGTTGGTGCCATGGCTCCGGACGCAGCCTTCTCTGCGCAGGGAAGATTTTTCAGCTCATGTGAGCAGGGGCTGCATTTCTGTTTGCAACGGTGCGGTCACGTCATGTTCAGGGGAGGAACTGAGAACCCAAGGCAAGTTCAGCTTAGGGCAAAGGCAGTATTTTCCCATGGAGTAAAACGAGTGATGGTCTGGAAGTAGTGAGAGGCTGTTTGGAGAGGCCCTGAGCTTGGCCCCTTTGTTGGTGATTCACCCCCAAATTCCCTGTAAGTGCACGAAGACTCACAAATGCAAAAATGCAACTTGGAGCAAAAACACTCATAAGTTTAATGTAGAAAATAAATAACCTTCAAGTCCACCACCTTCTTGTTTTTTTTGGGATGAGGTATTTGGTTTCTCCATTTGCCTCAGTTCAGTCCCTCTGGCTCTAGTAATGACTCCTCCATTTTTCCCTGCTTTGGGGTAAACCTCATGCTCCCTCGCTGCTGTGTCCCCTGCTCTGGCTGTCACATGCTGCGGCTGGGGGCTTCAGAGCTGTATGGAGCTTGGGTTTGGGGTAACAGTTGCACAGGGACTATTGCAGCATCCCCTCTTAAGTCCTGGGGGATGTCAGCTACAGCACTGGTGAAAACCACCATGCTGTAGGGTTATGTGCTTGTCACCCCCTGTTTCCTAGATTCACTTTCAGGGTGCTTCATGTCCCTGACTGCTCTCAATGAATCCCAACTCCTCCTGCAGCTGTGCAGGTTAAAACCCAGCTGGGTGTAGAGCACAGCTGGAGCTCCAGATGAGCACAAGAAAGGTCTGGGGGAGCTTTGAGGGCAGAGAGCCTGTGCTGGGCGACTTGTGTTGGGGCTGCCATCCCCGCTTGTGTCGGCAGAGGGAGAGGCAGATTGGGTTACCTGTGACTGCAACCCACCTGCCTGCCAAAACATGGGTGCTGGGGAAACACCGGTGGAAAATAACCTGCCTGCAGAGAGACGGATGCCAAGCAGTCCTGAGCGAGGCACAGCACTGGCCTCCGTCCATGATCTGCCCGAACCATTCAAGGTCTCGAAGCAAAAGTCAGGGTGATTTGCACTTACTGGGAATATCAAGTGCAAGGTCCTGCACCCGAGTCAGGGCAACCGCCAGTATCAATACAGGCTGGGGGATGAAGGGATGGAGAGCAGCCCTGCCGAGAAGGACTTGGGGGTACTGGTGGATGAAAAGCTGGACATGAGCCAGCAATGTGCGCTCGCAGCCCAGAAAGCCAACTGTCTCCTGGGCTGCATCCAAAGAAGCATGGCCAGCAGGTCGAGGGAGGGGATTCTGCCCCTCTGCTCTGCTCTCGTGAGACCCCCCCTGCAGCACTGCGTCCAGCTCTGGAGCCCTCAGCATAAGAAAGACACGGACCTGTTGGAGCGGGTCCAGAGGAGGCCACAAAAATGATCAGAGGGATGGAACACCTCTGCTATGAGGACAGACTGAGAGAGTTGGCGTTGTTCAGCCTGGAGAAGAGAAGGCTCCAGGGAGACCTTGTTGTGGCCTTTCAGTACTTAAAGGGGGCTTATAAGAAAGATGGGGACAGACTTTTTAACAGGGCCTGTAGCAACAGGACAAGGGGGGATGGCTTTAAACTAAAAGAGGGTAGATTCAGACTAGATATAAGGAAGATATTTTTTTCCATGAGGGTGGTGAAACACTGGCACAGGTTGCCCAGAGAGGTGGTGGATGCCCCATCCCTAGAAACATTCAAGGTCAGGTTGGACTGGGCTCTGAGTGACCTGATCTAGTTGAAGATGTCCCTGCCCATGGCAGAGGGGTTGGACTAGATGACCTTCAAAGGTCCCTTCCAACCCAAACTATTCTATGATTCTCTTCTATGATTCTATGATCATGGTTTGTCTCTCATTGGAAAGCAGCGAGGAGGGAGCTGGCACGTGGGCAGTCTGTGCTCGGGTGCGCTGCTCGGGACGAGGGGCCCCCCTGGGCAGGGGCGACGGATGCCCCTGAGGGCTGCTGGGCTTCAAGGCTGGCAGCAGGGTGGTCCGGCATCACCACCCCTGCCAGACAGGGTCTGTGCCCAGCACTGGGCACAGATGGGCCAGGAGCTTTGTGAGAGGCGGTGGTGCATCCAGCCCTGCCCTCCTCTAGGCAGCCTGGCAGGGCTGTGAACTCCTGGAGGGGGATGGCCACAGGTTTCCACACTGCAGGGGTGCCATTCAGAGACCCCCACCCCACCCCGCATCCAGACTTGGTCTCCTGAGTGGCCTCTCCTGGTCCCCCCCAGCTTGCCTTCAAACCAGACAGCTCATCCTCACCATCCTGACCAGGTGCTGCCCTTTCTTGCATCCATGGGCAGCACCTGGCCACAGCAGCCAGGGCCTGATGCTGTGAGGTGCTGAGCACCCCCAGAACTGTCCGTCCATGCCGACATCTCCATCAGACACTGTAGAGCCGGTGTCACCACTCGCCCCTTCCTGCAGGACAAGGTGCCAGTGCCTGGGGCTGGCAGCCTGGTGGGCAGCGGGGACTTCCTGGGAACTGACCCCACCGATGCCCGGAGATGGCTGGGGACTGGGGGACCCTGCCCACCCTGGGGGACATGCTGGGGGGGGCTGGCAGGGGCTGTTTGCCTGCTTGTTGTGCACCGAGCCAGCAGTGTATGGGTGCTGGGGGCAGGGTCCAAACCCCTCGCCTTTGCCCCCCTCTGACTGCCCACAGCCCAGGCAGCACTGCTGTCCCCATGCACAGAGGGACTGGTCCCCAGCCCGCTGGTGGGGAGTGGGGCTCTGCAGTGACATTTGGCAGCTGCCGTGGGCGCCCCACCCTGGGTGGGGATGAAGGTCACCATGCAGAAAGTTCGGCTGCTTGCTGATGGAAAAAATGGGGAAATTCCCTGCTTGGCACACATGCAAATGAGGTCTGGGGCTGGGGCCCCTGTGCCCAAGCCCCCTGCAACTGCCCTCCCCTCTCCAAGCCCCAGCAGGGCTGGGGGCTCTCCATGGTGCCCCCACCCAGGCCGCCATCACAGCAGACCGGCCCCCCTGAAACCTGTCCTCCAGCCTGGAGATGTCCTGGTCATGGGGCACGGCTGTGTCCCTAGCGTAGCTCTCACTGCCCACAGCCTTCCCATACATCTGCATGGGCTGTGCCCATGCCTGCCAGGCAGACACACCCTCCTGACGGACCCACTCTCTGGAGCCAGAGGAGCCTTTGCTGGAGCCACATACGGGCTGGGCCACAGCAAGACTCCAAGGGCCAGGGGTGTCCCTTGGAGCTGGTCACATTGTCGTTGCTGTGGCCAAGGAATTGGGGGAGAAGATTGTGCCCAGGGTCTTGGGAGGTAGGAGCTTGTGGGGTCAGACAGGCATCTGTCTGTGCTCTGCCGTGCAGGATTGGTCCCTGTGCCCACTGCAGAGCGCTGGGCACCGTGGTGCTGGGATTGTGCTGATGTCGTGTGGCCAGGCCTGGCCTGATGATGAGGTGGGCAAGACCCCTCTTCACGTCCCAGAGATGCATACGATCAGTACCACATGCTCTGAAGGTATCTACAGACCGGGAGAGGGCAGAGCAGAGGAGGGGAATCTCCTAAGCCTTTGCCTTACAAGTCCTGTTTTCCAGGGCTGTGGTACTGCCTGGGATGCCTGGAGGATGATGGATGATGTAGGGAGGGAAAAACCTCCCTACCAAGCTTGTTATCCTGCAGAGAAGGGACTGGACTCCCTGCATCTTGGGATGTCCATGTTACAGCCATGAGGACACAGCCACGAGTGGATGAGATGGGCTCCATCGATGTCGGAGCTGCTCTACTCCAACACCCACAGCATCAGCAAGGCCAGCCATGAGCACAGAGGTGCAGGCAGGATTCCTGGGGCCGCTGGCACTGTCCATCCCAGGCTCCAAGCC
The DNA here is from genome assembly GCF_965638725.1 of Aptenodytes patagonicus. Taxonomy (NCBI): domain Eukaryota; kingdom Metazoa; phylum Chordata; class Aves; order Sphenisciformes; family Spheniscidae; genus Aptenodytes; species Aptenodytes patagonicus. The sequence continues at coordinate 7,513,795 of NC_134970.1, forward strand.
CTGCCGCCCGTGGGTCAGAGGTGTCAGCCACGGCTGTGGCAGCTGGCCACAGCAAGAGGGAGAGGTTGTCCTCTCCCCAGTCATGGAGAAAACCCCAGGCCCCCTGTGCAGTTTTCCCCGCTCTCCTTGTGACTCAGTCCCACATGGTGAGTTGCTCAGCACTGAGACACTGACCCACACGGCCGCCAGCCAGCAGCCCACAAAGGGCTTATTGCGGCTTCTCAAAGCTGCAATAAGGCAGGACCCAGCAGCTTGCAAGATGTTTTCCCCTAGATTCAGGTCAGATGTTTTCCCCTAGATTCAGGTCAGAAGCTCCAGCTTCACACTGAAGCCAGTGGCCCTGAGTCACCAGGTGACACAGACATATCCTGCTGGTATCTCCCAGGTGTGGCAGCTCAACGGGTGACGTGAGGCCAGCTGGCTCACGAGCACCGAGGAGGTGGTGATGCAGCAGTAACTGCAGCCTGGTGCCGACGGCACTCGTGACTGTAGGTGGGGGATATCTTTCTGCTACTCACAGCTTTGGGCAATTGCTGAGGAGCTGGTAAGACAGACCACTTGGCTAGCAGATGTCACAAGTCTGCCAGGATTTGGGCCATTGTCTCCTGGGAGAAGCTATCGAGCTCCAAGGAACCCTTTTGGGGCTGTCTGGGGCTCCTGCCTGAGGCAGACTCCTCACCCCTCTGTCCCTGTCCCTGACAGCATGGCCACAGGCATGGTCTGCTGCCTGCCATGTCCTGATCATCACACTGGGAGCTTCCCCGCCTGCTCCGTTGAGTCTGATGCACCACCTGGGAACAGAGCCAGGCCTGGACCCCACATCCTTGTGAGCAGCGGAGAGCTGGGCTCCTCAAGGCCACGGCACCAGGCCATGGGATCCTGGAGCCCCCAGACTGGGGATACACCAAATGCAGTGGGATGCTGCAAGCACATCAGGACAGGGGAAGAAAGAGTCCCTGGGACATGCTTTGACTTCTACTGTCTGCTGGGGAGCACTTACAGACCGGGTGGTTCCTGCTAGGTTCTGTACAGGCAGAGAGAGCACGTTCAGGCTGAAGGGCAGCGTGCCACAGGCATGTATCCCATGGGGATCCTGGCCACTGGTGCTGGGCAGCTTTAAGCCCATTGGCCTAAAAGTAGAGGTGCTGTTTCTTTTCCCTAAAACACCTGACATCTCCATCTCCAAAATGCAGGATAAGAGTTACACATCATGGTCCGCAGGAGGAGGACATTGGTGTTTTGTGTCACCAGCCACCTGGGCTGCAATTACCCCAGTGTGAAAGAGGTAAAAGGCTGGACTACATGATGGAGAGCAGAGGTCCAGGACTGGCCACAAATCCAGCACACTCCTGAGGACTCTTTGTACTTGGGGCAGATGGTCCCTTGGTCCTACAAGGGTGTCTTAATTCTGTTGTCCTAATCATGGCCATGCAGGTGAGCGCAGAGGGGCAAGACAAGGTCCCGCCCAGCCTGGCAGGTCTCTCTGTCCTTGCTGGGACACTCAGAAAGTAAAACATTTTCTCTGATCTCAGTGTATGGGAACAATCCTGGGGCTGCCAGCAGAGAGCAAAGGCAGAGGGAGAGAGAGAGAGTGGGATGCAAAAGGTGATACCCCATGAGCATCATATGTGGCAAAGCACCGGGGGATTTCCAGCACCTCAGGACCTGACATCCCTTTATCTTCAGGGTGCTGAGTGAGCCCCCAAAGAAGGGAGGGGGAAGCAGAAGGCCAGCGCTGAGCAGAGCAGGCGGGGCACAGCCAGGGTGTTTCTGCCCTGCGTGCCTGGGCTCCTGCCAGCTCACAGTTGTGGGCGCAGAAAACCCATGAAACATGGGAATATTAGGGCCCATCTCCCCGCTCCCCGCACTCGCTGCAGACTGGCAGATAAGCTGCCACAGGCAGGTATTTGAGCTAGTGCCGTGCCAGGCTCCGGGGCCAGTGGAGGGGCAGGCTGCCAGGCAGGTGGTAATGCTGCCAGGCGGTGCAAGGACACTCCTGCCCGCAGAGAGTGGCCTCAACTTGTCAGACACTTGTGAGAAAAGCTGCATGTGAGGATGTCCTTTCCCTTTATGTGGGGCACATGGGGCTCTGTCTTCACTGGGACAGGGCAGCAGCAGATCGCACCAAGTGTGCTGGATTTAGAAATAACATGTTCAGGAAAGCAGTTGGAAGATTTTAATAGTACATTTACCAGAAGCAAAGAGGGACATCGTTCAAAATACCTTTTAACCTAGAATTGCACTGAAAAAGGTCTTAAAATCCCACCTGGTCAAACCAGCTCCTATCTTCTCCAACTCAAAACTACCAAACCTCACTTGAAGATATTTTTGCTAATTTTCTGGGCACTCAAGAAACCCTTGGACTGGATCTAGCCTGCTTAAATGTGCCACTTTTTGTGCAGAGTGGCCTTCTTTAGCTTTGCAGGAACGAAAATGTTCCTTTATCAAATAGCAAGACTACTCAGATGGGTTTCAATGGATCCCAGGTTGAACCCAGAACTGCTGAGCACAAAGCAAGGATCTTGGCAGGATCATAGTGCAGACTGCAACCAAAATGATAAAATTGGCTGAAGCATGGATGGAAACATTCCAATGTGAAAGAATCCGAAAAAACACCAGGGATTATGCGAATGGCCTGTATCAGTAACCAGCGGTGGAAGTGAACACAGGCAAATTGATAAACACTGAGAAATGCAGTGTTCACACTGAGCCCAGGAGGCCTGCGCTCTTGTAACAGGAGGATGATGCCAGCAGATACCCTGTGTCTTCCTCCTATCCAGCACTGCGACAGACAGCAGCCAACAAAGACACCCAAAATGAGGAGGAACAGACAAAAAGCATCAGCTCTGCCTGAGTCTCTTGGAGGGTGAAGTCAGCAAGGTTTGGAGGTGAAAGATCCTGCCATAATAACTGTTGATGCCTGTGCACAACCTGCCCAAAAACTAGTTTGTCATTGCCAGTTGAGAGGATCCCAGGCAGAGAGGACTTGACTTGGGCACCCTTGTCCTCTGTGTCCTGAAGACCTGGCCATACCCCTTGTGCAAACACAACAGGGTGGGAGCGGCTGTGAGGGTGAGAGAGACCAGCAAGAAGTGTGAGAGACTGAGTCAGTTTTGTTTAAAATAGAAATCCTCTGTCACCAAGGTCTGGCACTGAGTTTTGTTACATGCTTGGAAGTAAGTCATTGCTTCTCCTGCGCTTCTGCTCCGATCTCCACCAGCACAGTTTGACCAGTGCCGTGGCCCTGGTTAGGAGGTCAGTAGTTCATTGGAGACAATTCCTGCTTTGAGGGAGAGTTTCAGTCCCAAATGGTTCCTGGCACTTGGGGACATATTTGCTATTTCCAGTCTCCAACATGGTTTTTAGCGTATGATGCCTTTCTCTGCCCATCTCATCTCCTCTGCCACTGGCAGAGATACCTCTGGTCCCTAACCCAAACATACCTCTGGGCATCTATTTTTATGAACTTTGTTTAAATGGCTCTCTATTTGCTGAAATGACTTTTCTCTTTTCCCTATCAAAATTTTCTCACTTTTCTTCCTGTCCTTTATTCGAGGATGCTGAAGTTTTCTGACCTCAGCCTGGAGGATGGATGGACCCTTCTACACCCACTGGTCTTTTCCCACTCCATGATTGAAAAGTGACAAGGAGCATTAAATGCTGGGTGCCAGCCACTCGGTGCTTCTGCGGTTTCCTTGGAGTCTGCTTTGGAGGGATGCTGAGCCTGGGACATCTAGATGGGACCATGCTGACCAGTCACTGCAGGGGACGAGGTGTCAATAGCCATGTGCCCAGCCAGCCCAAGGTCAGCGCAGTGGCACAACACCCAGAGGGTTCCCATGGCAGCAGCCTGGTGGCAGATAAACCCTGGGGGAGCTGTGAGTGGGAAGAGCAGTGCCCAGACACAGAGAGGGAACCTCCTCCTCCCAGAGGATCAAGGAGCCCTGCAAGATGCATCTACTGTAGCTCCAAGCCTGAGCCCATGATGGTACCTACTCTTCTCCCTCCCCCTTTTCCCAATCCCAAACACCTTTCTGACCTTGGGTGGCAGAGTCCTGCCAACCTGCTGTGCCAGGAGGAGGAGCTGAGCCCTCCCAGATTGCTCGGCAGGCGTAGGTGGTATCTGCAAACCCGTGAGTCAGCTTGCAGGAATGCAGTCAGGATGGGGTGGGAGGGGAAGGACAACAAGCTGACCCACAGTGCCGGGGGATCCCTGAGTCTGTGGGTGATCTCTTTCCCTGCAGGGTGACATGGTCACAAGCCCTCATGCCCACACCTGCACCTTGCTTTGGACACGCACACCACCTCTGCTGGGGCAGCGGTACCCTTTGGGCAGTCCCTTTCCCTACCAACCACAGTTCCCTGCATTGGGGATGACACAGCAGGGATGTTCTCCTGGGTGAGCCTGTCCAGCCACAGATGTGCTGGGTTTCAGCAGAGTTAGGGTGTTCGGCAGCATGGATCCTCTCTCAAGCATTATCCTCTTCTTGCAGTGTTGGAGACAGGATAAGGAGAGCACTCCTGGGCTCTAGGATGTAGAAGTAATGCTGCCTGCCAGGGAAGAACCATGGCAGAGGCGGCTGCACTGCCCTCAGGAGACCCCCTCTCCATGGACCTCCATGTGTCTGCGCAGGTTTGAGCACTGCACAGCACCAGCCATCGCCTTCTGCAGCACAATTTCCAGCTGGCAGCGGCTGTGGTGGCTTGTTGCAACTCTCCAGGACTTCACAAGGGCCCTGCCTTTGTGGGATCCAACCTTACCCTCCAAGAGTGTGTCCCTAGCAGCTGCTGGAAGCAGCTTCGTCAGCCTGGCCAGCACATCTTCAACTCCTCAGCCCCCAAGCAACTGTGCTGGGTGAATGCATCTCAGTTCCAGGAATACACCCAGCCTAGTCACCAGTCGGTGTTGCAGAGACTGAATACACACAGACACCACTGGCATCTCAGCCCCCCCCCAACCTGGGTGTGGACCAGCCCTAGGAAAGCCCTCCAAGGCCATGCCAACGGGGTGCAGGCTGGGGCTCGTGCTTCCACTTCAGCAGTACCTGGGCCCTGGGCCAGGCACACCATACGGTGTTAATGTAATAAAATTCCTTGGGGAAGGGGATTTTTATTTTAAACCAAACTGACTCAGTCTCTCACATTGCCACTCCCAGTTTCACTCATCCCCATACCCACTCACTCAAGGGGTCTGACTAGGTTACCATTGTGCAGCACCGAGGATGAAGGATGCTAGCAGATGGATCTTCGCTGTATCTCATGGGCTTCTCTTTATTGGCTACAGCAAACTGGTGAGGACAGGTCTTTTATACCCTTTAGGAATCAACCATTTTCACGGCAGCATCTTTAGTCTCTGATCCTTGCTCATGTCACCCTCCAAAAGCCTCAGGCAGGATTGTTGCACTTTGTCTGGGCTTCCTTGTTGTGGGTGTCTTTACAGGTGCCATCATGGTGTTGGGGGAGGAGGAAGATGTAAGGGATGTGCTTGTATCTTGTTGCCAGCCCCCTGCTATCAAAGCACAAGTCTTCTGCTGGTGAGTCATCTACACCCAGGCCTTATCAAAGCACAGCTATCTGGGCTGATGCAAACACCAGATTCCTCAGCATCTGCCTGATGTTGATTGTGCCCCTGGTTATCAGTGCAGGCCATTCTCATAATTTCCTCTTTAGGGTTTCTTCTGGTGCTGTTACACCCAGCCATTCCCACACACACTTTCTCCATCCCAGTCTTAGTATATCTGTTACATAGCTCTACCAGCAGGACAACAAACGTAGTCCAAAATGTTGTTCTGATGACCATAATGATGTCTTAGACAGGAAAACCAGCAGCATAAAACCTGCAGCAATAGTTATGTGTAAAAAGAGGGACACTATTAAAATTAAGAAACTAAGAAAATGAGGAAATTAAGAAATTAGAAGTAGCAACCAAAAGAGTAAAATGCTGGACATTATGTAAATATGATACTGGAGGCACAGAGTAAATGTACACTGTCTGTCCAAAGAGATTCTAGCAGTATTATAGCAAATGTTTTTAAAAAGTAAGTATGGAAGCCTGTTGGAAGTAAAGTGATATCTTTGAATAAGCCATAGCCATGTCCAAACAAGGCAAACAGCAAAGAGTGTAAACCTGAGCAAATGAAATGTAAAACCACAGTAAGGCGAGCCAAAATTTTTTTTGAGGAACAACTTGCTAAAGGCATAACAACTAACTTTCAAACTTTTTTGAGTACACAAAAGATGGTTGCCTGCCAAAGAGGCTGGAGTCAACAAACGATGGAGTACAACAGGAGCACTCATGGAAGATAAGCTGTAAGGAGAAGTGAGATGAATCCCTTGCATTGTTGTTCCCTGCAGAGGCACCCAGGGGCTTCCCGGGCTGGACTCTTTCTTCACAGTGAAGAAGTTAGATGATGTCCCTCAAACGGGGATGCCAGTAGAAGAAAATTTCAGAACATGTTAGTTTACATGAATGGAGAGAAAAAATGCTAGGACCTTCACCCGGAGAAATGTCTTCACACGGAGGCTTGGGGAACTCGCTGGTGGTGCTGCTGACTAGCAGGGGATCCATGGCATGTGGTTTAGCAGTATGTTATGGGGAAGAGTCAGAGTGATTTTGGCAGTGAAATGCTCTCTAAAGATGGAGGTCACCAGCTGGGTCTCACGGGAATCCTTTCTGGAGCCGGTGCTGCTGATGGCATTAAAAGCTACAGAAAGACCTTGTGGTAACAAATGATTGCCAGTTAAGTTGGTACATGTCTGATAATGCCAAAGACAGAGCTTCTCAGGAAACCCCCTGTGCGGGTATGATGGAGTAAGAAAGGACCTTTCTGTTTTCATGTGCTATGCTGATTGACCTAGTGCCACAAAGGGAGATTCAACAACACGGAGGGAAGGAACACAAGTGATGCCTCATGCCCATTTCCCCTGACTTCGTCCCGTGCCTCTGCCTACCCGTGTGCTTTATGACCTGCTCCATGCTCTGCTGCACAGGTGGAGCCGCTCCCTTCCACTATTCTCCTAAGGAAACAGAGATATTGTTTAAAGCTCTCAGGACTGCAGCCAGGAATAATTTTCCACTTGTACTGCTTTGTTTTCTCAGGCTCTGGGGCTTGCTCCGAGATCACAGAGTGGAGCAGGAAAGACAGGGAACTGATGCTTAAAACCTGGCCCGGGCCCTTGACGGCCATTCCCAGCAGACGGTGATCCCCAGGAAGGAAGCAGGGACATCCTCAGCATCCTAAAGGTGTGACACCAGCTCCTGCAAAAGGGACGCGCGTGCCTGGGCTTGCCTCCGACAGAGCGTGCACCCACGGGGCGAGCCAAGGGAAGGCTCTGCCCTCTCCCCAGGAGCTGGCCCCACAGGAGACCCACTGCCCCGTGGGCAGCCTGCCCCGTGCACCACCAGCCAAGCACGGGGGACCGGGGCAGCCCCGGTGGTGCTGCCTCCACCCCATGGGCAGGGGCCGGGGCCATGCAAGGAGGGACGGGAGCTTTCCAGCCCCCCATGGACTGGGGGTCCCTGTGAGCCAGGGCCAGGAGCCGGGGCGCTGGGCACGGCCATGACACCATGCTGCGATGCAGCAGCCAGCAAGAAACCAGTCATGAAAACCAATGAGCCTCCAGAAGGGACCCAAGCAGCCAATCAGAGGCAAGCTTTCACTAATATACCCTCAGGAGAGACCCGAACGGCCAATCAGAGACCGCCTCTCGCTGCCACGCCTGTGGGAGCGGCAGCTGTGTTCTGATTGGCCCTGGGAGCCTCCTTGTTCTGCATTGGAGCCAATCAGAAGCGACTGCTAATAAAGGGTTACTCGGGGATCAGAATTTCCTGTTGCTGGAAAAAAATGTCGTCAGAATAGCTGAAACTGAAGCGATTGGCTGTGACATACCCGGAGCCTGGAGGGTGTCGGGACGTCTTCTCCTCCCCCTGCCCGAACGTGGCTCTGGTGGGGCTCTGTGGCCCTGGACACGGGGAGGCATGGGGGCACCTCCCCACAGGTGCCTCCCTCCAGAGAGCCGTAAGGTTCCCAAAGCGGAGATCAGAGGAAGGTTGAGGTTGGAGGCACCTCTGGAGGTCACCTAGTCCAACACCCCTGCTGAGAGCAGGGTCAGCTAGAGGAGGTTGCCCAGGATCATGCCCAGATGATGCCTCCACAACCTCTCCGGGTAACCCCTTCCACGGTCTCCTCCAAGTGTGGGCATGGAGGGCTTTGTGCCGTGCAGTGCCACGAGCTGCCTCAGAGCAGATAAGTCTCTGGCTACTCCAGGGATGGGTGGTGGGCCCCTGTGCACCCCCACGTTGAGCTGCCCCACGTAGGAATGAGACGATGCAGCACATGCTGCCTTCTCCCAGAAGTCATGGGCTGTCGGGATGCCCCAGTGAGACCTCCATGCAGGAACACCCCTGCCACTGTGCGACAGGGTGAACGGTGCTCCATCACCCACCATCGGAGCTTGGAGAGGTGCAGGACGGGGCAGAGGCTCTCCCAAGCTGGGGTGAGACCATAGTTGAGGAGCACTCATCTGCAGCAGAGAGCTGGTGGTGGTGCAGGCTTAGCTGCTGACTCACCGGTGAGAGAGGGCAGGTCCCTACCCTGCTCCCCCAGCTGTGAAACTACAGAAATTCCTCCTGCCTCTGGTTTTTGTGGAGCATGACAGGAGAGCAAGCAAAGGGAGCTGGTACAGAGAGGAGGAAAGGCATTTCGGGGATGGCAGGGCTCCACAGCTGAGGGACCCTGCTGTTTGCGACCTCTGCTTCATACCTCATGGGTCCTTTCAAATGGTTTTTGTGGCCAATGTACCGTGCTGTCCCCTATATCAGGGAACGGACATATCACTGGGATCTGGACTGGAGATTGACAGAGACAGCACTGTCTCCAAGGAGATTATTCCTGGTTGCCATAGAAACTGTTGGGTTTTTTTGTGCCCCCTCTTGTCCCTCACTGTTATGGATACGACGATTGAAATAAAACTTTATTTCAGTCCGTGGAGCTTGCTGGAGGGACGGGTGTATCCCAGGGGGTGCCATCTGCCAGAGACCACTGAGGTGCTGCTGGCCAGGTGGATTCATGCCACATACATACAGGGTGATGAGAAGTGGTCAGGGAAGAGCAGGTACCAAATGAGGGGCACCGCTAAACGAGGACTGCAAGGAGAAAAGGCTCAGGTCTGTGTCCCAAGGCTGAGCCCCCAGCCCCAGCATGCCCTGCCACGGCCGTCTGCTACTCAGCACTGGGAGCACGGCATAAGCCGAAAGGCAAGGATGGAGTTCCCATGCCCTGCTCCCCATATGCCCGTTGGTGCATGTCCCAGTGCCACCGCGCTGCAGGGCAGTGGCAGCCCAGCAGCACGTGGCTGTTGATAGTCACATCGTCACCCGTTCCTGCCCACCATCCGAGGGGAGAGGCCGCAGACAGGGAGAGTCACATGAGTGGGAAAACAGGAGCAGCAAAGGACCTGCTGGCTTCGTTACTGATTTACAGGCATGGGTGGCCCCTGGATGTGCCATGCGGCACCTCCCCCACCTCCCCAGACACCCTCTGACCCCAGGGATGGGGGCAAGAGTTTTATATCTTGCAGGAGCCGTAAACCTGCCAGGCCCTGCTGCAGCGGGGAGGCTGCAGGTCAGCCGGAGCCGAGGGAGAGACGCTGCAGGCTGGCACTGGGAGGGGAAGGGGCGGCAGGCTGGGCTAGATGCGCATTTGGGGACCCATCCCTGAGAAGCAGCCGATGTCAAACCTGCCAGGCCCACGGGTGCACACGCCCTGCGGGCAGATATTCCTGGCATGGGGTAGGTGAAGACATTTCTCTTTCATGTGTGGGCCCTGCCCTCTCTGATGTTCCTGCTGCAGAGCTGGGGCAGTGGAGCAGCCGGGGTGAACGCTCGGGCACCGGCAGGGAGGAATAGGTGCCTGGCAGGAGCCCAGAGGGCAGCGAGGGGTGTATCCCAGGGGGCAGGTATCGAGAGCGATGCCCAGCCATGGCATGCCGCCTCTGGCCACCTGTCCCCACTGCCCCGCGATGCCGGAGGAGCCGGGTCTCCAGCAGCAGCAAGCATTGCCCAGCTGCCTGCCTTGCCCCTGCCACCGCTCCTGCCAGGCTGGGGACGCCAGTTTCTGCCTGCTACCTGTAATGCGAGCTCCTGCCAGCCTGAACCTAGTTTGGTAACCAAGCAATAAATATCCCAGGGACAATGCAATGACACAGGTCCCTTCCCAGCCGTTGGCGCTGGGAACTGACATGAATCACGTGATGGAAACCAGCCAGCGAAGAGGCCGGCGGGAGACGGACCCACACGTAGTTTTCTCTGGAGGGCCCAGCCTTGCCCAGAGCCAAACTGGGTTAACTGGGAACTGCGTTTTGAGGTTAACTGCTGAAAACAGTTCATTTGCGCGGTATGACAAAGGGTCCTGGCTGGCCAGGCACGAGCAGCATTCAGCAGAAGATGGCATCACTCTGTGGTGCCCTGTATCCAGTGTGGCAGGGATCAACATGGACCTGTTGAAAGCACCGGAGGTCTCCACTGATGGCTCCGGGGCCTCTTTTCTGGGGGTCCCCATGTGCCAGGCACTCCTGCCCATGGTACAGCAGGTGTTCCCAGTTGCAGCGGATTGCAGGACCACTGGTGACCCTTGCCATTGGGTGTTCATCCCTGGCAGTGCTGCAGCAGCAAAGCCAAGTTCACCTACAGAAGAAAGCAGGGAGATGGGCCACCACCTGACACCCTCCATTCCAGCTCATTGCGGAAAGAAATGTTGATGTTTCTGCTTCAGACCAGCATTTCCCGTCTCAAACTCCACAAGACGCTGAAATGAAATAAAACATCACTTGGATCTGTTGTCCTTGGCTTTCCTCTGGGGAAGTTTTTCAGAACAGCACATTTTGCTGTTAACCATCCATTAAAAGGGACTTGCCCCTCACTCTCTGTGTCCTGCCCACTCGGGACACATAACCTGGTAGCTGGCAGAAGGTGGCCAGGTGGTTGGGACAGCAGTTAGCAAATGGTGTAAGGAAAGCAGGGGAATTTCTGCCTCTCTCCCTAAGATGACATCATGTGGATATAAGTGCTCTGATGTGCCACCACCTCCCTGTGGGTTGGGGCCGTGTTTCAGTGCACCCGGCAGTTTTCGGCTGCCCTGGGAGCACGCTCCCAACCTCGGCGTGGTGCATCACTTTCCCCTCGGGCAGGGGCAGCGTGCCAGCAGCAGCGCTGGAGCAGAGAGCTGGCCGGAGGCTCCTCGCCCGGCTCCCTGCCATGAGCCAGCGAGGCCGGGGTGGGGACACGGTCCCGCCTCTGCCCGGCTGAGCCTGGCGAGCAGGTTCAGGGCTGAGGAGGATGGTCTGCCCGTCCTGGAAGGCACCGGTCACCCAGGTCCTGGTAAACACATTGCGAAAGGCTGGGTTTGGCAGAGCCTGAGCCTCACCCCCCCCCACATCACAGCTGAGTCATCCCATGCTACAGGCTGCTCCTTTCGCCGTCCCCGCTCTGCCAGCCTGCCCTCTTCTCTGCACAGTGGCATCAGTGCTGGTCCCCTCCTCCTGCGGTCAATGCAGCCCGGTGCAGGGCCCTGGCTCCTCCACAGCACTGCCTGAAGATGGGAGTGAGTCACAACCTCTACCCTGCCCCAGTTTCCCCATCCACTGTAGAAGGTCTCCTGGGTGGGAGGCAGCTGACTCAGTTTACCAGCAGCCTGCAAGAGGGCAGACACATCAGACACATCCTCTGCAGGGCTGACCATATCATGCACTACACCCGTGTTGGGAAGACAGCTTCTCAAAGGGGTCTCGGAGCTGGGGCTGGTTTCTCCACCCTGTGAAGGGTTAGTACACCTCCCAGGTACCCCCAGGATGTGCACCCAGGGCCAGCCAAAGCTGCTGGGGGATTGAAATGCCTCTTTCCAAAGCACAGTGCAAATGCAGCTTGCAAAGCAAGGCACGGAGAAAAAAAATGCAGGCACGCTGCCCGCTCTGCCTGGAGAGTTTGGCTCTGCCTCTCTGAGCCAGCAGGCACTGTCTCCCTGGCAGCAGCGCTCAGCCGGCCCCCCTCCTTCATCACTGGGGGCCAGGCCAGGACTGGTGCTGGGAGACCCCCAAGGCCATCTCTACACCTTTCACTACCTCTGAGAAAAGCCAGCTGTGCCAAGGTCATGTGAGGGAGGACTTTAGCTCCTCTCCACTTGCTCTGAAGCAATGCAGTTCCCTGGCATGGGAACAAGCCACTGCAGCAGCGTGCCAGGACGGTGCTGCCACCCGTCTAGTGCAGCGTGACACCAGGACCCGTGGCACAGGACACCGGGCTGGCTGCAAGCACTTGGGGAGGTCCGCAAAGCTGTCCCAGCCTGGGCTGCTCGAGAGCCCAACTGTGGCTCTGCTCCCCAGCACCCCAGCAGGAGGAGAGGCAGGGGCTGGTGGGGGTCCAGGCTGGCCCTCACAGGCTGGTGGCTGCGGAGCCAGTGCGGGGGCTCAGCCCTGCCTGTTGTGCAACTCCTGGGCCAGCAGCCCGGGCGCAGCACAGTGCAGGCTGCCAGCACCGGGTTTACGGGGGAAGGCGTGAGCCAGCCTTCGAAGGCAGCAGGGGGCTCAGCTCTTGGCTCACCCCACCACCCATCAGGGCCCAGGGTGGCCCTGTGTTAGGGGAGCGGGACTGGTGAGAGCCACCAGTCCACTCCTGCCCATGAGCTTGGAGAGGTAGAGGCGATGGGCAGGCTCAGCTCCCAGGGCTGCCAGGCGGTTCTGTCTCAGGCAGGTAAACCCCACAGCCACCTCCTCTGCTTTACTGGTTTGCTTGCCATGAGGATCTCCCCATCTCTTGGCTAGCACACTGCAGGCTAGCTGTGGTGTGCAGCCATGCTCTGCACACGCTGGTGTGTATCACCCTGGGCACTTCACCCAGTGTGGGGCTGCCCTGTGGCTGTGAGCAGCCTTGCTGAGGACAAGCAATGCTGCCTGGGACTGAACAAGATGCCCGTCAGCTTGGAAACGTGCTCCAGACTGGGTGCTCAGTGCTGGAAGATGCCCTGGAGCAGGCTTCCTTCATCAGCCACAAGATCTAAATCTGGTCTCAGCACCAACTTGGGGTTTCCTTAAACTCCTCTCACTCAGGAGCTGGCAATACTGGAACAGCAGTAACATCTGGGGAGATGGAAACACAGCAAAGGTGCCAGACCCAGCTCTGCTCCAGGTGCTCTGAGCTCCCTGCCTGGCTTTCCTTGCTCGCCTCCATGCCGTGCCCCCAGGACTCAGCACTGTAGCAGAGCTCTGTCACTCAGAGCTGCATCCCCAGCTCAAGCCAACTCAGTTTGCCCTCAGGGACCAGCGCCAGCCCTGTCACCTGGGCACTTACCATCAGTCACCTGCAAAATAACCACCAGCCGGAGGGTGCCAGTGGCGGAGAGTGGCACAGCCTGGACCAGCCACCACCTGGCAGAGCCTCTTGGGCTACAGGGCCAGCGGGCAGGACCCACAGCCAAGGAGAGCCTGGGCTAGCAGTCCCTCAAGTCTCCTGGGATCCACCTTTCCAGGAAACAGCCAAAGATCTCCTGGTGCCCCTGGGCAGCTTAGACTCCATCCCACCCTTCTGCCTAGCAAAGGGCCTGGAGTACAGTGTGCACCAGGTACTGCCTGTACCTATAGCTCACCCTTAGTGTCCTTTCATGCCACACGTCAAGGTTAGCCTGCCCCTTCTCTTCTTTGGACCACTTACTGGAGCTTCAAAATGGCACTGCTCATGCTATGAGTGCAACCCCCAGCATCCCTAACAGCCACACCTGTCCTGATGCCACTGGTCAGGCTGTCTCTGTGCTCTTCCATGCCTCATCTACTTCTAATACTTTCCTCAAGCCTTGGGACCATGGAGGCACAAGCTCCTGAGGTCTCAGGCACAAAAAATCCCACTCACGGTTTTGCCCTATTCTGTAGACCTCCTGCTCCACCATGGGCTGTGCAGGTCTCTGGGGAGTCAGAGCTGCAGCAGAGAGGCTGGGCAGCCTGCGTGGCTGAGGGTGTCCAGACCACCCACACCCCCCTGTGAAGTTTGCCTTTGGATAGAGGGCTCTTGGGAGCTTGGACCTGGATTATGTGAGTCTCTGGACATGGTCAGGATAGGCAGGCTGGCTCAGGGGAGACATTTACTTCAGGGAGTCCCAGGCTGCCTGCTACATCCAGGTCTCAGACCCTGCAGCATGGGCTGCCTGAAGCCAGACAGTCAGGCAGCAGACTGAAGGAGGATGCAGGAGGAGCTCTTAGGGTGGGTTAAGCAAGACCTGGCAGAGAGAAGAGAGTGAGGAGATCTTGGGGAGTCCTTGCAATGAGAACCTATGGAGAAAGAGTAGGACTTGCAGCTCCCGGGCAGGCATAAGCTAATCCCCTTCTCCATGCATCCATCCCTGCAGAGAGCACACAGAGCCAGGTGTACATGCAAACACCTGCAAGCAACTTGGGGACTCAGTTGCACACAGACTCCCACCCATTAAGGCATGCACATAGAGGCACACGCATCCACATACGTGCCAAAATGGACATGCAGCACCTGCAGCGCCAGACATGCATGGACAGCTTCATGTCTGCTCTGACACGGTCTCAGCCTCCAGCAGAAAAGACACCCTCCTCCTCCAGGGATGTTTCATGTGAAGCGGGGGCTGGGATGTCTGTACTGAACCAGAAGAGCAATTACCCAGCGCAAAATGCCACATGTGGCACGGGTTGATTTGTCCCCAGGCTCCCTTCCTAACACCCCTGCATGTACCAGGTTTGGGTGCAGGACATCTGTCAGATCACCATGGCCTGAGCACAGGGTGGGTACTAGCTGGGAGCAGGCCCTGGGAGTCAGTGGATATCTGGCCAGGCTGAAGCTGTGAGTGGAAGACGCTGCAGGGAGCATGGTGGACCTTTTACCATCCTGGAGATATGCAGGGGTCCAGTTTGATCCACCTCAGCACTGCTTAGGGGAGGCAAAGAGCTGCTGAGAAGCTCCCCACCTGCAGCGGACTCTTTATACATCATGACTTCTGTTTCACTGGGGCAGCTGGGAGCATCCTTGCCCCAGGGGCTGCCAGAGGGAGGTGCAATCAAAGTGCAAGAGGGGCTGTAGCAGCGTATGGGTGGCAGGGTTTAAATAGGGCAAGTTGCCCTCCAGCTTGCTTATGGAGTAAAGCAGCAAGGACACATGCAGAGGCAGTGAAGCACAAGTTTTGGCATCACGGAGGCTCTTGGCTCCTTGTTCATGTGGGTGCCAGCGGTGCCTACGCAGTGCTGGATGCTCGAGGTGCTGGGATAGGGTCAGGAGGCCAGTGGCACCCACGGGAGGCCAGCGCCTGGGCAGGCATTGCTGTCTGGAGAGTAGGAAAGGGTTAGCGTTCCTGGTGATGCCTACATCCAGGTATGCAAGGTATGTGCCGGCACAAGCACAGCAGGGGAGAGACGCTCCTTCGCTCTGGCTGGGTTGCCTGGAGATAGCTCTGCTGGAGCATGGTGGGGAAAATGAGCGAGGGGGGTGTGGTGGTGTGGAGATGGGCCCCCACATCCCACGCTCGGCTGACGACAACAGCTTCGTGGGGCCAGGCCGAGAGGTTGGCTGCTGGCCCTAGCTCGTGCTCTGCTCCTTGGGGAATTTACCTGGCAAATGAGCAGGTGTCCCCACTCCACCGCCCCTGCACAGATGGCATTTGCTTTGCAAAACCAGAAGGTGACATCCAGCACAGGGCAACAAACGCACCCAGAAACCATACACAAAGACACTGCTGGCTCTGTTCATACTATCCATTAATCGATCAGCCAGTCAGTCACCACGACCACGGTCTCCACAGCAGCTTCTGCCGTAGGATCTGTGCTCTGGCTTTGGCATGCCCCATCCCACAAGGTCTGCCAAGCCTCCGTGGGTACAGGTGAGAGGTGGGCTGGTGTATGACAGTGGAGCCAGTTGCTGCTGGAACATGGAAGATAGTGGCTAATGCCGCTGGCTTCCCCAGGGTCGACTGGCTTTGTTCCTCAGGCTGAGAACAGCCATGAGATACTTGGCTCCATCATGGTGTATGGGGATGATAAGCATCACCCAAGCACAGCCCAAAGGAGTCAGACTGGACCCAGACATGTTCCCAGTGCATGTCCCCAGAGCACTTGTGGGGACATCCTATTCCCCAGGGACGAGACCTCAGAGCTCATCTAGTCAAAATCTTGCCTTGTACCCCAGGAAAAACTGACTGTCACAACCGAGGGAACTTGCACAACCGGTCCCCGTGCCTGCTGCTGGAGAACAATGTGTTGTTTTGATAAAGGCAAATGCAAACCACAGCCTTCAGCAGCCCGATGCCAAGCTGGGACCCATAGAAGGGTGGAGGTACAGACCCCCAGGGTAGGCAAGGCAGCTGGGCAGGCTGCAGCAGGTAGAGGAAGGGGAGATGAAGATGCCCCTGCAGCTTCCCGGGCTGGGGAAGGCTTCAGAGCTGGAAAAGGCATGGAGACAGACCATGTAGACCATGAAGATGCTGGGTATTTCGGATGCTGTTTTTCCAGTTCAGACAAAGTCCCAAAGGCGGACAAGGGCCAACAGGGTGTTGGGGGCTTCTCCTCCCCAAGTCCTTCTCTGTTCTTGGGCTTGTCCCCAGATGACCGGCTCGCAGGCTCTGTAGCAGGGCTGTCCAAACAGCAAAGTCCATATTGCCCTGAGAAATACAGGCTTAGGACTTTCTGCTGCTGCCTGGGCACCAGCAGAGTGCAGGGGGCTGAGCATGCAGAGTCTGGAGCCGCGAGGGGCCCCAGGACAGTGCCTGGGGAGCTGCTGTTTCAGGGGCAATGCCAGGAGCCTTCCCCTGTGATGGCAGCATGCAGCAGAGGTGCCCACCCTGCAGTGCCTTGGCTTGGGGACTTGCTCTGGGAGCCCTGACATGCCCTGCTCCCTACAGTGAGGTGTTGGGTGTGATGCACTGGGAGGCACAGAAACCCCCTATGCGCAGAAAGCCCCCATGTGCAGAAACCCCCTGTGTGCAGAACCCCCCCCCCCCCATGTGCCTGTTTGGCCCATCCCAGAGGCTGGATTTTGGGTTAGCCGCTGGGGCTGGGGATGTGCAGGCGTTTGCCCCAGGGGAGCAGGAAGGTTTCGTGGTACATCCTGGGGACGAAAGGCTCTTTCCCAGGGCTATGCATTGGGGAAATTTGACCTCCCGGCACTAAAAGCCTCCCATTTCCCATGGGGAATGAGGATGCTGAGCTGGGTGGGCTCATCCCGCTGCTGTCCCTTGCTGCGCCATCCACCCGGAGAAGGAGCTGACCCTGATGAGGGCTTGTGCGGCGGCGCATCCTCCCCGCGCGCCGGTCCGCTCGGCACAGGGAGGGTCCAGCACGAAGGGCGGCATAAAGAGCTCATTGTTCCCAGATGGAAATGATCATCCCGGTGACCTGGAAACACAGAGCAGCTCTGTCAGCAAAGCTATAGGGTTTCAAAGGCTGAGATCAAAGGGCCCCCCGGGGTTGGACTCTGCCAGGCCTTCAGAGACACCTGTAATAAAAGGCACCTCCTTCTAATTATTCTCATTTTGCCTGTGACAGCCACGGGGACCATGGGGCTCGGTGCTCGCTCAGGGAGCAGCGGCAGCGGCAGGGACATCATCCCCGCTGTGACAGGCATGGACAAAGGGCTGTTGTGCGGGGAAAGGCAGGCGTGGGTAGTTTTGGCAGAGCACCATTTGCTCCCCTCTGCCTGCCGTGGGCACCAGCCGTGCTCCTCACCCTCTCCCACCTCCCACCATCCCCAGCCAGGCACCCTCCACTGCTCCCAGCACATCCCCCAGTGATGTCCCCTTGCCCCTCTGCCAGGGCTGTGCTCTGGGACTGCACAGCTGAGCAGGGTGGAGGCAGCCAGAGCCGTGCTGGACTGGTGGCCAGTGGGGACCTGACCTCTCCCAGCACGACCTGGCGGCCCCAGCACTGTGCACTGGGAACCTGCTCCACTCCCTCTGCAGGACCCTGAAATCTCTCCTGGCGGCAGCTCCCCAGACTGCTTTCCCCAGCCTCTTATCTCCTGGACTTCAGACCCCACCATCATTATCTGCAGACACACCTCGTGCACGCAGCTATCAGCCTGTGAACACTGTATTTCTCTGTCTGCTTTAAATTGGCAGAGGTGGCCCTCGAAATGCCAGTGCTCTTATGCAACCAGGCCATGCTCTCCAGGGCCACATCCCTCTGGTCTGGGTCAGTGCGGCTCCTGGCATGGCAGGGACACTGAGTCCCCTTGGCTGGTACCTACGGGGTAGATCAGGGAGGGGTGAGAAGCTGTTTTGGGCTCCCTTTCAGGATGTGTAAATGGCTTCCAAAGTGCAAGGCCAGGCATCTGCCTGCCCGCAGGTCCAGGAGAGAGCAAAGCCTGCTGCGGTACATGGGTGATGAGCGGGGTGTGTTCTCAGCAGGTTGGGCTCAGCAGGTGTTAGGAGGAAAACTAGGACTGTCTCTGACCTGGCACGTCATATGAGAAATTAGCACAGCTCCCCAGCAAATTGTTGTGCTAATTATAGGAGGAGGAGGTGATTTATATTGGCTCAGAGGCTCCTACAACCATGGGTCAGCCAGGTCCTGGCCTGGCACGGGGTCAACTCTGACTGTGGGCTGCGGGTTCCCGAGGAGCCGGGTGTGCACAGTCCCAGCATGGCCCTTTTCGGGTCAAACAGGCACCTTTTCTCCCCCAGGTGCTGCTGCCTTGGTGAAGGCAGCCCTGCCAGACAGGGCCCTAGACAGCTCACCCATGAGGCCAGGCCAACACACGTCAATCTCAGATGGGGACATGAGACCCCACTGCTGCCGCCCCTGGTTTGAACCTGGCTTGCCCTTCCCCAGGCAGCGCTGGGGAGATGCTTCAACCTTTCCCTTCCCTCCCCTCCACTGGGGCAGCCAAAGGGAGCTGAGAGTGGAGGGGGCCGGGGGTGTATCACCCCAGCCCCTCTGGCTGCAGATGTGTCACCAGCACGGGACATGCCTGGGGCTTAGAGAGAAGGGCAGGGCGCTGCATGCGGGGTGTGGGGACACCGCCGCTGGGGCACAG
This sequence comes from Aptenodytes patagonicus, assembly GCF_965638725.1. NCBI lineage: Eukaryota > Metazoa > Chordata > Aves > Sphenisciformes > Spheniscidae > Aptenodytes > Aptenodytes patagonicus. The sequence goes on from NC_134970.1 coordinate 7,532,825, forward strand.
GGTCGCTCCCCCACAGTGGGACCGACCGGTCCAGGTTGTGCTCCTCAGGACAGTGCATGAAGATGGCAAATTTAGTGTAACGGCATCAACCATCCTCCCACGGGGGACTGTCCCTCTGTCCTCAGAAGCCGTCTGCCTGGCTCACATGGCACAGTTTTAAATCTGCACTCTGTGAATGCGGCTTGGGGATGAGTGGGGGGGGACGCTGCTGGGGCTGCGGCAGCCGGAGCCCCTGGGCTGAGGTCTCCCACGCAGCTGAGGTCGTGCAGCTCTTCTCTTGGGACAAGGGACCCTTAAGCGGTGGTTCCTGTTCGCTGTGCTCTGAGCTGTCTCAGGGAAGAGGTTAGGGGCTGTCGGGGCCCTGGGGTGCCATCGGCTCTGGCTGTGCCCTGGGAACCCCCCAAACGCCACTCACCGCGGCGGGAGGCTGTGGGGCCATGCCAGCCTCTCTTTGCCCTAGTTTCTGCTCCTTCCGGCACAGCCGTGTTTGCCTTCACATGGCACCCGGGGCAGAGCAAACAGTGCGTGGGGAGAGACGAGCAGCTGGCAGGGAGGGCCAGTGCTGGCTCTGTCCCCACTGCTGCTTCCCCGTGCTCCCCCCGTTGCAGGCTTTGCAATAAAAATGTGGATCCAGTTTGAGCTGGGAGGCTGCAGGGTGGGGAGACCTGGCAAGCCACGACTGCTGGAGCAAGAAGGGTTGTTGCAGGGTATGGGAGAGATTCACCAGCCTTGCTTTCAGGGGCAAACAGATCTGCTTTACCCCACGGATGCTATCACCCCTATATCTTGGTGGTGGTGATGAATTTCTACATGGGAAAGGCAACTTGCCATGACAGGGTAGGTGCCAGGAGCAGGGGTGCACCCTGGGTCCGTAGCAGTCTAGCCATGAGTCCAGAACCTGTACCATCCCTCCTCCATGCCATCGTTGTCCCAGGGACAAGGTCTCAGCCGTGGCAGTGCTCTGAACTCTGCCTTTTGCTATTAGGGTTTGTTATCTCCTGTTTGGTGGCTGCAGGCTCATGGCTAGCTAGGGCTAATAGCCGGGGAGAGCTCACAAGCACCCCAGGACCCAACCCCACGTCCCCGGTGCTGCTGGCTCAGCCAGCGACAGACTCATCAGGCTTCTCCCAGGCAAGTCCCCACTGGGAAACTGCACCGATCAAACAGATGGGCTGGTTTGAACTGATTTCTCCAAGTCCAGAAGGATAACGTGAAGACATCTACAGACCAAAGTCTGCTGATGACAGAGCAAAACGACTGGGGTGAATTCAAGGCAGTTAAGTTACACTGGTTGGTGCTGGTGTCTTTTCTCAGCAGAAATGGGACAGTTGATGTGCTCATTTATGTCACTTGTGAACTGGTTTAAGCCAAACCAGGAGAAAGCCAGTGCTATATCAGCAAAAGAACAAACAGCCCAGATCTGCGCTTGGAGGATGACCCACAGGGTTACGTGGGCTCACCAGCTCCATGCAGGAGGGGTCTCAATCAATATACAGTTTGTTACAAGCACTGTCTGGGTGTTCCATGTGGTCATTGCCCTCCTGTGGCCATTTCCAGGCCAACCAGGTCCAGAACTGTGTGTGTGCACAAGGCTGGAGGTGGCCCAGGCTGGCTTGGGCCACCCCATCACCAGCATGAGCTGCGCTTAGAGAAGCAGCTGCAGTAGATCGGGGTGCTCCTACAGCCCTCCCCTGCTTTGCTGGACCCGGTCCTAAAGCACTGCTGGCGATCAGCTTCTCCTGGTGATTAGCTTAAATCTCACCTGCTCCCACTGAACCTGTCCCAGCCTTGCTAGGCACAAGGGCCATGACAGTGGGCTGTTGGGAGACGACCAGCCAAGCTGCAGCAGGACCGATGGGCACAACCACACGCACTCACACCATCACATCCTACTCCTCATCAGTGTGTGCCTTAAATCATCCCACAGGACACCAAGCGGCTGGAGAGTTGGAGTGTCCCCAGAAGCACACATTCCTCTCTGCAGGTCACTAGCAGTGAAGAATGAGCACGCGCTGCCGAAACACCTCGGGCTTCCTGTGGCGCTGGAGAGGCAGCGACGGTTCTCTGGTCCTGACTCGAAAATACCACATTTCCTGGATGGAGTCATATCTGCGGCCATGATCAGCACAGGGCCATCTAGGTGTGACTCTGCCAGGAACTCCCACATGGATCTGACCATGCTCCTTGGTGGAGTAGAGGCAGGACTGCTGTCCTGTCTCCACTGCTGGGGAAGAAGGTGCCCAGGTGGACCAGGCAGGGGGTGACCAAGGCAAGAGCCAGGGTGACAGTGTGGTTAGTGGGGTGACACTCGATGATGGAGGATAAATATGAACATCTCAGCAGCTTCCCTCCACAGCCCCAGGTTACACATAGGGATCCAGTTCCCTCGAGCAAACCTACCAGCTTTCCACCTGGCCTGCCCCCCAAAACACACAGACACTCCTGTTTGCAGCCAGGCTTCACAGGTGAGCAAGCTGTACCTTGGGTGGGGAGTGTGTTTGGCCAGCCAGGCTCATGCCATGAAAAGCTCTGCTGCTGCCAAGCTGGTGGGAGTAAAGTCTCATGGCAACCAAGACCTGTAGTTTGGGCCTTAGGTAGACATAAAGCTCCTCTGGCCACAGGATAGCCCAAAGCTGACCAAGACCTTTCCTTTTCCTAACTGTGGCCTCACTTATCTTGGCTCCTGTTCTCGTTCCCTGCCCACTGCCCCCAGTCCCAGGAGTAGAGGGATGCTGGGAGATGTGGCATCAGGTGTCACGCAACTGTTTTGCTGCAGCCCAGTGGTATCTTTGTCATGGTCGTGAACCAAAGGCAGGGAGGAGCTGCCTACTGTGGGCGCAGCATTCCGTGAACTGCCCCAGATGTGGGATGAACTCGTGTCAGGGCTGGGGCAGATCCAGACAAGCCCTGAAAGGCTGGATGTGGTGTGCATCGGGTCCTGGCCATGGGACAGCGCTGCATGGACCCCGGGCTCAGGGCTTTTGCTATTCTTCACTTCTCCTTGCTGCAGTCTCACCCTTCCCGAACAGCCTGAAGGGGGGCCGGGGTGGGCCACCGGCTCTGGGCTGGTGACTGGGTGAGACCTGGGTGCGCTGAGCCTTTCCCACCTTCCAGGGCCCTGGCTGGGGGGCACGGTGTGGGGTGCCTGGGTTTGGCTGTGGCAGGGGCCAGGGACGCAGGCACAGGGGAGGGACGGCTGTCCGCAGGGCCCCAAGGTGCACGTTTCCCTTTCAAACAAGCTGTTAGCATTCACCTCCATAAATAAATAAATACCAGGAGCCTGGCACTCGCCTGCTCCCAGGCATTACAAAGAGGCCAGTGTTTGCAGCCAGGCTCCTCCTCCAGCGCTGTCGGGGCTTGCTCATCCCCGGGGCCACCGAGGTTTTGCAAAGTCAGGACATGGGCTGTTCTCCAGGGCATGAGATCCGCTAGGGAGAGTGTGCGGGGCTGGCCAGGGGCAGAGCCTTTGGCATGCCTGGGTGCTGAGGCGGAGCAGGTCCTGGGGACCGGAGGGAGGTGGGGAATTTCCACGTCTGGGCAGCCAGCAGCTGAGCCAAACCCGCTCCTCGGGAAGGCTAGTGACACAGAGAGATGTGGTGGCCAACCCATGGTCGGGCTATGAGTCAGCGGCGCAGGTAGCAAGGTGCAGGGCTGGGGACAAGCCTACAAACTCCATGGCACATGTAGCAGTGTCAGGCAAATCCTGCAAGGCTGCAGGGCTCCTGCCCAAGGGTGCCGTATGAACCACCCTGTTCCCGAGAAGACAGGAGTGAAGTTCAGAGGGTCCTGCAGCCCTTCCCCTCCCTGCAAGCCCGTTCTTTCTCTGGGGAATGGGGGCAAAGCGCTGCCTTCATCCAGGGTGGGTATCTCATCCGATCCTGTGTTCAAAGGAGTAAACAGTTCTGCCACACTTGCTAAGTCCTAAGTCTGCTGTCTGGGGGATGCGCAGGCTCTGTGCCACAGCCGGGCTGAGGGCAGAAGGCAGATGAGGATGGTGCAATAGCAGGACCACAGGGCTAAAGGCTGGGAGAAAAAGAGGGCTTTCAAAATGGGGTTTGCTTTGGGGTCTCCACTGCCACTCTCAGTGTTGCTTTTTATATCTGTGAGCAAAAGATTTGCAAGCAAAGCAGTTTCAGGAACGGCACATATCTGAAAAGGAACAGAGCTCCCCAGAGCCTGCAGTCCTGGCCCCACAGCTGTGCTGCTGGCAGGGGGCTGCCCCAGCTCCGCAGGGTCCCGTCCCTGTGACAGGCCTGAGCTGCAGCAGGCACAGAGCCACCTGTGCACCCTAAATGCCCTCTGCAGCCAAGAAACCTCCCAGAGCTGCCAGCGGAGCGGGGTTGTGGTGGGGCTGACACATTCCCCGCAGGGTGGGAGGCTGGGCCATGCCTGGCCTCCTGCGTGCATCGCTTCTGTCCTGGGGAGCAGTCTGCTCAGGCTGATGAGGTGGCCTGGGGTCTTCCCGTGCTGTGCCCTGATGTCCCCTGCTGCAAGATGGCTGGGATGGGAAGGCAGAATAGCAGAGAGTGGGGTCCCCAGCCACTGCGGCCATGGACTGTGGCGAGGGCAGGGAGGGAGCTGTGCTCTTAAAGCCAGGGCAGGCAGGGGCACCTCAGCCAGGACATCCAGCCTCTGGCTTTTGTTGCTGCACCAAGGAACACGTAAGCGGTGCTGTGGACCACTACGGCTAAGCTGAGCTAAAAGCCTGGCTGCCCTCAGCAGCCCTGGGAGACCCAGCAACATTGCAAGGTCTCCAGCTGCCCTGAAGATCTGGGTGAGTGCCGGGAACCTCCTGGCTTCCTTCATCTCCATTGGGAGTCCAGCCAGAAGGTGATGAACCCCAGGTCCACGTGCACATTGCTGGAGGAGGCGAGCAGGAATGCAGTCCCAGCTGTTACAAACCCGCCAGGCACTTGGCTGGGGGGAATCCTCAGTCCCAAAACGTTTCAGTTTCACATGAGTTGGCGGCGTGCTTTATTTATCCCAGGGCAGAGGGTTTTGCTGTGTCCTCCCAGCCTCCCCTGCCCATGCCCCCGTGCCGCTCTGCTCTCCTGGGGTGACCTGGACGAGGGAGGTGCGGTTCAGCTGACAGAACCCACATCTGCCCTTTATGTAGTTCATGACCCCACGTCTGTTTGCAAAATGAATGTCTGGGCGGTGCCGCACCCCTGGCTGACATGACGTCCTTGCTCAGCTCCATGCTCGGGGGCCCTGCCCACACGTACACACACACACACACACACACACACACCTCCCACAACACAAACAGTGTTTGGTTTACACCGGCCGCAGGAGGAGATCAGTTTTGCAGCTTTCCCAAACCCTCTCTCCTTCGCACTGCTTACATGCTCACCTCACTGGGCTGGTGCCCCGCGAGCTCTCTGTACGGGGTCACCTCTCCCCAGGGCATCCCCCTGCCCCCAGCCAGGGCAGGTGCCCCCAGGCTCTGCTCTCCTCCCCATCCCCAGATCTTGGAGTCTGGGTGCAGCCCTGTCTGATAGACTCACACAGGCTCACGGGAGTGGGGGACAGCTCTTTTGGCTACGGACAAAGGTCACACAAGGAGAAGTGAATGTAGAACAGTCTGTGGCCATATTTCAGCTGGAAAAAAGAAAATTTCCAACCATCATCAGGGCAGGAAGGAGTTGCAATTATTTCCCAGGCAAATGGCTGGAGCAAGGACCAGACACGGTGTTAAGGCAATGCTTGACCTGTCCACAAGAAGGGGGACCTGTGGGGTCCCTCAGACCCCGGGGCAGAGGTCCCTGCTGGCCCCCTGCCCCTGGGCTGGGGATGGAGCCAAGGGCAGCATGGCCAGATCGGCTCTTCGCTGGCGTCCGGCTGTGTGCTGGTGGCAGGGCTGGCTCTGCAGCCATGGGGCAGGCCTGGGGCAGTGTGGGGCCAGGGAACCGCAGCTCTCACAGTGCTTCCCTGGCCCATCTTCTCTTTTCTGGAGGCCTTGGCTGAGGCCAAATCTTCTCTGTACAGACCACATGTGGTACCAGGTTTCCAGCCCCGACTCCTCCAAGGGGACCCTCTGGGTCAGCAGGCAAGACCCCCTCCAACACCCAAACCACTAGCCCAAGGGGTAGAGCAGGGAGGGACATGGATGGGGGGGCATTGTGGTACCTAGGATGCTCCTTCCCTCTCTTTCCCTTAGGTTTTGTTTCCAGAGAAGAGCCTCGGGCTTGCTGAAACCTGCAGACATGTTTTGAGCTACCCTGCCTAGGGGTTGGATCCCACCATCCACACTGGTTCGCACACTGCGGGGAGAAGATGGGTGTTTGCAGGTTCACTGTGTTTATGGGATCCCAAAAACAAAAAGGGGAGAAGAACCAGACAGTCCCAGGGGCTGGCACATGTGTGTGCACATAGGCACACAGAAAAGATGGGTGCAAGGATGTGTGTGCAGTATGGAGGGAGTATGTGTGTGCGGGGCTGGGGTGTGCATGAGAGGAGCAAGGGGTCTGTGTGGGCAGAGGGGGGTGTATGGTGCAGGGGAAGAGGGGGCAGCACCGCAGCCTCCCCAGTGGCACATGGGGTGGGCATGGGGTCCACAGGGGCTGTGGCCGTGGCATGTCCCAGCGCGAAAAGCAGCTGTTGGAGAGGAAGAGGAGGAACAGCTTCCCATGAAGCATCGCCAGGTCTCCAAGGTGCCCAGGGGATCCAATGCCTTGGGATGGCAGACCAGAAGGGCTGCTGTAGCTGGTCCCTGTGCCCTGCAGGGTCGTGGCCCCACCAAAAGGAGTTTGCCCAGTTTGGTGATCAGGTGGCAAAGGAGAGCCTGGGGAGGACAGGAGGGGGCTCCTGGGGGTGAGAAAAATGTTCTAGTCCATCTGGGGACATGTAACCCACTGGTTCTCAGGCTGGGAAGATGACAGTGAGGGACACACCGACTGCCAAGGAAGGAGGCCCTGTCCCAGGCAGCAGAGGGATGCTTTCATGCTGCAAAACCCATCACGGGGTTTCTGTTGATCCCATCCAGGTCAGGTCTCCCAATCTGACCCAAATGTGACCTGTCCTGACCCCAACCCGCCTTTTCCGGCCTTGATAATTATGCCCTGCAGACTGTTCAGCCTCTCTGCCACACCTTGTAGGCAGGGGCAAAGTCTACCGCTCCCCCCATCCGTGCCCTGTGGCTATACCACAGTGCCTGGCACTGGGCTCCCAAGCCCCCACCTCCCTGGAGCTCCCGTGGGAAGCGGAGAGCGCTGCACCCTGCCTGACTGCCCTGCTTTCGCACCCCCAGACACCCCCAGCTCCCAAACTCACCTGTGCTTGCCCTGGGCCCCACAGACCTTGAATAACCTGTTCCCACTCCTCCTCTTGCCTCATGACAAAGCACCTGGCATGCAGCAAGGAGGGTAACCACAGCGAAATGAGCTCATCGCCACCCCAGGGACAGTGTGGGACAATCACGGGGTCATGGGAACTGCAGCCAAGGGCCCCTTCCCCAGCCAGCTTTCTCTGTGGCACGCCCTGTGTTAGGTGCCTGTTTTGTCAGGATAAATGGGATTTGCTCTCACTGTTTGGGGACAGGGAGGGATCAAGCTAGAGACTGTTGTAGGCTCTGCATCTAGATTCCCAAAGTGCTGTTGTAGATCCAGGGTGAGCATCTGGTCTCCCCACCACGCTGTGCACCCACAGTTTAGCCTGGGTGACTGCACGGTGCCAAGTCACTTCTTGCTATGCTGCACCCTCAGCCTTCCTCACCTCCCATCTGCAGTCATTTGCTTTGAACCCTGGCCAGCGTGTCTGCCTCATGGTAGACCTGATTGCTGCTTTCATCCAAGTGAGCTCCATCACCCAACCCCTGCTTTCTGGGACCCATGTGTCCCGCTCACCCCACAGCCCCAGGGATGCTTGGTGGCCTTTGCCTGGGCAAATTGAGATGTAATACCAGTCGGCTGGTCTGGTGTGTGAACAACCCACTGTGGTCGGCTTGCTGGGGCAGAGGGGTTCCCACCTACCTCTCCGTCTGGGCAGCTGCATGGCAATCTCACCCCAGCCTGTGGGACACCCAAGGAGCTGGAACAGCTTCGGCAGCACCCCACGGGCAGGGGAAGTGCAGTGTTGGCGTGTCAAGCAGGGGCCCCATGGGGTCTTTGGGCTGCCTCTCACAGGCAGGAGCAGCAAGAGGATGCGGGACCCTCCTTCTGCCTGGAGGAAAGAGGCACGGCCCACACATCTGCTTTGTTTGCAAGGGGGTCGAGATGTCTGCAGCCAGTCTGGGAGACCTTGAGCTGTTTGGCTTGTTTGCAAGTGGCTGGGCAAGATGCTGAGGCTCGTCACCTGGGGCTGGAGTGGCCTGGCTGGATCCTGGAGGCTGTTTGTGACCCTCAGTTAGCTGCTGAAATGCTGTGAGTGCTGGAGGTCTCTGACCCCAGGCCAGTCTGTCCCTGCAGCTCTGAGCTGAGGTCACCAATAGGTCCCTGGCGACTGAAACTAGGAAAATAAACAGTGTGTGATCACACAGCCCTTGGACACTGCCCAGCCGTGCCCTGAATGGGCCCTCGCAGTCCCTGCTGGGGACATGCTAGGTGGATGTTATGGTTTAACCCGGCAGGCAGCTGAACACCACACAGCCGTTTGCTCACTCCCCGCCCCCCCCAGTGGGATGGGGGAGAGAATCGGGAAAAAAGAAGTAAAATTTGTGGGTTGAGATAAAGACAGTTTAATAGGACAGAAAAGGAAGGGACAATAATAATAATGATAAAAGAATATACAAAATAAGTGATGCACAGTGCAGTTGCTCACCACCCGCTGATCGATGCCCAGCCAGCTCCCGAGCAGCGGTCCCCACCCCCCGGCCAACTCCCCCCAGTTTATGTACTGAGCATGACGTCATATGGTATGGAATATCCCTGTGGCCAGTTTGGGTCAGCTGTCCTGGCTGTGCCCCCTCCCAGCTTCTCGCTGGCAGGGCATGAGAAGCTGAAAAGTCCTTGACTAGTGTAAGCACTGCTCAGCAACAACTGAAACATCATTGTGTTATCAACATTGTTCTCATCCTAAATCCAAAACACAGCACTGTACCAGCTACTAGGATGAAAATTAACTCAGTCCCAGCCAAAACCAGGACAGTGGATGAGTGCCAGAGCAAGCAGGGTGCTGGCCAGCACTCCCACAGGTACAGGCCTGGCATTGTCACCTCTTGCCAAAATACCAGGGATGGGTGAGAGTCCACCCATGGTCTGCTTGCGCCTTCACCAAGCAGGGCAGGGGGTCGGCTCCCCAAAACAGGGAGCACTCACCCTGTATCCTCAGGTGCCCTTCCCTGTTGCTTCCAGCTGACCCAGGGCTGGAGCAGGGCATGACACACCACCATGATTCCTTGGCCCCATCAGCAGCCCACAGGGATTTCTGCCCATCCCAAAGCCATTCCCAACCCAGGGAGCTGGGAGCAGTAAGACAGGCTGGGGAGCGTGCAGCTGGCCACAGCGGGGCCGGGGGGCACCTGGGCATCTTCTGTGGCTGGTGGGAATGGGACACAAGTGTGACTTGGGCTACCACCATGCTGGGCGCAACCTGTCTGAGGGGGTGTGTGCTGGGGGGGGGGGGGGTGTCCACGGGTGAGGAGTTGTGTGGGGGCTTGTGTGGATAACTTCATGTGAGTGATCATGTGTGTAACTGCTTACATGCCTGAGTAATGCAGTGTGTAACTCTGTGTGTTGGCTGTGTGTACGCCAGCAGCTCACACACTGTGCGTGTACCTGTGTGCATGCAACACATTGTGCGGATCTGTGTGTAACTGTGTCCGCAACCGTCACGCTGTGCATGCATCTGTTGTGTATCTGCACTTGTGACTGTTTACCAGCGTAACACACTCTGCACGCATCCATATGCATCTGTAACCGTATGTCTGCACGTGTGTCTGTCGCTGTGTAACCCACTGCGTGTGCAGTCACACATGTGCAACTGAGTGCGCTTGTGGGTAACGTGCCATGGTGCAGGATATCCCCACCCAGCAGTGTGTTGCCTCCCGGTCTCCCTCTGTGCCAGGGGCAGAGCTGTGCTGTCCCTGCAGGGTGGCACTGCTGGCCAGGGGCACCGCTCCTCCTGCCCGCTGCAGTGGGGCGATCCCTGGCAGGGCCCTGGCGGGTTGGGGCAGGTGTGCAGGCAGCGGGTGCCAGCAGCTGTCCCCACCCTTGCTCTACCTGTCAGACAGGTGGGGCTGGCCGCCTGCCATCGCCTGCCACCGTCACTTCTGGGAAGGGAGGATGCGGGAGGGATGGGTCTCAGCACAAAGGCTGGGGACCTGCCTGCAGCTAGAGCGACCCTTGGGACCTGCTCCCTGGGATGGCTCGGGAAGGGCTCCCAGCACCAGGGACCTTGGAAAGCCTCAGGGCTGGAGTGTGCCCAAGGAGAGGGGACTGCAGCCCACAGACACTCAGCCCCTCCGTGTGCCCATCTCCTCTCCTGCTGTGCTCAAAGAACCCCTTGAGGCACATCCTGAGACCCCATCCCTCCCAGTCCCATGGCTGGAGCAGGGTCTCCTGCACTTGGGTCCCACCACCCTGTTGGGGTGGGGAAGATGAAGGGCTTCCCCTGCATGCCCCGGGGACGTCAATGCCCATCTGCCCCTATAGATCCTACCCAAACCATCCTGGCCACTGGCAGAAGCTGACTTGGGGCCAGACACTTTCTGTCCATCCTGGTGGACCTGCTGCCCGCTCTGACCCTGGCTCCTGACAAGGCCAGCACCAGTTGGAGCTTGGTGCCAGAGCCAGGTCTTGCTGAGCTCAGCTGGGTACACTGGGAATTTACAGGGAAGAAAACTGGGACACCCAACAGCTCTGGCGTCTCCACATCTGGAAGCCTGTGTAGATCACCTGATCGGCACTGGCCACGCTGCGGCCACTGTATCAGATGTTGCTCATGCACCAGAAAGCGCTTGGTGCCACTAACGCAGAGGCTGTCCTTAGGGCAGGTGCAGAGATTGTCCTGGTGGGGTGCAGCGCTGGGGCATGCAGATCTCATTGGGACAGTTCAGCTGGTGAACGTGCTCTATGGTGTCATCCCACAGGACCTGGTCCCAAAGTCCCCATCCCCCCTCAAGCTCAGCAGCACCTCCCTATGGCTCAGGCACTGGGCTTCTTATCAGTTCAGCCTGCTGACCCCCTAAAACATGTCTTATGTAATGGCAATGGTGGAGGTGGCTCCCACAAAGCATGCTCTGAAACTCAGCTCATTTTAGAAAGGCCTGGAGCAATGAGATCCTCTTGTAGGACCCACCCTTCGCCTGAAAGCAGGCTCAGGCCTGGACTTGCTCGCCTGCAGTCCTGAAGGCAAAAACTAGAGGAGCGCCAGCTCTCTGGAGAGCCTGAAGGTCCCACAGGAGCTGCCACCATGTTACTCCGTGATGACAGCACCTTGGCCAGCTGGATGCACCCCAGCTGAGACTGGCATCTGTGGCCTGGACACTGTGGCCACCAGAGGTTGCCAGCAAATGGGGGTCACCTTGCCCTGGGACATGTTGTGACAGCAAAGACCCTGCCGCCCTAGGGGTCAGTCCCCTGAATGAAGAAAGCCCAGTCAAGGGGATTTGCCCCCCAGCCACATCAACGTGAAGGAACATCCTCAAAGACTTTGTGTTGGGACGACCAGGACTAGATCCTCAGCTCATCTCAGCCAAGATCTTCATTTCCCTGGCTCACCCCATCTTTTGGAGATGGAGGGAGCTCTGCCACCTCCACCCCAAACAGACCTTTGCCCTGGGGCTCTGGAGGAGAGCAGAGCTGACGCAAGAGCAGGTCTCGTGCTCAGCAGGTGTGCCCACAGTTCAGCAGGGCACACCATCAAAGACAACACCATCCCTGTCTTTGCGGTATGGACACACCAGGCAGCTTGAAATTTCTCATGTTCGTGACCAGTGACAGGGTATATTACTTGGGCTGGCGGGGTCACCCTGCCCTGCGGCACAGCTATGCTCTCTGGTCCTGTACTGTTCTAGGAGTTTTGGAAGAGGTTGAGCTGGGGGATGTCCCCCCACTGGCCCAGCCATCAACTTCAGGGGCCAGCAGGCAGGGAAATCCGGCAAATACCATACCATACCATACCATACCATACCATACCATACCATACCATACCATACCATACCATACCATACCATATGGTACAGCAGGCTGGACATTTCATTATACATGTCTTCCATCTCTGCTCACCAACCCCTTGAGCCATGCCAGAAATAGACACAGGAGGGGTGTGACGCTCCTGTCCATTGCTGTGGCAGTCCTGACCTCCCTGGCCCACTGCAGAGTGACATGCTGACCGTGTGATGGTTTCCATGTCCCCCCCAAGGTGTTCTCGTAACATCACTGGCCATCGGCAGCCCTCATGCCATACCTGGTGCTGGAGGCCAGGAACGCCCCAGAGGTCTTCTTGGAGCACCCAGAGAGAGACAGCACTCTCCATCCAGGCCTGATGCACACAATAAAATGCTCAGCAAATGGTTCCCCATGTGTCTGGCTTCCTCAGGCACCCAGGAATGTGGCATTGCAGCGGCGTGGTCAGCTTCTGTCTTCCAGCTCCCACCACTCCCTTGCATCGTCTCTCAGGCGTTTTGGATACCAGTGCTCCTCGTCTTCCTTCCCCCTCCACCACCTCATTCCCCTCTTCCTTCCTCTCTGACTGCATGTGTTCATGTGCTCTATCACGGGGTGCAGGGGTGCTTCAGCAGGCGAAGGCAGGGAGCTGGGACAGCCTTGCTCATACACCTCCATGCTGCAGCAAGGCAGGTCAGGCCAGGAGGAGTGTCCTGGACACACTGGCTTTCAAAACGGTGGCTTTCAAAGAGTAGCTCAATGACCAGTGCCTTGCTGAACTGGACCAGAATGTACCCAAAATAGTTTGGTGGGCTCAAACACCTTAATTTACTACCTGGATTCTCAGCTGAAAACCTAAAGGTGAGCACATGGCCACAGCTGGGTGGGAAGGTGAGCAATGAATGGAGGAGATCAGGGCTACTGGAGATCTCACTGTGAAAAGAATCTGCACAAGCTGGAGGAAAATAAGTTTCAGCTGGGAGCTGCAGCCCATGAGTTAACACAGCTCTGTCCCCCACATCCCACAGCTGCAGTGTCTGCTAGTGTCCCCATCCCCAGGTGCTCTCATCACCAAGCCTGAAGGAAGCCTTTCCAGGACACAGGGCTTTCGGGACTGCACATCCTGATGGTTTGACAGAGGGCTTCTGGGTTTGTTTCCGCATGGTCTGCTCAGCAGGAAGCAGGGAGAAGAGCTAGAGGTGCGTGATCACCCATGAGAAAGTAGGAGATCTCAGGAGCAGTTGGTCTGTTGAAGTGAAATGTATGTGTGATGGGAGCTGGGCTGCAGTAACCCTGGGCAGTCTCTTCGGCATCTGCCAACCTGCCACTGATGCTGTGAGCTCGGTCGGGACCTTCAGTTCATGCTCTCTCATTCCTGGACTTTCCAGCTTGTGCTCTCTGCCCAGTGACTCCGTTTGCAAGCTGGTGCAGTGCCAGGCTCCGTGCCGTGTTTGGTGGATAACAAAGGGTAGAGTTGGCCAGGAAACAAGAATGCAATGAGCATTTCTTTTTGTTTCACAGTGAAACAGGATTGGGATTTTTGGTGGCAGTGGTGGAGGGAGGGAAGGGAGGAAGCTGGGAGACATGCACCCAAGAAGACCCACCAGTGCCACTCTTCTGAGGATGCCAGAGGCCAGGGGCTGAACATCTATCCTGATCTGGGCAGTCCGGGATCTGGCATTTTCTGCAGGATGGGAAGCATCTGCACAGGGAACACAAGCTGGGGGGGGATGCAGAGATGCAGCTTTGTCAGACCTGGGTTAGAATAAAGCTTTGGGCTGGGAGCAGGTCCCCAAGTCTGTTCCTGAGGAGCGGGGACCAACCGATGTGGCCAGCAGGAGCCACACATGTGCAGCACGGCCAAGCTGCATGCGGAGCCCTGGTCCCAGAGAAGCAGCAAGCACAGCAGAGGACGGATGGGGCTGGTGCGATCCCTCCCCATGGGTGACAGGGCAGCTTCTGCTTTGCTCCCAGAATGCGGGGAAAATGCCTGGTGCTGAATCACCATGGGGGCAACCAGGAGCCAAATGTTTGGGGAGCCTGAACCCTCCAGCCCCATCCTGAATGTTCTGGCATGCCAGGGAGGCAAGCAGAGGATCTCCTAGTACAGACCCCTAGGAGCTCTGGCTGGAGGCAAGGCATAGGTGGGATACAGAAGCTTGAATGCAGTGCTGACCACAGGGAAAGGGGAAGATGAGCACGGGCAGGAAGAGGCATGTGGCATGCCCCAGGGTGGTTACCCCCGTGCCCTGGGGGTGCTCCCTGGCATGCCCAGCCTGCTGGCCGCCTGCTGTCTCTGGTTCCAGGCAGCCACCGCAGCGGCTTCCCCGTTCCTACAGCGGGAACAGCCACTCTCTTGTTTAACAACCAAACAGCCCGGGGTTTTAACAGATGAGTTACTGTCAGCAGGTAGCTCTCCTGGATGAGCCAGACACCCCTGGGGCAGCTACTGCTGGAAGCAATTATCAAAGAAACTGTTGGGCTGCGAGGCAGGGGGGAGTGTTGTCTGGGAGCCCAGGTAACTGCTGTTACCCCAGGGAAGAGGGACGCAGCCCTGGGGGGCCTGCCCAGCCCCAGGCATGCCAGCCCAGCCCTGAAACCGGGCTGGGTTGGAGACTGCCATGGCAGCACCCTGCTACAAACCCCCATCAGTGCTGTCCTTCCCAGCTCCTATGGGATATATATCCCCTGGGCAATAACTCTGCCTTCCACACCTGAGCAACAACCCTCCCCTCATATAATTCAGCTTCCAGAAGTGCAGGTATATAACACCCCCATCCCTTACAGCATGTCCCCCAGCACAGCCCCTGAAGCTCCATCCACAAGACCTCTCCCAGGACTGCAACCTGCAGCTGTGCAACCTGCCCCACACCCTTCACTCCCCCTGTGCAGTGCGGAGATCCCCTCCTATGCAGTGCCCTTGGTCCCCGAGGTGTACCTAGTTCCCAGCTCAGTGGATGTCTGTCCCCAGAGCACAGCCCCTCCTGCGATGGTGGCTCCCCTGCTCTGCCATCCCTGTGCACTAACCTCGGCTGCTCCCACGTGGGCTCAGGGGTATGCAGATGCAGTGCCCCATCAGGAGGATGCTTCTCCAAGCATATTTATGCCAGCTGATTGTTAATCTGGCCCACTGCTGGAAAAGCACCCAAAACAGTTGGGCAGCCCAAACTGCCTGACACTTTTGCTCTCTAACAATTTCCATGCCAGAGTCTGAGTACTCTGGAGCCTGGTTCAGTCCATGCTGAATCCTGCACACCTCCTCCAGGTACAGCAAGTCCTAATACCTGGGAGATATTAGCCTGGGTGGCATGAAGCAAGCCCAGGGATGGTCAGGGACTGGCAAGGGCAGTGCCAGGTGAAATCCAGCGGGGAGAGGGTTTCTTGTCACAGCTGCAGAAGTCCAGCTGCAACAAACGTCTCCCACAGGCTTCCAAGGCTTTTTTCCCCTGGGTGTTTTTAGGAGGACCAGACCCAACAATTAACACACCTTTTTTTCTTTCTGCAAGCTTGTTCCCAGAGTCTGAAGGGCTGATTCCCACCTGGACCAGGTACCCCAGGGAGAAACACACCAAAGAAATGCCCCACCAAAGAAATGTTTCCCCTGAGGAAAGAAGACATTGGATATTTTGAGCCAACCTTCCTTTTGGGTCAGGTGCTGTCCTGGCCCCAGAATTGGGTGCTCTCCTCCTGCCCTCTCTGTGGAGTTGGGGCCAGTCTCCATCCTTGTGCCATGGGGAGCTCCCTTGCACATGGCAATGGGAAGGCAGCTGGGACCCCACACCACCAGTCACTCCCAGTACGGGGTTCAGTCCTGCTCCCTGATCGTGCTGGGCCAGAGGCAGGAGGGTAAGAAAGGGTGAAAGCCAGTAGGGACTGCAGGGAGCTTGAAGAAAAGGCCGTGAGCGTGGGAGGGAGAGCGGGGCGTCCCAGGGAGATGGTCTCTACCTCCCGCAGGCTGCCCCTGTCCACATTCCCCTCTACCCTGATCCGCTGCAAAGATGGCCACAGTCCGGCTCGGCTGGAAAATCAGGTCGTGCCGTTGTGCTCAGGGGCAGTTCATGGTCTGACATGTGGGATATTGGACACCTTCTTGCTGGCCCAGCCGAAACCTCTCCCCTCACCCCATTTCTCTGCTCCTGTTTGCCACATTTCAGCCACAGCAGCCTGCTTTGGGTCCACAGGTCCCAGGCAAGCGCTGGCCGGGGCAAACTGCCCTCCTCTTCCCTAACTGGGACCAGGGATTAGCAATGGCTCCTGTGTCCCTTTGGGGGGTCTTGGGGGAGAGAAAACCCACTTTAATGCTCAAATTTGAAGGGTGACCAAGATACTTCCATGGGAACTGTGTGCCAGAAACATGTTCAACCTGGGACCACCTGGTGGGAAAGGTCTCCCAGCAGACCCCAGTGTAAATGTGTGAGGGGAGGTTGTTTTGGAGGAAAAATCCTCTTTTTCTCCATTTTCTGCCATGGCTTGCCACAGTCATGAAATCCAGACACCTCCAAGGAGATTAAAAAAACAAATAAATCATCTCTTTTTCGTGCCATTGTGCTGGGAGGCTCTGCTGGGTTGGCTCAGTACGGGCTTGGAGGTCACTGTAGGGGTTACCCTGAGTGTGTTGGGGTGTGCGCATGTGCATGCGTGTGTGTGTGTGGCCTTGCTCGTCCTCCTCCAGTCCTTCCTGGCTCTTTGCCCCACAGACCCACACAGACTTCATGGGAGGCTTGCAGGATCTGGTCCCCCAGCTCGTGCCCGCACACCCTTGCCTCTTTCTCCCTCTCTGGCACAGGGTGCCCATACAGCTGAGGGGTCTACAGAACCCCCGCCTCTGCCCCAAGCGTCTCGGCCGGCGTGCCCCCGGCTTGGTGATGCCAGTGGGGTGGCGGGCGGTGGGGACACCAGGGGCACGGGAGGCGAGGCAGACAGGTTCCCTGCTGCTGCCAGAGCTGGTTAAACATTGTCCTAGGCCAGTTAGGTAACACAAACCGCAGCAGGAAAGAAATGAAACTGCTTGAGCAAACAAGGTGCGCTTGGCAGGGCAACAGGCTGCGTGACAAAGTGCTCCCCTCTCCCTGCCAACCTGCCAGGGTTATCTATTGATGGAGAATAAACACCTCACCCACAACCCCAAACTCAGAGGGACAGCAGCCAGGAGCACAGACGGCTCCTGTGAGACCTGGCCTGGGGCTGGGCTTGCCCTGCTCGCTGTGTCCCCTCCCTGGACACACTGATTGCCACCAAGCACCATCCCGGCCCCCTCCCACGCATGCTGCTTGTGTGGGCAGCCCAAGCATCTCAGCATTGTCCGTCCTGCCACCCCATCCAGCCTGCTCCTTGTGGTAGCTCCAGGAGGTCAGGGATGGGCCTGGAGCACCCTCCGCTTGCTGGAGCCAGGAGATGCCAGCTGGGAAAACCTGTTCCCTGGGGAGGGTTACGCAAGGAACGTGACGGAGGTCTGGCTGCAGCCCAGACCACGGACTGGCTCCTGGTTCACGCCCAGGGACTGGGACCCCTTCTTGCACCACAGGGCAACCCTGATGGCCTCATCTCAGCACATGGATCTGGGAGCAGTACAGCTTCAGCCCAGCACACTAGAAGGTGAGGGGTGAAGATCTTCCATATGATTTTTCATGACTGCAGACCTGCTCTTATGTCTTGCTGAATTGCAAGGGTGGGCATGGCATGGCATGGCATGGCATGGCATGGCTGCAGGAGACCAGACATTCCAGCTGGACCAGCAAGGCAACTCCTCATGTAAACAGCAGTTGAACCCGCCCAAAAGAGGTTGAATCTGGCCCATGGGCACCTCCTGCCCCTGGCAAAGCAGGTGGGTCATGCCCTTGATGCCACTGCAGCATCTCCAGGAGGTCCTTCAGCTGCCACTGGGCCCACAGCCTGGGGGCTGCCAGCAGAGAAGTAGGGCACCAAGGGCTGTGGACACTGGGAGTTTGGAAGTGAAACGGGAGACTTGCAGCAGGGTCTGTGGTTCCCCCAGCCCCTGGACCCATCTCTTGTTATCCACGTCCTGGTGAAGCAGGCAGCACAGTGGCTTGGCAGTGGGGATGCTCTAAGCCACCAGCCTCACTCTCAAGCTGAGGCCAGGCAGACTGGGAGCAGTTCCAGCTGCTGCAGCCAGGACAGCCCAGGGGAGACAGCACAGATGGTCCATGTGAGACCTTGCTTTGAAGGACTTACTTCTCTCTCTTTTGCATTGGGTCACACTCTTGCAAGTGCGGGATGGGTGATTTTTAACTGTACCATGTCTTGCGGCAGTAATGAAGGGCAGTCAGGGAACAATGGCTGGGTCCTCCTGCCAAAAAGGCATCTCAGGCTTTGCAAGGCACCCTTACTGCCTAGGGGCATCCCAAAAACTCCCCTCACCACCCCCACCCCTCCACTTCTCCACCCTGCTGGTGTGCTGGCTTCCCTTTTTAGTGACTCCAGGCACTGGCTGAAACCATTCAGAAGGATGTGGCATTGCCTTTTCCTGGGCATCCAAGACCTGGTCAAGCTCCAAGCTCAGAGGAGGGGTCCCAGAGCCTTTCCCCTTGAGGGTGAATAGGAGCTGAGCAGTGCTATCCCCTGCATGCCCACATTCAGGAGGGTCCTGTACACCAGCAAGAGGTTAGGGTGGCAACAAGACCCTCTGGTGCCCAGCAGTATTCAGACTCGTCAAGAAATGCAGGCAATGCATGCCAACCGGGGGCCATGCATGGACCACTGTTTGCCAAGCTTGTGGTCGAAACATAGCTGAGAGCCTGCTTGGCCTCCAACCCCATGAATTCCTTCTTGCTGCCCCACAGACATATCTTGTGGATCGGAGAGATCCTCCCAGCACCCCTGGGGCACCCTCCCTGCCTTCTCATGGCTGGGCTAGCTGGGGAAGGCTGGTGTTGCCATTGAGCAAGAAGGGGCAGATGATGTGTTTAGGCTGTCCACACTGCCAGGCCTTAGTGGTCTCCCCTCCTGAAGATGTGGTCCTCGAGAGGCACCCAGGTCCTAGGAGAGGCTCCCAAATAGCCAGACTGGAAGATGAGCAAGCCTTAAACATATTGCAGTGCCTGTGCTTCTTGATGTACCCTCACGTCTCAGAAGAGAGCACTGGCCAGAGAGGGGCTGGAGCCCCTCCTGCAGCCCGTGACCCCCAGCCAGGCTGGGGACCTTAATGTGGAGGGAGCTGAGAGAGACCCCCCCCACCAGATCACCCAGGAATTTGCTTCCCAGCAGCCTGCGACTGGCAAACTTCGGCTTGGAGCCAGTGCTCCGGGAAAGCCCTCCAGCAAAGGCGAGTGCCAGGGCTGAATTTCTGGAGGGTCCTCAGAAAGGCCAAGGTTTGGGAGTAGGTGTAAGATGCCCCTGCATGGCTGGCTTCGAGACAAGGCCTCCAGATCTCACTCCCACCAGCCTAAGGTCAAGCAGCCCACCTCACCCTAAGGAAGACCCTGTGACCCTGTGCCAGGATGACCAGGCAAGTCCAGGCCACAGCAGGCAGGCGGGATGGTGACAGATGGGGTTGATGCAATGGGACATCCCAGGTACCAAGAGTCTGGTCCCCACCATGTCTTTAAGAAAAACAAGCAAAATGACAGGGAGGTACAAAAAAACCCAACCAAACAACAATTTATTCCTCTTATGTTCCCATTTGAAAAGGAGGAAACCACATGCACCTGCTGGGTGCCTGGCTGGGCTGGCATCCCCCTCCTGTGGCTGACACAGAGCCAGTCTGTGCCCCCGTGACATCGCTTCAGTCCAGCTGAGCATCACCACCTGCCACAAGACATGTGTGTGCCCTACAATGCACACTCTCACACGGGAACATCTGACTTATGAAAAAATATATCTGTACATTCATTCTGTGCTTTTTTTTGGTCTTACATAAATTAGAAGCTACTTTTGGGGAAAAGGCCTGTTTCTAGATAAAGGCAGCCGGGCTGGAAATGCAGAGTGGCCGTGCTGTCCCAAGTCTTCTCCCCGCTGAGGCCTCTCCAGGGCCAGGTGAAGCTCCACAATGTTCCCATCTTTCCTCGGCAGGTGCCACACTGAGAAGCTGCTGCACAGGGGGGCTTCACCCATCCCACGAGGAGCAAACAGGATGGTGGGCACCTTCAGCACGGCGCAAGCAGTGATGAGGGAGGACCCCATAGCTGGGACAAGGTCTGTCCGATCACAGGTGAAACAGAGGTGCTGCCCCTCTGCCCGGGCAGGAGGTGGGTGACAGCAGGAGACCTGCTGGGCTCTCACTGCGGTGGCAGCTGCCACTCAAACTTCTCTTCCCCCTTGTGTTTGTCCAGGCTTTGAAACAGCCAAAGTCACTGTGACTCCAGTCAGAGGTACGAATCCAGAGAGGGAAATAACGGTTTACAATAACCTACTGGAGCCAAAATATTAGCTTTAAACACCTCAGTGCTGGCAGTCACCAGCATGCACGAGCATGCCCGTGCAAGGGTTGGAGTTTCACACGCTGCACAGGGCAGCAGCTTCCAGATACAGCTGCAGGCAAAGTTTCCTGCCAAGGAGCCCAACTCGGGGCTGGCCCCGAGGGGCTTGTCAGACCCTGGCTCATCCAGGACTCCTACAGCTCCTTGTTCCTGTTGAGCACCTCCTCCTCCTTCCAGCCGCTGGAGTTCTTCCCAAACTTGTACACCAGCCGTCGCCCATCGACTCTCTCCAGGATCTCTCGTTTGTAGTAATATCTGGAGGAGATGGAATCAGGGCTCTGGATGCAGCCCCACGTGCTGGGGAGCTGCTGTGGGGGATCAAGGCTGAGCCCTGGTGGGTCTGACCCAGCCCTGTGGGGCAGGTCCCCCCTGGGGACAGGGGAGGGCACTCACCGCATGGCTCTGCTCAGCTTCTCGTAGGTCATGCTGCTGTTTTTCTTCTTCTGGCCCCAGAGCTGAGCCACTGCTTCCGAGCGCAGGAACTTGAAGACGCCCTCCCGCCGGTCCTCCCACTTCATCAGCCCCTCGTTCAGCTCGGGGTGGATCAGGATGTCCCGGATGAACTCCCACAGGTGGGTACCTCTTGGGGCTGGAAGAGGAGAGCAAGCTGTAGAGGAGGGAAGATCCTGCGGGTCCCTGCACTTTGGATCTCCCTAAACTCCCCTGCCAAGGGGCATGGCCAGCGGACATGGCCCTTCCTCCCATCTCCCCCCCACAGAGCCAAGCTGGAGGAGGCAGTCCAAGCTCCCGGGCTGGAGGGTCCACGTACAGTGCTTGCTCTTCCGGCTCTCCAGGCAGTCTCTGGTCTCCTTGCTGAGTTTTCGGGGCCGTCCCCGTTTCCGCTTGCCATGTTTGCTGTCCCCTTTCTTGCTCCCTGCAAAGCCATCTGTGCACAGAGACAAGGGGACACATTATGCTGTGCAGAGCCTGCTGGGTTGCAGCTCCCCCCTCCCTGGGCACAGAGATGTCCTCCTCAGGAGCAGAAGCACAGGGGAGAGCTGGTTGGGGGTGGGCAGAGAGATCAGGGGCTGCACCCTCTTTCAGGCCCAGGTACCAGGGAACCATGCCCCTGAGAGCAAGGTCTCCCCATTCCCTCCAGCTTCATCCCACCCTCATCCATGCCACCATGCTTAGGGCAGCATGCTGTTTGCTCCCCAAACCTTGCTGCTTCCTTGCATCCCCAGTATTCCCAGTATCATCGCCAGCTGGGATCAACACTGAACACAGCTTTCAGTGCCCAGGATCCCTGGCTGCAGCCTTCACCCAGCTGCCACCACCTACCCCTTCCCACCAAGCTCACTGCTGCCCTGGCTATCCCAGCTCTGCCCCAGAGCCTGCACCATTGCCATGCTCGATGGAGAGAAATAGACCCAGGGCGCACAGAAAACCAGCCCCCTCCCTCCTTCCCAGTGTGAGGATGGATGTTCAGCTGTTGTCCCTAAATCATTGCCAGATGGGATGTGCTCTGCAGCTTCTGGAAGTGCCCAGGAGCAAGCCCTCCTCTCCCAGCTCCTGCCAGGAAGCAAACAACTCACCGTCAGGGAAGAGCTTTGCTTCCGCAGGGTCGAGGTCAAGGTCACTTCCACCGGAGTCCTGGGAGTTGGGGCTGTGGGACATCACAGGCCCTGAGAGGCAAAGAGACAGGGTTCAGACCACCAGCTGCTGGCATCTGGAGGTGCTTCCCCCTGGCTTTCCCCCCCCAGCCCACCCCAGGCCTCTGCAGGCAGCCTGGTTGCAAGACCCAAACCCGCCCTTGGTGGTGGGGCAGTTCCCCACTGATCTCCCAGATCAGCACAAGTGAAGGGAACTTTTCGCTGGGGAAAACACTGACCTGAGACATCGGAGCTGCCTGGGGACATGGCACCAGGCAAGCAGGTGAAGTCTGTGGATAGGAAAGGGTTTGTGGGCTTCATGTCCTCCAGGGAGTCCTTAGCACAGGGATTTCCCAGCTCTGGAAGGGGCAGAGAAGGGAAGAAGGGGTTAGCCCTGCCTGCATCAGCACATTGTCCCTGGGAAAAGGCTTGGCTGGGGCCCCTCTCTTACCCAGGTGGCTGGAGTCCAGGAAGGTCTCTTGGGAAGTCGCATCCTCTTTTTCCAGCAAGTCAATGATCCAGTTCAGCTCGTCGGAGGCTGCAGGGGTGGGGGGGCTGGGATTAATGATGCCTATTTGGTATGGAGGGGAATGGTGCATACTGGGAGCTGAGCCCAGCCCTGCCTGGACTCTGGTCTGTGCCGCCACATCGCCCTGCGCAGCCTCCCCAGTGCAACCTCCCCCAGGCAGCCCTCCGCGGTGCCCGGGAAGCAGGGGGTCCTGGTCTGGTGGGGGGGTGTCAGCCTCATGCTTTGAGCTGCCAGGCCTGGGGACAAAGGGGACACTGGGACACTCACTGATCTCGTGCAGGCGGTCATAGAGCTCGTCCCCCAGGGGCCCAAAGATGAGGCGCATCTGGTCCCTGGTGCAGTGACAGAGCGCGTGCCCATCCATATTGCAGCAGGAGAAGTCGATGGAGCTGGCATCATACTTGTTCTTCTCCACATGGTAGCTGATCCACTCCAGCACCTGCACCTTGGTCCAGAAGTACGGGAGCTCGCTGAACCACTCCGGCTTGTCTGCAAGGGATGGACAGCAGGGCTCAGGGGCAGGGCAGCCGCGCCAGCGCCATGTGCCACGCATGGGCTGCCGGCTGCAGTTGGGCACTGGGTCCGGTGGCGGTCACGAGGGGCTCAGCGGGCCCTGCACTTGGAAGGTTATGGGACTAACAGGCGCTTAGCACCTGCTCCCGGGTCACCTCGCTCTGCCCTGCTCCTGTCCGGGGGGACAGCAACGACCTGACACTGCCCCCCCCCCCGTTGGTTTCAGTGCCATTTGTCCCGTCCATGCTGGGATCTGCCCTGCTCTGCTGGTGTGTTCCCTGTGCCTCCCCCAGGGCCATCCCATGACGGTCCCACCGGCAGAGTGGGACCCCCATCACCAGGACTGTATTTCCAAACTGCTCTCCTGGTAAGCCCTGGCAGCCCGTCCCCTGGGATGTGCTGGGGGAGGAGGGCAATGATTCCCTCATCCCCCATATGCATCTGATGTGCTCCAAGCAGCCACACCTTGTGCCATCCAGGGTCTCTTACAGCAACATTTTAGCCAACACACCCCTGGGGAAACTGAGGCATGGCGGAAACTGTTGACATGCCACAGTGGGACAAGGACCTTCCAAGCCATCTTCATTGCCTCACTGCTGCCTTGCGTGCTACCTCCCCTGTGCAGCCACCACCACTCCCCTGGTCCTACCTGTGCTCTGTGCCGGGGGCTGGCTGGTGGGGAGGCTCAGCCCCAGGGTGCTGTCGTCCCCAAGGTGTCCCAGCATGTCCAAGGTTGGCTGCACCTCGTCCGGCTGGTACATGGCGCTGATGTAGTTAGAGAAGATGTTGCTGATCTCACACGATCCCGCCATCAAGCTCTGTGCTGAGAGACGACAGTGAGCCCCGGCCCGCAGCACCCGCAGCACCCCCGGGACCGGGCTGAGTGAGGCTGGGCTATCCCGCCCTCCACCCGTCGTCACCTCTCAGGACACTTCTGCAGAAACACCCGCCCAGCACCCGCCGGCCGGGGCTGGGGCCTGACTCACCACGGCCCCAGGGGCCGGGAGCGAGGGAGGCTGAGCTGGAGCAAACCGGGGACATGGCGTCACCAGCCCCACTGGCAGCCAGCGCAAAGGGACAGCAAGCAAGTGGCTTGCAGAGAATGGTGTTGCACAGCCCCTTCGTGGGGACGGGTGTTGCAGGGCACTCGGCCATCGAGCACTCCCCCGGCCCAACAGCACAGCAGTGCTTGGGCTGGCACAGCCTGCTGCCCAGCTGCCCGCCGCAGGGACTCCAGTGCCGGCAGCTCCAGTCCTCTCAACCAGTTGCAAGAAGCACATCCCAGTAACTCTGCATCCAGGAGGGGACCAAGCCCCTGCCCGGCCCTCGTGGAAGAGCCAAATCTTGCTGTTCGCTTGACAAAACCTGGGGGCTGGAGGGGGGGTCCCTCCGGACCGCCGTCTCGCTGGCCCCCCAAAAGGGCTGGCAGCTGCAGTGGGAGAGCAGGCGTGCAGCGAGAAAAGACCAAGCGCATCCCCTGGCGAGAGCGAAGATGCACGGGGAGGGGAGCAAAGCAGCCGTCCCGGGCTGGGGGGCGTCAACAGGCCCCGGACGAAAAAGCTTTGGTACCTTCTGCGATGGCAATCCTGGGAGCAGCAGCTAATCCAGAGAGCAGCGAGGGGAGACAGAGCGCGCCCTGCCCGGCCGCTAGCCACTGCTCATGGGCCCGGGGAGGCTGGTGCTGATGGGCAAGCCCTGCCCCGTCTCTTCTTTTATAGCACAGGCGGCGTAATGCGATCTGGCGGCCTGAGGGGAATTCCAGCCCGAAACGTTCATGCTCCCAGATCCAGGTGATTTGCATAATATGAACCACCGGGTCCCAGCCCAGAGCTGCCTTGCCGGGAAATCTGGGTTGGCCAGTTTAATCATTGTCAGAGCCCTTGCCCTGCCGGTGCCCAGAGTTTCACCCACACCGGCTTCGCGAGGTGTTTTCTTCGCTGCCGTTTGCCTGGCTCATGTTTGTTTGCTCACAGCAGCAGGTTCACTTGCCTCCCACTGCCAGGCAAAACACACCCAGCAGGGCCGGAGCAGGCCCTGGGGGCTGCACATCCCTCCCTGGGGCTCTGCCCACGGCAAAGGGACCGGGAATGCTGCCCTGGGCGCCCACCCGGCCGTGTGGCGTCCCCCTGCTCGGGGGGGGGGGGAAGCCTAGCCCTCATACCGAGCGGGTGCTTGCATGGGTGCCTTGGCCACATTTGGAGTGCAAGCTCCAGTCTGGCACAGGCACAGCTTCTCCCAAAGGGGGAGGAAGGACCCCGTGACCGAGCCAGGCAGATGCTGGGAGTGGGACTCAGGTGGGGATGGGTGGTCTGCCTGGGAGATGGAGCAGAGACCAGGCAGGTGCCCGAGTATTGCTGCTCTCGCTGTTAGGATGGGTCGATTTTTGCCTGGGGGGGGGGGAGGTCTGGGACAGGCTGCAGAGCTGTGACGGCCCATTCCCTGCCATTTCACAAGCGCCTGGCACAGGCACACACGTACGCTCACCAGGGACGCATGCCAAGGGGCAAGGCAGGGTTGTGGGATGCATTTGGGGAATTACCTTCTGGTGGCTCTTGCCCCTCTGGCTCTTGGGCAGGGGTACTTGGGACCCTGTCTGGATATGTTCATGCTGGTTTTAGCCCTGTGCTGGCGGAGGAACCCCAGGCCAGTCCAAGCCAACAACTTGGCACCCATTTGCCCAGTGCTGGTACGTTGCCAAGCCAGCCACATCCATGCCACACATGGGCTGGCGCAAACCCAGGGCACTGTGTGAGCAGGGCAGACCCTGGCATCACACAGCCACCTCTAGGTCCTTGTCACTTCAAACTGGTGCCTAGTAGCAAACCATCTCATGTGACAAGGTGACAGACTGTCACAAACATGGACGCTCTGGCCCATGCGCCCATGGGCCAGCAAGGGCAGGGTGGCTGTGTGCCCCATCCCCCTTGTCACGTCACCCTGGCCTGCCATGCAGTGCTGTGGCCCCGGGGCAGGCAGGGCCAGCATGCCAGCCAGGAGGCACCAGGTCACGCTAGCTGATCACCTGCTCCAGCTTCATTCCTCCGCAGCACAGTCACGAGTGCTGGGTGATGCCAGGCCCTTTTCTTTCCTGGGCAGAGCATCCCACAGCGCACAGGGATGTCCGCACGCCCGGGAGCAGCCCCTGCCATTGCTGCCACGGGGCAAGCCAAGACCACTGGGGAAAACACTGGTGCTGGGCAGACCCAGAGCCTTAAGCCTGTGTTCAGCTGGGAGCTGAGCCCAGGGCTCCACTGTGCCCAGGGACCTGGCTGGACTTCCAGTGCTTGTGGTTAGAAACCTGCCCCTGGGGAAGCTTTTTCCACCCACTGCTGAAATGCAGGTGTCTCTGGAGCAGAGTGGGACATGACAGCTCTGCGCCGTGCCCTGGGCCACAGGCCAAGGGATGATGGGGAGGGCATGTAGCATTTAGGAGTCTTCTGCCCAAGCCCTGAGCAGCTCATCCATGGCTCTCCCCCACCCCAGGGGATCTGACTGGATGACTGATGGGGCTCTCTGGCATGGACCACATTGAGTATCCCCTTTCCCAGGTCTCCCTTCTCTGCAGGCCAACAGCAGACCCTGGGGAAGTGCCGCAGTCAGTCCATGCATCCAGGCTATGCCACCGATGGGAGAGGTCCTCTCGGTGGGTGACACCCCCCAGCCCCTTCTGTGTGCCTGACATGCTGGGAGCCCTCTGGGTCCTCCTGGGGCCCAACCTGCCCCCTTCCTTCCCCTTGTGTTTGGGAGCCGGGAGGCCAGCAGACCTGAGCAATCCTCCCCAACACCCTGCAGGCACCCCCTGCCTTTACTGACCTGGAGAAATGGCCTTCCTGCCCATCTGCCTGACCAATGTGCCACAACCCAGGCCCTATAATAGGCCGTGGGGAGAAGATCACAGTGGGGGACACTCCTGGAGATGCTGAGACACTGTGCCGAGAGCATAAGCCTCTTCTGGGTTGTCCCCATGTCCTCCACAGAGCCACAGGGCAGCAGCAAGCCGCTGGATGGTGCCCATGGGACCCTCCACTGCCAAGGAGCAGCCGCAGCACTGATGGGCTCAGGGGAACTTCTCCTTGAGCCTGGGGATGGGTGGCAGGGGGCGTGTGTCCCTGCTGTCCCCTTGCTGCTGGTCCGAGCTCCCAGGGCACCTTCAGGCATGTGGGGAGCATGACACAGGGTGCTGCCAGCCCAGGCTTGGCGTCTTGCTGCAGCAAGAAAAAGGTGGTTGTGAATTGATGACACGAGGGCCAGCAAGAAAAGGTGTCTGTGGTGCAGTGAGTGTCTGGGGCACCAGGTGGGAGGGGGATGCTACTGATGTCACCTGCCCTGCCAGGAGTAATTGGGCCCATGATACCCCCACATTTGTTGCCCCACAGATCCTGTTTGCCCTGGCAGCACTGTGGTGTGGCTGTGGGTATGGAGGCTCACACTGAGATAAGCCATGACACAGGCTGAGGGTGACGCAGGACACGGTGCTGGGGACTGGTATGGCTCTGGGCACTGCCAGCCCTCCAGAGACACCATTAGGGTGTCCTGAGAGCAGTGCCAGACTGGCACTGCTCTCAGGATGAGCACTGCAAGGCGTGTTTTGAGCCCGGGGCTGGAGGGGCCCCAGCTCTCACCCTGCGGCAGCAGCAGGGTGTGGGGTGCCTCACGCGGGGAGCGGGGTGTGTGCCAGGAGGAACCGCATCCGGGGTGGTCGGTGCGGGCACAGCCCATGGCTGGCAGCTCCCCGCTCAGCTGCTCCGTCCGACCAGTTTAACCAGTGCTGGCTGGCTGGGAAAGAGAAAGTGGAGGTTGCTGGGGCTGAGGCCCTGCCCTGCAGAGTTGGGGGTATAGCTCGCTGCCCCCTCCCCGCCCTGCAGCACCTGGGGCTGGGGCAGGTTGGCTGCCCAATGTCTTGGGGGGCACAGACTGGTGCCAGCATCGGTCACCTCTGGGCGCTCAGCGGGCACCACACGCTGGCACCGGTGTCACCTCCTCAGCCCCCGCATCGCCCACCCCAGCATCCCCACCTGGGCGGCGACCCTGCTGCTCCCAGCTCCAGCAGCTCTGCCGAGCGCCGGGCACGGCGGTCCCGCAGCCGGGGCTGCCACCTGCCGGCTGTCCCCAAGGCCACCGCTCCCCTCAGCCAGCTGGGCGGCTCCCCAGCATGGGATGGGCGGGCGCCCGCTGTCCCCAGGGAGCCCGTGTCCCCCAAGACCCCAGCCCCAGGAAAGCCGGCTGCTCTGAGGGGCGTGCGACCGGGCAGGGGTGTGGGCAACCACCGCGGGCAGGAGGCACCCAAGCCCCTTCCCCACAGCACCTTTCCGCAGTACCAGGGCCCTGCCAGCTTGGGGGCCCCTCGCGGGGATGATGAGATGCTGCAGGGTTGAGGATGCTCTGACTTCTGCGGGGGTTGGCTGCCACTCTGGCTTGGGACTGCCTGGTTGGACCCCTTCCTCCTCTCCTCGTCCTCGCCAGCAGAGAGGGGCAGAGCCAGCCCCACTGGGTCTGTGCTTCCTCCACCTCAGCCCCTCAAGTTTCCCCCAGTGCAATCACATCTGCCCCTCTGCCCGAGGACGCAGTGCCTGTAAAGATACAGGTCACCTTCCCACAACGCACGGTAGGGCCAGAAGGGCTGTAGCAGCATCAGTTCACCCAGCCTGTCCCCCAGCCCCTTTGCCAGGTGCATCAGGATAGGACAGGTGGTTCCCAGCTGTGCTCTTCCCCTCTTTAAAGCCATCTCTGCTCCGTCACTTCATTTCAGTACATTTTATTTGTGAAGACAAAAAGGCAAGGAACAAACACAGCCATTGAAAAAACATGTACATCATGAGACTGAAATAACTTACACTATTTACAGGAACACATCAAGGTATAAAATATACGTACACACCTTGTCCTCTGACAAACCCAGACCACTGGGCTGGGCTGCATGACCCAGCAGAGAAAAAAAAAGCCTTGACAAGAGTTGGCCTCTAGAAAACAGCTCCGAGGAAGAAAAGGCACCTGCTATTTGTGATACTTGTGCAGTGGGAAGGGGTGACGGAGCAGGTGACGCGATGCTGCAGCTGCCCAAGCCCTGCCGCAGGGCTGGACTGGAGGGTACAGGGTGGTCCCAGGACACGGGGGAATGCAGAACAGCTGGCAGGTACCAGGGGCAGAGCTGTTATGGATGAGGGGACAAGCCCTCGGGGGCAGGAGGAAGGCGCAGGGCTGTGCTTTTCTGGGGGTGAGGCCCAGGAGGCCAGGACAGGGCCTGGGGGGGGGTCAGGGCTGTGCTGGGCTCCCTCCCAGTTACAGCTGAAGCACCATGCAGCACATGGAGGGGCCAGGGCCAGGGGTCCCCTTCCCTCCCCAGGAGGGTGAAAGGGGCTCAGGGAGGGCGTGCAGCCTGCAGGACGGAGCAAAGCCCCAGTGAGTTTGCTGAAAAGCAAGTGGGAGCCCTGTGCTCTGCAGAGATCGTACCTGGACCCCATCCAGCATGGGACAGGGGAAGGACTGGGATAGGGGCACTGGGAGAGCACCCTGGGGAGCAGGCACTGGTTCTGCAGCACCAAGGCAGGAGGCAGCAATGAGACCCCAAAGCAGCTGTGCTCAGAGGTGCTGGGGAGGAACAACGTACCTGGGGGGGACAGGACCCTGGTGCTCCAGCTCCTCGCAGCTGGCCAGACTGAAAGATGCACCGCCAGCCCGTCCTTTTGTGCCATAAGAGCTATGGGTGCCAGGGAGGGGGCAGTGCCCAGGCTCCCTGGGTGGGCTCACAGTGATTTGGGGGCCCAGTGCTTTTGGGCTCCCGAGTCACCTCCACCCCTTGTGTGCAAAGCTCAGCTCTAGGCCAGCACTACACCCTCAGCAAAGGCTGGAGCTGGCCCCTGTGTGCTGGAGGGAGGAGACCCACGGAGCAAGAGTCAGGGCCTGGGGACAAAAGCATCACCTAGTGATTTGAGGAAGGGAAGGACCTCCCCTGGACTGCAGGTATCATCACACCCTTGGCACAAACCGAGGCACCCAAGGGTGAAGCAGAATGAGGTGCATGGTGTGAAGACAGCTCCGAACTGTCCCTGCAACGGAGGGGCTGGCAGAGGGGCTCAGAGACCACAAGAAGGGACTTAAGCTATGCAGCAGTGCAAGTCCTGAGTCCCAGGGGAGCACCCCAGCACAGTGCAAAAAGATGAAACAGCTCACCTGCTTCCTCCGGCAGGCAAACAGCCCTCACCATCATCCCTAGCCCCACCTCCACCTTGGTTGTCCACGCTCACAGCCCCAATCTGAGCTCTGAAGGGCCAGAGTCCAAGGGGCCACCCTTGCTAGACCCACCTGCATATTGGGACCTTGTGCTTTTTAGTGTTTGGGGGAACCTGTCCCCCCAAACTGACAGTGTGGCTCAGAGCTGCGAGCCCCTTCCCAAACCCCATTGTGCCAGGGGAGCGGGGTACGGTGCTGTGTCAGCTCCCCAGCCCCGAGTAGGGGGTAATCTGGGGGCTCCAGGGTTACCCTGGTTTATGGTCAGTGCCTGGGACAGGATCTAGATTCAACTATGTTTTCGGGGTGAAAAATCAAACATCACACACAAGAATCAGCTTCTCTCACAGACCGCCCCCACCCTGGACAGAGGCTTTTACAGCACCAGCTCCCTGCTGCTCCAGGCTGCCACTGAATCACAGCAGGCTCTGGAAAATGGGGACTAGGACCAGCCCATTCCAGTGATGTGCTTTGCATGGACATTTCTCAGACAAGAAGGGCTTCATTGCATCCACAGAGAATATCTGTGAGAGCAGAGGCAGGAATACAGGCTGACCTGAGACTTTCAGAGGTCCCTTTCCATCCTTCAAAGGGACAAGAGGGACCACTTCCAGGCTGCAAATCAACCCAATAACTAACGGCAACAACACCGAGCCTCAGTTCAAGCATCCCACCAGCAACGGGAGCAAAATTTCAGTGTTGCGACTCAGCTGGGGGATCCCACTGCAAAGGTGCGAGCTGGGAGCACAGGGGAGAGCAGGATGCTGGTCCTGCTGTGCTGCCCAGGAGGAGGCAGGGAGGGGGACACGAGAGGTGGCTCAGACATGCAGCGAGGTGGGGGTGAGGCCATGTGTCCCCAGGATGAATTCAAGTGTCAAAGCCATAACAATAATAATTAAGAGAAGAAAACCCTAAAAACACAAACTCCCCACCCCATCCCCAAAATGAAACTCAATGATGACAGCACCCAGCTTGCACCGTGAGGTAGCTAAACCAGATCAACACCCGAGAAACGCTCCCCTGCATGGGAAATACCAACCCACACAGATACTAAGACGTACACACACAAACACACACACACAGAGCTATGGGATCACAGTCACCCCTTGCTTCAAAGACCCCCCCCTCCAGACACTTGCTGCTGTGCCACAGTACCCAGCTCCCTCCACCTGCAGGCTGCGAAAGCCTTGAAGCCCCATCAACATGCTGCTGGACATAGCAGCAAGGTGGATGCTCAGCATCATCCAGGCTTGGCCACTCAGCCCTAGGAAATTAAGCAGCCTACACACAGGAAGAAACTGGTGGCAAAAGGCAAGGCAGGTCTGACCCCAAGCCCCCCAAGAGCAGGTCCCTTCACTGACTTCATCAGGGAGCAGCGAGGGGTTTCAGGTCAGGCACTGGCAGATCTTGGTGCAGACACTGATGCACATGTACACCTGGCTACAGCCAGCCAAACACACACACCCCACCCCCCACCCCCCCCTCTGGCCAAGCAAAGGTTAAACCGGCTGAGGAATGAGCAGGGAAACCCTTTCCAAGACAGGCTTGGAGGGTAACACCTCCTCCAGCCCCCCTACGTCTGTGCTCTACTCTGGCGGCTGCGGTGCCCCGTGCATTTTTGTTTGCCCCCTCCAGTCCTGCGGGGCGCACAGCCCAGAGCTGCCGGCGCTGGCACTTCTCCATCAGCCGTGGCAGGAGGGCTCCTCGCCTCGATGCAGCTGCCGGTCCTGGGCTGTGCAGGGCTCGGCAACGATCATGAGGCACTGGTCACTGTCCTGGGCAGCGTCACACCCACACATGCCATCACACCCTCCACCAAGGCAAGGCAGCAGGATGGGGTTTTTTCACCTCAAAAGGCAACCCCCCCCCATCAAATCAATAGAGATGCTCCTGCCTGTCAAGATGTGGAGGAATTCCCACGCTCCACGTGGAATGGTTTTAACGAGGGCTGGTGGCAAATGATCTGAGGCTGGTCCACGAGTCACCATGGTTGGAGAAAGCAGAGGGAAAATGGTCTGTGCTTTATGGGGTAGGTCCTGGAGCCCCTGGGCTCTGAGATCCCAGTTCAGTGCTGGTGGGATCACGTGGAGAAATCCTTAAATTTGAGTTCAAATGCTGCTTCTTCTGTGACAGAGGGGAAGTGAGAGCATGTGAGGCAAGAGCACCACTCCTGGGGTCTCCTTGGCCATCCCATGACAAGCCCTGCCTGGCACAGGGCAGGACGGAGCAGGGGATGATCAATGGGCTACAGGAGAGATGAAGGAAAGCTCCAGTGTGAGACCAGGCCCTTGCCAGCCCCTTGCACAGGAGAGAGGAAGGAGGGAGCCTGGAGAAGCTGCGCCCTTGGGGAAACACTCCTGGACAAAGCCTCCAGCCTTTCATGGAGATTGGACTGTGCAAGATCATCCACTGCAGGATTGTCCTTCAAGCGTGGAGTGAATCAGGGGACTTGTGCAAGACCAGTGTGTGCAACCCCTTCCTCACCCTGCTCCCGGCACAGCTGACTCCATCCTGTCCCCTCCTCTGGCTGCTCCATGCCTTGCTGGGCCCCCTCCAGCTGTCAGAACCCCGGGGGCCGACGGGCCAAACCTGAGCTAGCCCCCTCCCAGATAGAGGGCTGAGAGCAAAGCCTGGGTGAAGGATTTACAGCTTCCAGCTCCCAGTGATGGCAAAACAAGATGGGCCACAGGGATGACAAATCCAGCCTTGGCTTCTTTGCCTTGTAACCTCCATTCTTGCTTTGTTTCTCCATCTCAAGGGGGTTAACATGCTGCAGGAATCCACCACAAAACACCTGCTGAGGGCCAAGGTGTCAAGAGCAGGGCTAAGCAGCCCTTCCCTTCCCCACTGCAGAGCAGGGTGGGCACATGGAGAAGAGCCTGAGAGCCGTGGGTCAGCTGAGTTTACGACTGGGGTTTGGAGAATTTCAAAGGGAACTGCAGCAGGTTTGTCTAGAATTTGCCCGACAGAGATCTTCCCAGGCTTGCCGTACCTCCATGGCTGTAATACGGCAAAGGAGCTCAGAGGTGAACACCTCCAGTCGCTGGGGACAGGTAGATGGGGAATGATGCAACTACTTGGAAATCCTTCTGCATACCTCCCACAGCAGAGAGGCTGTCCCATGAGTAACGTCTCCAAAGCAGCAGCCCCTCTATGCTGTGGTCCTGGCCAGCAGACACCAAATGTCCTCGTTGCCATGGAGTGGAGAAAGACTCCTGCAGGAACCAGCCCCGGAGCCAACAGGGACAGAAGAAGCACGTCATGGTGGAGGCCACATGAGCCCATGGTGGCAGGAGGGAATTGGGTGTCTCTGAGAAGGAGCTAAGGAGCTCTGACCCCCAGAAGTCCCAGCAGGCATTGCAGCAGGGTGGGTGAGAAGACAGACGAAACATTTCCCGGTCACTGGAAAACCATCAAGAAACCTCAGCGGGAGGTAAGGTGGAGCTGATGGTGCCCCATGGAGCTGCCTCCTCACAGGCGCTGGCAGTGCTCAAAGTACCAGATGGGACATAGTCCACCCCGTTGGGTCAGGCACAAGGAAATCCCTATCCCTGGGCTGAGCTCCTGTAGATGACAGGGTCTTGATAGCAAGGGAGAGGTACCCCAACCTTCACCCTCCTGTCATGTCTTCCAGTCTTTTTGCAGTTCCTAGTTTGACCCCGTGGGTAACCTCCTCCCGCTCCAGAGCTTCACTGTCAAGTCGCTGAGAAACAAAGGGGAGAGGGATGGCGTGACCCAGGGGTTCCCTCAGGAGCCCCGCAGACACGCTGCAGAGAGGCACTGCAAGGAGAAACGCTCCCCACCCCCAGCCCATGGCAGCATGCAGCCCACAAGACTTCCAGGCTCTTTTCTCTTGGCAGGAGGTTGCCCAATCCGTTTTGGGGGGCAGGCAGGCCCAATGGGGCTCAGCCTCCAGCTCACCCCACTGGCAGCAACTGGGGACAAAGGGAAATGATGACCTCCAGGGCTGACCTCGACAACAGGACTCCTGCACCCCTTGAATGAGCTCTAGCTAGGTCAAAGCAGTGACACCGCAGGGAGCTGCTGTGCTTGGTCTCCCCAGGGCATGGGCTGCTTCGGGGGTGGCTGCTGACTCCCACCCCACCATCCATGCAAGCCACGGCTTCCACGGAGCTGCCACAGTAGATGTGGGCACTCGGCAAGGAAAAAAAAAAAAGGCAAACCAAAACAACGCAGGGGTATGGCTGGGACAAAGGGGCAAGTCACTTCTAGCAAAGATTTATCAAGTGGGGAAAAACGCAAAATAGTTTCATACCGTGAAGAAGCAGCTCAGACCAGAGAGAAAGAAAGAAAAAGAAAGAGAGAGGAGCAAAAGCAAGCAACAGAGAGAAAGACAGAGGGAGAAAGAGATGGAGAGAAAGAGAAAAGGAAAGAAAAGACAGAAGAGTGCATGAGCAAGAGAGTCAGAAAGAGCAGGAGGGTCAAGGCAGACTAGTAGCACGGCCCTTTATGGCAAGGACGCGTCGTGGAAGGCAAGGGGTGAGCCCAGGCACGTAATTCCATAACTTTACCCGGCAGTCACTGTGGCACAGATGGGAGGTGGGGAGGAGGAGAGACAGAGAGAGACAGAGAAAAAGGAAGGGAGAAAAGGGACATGGTCGAAAAGAGGATATCAGAGTCTTGCTGCCAAAGAGCTCCCCGAGAGCAGCAGAGGATGCCCAGCCCCAGGGGAGAGGGGTCCCTGCGTGGGGGATAACCCGGGGCATCACCGGAGCATGGGCAGGGGACAGCCGGGGGAATAGCTCTTGGCACTGCAGTGGGCAGGTCGTGTCATGGGGCAGGCTAAGGTGGGCAAGATGAGATGAAGGAGTGGAGGGACTAGAAAGTTGCGAGACTCCCCCCTTCCCTCCCTCCTTGCTCCCTGTCCACTGAGCGCAAACCCACCCAGGCCCGGGGATGACAGTTCAACCCAGGGGTCTCCCACCTCCCGGGGACTCTGGGGAGCAGAAAGCCCAGGGCTCACCTGGAGGCGGTGAAGATGTGCTTTGAGTTGGTGCAGATGGCATTGATGGGGCTGTCGTGCCCTTTGATCTCCCCAACTGGGGTGAAGGTGTCCACATTCCAGACTTTGATCATGCCTCCTCGGCAGGCACTCAGCACCATGGGGCGGCCGGGGATGAAGGCCAGGGCACAGACCCAGTCTTTGTGGGCATTGGGGATTTGCTGTAAGTACGGGCACAGAGCAGAGATCATGACCAACCTCATCTGCAGCACCACCAGCAGCCTCATGCACCCAACCTGGGAGGCTCAGATCCTCACTGTTGCCCTGGGGCTGATCTGGATCATGGGACTAGTGATGCAAAGTTAGGAGGCCAAGAGGATGGATTCAAAAGTCAGGGCTTGGTTTGTCCCCTGGCCAGGAGACAACAATCCTGTCTTCAGAGAGGAACACCATACCCGGCACTGCAATTGATGCTGCAGCCTGTGTGCCAGGGGGAGCTGGCAATCCTGAGTGCCCTACAGCACAAACTTATGGGGGTACAGAGCCACCTCGCACATGCAGTGCCAGATTCCCAGGAATGGGAGTGCCCTCCCTGGTTAGCTCAGTGCAGGACACTGGCACCAGCGCCCTGAACAAAGGTCCTCCTGACCCCCAGCAGCAATACTCCTCTGCCCCACATTACCCCGAGGACCTGTGCGGTATGTTCCCCTCCAGACCTGTGTAAGTTCCTGCTGCTCCAGATCCCACTTCTTTATGCCATTGTCCCTGGAGCCGCTGAAGAGGATGTCTCCCTGGATGGCCAGGCACTCGATGCCGTCATAGTGAGGGGGCTCAAAGTTGTGAGTGGGGCCAATATTGCCCACCATGCCCTCAGCAATCTCAAACACCTGGGGGAAAAACAGTGGGTGAGAGACCCCAGATGGCACTGGAAACAGAGGTGACCCTCTCTTAGAGAACTTGGCCATCGCCCTCCATTTTCTAGGCTCAGGGCACCCAGAGTGATGCTGGAAAGGGGACTGGGCATTGGCCAGTGGAGGCTTTTTTAGGGCTGAGGTCTTGCCGGGGGTCCTGCCACCATCAGGGGAGGTCTGCCACCATCAGGGGAGGTCTGCCACCAGAGACAGCCCCCATTCTGCTGCATTTTACTCATGGTGAGCTTTCACACACCTTGATGAGCCAAGTTAACAGCTTGCAGCTGTCAGAAGAGTGGGATCCTGCCTCCCTCATCATCTCACCATTCCTCTTGACTCACATGGTGCCAGTTCCAATTCAACCTGCTAAAAACCAGCAAAAACCTAAAAGGGAGGGGCAAGTTCTGGCTGTGCTGGAGCTGTGAACGAGCAGGTGCAAAGCATCTGTATTGGGAAGGAGAATCGAGCAGAACAGGGTGAGCTGCTAATCTGGGTCAGCCATAACATGCAAGTACCAGCCACAGAGCCCAAGGGATGAGAGAAATGCAAATCCATCTCCAAAGGTGCATTTGTATTATGGACCAAGCAAAAGGCAAGATTTGGGGTGAGGAGATATGCAAAAAACACACATGCAGAGGTGAAAACAGAAATCTGGACTCAGATTTCAGGAGGAAAGAAGAGACCTTAGGGGTTGCTAACATCTGGGCTTCCCTATGGGACACAGAGGTCTGCGCTCTAAGGAGGACAGTACCTTGACGTAGTGATCTTTGGAGCCTGTGACCACCAGGTCATGGTTGCTCGCCGTCTGGTTTACCGTGAGACACATCACAGGCCCGATGTGGCCACTCAGCTTCCCGATGGGCTGCAACCTGAGTTCAGTAACATGGGTCAGCCAGCCCCTTCCCAGGTTCTGAAGCTCCTCCAAGGGGCTCTCCCAGGCAGAGACCCCCACAGCCCTGGAGCCCCCCAGTAGGGGTTGTTCCCTTTGTGGGACTGTGAACAGGGACACCCCTCTTCCTAGGGATGCCGGGGGAGGAAGGCAACCTCAGGGCATGTCAACATCTGGCGACAGAGCCTAGGCTGCAGCAAGGGGTCAGCAGCCCAGTGCCCACCTGGCAGGGAGGGGGACAAGGGCAAAACCAGGGGGGTACTGCTGCTCATCCCATGTCTTCCCCCTTCTCCTACACTCTGCCCAGCTCATGGACAAAACCCCCACCCCAAGTAGCTCCATTGCTGCTCATCACCTCTTGGGTCCCATAGGAAAGGGTCCTGAAAGTCCTTATTCCAGGCAACTTCCATTGCTAAAAAGGCTTTCACTTGCCCTGGTGGGAGTCATTTCAGGCCCCTCTGAGCAGACAGTGTCCACTCAGCATCCATAAGCTGTTCTGCCCACCCCAGCACTAGCCCCTCACCTGCTCAGCTCCCAGATGCGGACGGAATTACCAGTGGCAGCGTAGAGCATAGTGCCAGTGGGGTTGAGAGCAATCTGGTTGATTTGGTGCTCCCCCTGCACACTGGTGACAGTGCGGGTGGTGGTCCCAGCACATGCATCCCCAGAGATCACCTGTCCAGAAGATCTAAGGGAGAAAGAGGTCAAGGGGGGAAGATGAGCAGAGATCAGAACTACCGAGGCCCCACTTGAGGAACCGCATGGGGCTGTTGGCTCCAGGCTGGCACAGGTGGGTCCCACATCAGGGAAAGGCCCTAGAGGTATCACCATCTCTCTGGACCCAACAGGATCAACAAGACCTCTGTCCCCTAGGCCAGTGCCCTGCCTGCAGAGGGAGCCAAGGATGTCGGGTGTGTGCATGACATGGAGCATCCTGCCCTGGTTTCAGTTTGAGGGCTGCTCTTCTCTCCTCCCATTCCTCTTTGCTTCTGGCAGGAGAAGCTGTCTAGTGTTGGCAGTCAGCACAGGGAGGCAGAGGTATTTGGCCTCTGCACCAAGGGAGAAGCACCTTCAGGCCAAGGTAGATGAGCTGAGGCTAGATGGAGAAAGGAGCTCTATGCTGGAGCGAGCTGGTAACCCACGCCTGCCATACTCCTAATATTTGAGCCCTGCTCCAGACCGGCAGACCACAGCTACAGCCTGTCCCATGCTCCTTTCAGGTCTTCAAAATCCTCATAAAGATTTGAGTTTGCCACTGGAGAGCCTGTGATTTACGCAGCCATGATGCTGTTGGGGGCTGTGCCTCCTCTACAGAGCTGCTGGCTCTCTTGGCCATCCCCCAGAAGTAGCTGCAAATCTCTTCAAAGCTCTTTACCCTGAGCTGCAGGAGGTCCCCACGGATCCCCTCACCCCAAGCTCCCTCCCATCCTCCCTGTTCCCTAAGGATGCAGTGCTACAAACTGGCACTAAAGCAGCTGGTACTTGGCCCTGTGTCCCCAGCCCCAGTAGGTCCTGGGACTGGCTTCTGCAAAGCCAGATGCCCAGAGTGCCCAGCGTCCCCGCCTGCCACATACGTGAGGGTGCGGATGCACCGGGCCGAGTCCCGGATGTCCCACACTTTGATGTATGACGTGGACACGGTGAACACCAGCCCTGTGTGGCTGCAGTACTTGATGGAAACCACGTTGTTTGGGTGACCCTTGAGGGAAGCAATTTCTTGGCCTGTCACCAGGTTCCACATTTTGCAGCTCCGGTCTGTGGGAGGAGGAACATGCCCAAGAGTGTCAAGTTGGAGGGAGGGTCCCTCCGAGGGCACGGTGGCTTGGGGGTAATACCCCTTCTGAGCACCCCCCTCCCCTAGTGCCAGAGGAAAGGAGCCAGCCAGACCCAGCACCGGGGCAGTGCAGGGCAAAGCTCAACGTTGAGGACAGGAGAGAGGCCCAGGAGAAACCATCCCCATAGTGCCCGGCACTTCACCTATTCCCCTGTGCCGACCTGCTCCCATAGCATCTGCAGGCCAGCAACCCCCATGTCCTCTCTGTCCATCACACACCTTTGGACCCAGTGAAAAGCAGCTCGTCGGTGGCGTCCAGGCAGAGCACAGGCTTGGTGTGTCCTTCTGCCACGGAGACGCACTGCAGTGGGGCTGTCCGGGCATTCTTGGTGCCACCCACCGGGTTAATGATGCCCCTTGTGTGGGAAAGAAAGAACAAGCATGGTGGGGTGTGTGTGGAAAGGCACCACACTACACAGTCCCAGGGGCATGGGAGAGCAAAAGCTGCCTCACCCCAAGCATCTTCCACCGCCTAGCAGTGCGATGGGCCCCTCGGTCTGAAACCAGCATGTCTGAGCAAAGCTGTTCATGGAAACCCCGGGAATCTCCCCAGGAGCAGCCCCTGCTTACTGCGTCTGCCCCAGCAGTACAGACTGGGAAAGGAGGGGCTGCCCAGTGGCCTCTGCTCTCCTGCTGAACCTCTCACGCCTGGCCAGCACAGACTCAAGGAGCCAGGAGACCCAGCTCATCGGTCCTCGGATCAGTTTGGGACAAACTGCACCTTCTCCAGCCTGAAACTGCTGGGATAAATGTTTCAGCGTACCAATATCCAGCACCCCAGTTCCTTGGAGGCTGTCCGCCTGTGGCTGGTGACATTTGGAGACAGGGCTCCGTTCCTTTACGTAAGACCACAAGGGTGACAAAGGACAGCACTGGCATTTGCACCCAGCGTCCTTGTCGCAATGGCTGTGGAAACCCTGCACCCACCACTGTCTCTGGGCAGCAGAGGACCTATCCCTGCCAAACCTTCCTCCAAGGGACACCTGCTGCCTGTCCCTCTAGGCACAGCATCTGCCAATCCCCTCCACTTCAGCAGTGCTCAGGGTGCTGAGGTCCAACAGCCCTACCCTTCCAGACCCAAGTGTGCATGGCCACCAACAGCTCTTCCCAGCTGTTGTCCCAAAGCACAGCCTCCTCGCATCCGTGGGGCCCTGGCTTGTGCTAGTCTCTTCTTATAGGCAGGGAAACTGAGGCTCAGGGCTGGAGAAGGGCAGGCCCAAGGCCACATAAGGTTTGCATTAGTCATGAGGACAAACACAGGCTCATTAAATTGGGTTTGGAAATCACATGCATGTGATCTTTCTTTCTCAGCAGCT
Source organism: Aptenodytes patagonicus (assembly GCF_965638725.1). Lineage (NCBI taxonomy): Eukaryota > Metazoa > Chordata > Aves > Sphenisciformes > Spheniscidae > Aptenodytes > Aptenodytes patagonicus. The sequence continues at coordinate 7,573,078 of NC_134970.1, forward strand.
GCACTTACAAACTCAAATTAAACAGCCCTCCCCTGACCCCTAGTGTTTCTACCAGTCTCGAGATGACGCTGAATCTAAACGGAAATCCCAGCTCCCTAGGGTGAGATGTTATCGATGGACGTTGCATTGCTGCCTGACGGCAAAGTGCCCAAGGTGACGCAGCACAGACACATCTGGTGCCACCTCCTCAGTGACTGTGGGGGAGGTGGGCATGGGCACCATGAGGGGACACGTGGGTGCTGGAGGGCTGATGTTCCTAAGGGATGGGGAAAATGTGGCCCTCATGTTGGGAAACCTCTGTAGGCAGGAGGGTGCAGTGGGACAAGCCCAGGAGCACCTTAACCCCAAGACTGAGCTCTGCACCACAATCTGACTTGGTTTCTTTGGGAAAGAGATCTACCCACCCACAACCCAGCACCAGGGAAGCACAACCAGGTGTGGGGAGCACCTGGAGATATTTGCCTAGAAGATGCTTGCAAGAAGGACACACTGGGAGTGCCCAGGATTGCTTGCCCCCTTCCCCAGCATCACACCGTCCTGCTGGAGAGCTGAGGGAAGGGATGGGACATGGTGGCGTCATGCTGATGAGAGCCCGCCAGAGATGGAGGAGAACATGCTGCCACCCCAAACCAGCCAGTGTCCATAGGTGAGCCCGGTGCCACGTTTCCAAGGGCCGATCAGAGCAGGAATGGTTCAAACTCACAACCGAGGGGACAGCGTCAGATACTGGAGGTGGCATGCCAGGAGGGGACAGCACACACAAGCTGGGAGGTGGGGGAGAGCAGCAAGGTGCAGGTGGAGCATGCAGGGACAAGGGAGAGCAGACTCATGAGACAGAGAGAAGGAGGAAGAGAGGAGGAAGGGATAATAAATAGAAAGTTGTCTATACCTCAGCACCTCCGAGACAGAGGAATCGCTGTCATCAGACCTAGGGGCAGAAAATTAGCAGGATTATGGGAGAGAAAACCCAGACTGGAGAGGCAGCAGAGGAGTCAGAGATGGAGGATTGTTATTGCATCCAAGCCAGTGTAGGACAGAGAGAAGGAGGAAGGGAGAGAGGGAGAAAAAGAAGCACACATGGAGAACCAGGAGAGAGGGCAGAGGAGCAGGAGGGCATGTGAGGATCAGACAGCAGGTCTCCATCAGGGAATGTCAGCGCTGCTAGCAATGCTCCGAGATGAGGGCAGCTGCCCAACCTGCTGCAGGGGGAGGCTGGGAGGCTGGAGCAGCATTTGTGGGTTGGTGCCAGTCCTTCAGCTTCCTGCGAGCCCCCATCCCGCCTCACCCCATCCTGCTCCATAGCCTTTGCCAGTCGTCCAAGTCTGCCACCACCATGTCTCCAAGTAGGGCTTAGCCAGGGGCCAGGACTGCGAGCTCCTGCAAGCGGCCAGCTTGGAGGAGACACACAGCAGGCAGGACCGGGCAAGGGTCCAGCATGGCCCTTGCAGAGCATCTGCTCACTCACGGAGAGGAGCAGGGAGTGAAAATGGTGGCAGGAGGCTGGCTGGAGCCGCTCCAGGTCCTGTGCTCTTACACTCCACCGTGGGACCCAGTATGTGTCATTTGCTGTTATGGTATGGGTCCCCCTCACTCAGACCCTCCCACCCCACCAGGACTTACTTATCCAAGGCAGACCCCTGGCTTTGGTTGCTCGTGAGACGAGAGAAGACATTGCGGTCGTTGCGTGGACGGGTGGGTGGGGATGAAGGAGGCGTGAAGCCAACATCTGGAGGCCTGAGCCAGGAAGGATTAGAGGGACAAATGACTTGGGAATTGCTCACCTGGCAGCTGCCTGGCACACCAGGGCCCAGCAAGAGCTGGCTCAGCCAGCATCTCTCCCCATTTGTCTGGACCACCCAGCCTCTCCCTGCCCATGTCGCCATTTCTCTAGCTCCCAAGCTCACCTGGCAGGTTGTCCACGGTCATAGGATTTCCTCCTTGTCAGAGGTGAAGTGTCCGAGCCACGAGATTGCCTGGGACTAAAGCAAGTGAAACAGAGCACAGTGGGTGCCTGCCTCCCCTGCTGGGATCCCTCCATGCTGAACACCCATGTCCTTCCCCAGCAGAGCAAATGGAGAAGTTGGGCTGCCCTGGAGTCACAATCACAAGATCAGAGGATGCCTCGAGTCCTCCCATGAGCGTGGAGGCCTTTGGCAACCCAAGAAGCCTCCAAGAAGGCTGATAACCCAGGGCAGTGAGTCGGGGACCCTTGCACGCCCCCTTCTTTCCCTCCTCCTGGAGTACCCTTCTCTCCCTCTGCAGAGGATACCAACATACTCCTAGACACTCTCCAAGTCCCACTGGAGAAATCCACCACTGCTTGCTGCAGACGAGCCTGGACAGATGCAGAATTGGGCTCACCCTCACCGCTCTGCAACTCCACAGCCAGGGCACAGCTTCCCACCTGCTGGCCCATGCCTCCATGAGCTTCCCAATGCCCAGAGACCCATCACCCCATGCTCACAAGGTGCTTCCTCGCGTGGGCAGGCTGATGGTGCGTGACACCTTCTCCTTGTAATAGGGGTCTCGGATGGAGAAGCTGATCCCATCCTCTTTGATCTCCATGAGGGATGCCAAGGACTTGGTGATGTTCTTGGTGGAGACGTCCAGCGTGGGTCCTAGACACTCAGCCGACACTGCCTTCATCTGCCCTGAGAGCTTGGGCTCTCCCTAGAGCAGGGCAGAGGGCTCAGGCACAGGCAGCACGGGGGGAGGACAGTGGGAGCAGCCAGAGAGCTGTGGGGTGGAGCAGCTCATGCCCTCTTGGCCACAGGAGGTTGAGTTCCTCCTGCATTGTGCTGGGATGCCCATCACAGTGCTGGCTCTCCATACTCTAAGCAAATGTGACAGCCTGTGCAGAACAATGGGTGCTTTCCTCCACCTTTGCCCACAATGGATGCAGCACTGCACAGGGATCTCCTTGGTGCCCACTCAAATCTGGAGGGTATTGGCTGATGCGGTGGATGTTTCCTAAGTCTCTGGTGCTTCAGAGGACCACAGGACCAGGCGGCCTGGGTTCCTCCTTGCCTAGAGCTGACCCCACCCAGAGACCAGCCATACTGCCTTATGCCAAGCCTGACTCTCCAAGGGTCAGACTGCAGAGCAGAGGCCTGGAGCATCGCTGAACAACATGCCCTTCCATCCCTCCTCCCATTCCCTGTGACGGGGCCACACAGAAAGGCCAACTAACCTTGAATTTGAAGTCATCCTGGCTTGCTGAGCCCTTCATGGTGAAAGACTGGGAGATGCTGCAAGGAGAAAGGAGCAAAGATGAATCTTCAGTGCTGAACTCCTTTCAGAGAGCCAGCTGCCACTGGCCCACCAAACTCCTTGGGTCACCCCCTGCTCCCCAGCACCCTTTCTCCAAGGGATGACCTAGTCTTCACTCCCTGCGGGTGTCTAGGAGACATCTCTGCTCCCCTCCCCAAGGGCTGTGCACCACAGGAAAGCTTAGGTGGGGCTTTGTTCATCCACGTCCATCTGCGAGGTCCCATGGGTGGCACCAGACATCCTACCCCACCCCTGGCCTCCCAGCCACCACCAGCTCAGGCAGGGCTGGGCTGGGTGCTCACCTCCCATCAGAAGCCAGGCTGAACTCTGAGACCTCCTCGTCCGTGCTGGTGTAGCCATTCTCTGTGCAGGAGGGAGACAGCACATGAGCAGCGCAGAGGGGACCCCATTGTGCTGAGCCCCATCTGAACCGTGAGGTGGAGGGGACAGCCCAGGCAGTTGGGGGCAGGGACCCGGTCCTCGTCCCTGTTGTGTGGTGGCCGGAGCACATGTCCCCACCCATCATCGCCCTTGGGGCAGCCCTGGGCACGCTGGTCCCAGCCGTGGCACCTCCAGGTGTTTCTTGGGGGACCAGCATGGGTGGGCACCTCACCCCACAGGCAGCATGCCCGAGGATGCACCAGCCCTGGGTCCCACCTTGCTGGACGTTGTGGATCAGGGCCTGCAGCTCAGGGTGCGACTCGGCTTTCTCCCGCAGGGCATCCAGGATGGCGTGGTTCTGTGAGGAGCCGGTCATGTCTGTCTGCCGCAGGCGCCCCTCCAGCAGGCGGATCTGGGCCTCCTTCTGTGCCACCTGCAGCCCCTGGGGAAGGACGGCCACGCTGGGTCTCAGGTGGGTGTCTTGGGTCCCCACCACCTGGTCCCCATCCTGGCACCCTGCTCCCCTCCCCAGTTGCAGGAAACCCCATCATGCATCCAGGTCCTGGCTTGGCCCTGCACCTTGTCAATGGAGGCCTTCAGGAAGTTGTCCAGCAGGAGCCGGGCTTCGGCCAGGGAGCAGGAGCTGATCACCACCGAGGTGTCCGTGGAGTCCAGCTCCTCCTGAAATGTGGAGGAACGGGTGTTGGATGCAGCGGGGGAGCTTTGCCACTGGGTGTGGGATGGGCAGAATGGGCACTGTGGCCAGCACAGCACCTCCACTGCCCCGTCAGTACTGCCCAGTCTCGACACTCGCTCTCCTCAGTCTGCCCAAGTGGCTATTGGGGAGATCCAGCCATGGAGATGGCTAATGCAACCTGAAGGGCTTCTGTGTTGCTAGAGGAATCCTGGTGCCAACACTTAATTAGACACTAATCTGCAGACACCAGCCTCACCCAAATTCACAGCAGATCAGGTCACTGGCCCAAAGGCTAGTGTGAATTAACAACAGCCCCTTCCCCAGCAACCTAGGTGACAGCCGGGGACAAGCCAGGGACAGCACACAGCCTCCAGCCCAGGCTGCAGCTGGTAGAGGGGAGCCAGGAGCCACACAGCATCTCTGTGGTGTGCCCAGTGTCAAAACCGGATACAAAACCTGCAGGGTTTCTGCTGGAAAAAAAGCCAGTCCTCCCTGGGATGTTTCCAGCACGTGAAACTCCCGTGGGGATGAGTGACCACCAGCCCCACAGGCAGGATGGGTGCTGCAGCTTCCCTACATCCCGGGGCAGTGGGGCATGGGGCACCGGCAGCCTGTCCATGGACGTGCAAGGACCTGGCAGCACTTCCCTCCGCAATTAACCACCTAATGAGAAGTGATTGTGTGGGTGCAGCCCCACCGAGTGTGTGACATGGCTCAGAGGAGGACGCCAGGATGCCCAGCTTGGCCATGCCCAAGGACACCCTCGCCTCCCAGGGATGCTTCTGCTCTCTCCCTGCCAGCTAGGCCCAGTCCAGCCACCCACCTTGGTCTCCTCGATCTGCATGATGGTGGCCTGGCAGTCAGAAATGCTATCATTGATGTAGTCGATGTTGGCCCCCAGCACCTCGATCTCCTCATTCAGCTCCTGCAGCCCCTTCTGCTCCTTCGGACTCTCTGCCTGCAGTTTTGTCCTCTTACCCAGCAATGCTTCCTGCAGCAGTGCCAGCTCCTCGCGTTTCTGGGGGAAAAGGGAGGGGGATTGGCACTGTCGACATGGCTGTCCCCCTGCTCTACATCCACCACCCAGTCCTCTCTGTCCCCAGCACCACCGTCACCTTGATAAGCCTCTCCATGTCAGCCTCCAGGTTGACGATGGTCATCCTCTGCATGACGATGTCGAAGATGCGCCGCTCCAGTGACTGCCACTTGAGGCGGGCAGCTTTGCTGAAGGTCTGACTTGTCCCCTTCTTGGGGAACTTCTTCCTACAGCCGGAGGGGAGAAGAGGCACATGGGAGACTGGCCCAGAAAGCTGTGCTTACCCCAAAAGGATGCCTGGGCTCTGACTGGCCAGGAGCGGAGGAGGCATCTGCACTGTTTCTGGATTGCCCAACTTCTCCATCGCCCCTTAGCAAAGAGAGGGACAAGAGATGAGCCCAGCAAGGTTTGTGCTGTGGTGTTTAATGCTCGTGGAAGGCCAGCACTGGGCTCAAGCCCAAGTGACAGTCAGTCACACGCTGCCAGCACAGCCTGTCACTGGGTCAGTGGTTTAACATGGGCCAAATGCACAATAAGAAGCTGGTATTCAACCTCCGGCACCAGCCAAAAGCCAGATGTGGGAGTTCTGGGATGCCTCATCACCCATCCACGCAGCCCCTGCCCTGACCTGGTGGGCCGAGCCCCATTCACGGAGGATGAGGGGTCTCCCAGAAAGTTGTTGATTTTCCTGTTCCACTGGCGCACGATGCTGGAGACAGAGCGAGCACCAGACTCGGGCTCAGAGGAGGTGGTGCTGGCCGAGACTTCTGCGCCTGAGTCCAGCATGGCTGGCTTCTGGCTTGTCCTGCCTGCGACCCGGTCTGACATGGGCTTGGCAAGACGGCGCAGCGCTGAGACCTGCCCAGAGGAGGGGTGGAGGAGAGGGTGTCAGACGGGCATCCCCAGCCCAAACCTGTCGCTGTCATCCCCAGGTCCCCACAGGACCAAGAACGGCAGCTCTGGAGACCCGAAGCCCCAGGGCCATTTGTGCCCCATGGGTTTCCCCCTTCTCCCTTGTGGCCCATCCCCTGCCACCGGGCTCAGCTGCTGCAGGAGACGGGCAATTCCTCTGCTGCCTGCAATCATCTCCTACCTCGTTACTGAGCTGTAAAAATCCCCCCACCCTTTTGGGAAACCTGCTCCCAGAGTTGGCACCGTCTGGAGGATGGGGTGTCTCTGAGCCAAGCGCTGGGACCAGGACCCCCATGGGGGCTGGGGGCTACATGGAAGCAAACCTCCCACCGCCTCTCACCTCCTGGGTTTTCCTCCGCAGCACTATTTCCTGCTGCCGCTTCTGAGACTCCAGAGCCCGGATCTGAAACTGCACAAGAGAGAGAGAGACCCCTGGGGTTCTGCCCAGACACCCCAACGATGGTCACAGTCCTGGGGCTCCCACCACCAAAGCTTGGAGCAGTTACTTTGGCATGAACAGTCTCACTTGTGATTTTAACAGCGAGTAGGTTTCCAGCCTTGAGTCTGGCCCTGATGGCACATTGCCCCCCGAGCACAGCGGGGAGCTCACAGCATCTCCCCACAACCACACTGGGAGCTGCAGGAAGCCCTTGGGAGCCATTCAACCAGGTGTGCTCTGCTGGGGCTGTGTGGACCCTGGTGAGGCCATGGGTGCAGCAGGGCCCTGAGCTTCACTGACTGATATTTATGAGCATCTCGGAGTGTCAGAGCAGGACAAACATCCACCCCCAGCCAGCCCAGTTTCCCCCCAGCATGGGGATGCCCAGTGGCAGGCAGGCAGGCAGGCTGGGCTCTCACCTCCTGCCGGCGCTGCTCCTTCTTGAGCTGTGCAATCTCCCGATTCCGCTTCGTCTCTGCCAGCCGCCTCCGCTGCTGCTCCTCCCGCATCTGCTTCATCAGCGCAACCTAGAACAGGAAGGTACCGCGTGTCAGTGCAGGCACCCGACTGTCCCAGGGCACCCACCCACCAGACAGACAGATGTCCTGCACTTGCCACCAGGAGTGGAAAACATCACTTCTGAGCAGGGAACCAGACTTGACCAGGGATGCCCTCCCTGCCCTGGCATGTCCAGGTACCTTTGCCTTCTTCATCTCGGCCACCTCCGCCTGCAGCTTCCTCAGTTCCCGCTCGTAACGGGACTGGTTCTTGAGCAGGCGAGCATGCTCCTTCTGGGCTGCCTGGAGCTTCTGCAGGTCCCGGTTCATCTCCTTCAGCCGCTTCTCGTAGTCTGCTTTGATCTTGTTGGCTTTCTCCTCCGTGTAGCACTCCATGGTGCCTGGGGGAGCGAGGGCTTGCGATGGCCACGCACCCCAGGCTCCTCCTGCACCTACACACCCTGCCTTGAGGCACTGGGCACTGCTCCCTCCCCATCCCGCCAGATCTCTCCCTCACCCCTCTGCTCTGGCCCCATCACAGGCTGGGGTCTGTCTGGGGGCACCTGCTGGAAGAGATGGGTTAGGGCTCAGCGCAGGGCAGGGACAGTGGTTTACAGCACAGTCGCTGGGCTGAGAGGAGCTGCAGACCTAGACCTACAGCCATGTGCATGGGTGATCCTGCCCTGCTGAGCCTAGAGATCAGCTAAACCACTAGGTCTTTGGGGTCTTCACGTGCCCCTCAGCACCTCAGTTTCCCCAAGTGTTCCTACATCTCACGAAGCAGTGTTCAAGGCTAGAAGAGGCTTTGCCTCGCCATCCTTTCCAGCCGCCTCTCCAGCACCAGCTGGGTCAGGAGCTCTTCAGCTGACTAGTCCCACTCCCCATGGCAAGACAAGCAGGGTCTTGGGGGTCCCAGGGGCTCAGAGGCAGGGGGATGGCAAAGCTCTACCAGAGCCAGTGTTGCGTGTGGGGATGGGATCCCACGGGCGAGGCGGTTCTCACTGAGGTTCTGCAGGACCCGGTCACGCTCCAGCTGTGTGTCCCGAATCTTGTTCTGCAGCAGGATCAGCTTCTCCTCGTACTGGTGCTTGAGGGTCTGCAGGCGCCGCTGGCTGTTCTCCAGCTCATCAATCAGCTTCTGCTTGATCTCTATCTCGCAAGTCAGATCCGCCAGGTCGGCCTGGAAATTCACGGCTGGAGACCGGTGGGGGACAGTCAGGCTGGGAGGGATGGAGGAGCATCGCTCCTACGGCCCCGCTGAGCCACAGCACAAGGAAAGGGCAGAGGGAGCTCATGGGAACCCATGTCACTGGGGAGTGGCAGCACTCCAAAGAGCATCGGAGACTCCCTGAAGCAACGTTGGTGCTTTTCCAAGCCCCCCAGAGGAGACGTGGCTGGGGCATCCCAGTGGACTCTCCCTTCCCAGAACCAGAGCTCAGTGCCAGAAGACACCAGCAAATGCACCCCCATACCCTGGGCTGCATGCATGGCTCCGCACTTTACCCTTCTCCTCTGCATCCGAGTCTGAGTCCACCAGGCTCTCCTCACTTCCTGAGTCCTCATCTTCATCCTCACGTCCATCCTCTTCCTCACAGCCGCTCTCGTCCTGTTCCTCCTCCTCCTAAGAGATGAGTGCCTAACCTCAGCTTGCAGCATGGCCTTGCCCTTCTCTCTGCAGCTCTTCCCTCCTCTAAGCTTGAGCTCACTCTACAGTGATGGGCTGCAGCCCCCACAATGGGATTCAGCCTCCCACACAGGATGCCCAGGGGCTGCAGCACCATTTCTGGACCCCCAGCATACACAGTTGAGAGGAGCAGCTGTGTGCCCCATCCATCCTTGCATCCATCCCCTCCCAGCTGAGTAGCACTGGATTGCCCAACCCCCCTTCACCTACGCTTATTGAAACCAAGCCCAAAAAGATGTGGGCTCCTTGCTGCACAGCAGGGCTGGCTGGGGAGCATCCAGCTCCCCCCTAATCCAGCATGGAGTCCTTGGCTCCATGACTCCTCCAGCCTGCTTGCAGGGCCAGGCTGGGCTTGGTCCCTCTCCCATGTGGGGCAACGACAATGCTCCACACCCAAACACCCCCCTCGGTACAAGCACAAAGCCTGCTCACCTCTTCCACCTCGTTCTCATCCGTCTCCTCCCCATTGTCCTGCTGCAATTTCTGCCGCTTCTTAAATCCTTCCTTCTCCGGGCTGGGGGAGAGCAGAGGGGTGCTGATGAGTCCTAGCATGGGAGAGCCTGGGGGCGGGTCCTGCCAGGGCCCCCCTCGCCTCCTGCTTTTGGACCCTTTGGGGAAAACAACCTCCAGGATCGTGTGGTAGGTGAAAAGGAGACCAAAGGCAAGGCAGCACTGGGAGAGGAACCCAGGCACCTGGGCTCTGTCTCGGTGCTCTGGCTTTAGCATGGACGGAGGAAGCAGGATACCCGACCCCACAGGGACAGACAGGGACCGACATGCAGCCTCCCCCCTCCCAACATTGCAAAGCAGCTGCCTTCACCTTTTCCTCCGCTGCCTCCTCTCTTTCTTTTTCAGGCGCTCCAGGTCCTGCTTGGCCCGTCGGAGAACATCGGAGGCCTCCGTCTCCACCGGAGCAGCGGGGCTGCACAGGCCAGCCAAGCCAGATGCTGGGGACGAGCCCATGGAGTAGGGGGGCCGGGCAGAGACACGTGAGAGACTGCGACGCAGAGACTCGTTCATGGACTCGCTCTCCAGGAGCTTCGTCCTAGGGAGTGGAGATGGGATGAGGTCAAAGAGGGGACATCCCACTGTCCCCAGAGGAGGGGATCTTGCCTGGTTTTAGGATGATGTGAGCCAGGGACAGAGTCACCACAAAGCCATTCCCATTCATATTGGGTCAGAAGGTCAGGATGCTGCAAGACAAGGTCCCAGGATCGCGCAAGAGACTGGGATGACCCAGCTTTGGGGGGCCAGCAGTCCCTGGGAGACACCAGGCACTCCTGCCAGGATCTCCCCCTCCATCAATGGCCACACAAAGGACGACAATGGCCAAAGCACTGCCCGGCACCAAGCCCCAGTGTAGCAGCAGTGTAGTCAGCTGCTACTCCATCAGGGCTTATAACTCACCCCACTGATGCTGGAGGCACGGAGCTGTGAGCCACACCTGGGCTCAGACCCCACCACAGCACCCACCGGCCCAGGGACCCAGGTGACTCACCAGCCCCCATGCCCAGCTCACCTCAGCTCTTCAATCTCCCGGATGTAGTTCTGGATGAGGGTGCCAATGGCTTCATTACTGTCACCTGGAGGAGCAGAGGCACAAGTGGATCAAGGCAAGACATGGGCTGTACTGCAGCACCCATCCCAGCTATGCTGGCTGGGCTGACCCACCATGCCACGCACTAGCCCAGCCTCACCTGCCTTGGCCAGCATCAGATTGGCCTCCTGGCTCATAAGGTGGGTGACCCGGCTGTTGATAGCATCGATGGCCTCCTGCATGGCCTTCACCCGCATGCGCAGGGCACTGTTCTCCTTCTGCAGCATGGCGTTCTCGTGGAAAAGGTCGCTGTAGCCCTCAGAGCCATCCTCCCCGATGACCCGCTTGCCCTGTGGGGACGGGAGGGGAGTCCCTGAGCGCAGGGCAAACTGGGACATAGGGGCCCACTGCTGCATCCCTGGGGGCAGCCCCAGCCACCAAAGCAGGGGCAGGGACAAATCTATGGACCAGGAAGGTCTGAGCTCAACAGGCAGAGGGTGAGAGATGCTTCAAGGCTTCTCCCTGCCTTGGCATCCCCAAGAGGACTTGCCCGAGGTCCTGCCTGTGGCAGGGCAGGAGCTGAGCCCCCATCTCTTAAGCCTCCTGACCTCTTCTAGCAATTACCCCTATCAATAGGGGCAGAGCGCGGTAGGCAGGAGAGTCTTTCCCGCTAAAACCGCCCCAATTCAAACACGAGGAGGCAGCTTTCTGCTCCTGCCTCCATCCTACCTCTGCAGGCTTGCTCAGCCACTCACCGCCTTGTACTCCATCAGCTCCATCTGCAGGCGGGCGATCTCGGCCCGCAGGGCACTGATCTGCTGACTTGTCTTGTCCTGGTTCACCACCACCTTGTTCTTGATGTTGCGAGCCCGGTTAGCATACTTGAGTGTGTTCAGGGTCTCCATGAAGTCCCGATCAGATGGGCTCACGCAGGCAATCATGATGGTTTGGCTTGGGGAGGTGAAGGTCAGGGTGAAGAGACAGTTTCCCCCATGCTGTGCCAACTTGGCACATGGACACCTGGGACCCAGCACAGGCCACATGCCCCCAGACACCCATCCTAGGCCCTTCTGTGTTTTACAACCAAGGTATAAACTGGGTTCAGTCCTTCCCAGGGCCAGAGTACCGGCAAGACCCCACGAGCAACACATCATGCAGCACTGAGCAAAGCCAACCTCCACCAGCCAGCCCACACACACCAGGATTGCTGGGGAAGAATTGGGCTCTTCAGAGAAGTACCCCCAAAGCAGGCAGGGAATTCAATCCATCCCATGCTGAGCAACACTACCTGCCAAGTCCCAGATCTGCAAGGGTTCTGGAGTGTTTTGCACCAGCTAATTCTGCCAAAGCTGGCTAATTGCACCTGGGACTCATGAGGAGCCAAGGTCTTTACATCTGCAAAGTCATGCACTGCCTGCCAGGAGGCATCCCCTCCCCAGCAGGCAACCCACAAGGCATTTGAGTCCTGAAATACCTCCTACATGGCTCCATAGACCCTCGGCCCTATTTGCAGGGCATCAGCCCCTGCAGTCCTCTCCCAGGGCTCAGCCCTGGCCTGGGCCCCCCTTACCTGTTGCCCCCGAGGGAATCCTGCAGCAGGCGGGTGAGCTTGGAGTCACGGTAGGGCACGTGCACAACTTTCTTGCTCTGGTCTCCGAGGGCACTAATGACGTTCCCCAAGGCCAGCTACCAATGCAAAGGAAAGGTCCCCCCAAATTCAGCCCCTGCTGAGAGTACCAGCTATCACATAGCCAGCACGTCAGGCCTGGGGCATGTGCTGCGGCACAGGTTTGGGGTGCAAGAGGTGGAGGCATGGGGCTTCCCTTGCCAGTCTTAGCATTCGCCCCCCTTCCCTGGGCTGTGCCTCTCTCCCATGTGCACTGAGGAGCAGCTTCGAGCCCTGGACTTTTTTTAAGCTCAAGTTAGCAGACCTCAACCTTTTGGGGACTTGCACCCTTGTGCCCAGCTGTACCCCTCCCCAGTGTCCTGCCCTCAGCAGTAGAGCTGGGCCCTCACCACTGGCATTTTGGATTGCACATATTCCTGCCTACAGGGCCAGATGGCATAAACCCCAGCAGAGACAGCAGCAACACCAACAGCCCAGAGCAGCTCCCAGCAGGACCCAAAGGTGTCCCAGGCTCCCCCAGGCAGGCCCTGCCTCCCCTCTCCCCTTGCTTGACGGTGCCCGGGGCCGTACCAGCCCACAGTTGATGGAGATGCCTTCCTTCGCTCTCTCGCCAGTAGCACCCGTTCGCTTCAGCCTCTCTGAGCCAGCCAGGTCTACGAAGTGAAACTTGGCCGTGAGGGTCTCATACTCGGTGGTGGGCTGGGCTCCGTCCAGGAGGCTGGTCACCTCCCCATTCACCTGCAGCCAGGCACACATGGAGAGGGTCACCATCACAGACCCAGAGCAGGCAGGAGCTCCCTTGGCCGCACTCAGATGTCAGCAAAAGCCTGAGCATTCATCCTCCACATCCAGCCCCTCAAGGATGGGGGAGAGGATCCCAACAGCAGCTTGCTCTGGGCCATCCCTTGGGCCAGACCATCCTTGCCTTGGATGGGGCTACTCCAGGGCAGACCTCAGCTCCCATTAAATGCTAACGCTGGCTATGACTGGAAAGAAGCAAGACAAAGCCCTGCCTCTCTTTGCAAGACTTCAAACCCTCTCCCCTTTCCAAGGGACTCCCACACATTGCCTGCGTATCAGATCCAGGAAAGGCCCAGCCAGGAAGCAGGAGCACATCTCACCAGCTCTGGGCGGGTGCACACTCTCATCTGGCACAGGTGAATGGTGAAGATGGCGTGGGACCGGGAGCTCTGCACATTCATCTGGGTGCTGGCGGTGGTGCGGGAAAGAGCCCCCTGCTTTAGGCACTGGATCAGCTGCAACAACATGGGGGAGGGAAGAACAAAACCTTGAAGCACTCTGCTAGGGAGTCAGGACAGCACCTTGCCACAGCCCCGCGGGCGCACTGACCTCTCCCTGCATCACCCCAGGGCTGCTCTATCCCGACCCAGGCAAGATCCCCGCCTCGCCTGGCTGTCCCCACGTAGCACGTCCCTGGCCGATGGGCACCCAGCTGCCATCCCTCCTTCATGTCTGCCCCATCCCGCACCCACCTCGTCCTGCGAGCTGATGAGGCGCGACGTGACCCCTGTAGTGTAGATGCTCCCACTGGCATCCTCATGGATTTTGATGTTGGATTTGCGGTGGCGTGCGTCAGGGTCACGGGCACTGTCAAACAGGTCCAGGATCTCCTCGTTGTAGAGCTGAGCAGGGTGGAAGCAGGTGCGGGGTGAGTAGTAGTAAGCAGGAAGCTGCTAGAGCCCGGCACAGCGAGACCAACAGGAGCTGCCCTCTGCCATCCTGCTACTGCAGTCCTGAGAGCCAGGAGGACAGGCTGCGCAGCTGGGGGTGCATGTGTGTTCACACATATGTGCACATGTGTGTGCTTAGGCAAGGCTGACCAGGAGAGCTGCTGTGCGTGCAAGTGTAGGAGAGGACACACAAGCATGTGCATGCAGATAGGAGATGATGCACAGGCAAGCTCTGACCTGCATGCACGGGCACCCAGCTAGGACAGGATGCCCAGAATGAAATGGTGCGTGTGCGCAGGCGTGCATACATGTGCCTGTCTGCTGTGCGAAGCTCTGAGCTGCAGTCTGGATTGGTTCCAGCTGCCTGACCCTGTCCTGTCCCTGGCCCACACAAGCAGCTATGTGGAACTTTCAGAGCCCTGTCCCCAGAGCCTGAGCAGACACCCAGGAGCTACGCATCCCCCCGGCCTTCCCTGCTCAGCTGGGGAGGCCCTGGCCACAGGAGCCAGTGGAGCCCCTCTCCCACCACAGCTCCCTGAGGTCACCTCTGCCAGGTGGAAAGGGGACAAGGGGGAGCAGGGAGTGCTGGACAAGCAGGGAAAACCCTGAGAACCCAGAGCTGACGGAAGATGCCCCCATCCATATCTTGACCCTGCAGCATCCTCTCTCATCCTGGGGTGCAGGGACACCCCTGCCCGTCTTTCCCCCCACCACACAGTGCCACACGTCACCCTCTCACACCCATGTCCCAGTGCAGACAGCAGGGTCACCCGAGGACCACAGGCTCCTGGCCAGCTGAGCGGATCAGGCTAATCCATCCCTGGCTGCCCCAGGTGCAAACAGGCTCCCCAAGGGTTTAAACCCCGCTCTGACAGCCTGCTTCCAGGAGGAGAGTCACAGGACGGGGTTCAGGCAGGGCCAAATCCTGTACCACTGCAGGGACAGCAGGGTTAGTAACCAGTGTCTGATGCGGCCACGTGCCCATGCTGGCACAGGAGAGCCATTATCGCCACAAAACCCTCCCTGGGTTGCCTGGATAATGGTGGCTGTAGGACAGGTTTCAGCGCAGCAGCACAAGAGCTCCTGGTTTGATGTCCATGCCTGCAGGGTGGACCAGTGGGCAAAGCCCTTGACAGGCTCCCAACAGCCTTGGTCACCGGGCCACCAGGCAACGGGTTTTTACTCTCCCCACATGTAACAGGGCCCTTGGAAAGCCTTCAAGCCCCCCCAGCTGGCAGATGGCCCCCCCACCCTGGAGCTGCCAGTGTCCCACCCGGCACAGCTGGCCTGGGGAACGCGACCATGAGTGGCTTTGAAACACAGCAGAGGAAGCCTTGTTCCCATCTTCCACTGCAGCCACAGGACAAACATCTCTGAGGCTATTTTGAGAGCCAAAACCACCAGGGGTCAGAGGTGGTGAAGAGAGAGAAAGGCTACAGGAAATCCCCACGGCAGCTGGTGTGACCCCATGCAGGGCCACTGCTCCGTCACCCCCAGGTGCCCCTGGGGTTGTGCTGGACCTCTTGGTCTGCAGAGATGCTTCCTAGGATGGCCTGGGACAGAGGCAGCACAGGCGTCTCCTCCCCAGTGTTCACCCTTCACATGTCCCAACCCCAGCTAATAGGTCACCCAGTTCCTTGAGGCAGCATCAGGTCATCCCAAACTGAGTGGGAGAAACTGAGGCAAGGGAAACTATAGCTGGACACCAAAGGATCTCCTAGAGGGCAGATACAGGGGGCTGAGAGGGAAGGGAAAGTGTGTCGCATAGGGTGAGGGGACTTACATTGGGCTGAAGGCCGGTATCCAATCCTATAGCCCAGGGAAGGCAGGACTATGCCTCAGCCCCAACAGGGTTAAGGGACTCTCCATTAGGGAGAAAGCCTGACAAGGTTAACCCCTCAGAAGGACTTCAGAACAGGCACGAAATTGTCCCCATTTCCATCCCAGCCCACAGGTTCCCCAGAGCGGAGCCCCACGAGGCCAAGGATGCATGGGAAGGCAGCCAGGAGCTCGGACAGGCCGAGTGGTGGGGAGGGAAGGATGTGGCCGGACACAACAGGGAGTTTTAACATGGGAGTTAAAAAGGGCCACTCATGGTCGCGTTCCAGGGCAGATGGAAAGCTGATTGAGAAGAATTTCTCCGGCAAGGAGGTCAGCCCTCCAGGCTACGAGGTGGTTTTGGGCACTGCTTCCCCTCTCCAGGCCATCAGCATCTGGAGGAACCGAGATGTGATGGCCACCAAAGCCACGTAGAGGCAAGATCACAGCCTGGGGCCTCTCTCTCTGCCTGCCTCTCTCCTCTGGGCTGTACCCCAGATCAGGACACCAACCAGATGAAGTTTGTTCAGGAGCTCAGCTTTGCTCAACAGCACCCTATGTTTTCTCACCAGGGCCTTAAACCAGTTCCCATCTTGAACTTCTTCGCACTTTCACCCCAGGACCAGCCCCCAGGGAAACCGCTGCAGACACACAAGGTCCACAGGCTTTCTGGGACAAACTTCTCGAGGGAAAGAAGCAGTTAATAGAAGAGGCTTTTGAAATGGAGAGGCCAAAGCAGAGGCGGGAGAGGATGCAATGAAGCATTCTCAAGGTCAAAAATGCAGCAAAGGACATGGGAAATAACACAGCCCTTCCTCAAATCCCCACAAGAATGGCACTTTTTCCTTTCCTTGTTTCACTGGGAACACTGGTCCAGACCCAGGGGAGCAGGTATGCCACTATCCTCGACCTCAAACAGCAAGCCCAGAGCCCCCTGAATCTCCAGGGTACCAAGGCATAAACCCTTTCCCCACGGGGGCACTCCCTGCAGCCAAGAAAGTACCACCCCAGTTTGTGGCCATCATGAGGTCAACAACATTCAGGTGCTTTGAGTCTCCTCTGCCCTGGCATGCATCCCGGGCCACACGCCTGCTGTGGGGTCCAGCTCAGCCAGGGACCAGCCAGGACACGGAGGACTCAAGGAGCCCAGGACATGGGAACTGACCAAAGGACAGGGCAGGGCCACAGTGTCACCCAGACCTGCTGTCACCCACCTCCAGGAACTGGGCGCTGACTTTGAACTCAGGTGCTGCCACGCCCTGACTCTGCGCTGCCCGCTTGCGCTCCTCGATGCCACTGAAGAGGTGGCCGATGGCCCGCGGGATGATGCCCTGCTCATCCTCAGAGATGTTCATGTCAAAGCCGGTGCCCATGGTGTATGTCTTCCCCGCACCAGTCTGCAAAGAGGCAGTGAGGGGGGAGCTAGCTGGGCCCTCCCAGGCTTAGCTCTGCCCACTGTGCCCCACACCTCCCCCTGCCACCCCAGGCTCCCCAAACACCTCTGCTGAGCCCCTCTGATCCCCGCCACCACACCAGCTCCCATACTTCCAGCCCTGCCTCCCTCTTCCTCCCACCCAAGGCCACCCCCTGCCCCAGCTCTCACCCAGCCCAGGGACAACTCTCTGTCCCCTCCACACCCAGGAGCTTATACACCCCCCGCCTTCCCTAACCTCTGCAGGTGCCATCTCAACATCCCCAGCACCCAGCGCTACAGGAGAGCCCAATGCCCATGGCAGAGCCCAAGGAGCAGGCAGAGCATGTACCTGGCCGTATGCCAACACGGTGGCATTGTAGCCTTCGAAGCAGCCTTCGATGAGCTTGCCCACGCACGTCGTGTAGATCTGCTCCTGCCATGTATCCAGGTCAAAGACAAAGTCATAGGTGAAGGCCTTGTCCTTCCCCAGCAGCACCTGGGGCTCGCCGGGCGTCACTGAGGTGCAGATGTGACATCCCTCTATTTTCTCTTTGGACAGTTGGGGACGGATCCTGCAGGAAGAGAAGCGGGCTGAGGGCAGCCTCGGGGCTCAACCTGGTCCTGGGGGACACAAGCCTGGTCCTGAGGATGCGAGCGTGGCCCATGTTGGAACTGTGGCTGCTGCGGGCAGGGGACTGGCAGCACCTCTGCCTGCAGTGTGGAGCAAACAGTGCAGGGGATGCTTCAACTCCCGCACCCAGTGACAACCTTGATCCGTTTGTGGCTGAGAAATGAGGTTGGTGCATCCCAGTGATGCCACCAGCCAGCTCCGCAGCCAAGGTGACAGGCAGGGCTGGGTACCACGGCACACGCAGACCCGGTAGCAACACGCGGCCTGCACTTAAAACTGCCCTTGCACCAACAGCTGAATACGGCCCAGCATGGCCCATACGGGGCCAGCCAGCCTCCCCACGCCTATGCTGGCTCATTCACCGCGATGCCCTCAGCCAGGCAGCAAGCTCTGGGCTGCACGTAGACATTGATCAATACATCGAAGCAGCCCTGACAGGGACTGCCAGGGTATGTGCGGGCAGCCGGGATGCGCTGCAGCCAGCCACGTTCGCTTGAGAGGCAGAGAAATCAAACTGCAGTTACAAAGGCTTGAAATGAAAAATGCAAAAACATGACGAGACAGGCCCAGTGCCAAAACAGCCATCTAAACCAAACCACCACCCAGCCCGATGGCTGTCCCCAGCCGTGGACTTGGCACATGGGAAGGGGACAGGCGAGGCTGTGCGGGGCTCCTGGCTCTGGCGGCATGCATGGACCAACCCGCCACATCCCCACCCACCGCACTCAACCCCTCCCCGAGAAATCTGGGTACAGAACAGCCGGACCCGCACAGGCACGGTTCTGCTTTGGCGCAGGCACTGGCACGTGTTAGGGCTGCAGCAGCTCCGGCTTTTGGTGGATGTGCCGGCTGCGGGAAGCTGGCTAGTCCCGGGGGACTCATGGAGAAAGAGGGAGTGCGGAGCCAAGCGCCATGGCAAACAGCTCTCATTAGAGCTAATGACTGCACATCTCCCTTCCCTGGGTGCTTCATAAACACAGCTATTAATTTCTCCAAAGCCGCATCGCTGGC
The DNA here is from genome assembly GCF_965638725.1 of Aptenodytes patagonicus. Lineage (NCBI taxonomy): Eukaryota > Metazoa > Chordata > Aves > Sphenisciformes > Spheniscidae > Aptenodytes > Aptenodytes patagonicus. The sequence continues at coordinate 7,591,723 of NC_134970.1, forward strand.
AAGCCGGCGCAGCGACCGCAGCAGACGCTTTGCAGATTGGGGCTCTGTACAAGCCACCGCTCCTCGCCAGCCTGGCTGGCAGCAAGCAAAGCCCGGGAGGGCCAAAACCCACTGTGTCTGGGGGGACAGGGTGTCCCCAGGAGGCAGCGCAAGCACCCTGCTCACCCCGCCGGGAGCCTGCGCAGCAGACGTGTGGGAACAGCTATGTGCGTCCGTGGGTATATTTAGCTCAGCAGCCACAATAGAAAGCAGCTTCTGATGTGCTCAGCTCTAGACTCGCTCCCGTCGCCTTCCCAGGGTCCCACCCTCCTCCAGGAAAATTAACCCCAGCTTTAATTACTTTTTGACCAACATGATGCACTTCCCCCCCTCCCCACCCCAGACATGCACAGCGACAGTGTCCCCAGGGAACGGGCAGAGGAACAAACTGGAACCAGGGTATTTCTGGAAAATTTTTTTCCTCTCAAGAAAAATGAGAACAGGGTTTTCAGCAAAAGATTTCTTTCTTTTTTTCCCCCCGCTTCCCCCAGGTGATTAAATATGTGCACGTGGGTTTGGAAAAGAGGATGAGCAGCAGTGTTGGAGGGATATGCGCACATGAATTTTCCATAGGGCATTTGGGGACCCACCTTGAGCCTGGCCATGCTGGGCTGTTCCAGCTGTCCACATGCCAACACCGATGTCTCCCCCACTCCCTCTTGCCAAACCTCACTGCCCAGCCAGCTCCAAGCACCTGACGGGCCCCATCACTCGCCCTGGCTCTCACAGCCAGGGGACCTGCGGGGGCTGGAGGGGACCCAGGTGCCAGCCCTCAACGTGCTCCCCCATGCCATCCCGTCTCCCCAGGGTGACTGGAGATGCGGGAACCCCCCAGGAGGGTCCTGCTCTCCAGGCAATCAGCAAAGCATCACCCGGGGATGTCCTTGGGAGCTGCTGCCAGCTGGTGTGCAAATACTATGGACTCCCACTACAAGAGCAGGACAAGCAGAGCAGAAGAGCAGGGATGAGCGCCAGCAGCCACCAGCAGCCACAGTCCTGCATGGGACAGCGCAGAGATGCCACCCAGCATCACAGGAGATTTATGTGGCCACCAAGAGACATTGCAGAGGGTTTCTCCAGGCCAGTGCAGCTGCTTCTCCTGCTCCCCACTGTCCAACTGTCCCAGCTCTCCAATGCTGGGGGGTCCTATCCCTGCCCTCCCAAGGAGGAACATCACCATACCAGGCACTGGGCAATGTGAGACCCTGGTCAGGCCAGGTAGGCATTCACGTGTAGTTCAAGTCATGCCTATGCACCACAATACTTCCTCCAAATATGACATAAGCAACTGCAGAGCCAGCATGGGCCCTCTCCTTGGCCCTGTCCTCAACCCCATCAGGTGATGCTGGGAGAGCTGGCAGCGCTTGCCATGCTCTGCCTCAGTTTCCCTGCTCTGCAACAGAGATCAGCAACTTTGGTGGTCATAAAGTCACCATCTGGGTGCATTCTGGCACTCCTTGTCCTAACCTCTACCACAAAAGATGCTGGCCACGTCCTGTCTGTCCATGGGTCCGCAAGAACTGGGTGTGATGCTGTCAGGGCCCAACCTGCGGGACGATGGAGCTGCTCCCTCACCTGCGTCTGGACACAGCCAGCCAACCTGCTCTGCACCTGGTCATGGGCCACCAGCCAGAAGGACAGCTTGTGCCCAGCACCAGGACCCATGGCAGAGCCAAACACGCTGGGGTGCCCTGTCCTAAAGGGCTGGGGCACCCACAGAGAGCCCAGCTGATCCGCTGGGAGCCCATGGCACAGGCTCCTATGGTTATTTGGCAATTAGGGACTTATCTGACTTATCTGCTAAGCAGCAACCAAAATAAACCAGCACTTAACCAGTGGGGTGCTGCCCTGCCACCCCCCCAGCTCAGGCAGGAGCAGACCAGAGCCCCAGCTCCACCGAGCAGCCTGCGCCCGGCCATCCCCATGCTGGCACAGGTGACGGCTTCTCCTGCTCGAAGCTGGCTCGAGGAGGACACAGGCTGTCCTGGGACCAGCAAGATGATCAGCGCCAGCCCCATCTCCCTCCCGCCAATGCCGATAAACCAGCCTCAGCACAGGCAACACACCCAGGGAGGAGAGAGCCGGCAGGACCACAGTGGCAGCATGAGCCCGGCCACCACCTCCGGCCCCCCCACGCTCAGCTCACTGCAAAGGGACGGTGACAAGGGACCGAGCGCCCAGGACAGAGCTGCGCGGTCGCGGCCGAGCACTCCTGCCAAGCAAACCTGGCCGCTTCCCAGCCCCAGGCACCCGACACACAGGGTTGGGAGGCAGACGGATGCACAGAGACAGAGGCGCAGGCAGGGGTGGAGACCGCTCCTTCCCAAACCGGCAGCTCTTGCTGGGGCAATGATGGGCGGCACGGCAGGAGACTGCCTGCTCCAGCATCAGCATCCAAACCTGGCAGCACGAGTGGCGTGTGTGCCAGAGAGAGCCTGCAGCCGCACAGGGAAACAAAGGGGACCTCAGCTGGGAGCCTCTCCATCGCTTTCCTTCCCTTCCCTGCCGGGCTGGCAGGCTGTGAAAGCGCCGTCTCCACGGCTGGGCTGCCAGGGCGACCGAGCATCTGGGAGGAAGGGGAGAGCGGGTCCCGCACCCTGAGGGGCAGGGAGCTTCAGTGCACACACAGGCATGCCCGGCAGCAAGCACAAAGGCCAAGTTGTTCAGCGCCACTGCCCTATGCCAGCGTTTGGCCGGGGGGGGAGCTGAGCGAGGCTGGGAGCCAAGCACTGGATGGGCACTGCAGGGCAGCCAGCTCCCACAGGCAGCCCTCGTAGGGTCGGCTCAGGGGACCCTCCACCCCAGGAGGAGCAGCCCCCTGGGGAGAGATCTACCCATCCCATCATCTCAAGCCCTGCAACCAGTGGAGGGGATGGGGCTCACCACACTGGGCACAGCCAATATCCCCATGTCAGGGCTGTCCCACCAGCAGACACCACCCAGCTCCCCCTGTGCACCGAGGGGAGGCTGTTTCCTTGCACAGGAAGGCACAGTTCAGCTGACATGGACTGCTGGGTTCATGTCCTCGTGTTCCCCTGCCTCCTCACCTGACTGCCTCAGTTTCCCCCCTCACAGCCCACCGCTATGGCAACCCCAAGGGGCTCCAGAGCATCCTTTGGCCCCCAGCACTTTGTCAATGCTGTGGCAACACACTCCCATAGCCTTCCTGCCCACGGTGAGAGCCACGACACCCCCCCACCCCAAACTGCCTGCACCCACAGCCAGGCACATGCCAAGCTTCCCCCAGGCCGCACCATCCTGCTGAGACACAGCCACCCCTGGGGCAGGCTGGCCATCCCACTGGGCACAGACTGGCAGGAGAGGATAGGCATGGGGGCAGAGGGGATCCAGCCTCCCCCAGACCCATCACCCAGCATCATCCACCTCAAACAGGGGCTGTCCCAGCTTCCCAGGGAAGCTGAGCACACACCCACTCACCACCATTTCTCAGTGCTGGCAGGGGGCTGCAGGGCAGCCGCTCCAGATTGGGGGTGCGGGTGACCACCCCAGCTGCAGCTGCCTTTTGCTGCCTTTTATAACCTTGCAACTGCGGATGGGCAGAGCCTGCCCCAGCTACAGCAGGGAGCTCCCGTCCCTCACGAGACCGCTCTGGGAGGGAGGGTGGCTGCCTGCAGACCCCCTGCAAGGAGCCGTTCCTCTCCCCTCCCGAGGCTGGAGCCGAGGAGGCTGCCCAGCCAGGCAGGGCTGGTTTCCCAGGGAGCTGAGCCAGAGAGCCGGGCAGCGATGGGTGGAAGAGCTCCATGGCATTTTCCCCTCTCTGTGCCAGGCCCTGGAGGCTCGGGGCCACTTGCTCTCGTCCACCCCATCTCCAGAGGGGCAAGGCTGCCCGCTGCAAAGCTGGCAGCTCCGGCACCAGGTGAGGGGCTGGGGCACTGCCCCCCACCTGGCCACAGGCACCTCTGCTGGTGTGGGCTGGCAGAGTTTGGAGCTGGCAGACCCCGACCAGCCGTGCAGCCCAGCTGCTGTGGATGCGTGCCTGCCAAGACAGGCGGGCTGGGCAAGCCCAGGCAGTGCCTGGCTCCACTCCCCACATTGCCCGCATTCATCCTGCTCCCATCCCCGTTCCCTGCATCACCTGTGTTCACCCCACTCCCCACATCGCCTGCATTTACCCCATTTCCCCTCCCCACATCACCTTGCATTCACCCCACTCCCATCCCCTCATCACCTGTGTTCGCCCCACTCCCATTCCCACTCCCATCTCCACATCACCTGTGTTTGCCCTGCTGCCATCCCCATTCCCTCCACCGCCCCATCCCCATCCCTGCATCACCCGCATTCACTCTGCTTGTGCTCACTCCAGCATCAGAGCTACAGGAGCATCTGCCAGACAGCCCAGACTCACGCGTAGCCCATCTGCCGGCCTCTGCTCCCCCCATGCTTTGCTCTCCTCTGCCCCAAACCTGCCCTCCATGCTTTGCTGCTGGCCTGTGATCCCTCCCAGCAGCACAGGACAGCCAGGAGGAGAGCAGCTCTAGCATCATCCTGCGCCCCCCTAGGACATCCTATGGGTCAAGGACACCCTGGGCATTACAAACCCAACAGGTAAGACTGTGTGTGGCACATGGGGGGCACTGTGGTGGTGTACGGGGCAAGCAGCTCCCCAGGCAGCTGGGTGCTGCCAGCATCACCAGGGTAAGATCAGAGCAAAGTGCTCCAGGTTTTCCCCTATCTCGAGGCCAGCACAGCAAGCTGCCTGTCCTCACCAGCAGACAGTGGCTCCCCAGGCCTCAGCTCAGCGTGGCTTGATCCCATGGGGGAATCTGCCCCCTTGCCCAGGAAGGGATGCCCCCAGCCCCATTCCTCCCTGAGCACAGGGTCTCAGGAGAGGGCTGGCTGCCAAGGGCTGGCTGTTTGCACACAGGTTGCTTTGGACCCAAATCAAGACAAAGTTAAGCATTTAATTACCGCGGCAGGGAAGCAGCTCAGCAATCAGAGAAAATTGAATCAGGCTCCCTGGGGACTGCCAGGTCTGGTCAGCAAATGCTGCAATTAAGAGATATAGCAAGCTACCTCCTAGCAGGAGCAAGCACAACATGGGAAAGCGCCGGGCTCAGCCTGCCTGTGGAGCCACCCATACCACGCGATTGCTGCCTTTGCTCCAGCCAAACACCTCCAAGGCAGAGGGTGCCATGGCCAGCATGGCTAGACCAGCACCAGGGGCAAGACTGAGCTCCCTAGCTGCTGGGTCCCCAACCCCCCGCAGCGCCAGGCAGCCTGGGGACAGAGCTGGGGTGTGCATGGAGGCGTGCTGGACACGGCTCAGCGGAGGGACATGCCTCCACTCCACATCCATCCTCTGAGGAAGCAACCCCAATACAGATCCTCCGTGTGGATGTGCTGGCTGTGCCCAGCTCCCAGCTGCCCAGCCTGCTCCCCCACGGGGCAAACCCCACTGCCTTGAACACCAGAGCCCCCTGGGTGCCCCCTAATCCTCCTGCTCCAGGCTTTCCCAGGCTTAGGGAAACTTTTAAATCAGGCCTTGGCAGCCGCTATATGCTGCTCATTAGCTCTGGCAGGAGCACACCGGCACTGAGCTGCGCCATCTGCTCTGCACCGAGATCCACCGCGGGTCGGGGACAAGCTGCCTGCACGGGGACCCAGCACCCAGGGACACCCAGCCCAAGGCAGCAGGCAGAGACCAGTGGGGCCTGGGGGAAGCACTTGGGATTGTGCTTTACCCAGCCTAGAGGGGAGCAGGAGCGGACTGAGTTTGGGATCTCCCTGGACCCCTTCACCCCCATAAGCGACTGGCAATACCATCAGCTCTGTGCTGGACCTGCCCAAGAGAAGAGGCTGGGAAACACCACGAGGATGTTTGCAAACAACAGACCCAGGACAGTCACCCGCAAAGGCATGCAGGACCCCAAAACCCCAGGCGGGGTGGGCAGCACAAGGAAACACATGTGTGGCAGCACATGCAACTCAATGCACACCCCAGCAGGACCCCTGTTCCCCTCCGACCGCATGGGAATGGCCACGAAACCACCGGCTCAGCAGCAGTGTCAGCAATTACTGGAGAGCGATAGGAAACCATCATTCGCCAGGAGACTCTGGGCCTGACGGGCCATCGATCTGACCCTGTGGGGGCACAGAGATGCCACGGGTCCAATGGAGACAGACGGACACGCTCCTACTCCCAGTTCTGCACCCCGGTCCTGAGGCTCCCATTTCCTCCCAAGCCAGTGAGTCACACCCACAGGGTCTCTCCCTTTCCCAGGTGCCCCTGTGAGGTCCCACCCCAGTACTGGTGCACCCATACTGGAGATAAGGCTTTCCTGGCCCCCTGAAAGCAGGCACGCCTGCAGCCCCCTGGCACACTCTGATTGCCACTGGGAAAACAACCCGATCTTGGCAGAAGATGCTGCAACCCCAGAGCCCACAGGGGACATCTGGAGCAACTTGCCCACAAGACAGGAGAATGGGTGGCACAAAAGAGGTGCCTCTCCACCCCACCCCCCCAAAAAAAAAAAAAAAAAAAAATCCCGAGCCCTTGGCCAGCAGGACAGGGGATAGTACGATGCACCCAGGAGCAAACCTAGTCCCACAGCTGGGAAGGGAACAGGCATATTTTGCCCTAACATCCTCCTCGGGCAGGTACAGCATGAAATAATAGATGAGCAGAGACCACAGCAACATGGCCTGAGACACCCCCCCCAATGCAGGCAGGGGATGGGTTGTGCCTCCCAGCCCTGCAACACTGGGCCAAGGAAGTGCCCTTGCTCAGGGCTTGGAGGGCAGAGAGGAAGGCAAGGACCAGGAGCCCAGCTCCAGCCTTTCTCCCCAACACGATGCCTTTCCTCCTTTGCCAGCATCGCTCATCTCCTCCCACACCAGTGCAGGGGTGGAGACATCCCACTCCTGCCACCCAAGCAGCGTGCCCCCAGCACACCCACAGGGCTCTGCCAATGGGTTATCTGGGTTATACCCAGCAGCACAGAAGCTCATGGGACCCTTGTGACTTCTGGGGAAGAGCGTGCCACACAAACCCGGCACATCCCACCCTGCCCGACTGAGCCTTCTGTCCCCAGCACCTCCATCCCTCTCCCCAGAGCACCCATACCTGGGTCCTTGGGCTCCAGCACTCAGACATGCCCCAGGCTGTGGCCGAGGAGGAAGGAAGAGCCCGGGGAAGAAGTCGGAGGCAGTTTTGTGCCTGGTGCTAAAGGTCAGACTGCACTGCTTTCTGGGGAGGGGGCTGAGAGCCTGCGGGGCCCTGGCTGCAGCAAAGCCCAGGGGCAGGGGGGGCAGAAGGACCTTTATTAAATCTTTCAGCCCTGTGCAGGAATGCCCCTTGGGCTGCCCCAGTGCCAATCTCCAGAGCTTTGCCCTCAGTGCTGGCCCTGACATGGGGCTGGCGACACTGGGAGAACAAACCCAGAGCTTGGAGGGGGGCTGCAGAGCCATCCCCCCAGGCACCCACCAAGAACAACAGCCGGGCATGGGCGGATGGGCAGGGAGGTGTTCACAGCCCGGTGGGGTGGGGAGACCATGGGACAGGGGAGCTTGGGGCCAAGCTCGGCTACAGCAAGCTGTTGCAAGAAACCTCCCCCACCATGTCCTGGCCCCAGGGAGCTGCAGAGGAGGGGAAGGGATTTCGCTGGGATCGCTGGGACCTCGGGCTCAGCCCCGAACCCTCACTTGGAAATGGGGACGACGACCGTGTTGTGTCCACATGGAGCAGGGCAGAGGGGCAGATGCCAAGCGGGATGAGGCTGCCTCACAGCAGTGCAGAGCCAGCGGGGACATGGGGACATGCCAGCTTCTGGTCTGCCCAGAGGGGAAGGGGTGGCAGGAGGCCGGACGCCTTCCACCAAGCCAAAGCAGAAACCCATCAGCATCCATCCAGGGCAGGGAGTCATGCAGTGGCGTGCTGATCTCCTGCAGTAGAGCCCGGCTGCAGCTGCCCTCACAATCCACCACATCCCAAACCTGCTGGCTGTTTAACCAACGACAGGGACTGTTTTGACAGCCTCCAGCAGGAAACAGCCCCGTGGGACCACTGGGGCCAGCCCCCCCCCCCGCAGGAACAGCACGACAGCCGCCTGGCCAGGGCTGGCTCCTCAATTAGCACCGGGCTCAGCGGGGGTATCGCTTTCCCTCTCCGGGGGACAGGAGCCGTGTTCTCGACAGCTTTGTTTAGGGCTTCATCTCCTGCAATTTTCTCCTGCCCCCAATTTCACTGCTGGTGCAGGAAAGCTGCAGCTGGCTCTGTCCTCTGGCTTCAAGACAGCCCCAGCCTCCCAAGTTCCTCAGACTTCATGGCATTACATATTTAAATCCCTTGCTGATGGGTGATGGGTGCAGGCACCAAAAGCCTCTTAAAGCTGCTTTGCTCTGAGCAATGCCGCAGGTGATGGTGGACCGCAGGGTGCGGCCCTGCTCCCCCCTCGCACCGGCACCGTCTCCATCCCCTTTCTAACATTTCCGCTGTAAAAGCCAGTGAGTGCGTGCCTGATCAAAGCCAGGCACAGAAAAACCCCTCACGCCCACACACCTGGGCTCAGCACTTCCCTCCGAGAGCCCGTGGGGCCCCCCACCCACCACAGCCCCCGACATCTCTCTCCAGACAGGGGAGGCCAATTTAACCCTGTTCGCTGGGAGCCGAGAGCACATGCACCCCTGCATCGCACTGGGGCTAGGAAGCCCCGAAGTGAAATGAAAGAGAAGCAGCTTGCCCGGATGGGTTCAGCACAGCAGCGAAACAGCCACAGGACATGGGGGGCCCCTGCTGCCAGGGCTGAGCTGCCCTCAGTGGAGGCAAAGGATGGGGAAAGCGGCTGGGGGTGCCCACGCTAGTGCTCTGTCTGCCCGGCACCCCCAGGCTATAGCAGCCTCCCAAGGTATTTCCTTCCTGGGACCAGGGCTGCTCACCAGGGAGCCTCCAGCCCCCGCCGATGGGAGATGGGGCACCCCAGGGCTCGGCTGTGCCACCACACCAGGACGGGCTGTCCCCCCCATCACCACAGGAGCCAGGCACATCCCATGCAGTGGGGTGGGTTTACCTCATCTCTCCCCTGCATGGCCCTGTGACATGTGCCCAACACGAGCCAGACCTGGCAGGAGACAGTGTCCCACGAGCCACTCCACAGTGTACCCCCAGGACCACACCGAAGGGGCTCAGAGCTGCAGCAGCACCGTGGTAATGGTGGGCAGCGGGTACCAGGCAGTACCACCCCTCTCCATGCTGGAGCCCTTAGGCAGCACGTGCACCAGTGTGGCACGAGTTGGGCTCACACCACCTCTCCATCCAGACCCAAAACTGCCCCGGGAAGAGCTGGTTTGGAAAGGCTACAACAACTCCGTCTCCTTGGGGACCGACCCCAGCTGGTCCCAGAGGCTTCGGGTTCGCAGAAACCATCCCAGCAGGCACAGGAGCCCTGGCCGCGTGGCAGCAAAGATGCCAGGACCCGGGCAGTGTCAGGAGCCCAGCTGATCCTGGCACCTGGCCTTTGCCAGCATGCTCCCACTGAGACAAGGCCCTCCAGGACACACGGCAATGGGTGGGTAAGTCTGTCCCGTCCTGAGCGGCACATCTTGTCCTTTTTCCCGAGGAGGAGGTGGGAGCAGCCCCCCGGGGCAGGAGACAGCCAGCACTGGGCTGCCCGCGTGGAGCGCAGAGCATCATGGCAAGAGTGTTTATGAGAGCAGCAGAGCACTGGAGGTTGCAGGGTTTAAATAAACTTGAAATCCGACTCAACTTCCTTCCCCAATTTCACAAGCTCCATTTCCTGAGTCTTCATAGCCAGCCAGGCATGCTCGGGTGCCGCGGGCAGCTCTGGCACAGGGGGTGCCACTTTCTCTCCGATGAGCTGGGCAGTTTGAAAGTGCCCTCAAGGGAACATTTTTGCAGCCAGCCCAGCTTCTCAGACCTCCCCCAGCCAAGGAGTTTAATGGCATCCGGATCAATATGCACCATCAGCCCTTCCTGACACAGCAAAACCAGCCGCGCAATGGGGCTGGGCTCCACCTCCTGCAACCAGCACGGCGAGTCCCGCTCCCCCCGCTGCACCCCTGGCTTGCTGCAGCTGCAAGAGCCGACAGCACCTGACTGCGAGCTTGGGTGCTGCAGGGAGGGGTGCTGCAGAGAGGGGTGTTGCTGAGGCTCAAGGGGAGGCACGAGCCTCAAATCGACAGCTGTGCTCCCGGATGGAGGGCACGAGCGGGGAGCTGCTGAGCTGGCTGCGTTGCAGCCACCCATTTGAAGGTCACCTACAGAAGGAAACAGCAGTTGTTGCCTTCCCCAGTCTCCGAGGAAACTCCCTCCAGCAGCAAGGAGCGAGGGCTCCCAGGCTGCCCCACTCAGCACCATCGCGGCGGGCGGCAGCTTCCCGGCTGAGACCGTTACACCGGCACAGGGCGTGCAGGCGCCCAACCCGACTGCTGCCGGCAGCTCAGCCCCATCACTTCCTCCCCAGCATGTCTGCTGGAGCTGGCAAGCTCAGACGCGCCCATGAAGTGACACACCAGGCTTAACGCTGATGGGCAAGTGAAGGCAGACCCTGCCTGCAGGGAGGGCGGGAGTCGGGGCAGGATCCAGCCCTGCCCTTGCAGATGGTGCAGGTCTGAGTTGCAGGTACAAGGTGCAGGTACAAATCAGCCCCTGGGCCAGGAGCAGCCGCTGGGCCTGCATTTCCCTGTGCTTGACAGCAGTGCTGCAGCAGGTACCAGCCATTTCACTTACTGGCACGCAAGAAGCCTAAATAACGCCCCCATGCCCCAATCAGTGGCTCAGCACCCGGGTCCTTTGGACCCCCAGTGCCAGCGAGGCAGCCGGAGGTCTCCCGAGGGGAAAATGGGAACCTGTGAAGTTGACAGTGAAACGCCACAGCATCTCTCCTGCCTCCTCCTGCCGGGCCAGGAGAACCAGCAAGAACTGGGGTCCCCCCAAGACAGCACAGCCCCACCACCCCTGCTCCTCTGCCCCCACTCCTCCCACCCTGAGGGCTCTGTGAGGCCTCAGAGACGGCTCCACGTGGCTGCAGCACCTCTTGACATCAGCTGGACCATCCCCATCACCCAGCCGTTTAACCCCAGCAACACACGTTGCCTTCCTCCAAAGCCCCCATCACTTCCCAGTGTCCCCAGCCCTTCCCCAGGTCCCACCTCGCTCCGAACAGCAGCATGGACACAGAGGCCCCGATGAAATGGCACAGCTGGCACATTTGTGTTATTATAAAGGGACAAAAGGGGAGCTTTGATCTGTGTCCTGCCGCACCCCAGAGGCATTCAACCTCCTCCATGCTCTGATGGCTGAGGGAGGTGGGCTCTGTGGGCAGGTTTGCTCAGAGGGTGGGGGGTCTTGGAGACTCACAGCCCGGCTGCTCCACTGGCAGGGTGTCATGAGCGCTCACAAAGGAAGACCTCGCTCTGCTCCCAGCCCAGGGCAGGAGGGGACCCATCACCAGCCCCCCTGGGCTGCTTTGGCAGAACAGTCAGGTAGTCTACAGAGAGCAGCTCGGCCCTTGCGCACTCAGCCCAGCCTCAGGAGCCACCTTCCTGCATGGCGCTGCAACCTGCCTGCTTTGTCTCGCAGCCTCCTTGCTCCCAGCCCTCCTCCTTTGTCCTGCCAGCTCACCTTCACCACCGCATCGCCCCAGCTGCCTGGCACCCACCAGCTGGACCAAGTGGGATGCCAGCTCGCTCCCTCAAGGAGGGGGTGGGAGAGAGTTGGACTTCCCCCCCCTCCCTGGATCCTCGCCTTGGACACCCCAGCCCCACTGCAATGCTGCATATTCAAGTCACCTCCCGGTCGTGATCCCCTCCCTGTGCAACGAACAAGTCGACCCCATCGCTGGCAGGGGCCAAAAGGATTAGGCGGGAAGAGCCCAGCAGAAACAACTCCACAGCCACCATCCCCAGCGGCACCCACTCCATCTCCCAGGCAAAAGGGACCCCAGCCTTGAGCCGGGCCTTTGTTAAAAGGCTTCATCCCGAGAGAAATGCAGGATGGAGGACGGGAAGAGTCCGGCCATCAGGAAATCTCCACCCCCAGCCGCCGGCATCACTCGGTTCCTGGGTCAGTGTCCTGGCACGGACACCCCGCCTTGGCACAGCCCAGCCCTGCCCCTGTGCAGGCACCCCAGCACCACCCGCGCGAGGGGGATGCTGTCACCTCCCCTGCAGTTCCCCCATCCTTTAAAACCGCAGCCTGGCCTCGATTCTCAGCCTCTCAAACGGAGCAAGGCAGAAAATCACCATCGCCTGCTTCCAAGACAGGAAGACTGGACGGGCAGGCAGTGCTGGGAGGTGTCCTGGTGCACACACATGCATGCACACACACAGAACCATGCACACATGCAGCAGTGCGCACAGCCCCACACCCATCCTCTCTCCCTCCATCATTGATGCTGCACCCAGCATCTTTTGTGCTCTCGCTCTGCCCAGGCAGGCAAGGACCAGCCAGGGCAGTGCCCTCTGCAAATCCTCCTCCGAGGACTAATGCAGCCCCTCTGCAGACTGCCATCAGCACCCCAATCTGCCTCGTGCCATTAGGGGTGCGGACAGGGGGACACGGCATGCCCCACCCTCCCCAGGGTGACCCTGCAGTCCCACGGTGGGAGACAAGACAGCCACAGCCAGACAGGGAGGTCGGTGTAACTGCGTAGGGCTGGGCCTGCCGAGCCGTGTCCCCACGGGGACCCGATCCTTCCCTCGCCCAGCCCCACTCTGACACCCTGCACGGGAGCTCGGGGCTCCGAGGGCCAGGCCGGGCTCACGCTTGTCCGGAATACGCGGGCTGACCCGGCACAGGCACAGGGTGAGCAAGGGGAAGCCGCACGCCCGGTCCCTTCCCCACGCTGGCTGCCACGCGGGACGGCAGCTCCGGCCGTGACAGCCGGGCAGGGTCCCTCCCTGCCTCTCCCGCTGCCTTCGGCGGGGCTCGTACCCCCCCTTCCTCCGGGGGCTCCTTCCCCCTCTTGGGGCAGACAGAAGCGAAACGATGCCGGTCTGCGGGACCCCAGCGGCTGTGCACAGAATACAGCCAGCCTGGCACGGCGCTAACAAAGAGCCCCCCGGTTTCACCCACCCCCGTGGGGCTCTGCAGACGATGCGTGGTCTGCCCCGCCTGCTGCCGCCCAGCCCAGCGCCCCTCGAGCTCCCGCAGCCCCCCCGAGCCCCCGCATGAATTAGACGCCGCCGGCAGCTCCTTTATTGAGGTGCACGATCTGGAAGGCGCATTGTTCCCAGCCCGGAGTCAGCACAAAGGACACCGAGATGCCGCATCGTTCCCTACCACCTAGCGGGGGGGGGGGGGGGGGGGGAGCAGGCAGGGACCTCCCCGGGCATCTTGCCTGACACCACGGGGAGCCGAACCCACCCGCGACGCAGCCAGGAGCTGCCGAGCTGCAAAGGCTGGGCGACAGCCAGCTCTCCAGGTGAAGGGGCCGGGGGTCCCCAGCCTCGCCCCCCCCCCCCCCCCGCGCCTCGGCCGCAGCGGATGGGAGGGGAGGTGGGCATCGCAAGGCTGCGCAGCGGGGGAGCGGGTGGGATGAGGGGGGAGGCAGCCTCGAAACGATGCGGAGTTGGGGGGTGGAGAGGATAGCGGCGGCGGTGGTGCTGGGGGGGGGGGGCAAAACCCGACTCGGGGGGGACTCACTGCCCCGGGGATGGGCAACGCCGAGCCGGGCATCCGCAAGCACCCCGCCGCGCAGCCGCAGCCCCCACCCCGCCGGTGGGCATCGGGCCCCCGGGTGCACCGAGCTCCCCGGGGATGCACGTGTCCGTTCTCCTCCCCCTCCCCCCCCGGAAGCACCGAGCCCCCCCCAGCCCACCCCCGGCACTCACCTCACGGCCACCTTGACACAGCTGTCCGGGGCCGCCATGCCCCCGCCGCCCGGGCACCGCGGCCGCCGCTGCCCGAGAGCATCCACGGGCGGCGGGAGGCGGCGGCGGGTGGGGGAGGGGGAGGGAGGGGGCGGGGGCGGGGCGGGGGCGGGCTGCCCCAGGTGCCGGGCGGGGCGGGGCGGCGGGGACACGCCCCCGCAGCGGCACTGCCGACACGCGGACACGCGGGGCAAAGGGCGCGCACACGCAACACGCAGAGACACACACACACACGAGCTGTCATGTGCGCCCCCCGCACAGCCCCCCTACACACAGACACTCACGGCCACGTCCCCCCCAGTCACCCTCACACACACCACACAAACGCACCCCCACCCCCTCAGACAGACACACGCACACAGTCAGACACACGCTCACACACAGGCACACTCGTACCCCCCCCCGAGCCGCCCTTACACACCACACAAACGCATCCAGCCCCCACCCCGCACGCACGGACACATTCTCTCTCTCTCTCTTTCCCGCACGCTCTTTCACACACACACGCGCTCTCACACGCTCTCACACACACACGCTCTCACACACACACACGCTCTCACACACACACACTCTGACACTCACACTCACACACACGCGCCCTCTCTCTCACACGCTCTCACACCCTCTCACTCTCACTCGCTCTCTCACACACACACTCTCACACACACTCTCTGACACACACACACGTGCGCCCTCTCACACACGCGCTCTCTCGCTCTCACACGCTCTCACACCCTCTCACTCTCACTCGCTCTCTCACACACACACTCGCTGACACACACACACACTCACACACACACGTGCGCTCTCTCACACACTCTCTCTCTCTCACACGCTCTCTCACACACGCGCTCGCTCGCGCGCGCTCTCACGCGCGCTCTCGCGCTCTCTTTCACACGCTCACCGCCGGTCCCTGCCGCCCCCTGCCGGGCCAGAGGCCCCGCTCCCGCACGGCTCTTCCGTGCTGTCCCGGGCGGTACCGGGGCTGTACCAGCGTGTACCGGGGCTGTGCAGGGGTGTACCGGGGCTGTACAGGGCGTCCCCCCCTCCCGGGGACGGCGAGAGAGCAGCCTGGGGTCCAGCGGGGTGGGTGCTGCCCGTCCCCGGGAAGGAGCGGGGCCCCGGCAGATGCTGGTGTGGAAGGACCCCCGCGGGGCTGGGGGAGCCCGGGGAGGCCGTCAGCTCCCTGCCAGCCCAGTGCAGCCCAGCGCAGCCTGGATCAGCCTAGTGTAGCCTGGTTCAGCTCGGTGCATCCCGCGGCACCACAGTGCAGCCTGGTGCTGCTCAGTCCATCCCGGTGTAGCTCTGGTCCAGACCTGACTCCCTTACAAGCCTCGGGAGCACCCAGGTCCCACACATGATCTCGTTCCCCCTGGCCTCCTGCCTGCCCTCCCGCCCTGTCCTGTTCCTGAGCCTCTGCCTGTCACCCAGCTCCTCTCTCCCCAGGTGCAAATGGGAGAGTCTTGCAGCCAGCCCCCGCGGCTCAGGTGCTGCTGTGGAGGGGACATTGGAGCTCTCCCTGTTCCTGCCCATGAGTGGGACACAAGGAGGGGGCATGAAGTCCCTGTGACAGCCCACCCCCGCCACTGCTGGCATGCAGCCCCCTGGGTGGCCCCCAGCTCCCCGCTAGTGGACAAACACAGGGGTGTTGCGGTGAGGGGCTGGCAAAGGCAGGTCATCGGCAGCGGCAGGAGCTGGGCAGTCTTTGAGAGACCCCTGTGTGCACATGAGGGTGCAGGTGCTGCTAGGTGTGCACACAGGTGGAGGCAGGGGTGCTGAGCACAGCTGTCACTCCACACACTGTTCCCAGCCACCCACCACTGACGAGGCCACGTTACACCTGGCACTGAGGAGGGAAACACCTCCCTGCAAAGGCATTAATGACAGCCCCACGTGGTCCCCAGACCAAACCCTCCACCCCCATGGTGCTGATAAAGGACGTTTCCAGCCTGCTCTGGGGTGTGGTGACTTGGTTTGGGACAGGGGGCAGAGACCGGGACCCTGCAGGTCCCTGCCCCTGCGAACAGCAGTGGCTGGAGGAGGACGGAGGTGAGTGACCACCCCCAGGGCTTTTCTTCCCACATGGTTGGCATCACTCAAACAGCTCCATGGCTTCGCCTGGTCCCATCCCAGAGCTCTGTGGTGTGTGGGGGTGACACCACTGAGCAGCAGGAGCCAGCGCAGGGCAGTGGTGAGCTGGGTGTTCCTGCCAGAGCCACTGGGACTGGGGGGCTGGTGACCCTGTGGGTTGCCCAAGGCTGTGGCGAGAGCCCGTTCCAAGAGGACAGGGGGCAAGGCTGATGGCACGGGCATGACAGGACAGTGCACAGGTGCCAACACAGCTCTCCAGCATGCCCAGTCCATACCGTGTGGCTGTGAGGGACAAGCAGCATCCTGGGCAGCACAGGATGGTGGGATGGGTAAGTTCCAGGGCACCTCATGCTGGTACAGCATCATGGGGATGAGCAGGATATGGCCTGTCTGTTGACCTGCAAGGATGTGAGGAGCTGGCATTTCTCTGCCTTTGTCCCCGGGGGGCATGTTTGCAAGGACACCTGGGTTTGGGGGGGACTTCCCACCCTGAGCTGCCAGTTTTTCTGAGGCTGGACCCTTCCCCATCGAAGGTCCAGGCGGAGATGGGCAGTGGCCGTGCCGTGGTGTTGCTGGCCATATCTTCTTACTCCCTTGTGCCAGCTGTGCCAGAAGCCAGATCAGTCCCCCAATTCAGCTAGAAATCAACTCAAAAAAGACCCCCAGATGCTAGTTTGGGGCAAATCAGGCCCTGTGCAGCCCCAGACCCCAGGAGAGGGTGCAGAGGCATTGCCCCATCACCACAGTATGTCCCCACCATAGTGTCACCCTTCATGTTTGGAGTACCCAGTGAGCACCCACCTGCCTTGGAAAGTGGCACACGCAGCCCTGCACCTCACTAAAGGGACCAGGAAACCATCACCATTCACCTTGTAACTAATGAAGCACGTCCTTGACATCCCCCTGGCAGAGCAGATGCCAGAGCCTCATTGGCAACCACCCTGCGCCCCTTCCTCAGGAGCAGGTGGATGTGTTTCTGGGTGTGTGTACATCCTGCCCCAGGGCAGTGAAGCAAGAGCAAGGGATGCAGCGGCTGCCCCTACGCCATCCCTGCTGATTGCTGCATCCCCTCGGGGGAAAGCTGTCTGCGCTGCCATGTCTGCTGTACAAGATGGGCTCTCCGGTGCTCAGGCTGCAGCTGGAGCTCAGCAACAGCCATTTCCCTTTTATTAAGTTAACAAATAAATGCCCTGCTGGAGAGCAGGCAAGCTCTATTGATTCAGCACCTCCCCTGGGACCCATCAGTTTGCGGCATTTTAATATATATTAGGCAACGAAGAGCCCTGCGTTGCCCAGTTCGGCTGGGCTGGGGGCCCTCTGGAGCAAGATCCCAGCAAAGCGATGGCCTGGAGAGATGGGGCTGCCCCTGTTGCTCAGCACCCAGACCCGGCCTGGGGCACTGAGGTCTGTAAAGCAAAATGCCTGGGCAGACCCATTCCCGGAGAGGAATAACCTCAGCTGCTACTTGATACCAGGCAGCAGTGGACAGTGCACAGGCAGCGCTGGGCAGCGCTGGCACGGGCATGCAGCAGGCACTGTGCTCCCCGTGCTCTCCTTGCTGTGGTATCTCTGGCCTGTCCAGAGCAATGGGGATGTCTGTGGGCTGGATGAGACCCTCCTGCGGGCCAGGCTGAGTGGTGGGTGCCCGAGCCCAAGAGCGGTGCTTGGAGATACCTGAAGTGACAGAAATCACACCGCAGTGGCCAATTCTCTTGGTTAGACCCAGGGCTGCTGCACTGACCTGGACATGCCCTCATGCCTCTATCTCATCCCCAGTTTCTTTCCCAGCTGGGAGAGTGAGCCAAGAAGCCCCCAGGCCTCACTGGCGCAAAGGCTGTGACTGCCTGCTGCCCCAGCCCAAGGTAGATCTGCCCAAGCCACTTGTCCTCCTCCCCACAGGACAGGCTTGGCTGCAAGCAGGAGGAATAGGCTCCAGCAGAGATGTAAGGATGCTGGGTCCAGCTGCTGGGATACCAGGAGACCCCCAGAGCATGGCACCCTCAAAATGGCTGGTTAAGGCATGAGCACTTGGGAGCAGGGGCAGACCTCCCTCAGCATGGGGACTGAAGGCTGCCAGCTCTGGCTAAATGTGGTCTCACATTTGCAGCCCCCTCCCCAGGCTGGGCTAGGCAGCGAGCAGCCATGGGCACAGGCTGTGCAGGC